>NC_053454.1:42940650-43594821 GCF_015227805.2 Hirundo rustica | reverse complement strand
AAAAAATAAGTGAAATTATACCTAAACATTTTCTTTCTTTAAACAGTATTCCTTTTTTTTTGTTGTTTGGTTTGTTTGTTTTTTAGTTTTGTTTGGGTTTGTTGGTTTTTTGTTTTTTTTTTTAAATGCAGTTATGTGAAAACAAGTATAAATGCAACAACGTGAAAGACAAATACAAAAATGTAATTTTAAATTACCAGATGAATTCTGGTTGGAAAGCTTCAATATACCACTCATTTTAACGCAAACGTATCAGCAAGCCTTTTATAAACAAGGTCTTCTACTGAAGGCTGCTCAGCACATTATGAAAGATTTATAAAGCCTGCAAAGTGACTGAAGTACATCTGCAAAAAGATGGGACTAAAGAGAGCAAAGGCGTAACATTGTTATGCAATTCCCAATGAATGATTTTTTATGTAATTAAGCGCCACTGAGACAGGCTAAGCAAGTAGACATAAAGCAACACAAACCATCACCTTGATAGCCGCAATTTCCACCTTCTGAGGTTAAAGAAACACAAGCAAGCACTGATTCTTCAACCTCCAAACACATGCATCTGAGCATTTATTCTTTAACAGCTCTTCACTAATAAAATAATAAAATCTATTATACAATAAAAGCCACCATAATAAATAAAAAATTTTAAACATTTTTTATTCCTTTTACAGATGAAACACTTAGTCCCACAAATCTAAGTAAGTAAACTACAATGAATTTATTTTGGGATTCTCTTTTTTTTTTTTCCATAGAGAACAATAGCAGAAAAACAAAAGCAATACTGTGTCTTAGTCTTTCTCGTTATTTTTTCCCCACTCAAGATAGAAATCCTAAAATTTTTATTGCACTACAAAAGTGTAGATCACAAAGGCAGTATTCTTCACTATCCTATAAAATTATTAACATTTAATTTCAATATTTTATACAAACATTTTTTATGTTAAATGTTTGTGCATCTTTTGTTGTATTTTGTATTTTAAGGCTGTGCCCACATTTATCGTATTTCATAAGATAAGGAAGAAATATTTGTAATAATGCTGGGGATTCATCAACATGCTCTTTCAACATAATTCTTTCACTAACCAAGAGAGACATCAAGGAAAACATTTTTATGTCTGAGTGATTTTAAACACAGCAGTCAATGTAAGTAATTACAGAATAATAAAGTAATTTCTATTGATTCTGTCTACAGACCTGATGAAGGCTGACATGTCCATGCAGAGTTAAATTTAAACTAAAAGTGTAAAATATATACAATTAAATTAGGATGCAATTCCCAGGGAAGCAGCATTTTCTTGCACCTTGGGGTGGAAAAGATTGAGAAGTTTCTATATAGTTGCTATGAAAACTTCTGCAAGACTTAAATAAAAACCTCCTGACTTGAATTATGTCTTCTGTATAATCATTCACTTTACACAACAATACCTCCTGTATTTTCAGTCTCCAGAGTTTCCTCAAATAGACATCCTTCTGTGAAACTGTGAAACTTCATAGAGACCTACTCTTAAGAATGTTCTTCATCTTGAATCCAGCACAGGACACAATCTATGTTCTGAAAACATTGCCTGTAGATACTATTGCTGCTAAGTAGTTGTTTGTATACAAAGCCCACAGCAGAACACCTCTAACAAAAAAAACCAAACCCAATGAAAAACAAAAAGAAGGAAAAGACCCTTCATAGCAAGCCCTTAATTCTTTTATCCACTGATATTTTGCTATAGCTAGTCTCCCAGAAAAACTTTTCAGAGGTTCAAGCTAATGCAATGTGAGCTGCTGGTCTCAGGGAGAGAGCGAGAGAGTGAATGCACTGGAATTTCATTTTGCTTCCATTACAAAACACACACCGACTGCCACTTACTGCACATCTCATAGCTCTCAGCAGCTAATCCTATGAGCACTTCATGCATTGAGTCCTTTACTTGAAGGATTATTGACTTCTGCAGAGAGACAGGGGTGGTAAAATTTAAATGGTTGTCTGGGGATTGAAGAAAAACCTCTCAGAAGCAACTTTTTTTAAAGGAAAAGTAAGAAATGCATCACTGAAACACATCCATTCTTATTTAATTTAACTACTTTCTCTGTTGAATGTGTTAGCATTTTTTCTTCCTTTTGGAAGTATTTGAATCCAAGATTCAATGCAACATTTCATATTCAAAAGTGTCTTCTCCAGAAAACCTGGCATAAACACTATTCCTGCAGGAAACACTAATGTCAGTTTATTGGCAACAGCTCAAATTAAGTGGAGAAAAAACCTGTTTTATACAGGTGTTTACAGTGCCAGTGAACCCCAAATACAAAAGCAAAAACAGCAGGATGGATTTGAACTGAATCATGCTAAACTAAACTACATAATGTTAAATAATTTTCTGAATGTTTTTCTCAGATTTCTGAAAATCCAAACTCAAGCATTTATAACATATTTACAATAAACAGAATAAATATGCAAGATCAAAACACATTTCAGCATTTACTCAGAAGCCTGTCTCAGAAAATAGCTGGTAAAAGTGGAAATTCTTCATTGGTCAACAAAAATAATTCAGTACTTTTAAAATATGGACTCTGATTTTAAAGTTAGAGCAGTTCTGCTGCAGGCATCAAGCTAGAAAGACTGTTCTACAACAGTTTTGACTGTGCACATACATTTAAGTGCTGACAACTCTTTGACAACCTTAACCACTAATAGAAAGGTGGTCTGATAATTTTTGTTCCAAACAGTGCAATGGAAGTTAAACCTTCAAGAAAGGAGGTAAGTAGGATTTTCAAATTTCAAAATAGGCTTGGGGGGTTTGGGGTTTTGTGTGTTTTTTTGTATGCATGTTTGTTTGGGTTTTTTGTTAAGGGTCTAGTATTTTGTATTATTTTGATTGCTTTAGTTCATAAAGTGATCAGATTTAGGTCAAATCCTATTCTCAGTCACTTTGAACTCCTGTGAGTAGCAGAATCTCTGATCCATTGCACTATGTCTGCATACGTCCCTATATCATAGGAGTCCCTATTCCATAGGGACACAGGCTATCACTCTTGGTAGCACCCTGCTGTCCCACTTGCATTGAAGAATCCTGACAGAGCCAGCACAGCCCACACCCTCCCACAGACTAACAGTTTCCCAATAACACTGAATAAAACTGGGAAGGGAATTCATCTTGTGGAAATCTACATAATGAAAACCAACAAGTGGGCACAGGCACTCACTGATGACTGCTTTTCAGGCTGAAGGAAAAGAATGTTCTGAGGCATTTCAATTGACTTCTGAAATATCTCTAGGGAAAGAGAGTAGAATCACTGAATTTCTGTAAAGGCTCCCCATTATTTAATATACGTGGACAAGAAAATAATAAAGCTTTGGCTTTGCAGAGATCTCTCTCTTGGGAGTAACTGATTTTCTTACTAAGAAAATGCATGCTCCCATTGAAGTTTTTCCCACAGTAAGTATTTCTAAATACTTCCTTTTGTGGCTGTTTGGGTGCTTAATACTCTGAGAACTACTGCTGGGTTGGAAACTAAACAGCCCACTTTCAGGGCTTTTGGAGGCTTGTAAGGTTAAATTTTGAACTCTTTGGCCTATTACAAGTAACTGTGGGAGAGGAAGGAACAGAGAACCTGGTCACAAACTTTGTTTCCACAGGAAACCAGACAAAAGATTCATGCCTAGGGAAATAAAAGGAAAAAAAAAAGGTTCAAGAACACTTTATGTGGGCACATATGTTTACAGGAAATGTTAAATCAAACATCTTCAAGGAAGATGTTTTAAACCCTGCAGAATATTTTAAATAAATACTAGAATGCTCGTGTATACCTCATATACTGACTCCTTTTGGATTACTCACACAGCAGTCTCAAAAGTGGACATGAGGAAAGCTAAAAAGCAATTACGCCAGCAGGGGTAAAAATGATGGCACTTGAACCCAGATTTTATTTTCAGCTTTAAAGCACCACTCAAAACTGAAAACCACAACAGAAAAGTAAAGAGTTTAGCCCAGAGGCGAAAACATCTAACCTGGGCACATCTTAAATGGTTAAAGCAAAGACCTATGAAATGCCTACAGTTCCAAGCGCCGAAGCCTCCCCATCAGCAGGCTGTTCTTACCCCAAACCATATGTTGGTGGTAGGGTTTTCTATACCTGATCACAGAATACTTCACAATTACGGCATTCCAGCCACTCTAACAAAGCTTAGTAAAGTTTTTCAAACATTCACGAAGTGACAGCTCGGTTTTGAACCAAAGCCACTCAGTTTGAACTACTGCACTTCAATATTGAACTACTTTACTGAATTTTACTGCACTGAGCTAATTTACGATAGTAAAAGAAAAGTTAATTGATTCTAGAATAAAGAAAAATAAATTAAGGGCTACTCAGGTAATCGTTAATTTTTAAAAGATGAGGTATGAAAGATGGATATACAAAATATCTTAGAACTCCCCACCTTCCAAGTGGAAGAAAAAAAACTGTTGGCATCACTGTGCAAAAAGACACTGTTGGTACAAGAGATGAGCAGTAAGGAGGTGTGAAATCACACACTTTAAAACAAAAACCAACAACCTGGGAAATTCCCTGTCAGAAATGACTGTGAAAAAGTTTCCATGTATCGGCTGATCAGAAGGTAACTGAATTGTCCAGGTGATGCAGCAGAAGGAGAACCCAATATGATCACAGCTTGCACCCTCCAGAAATACAGTTCTGGGCTCTTCTCCACAACCCCAGCAGAGACCTTATTTGGAAATGTTGCACACATTCCCAGCTGTGTGTTTTAAATAAAGATGGCTTAGAGCCATACACATACACAGAGTCAGAAAAAAACTATCAGGATTATGAGAAGAAGAAAAACTAATACTTGACAAAGTGCAGGAAGAGCACAGCTTTTTCAGCCCACACTGAGAGAATGATCACTAAGCAGAAATAGAAAGGAGGAAAAAGAAGTATTTCCAGTAAAAGGCAATGCAGGTGTAAAGCCTAATGAGCAGGAAGCTGAAAGAAGGCTGCTATCTAATGAACCACAGAGATTCTCCAAACCAGACTCCACAGGAGCTGTGGTAGAGAAGGCTTTCAAACTGAAGCGAGGCAAAGTTATGAGTGTGCTGCACAAGTGTGTAATGGCAGTGACCCAGAAAATCCTTTCCAGATCCATGTCACTCATCCAAGCAGAAAAATCCAAAGTGAGCCTGTTGTTTTATATACTTATTGTTCAGAAGCAGACTAACCAACCGAGGAAGAAAAAAGACAAAACCCAACATGACTAACATAAAAACATTTTAGATTTTCTTATTGGTAGCTTCTTAGTAAACACCTAAGTACTCTGTATACTTCCAAAGAAAAAATTTTTAAAAGATATAAATATTTAGGGAGCTGCTGTGCACAGATGCAAAAACTGAGCCCTGTCTCTATAAAACACCACATTAATTGAAAGAAATTTAATGAAAATTTAAAGAGAGACGTGACTATTCACAAGCAATTAAATGGAAATTTTGTTTGAAGTCTGATGGCTGCAGCCATGTCAATGCCACCCTTGGAGTTTTAAGTAAAGGATTATCTTTGCTTTAGAGTATCAAGGAATAGTTCAGGAGAAAAGTGAATGGAAGTTTCCACTATTTGCCTTGTCTGACAATGGAAGTTGCACACTTATGCTTCACCACAAACAAACAAAAAAGAATTGCAATATTACAAATAACACGTGGACATCAAAGCCCTTGCTAAAGCTTGTTTTTCCAAATATTCTGATTGCAGCATTTTTTAATATAAGGCAAAAATGTATATTGCCACAATCATTAGTCTTAGTTTGCTAATTGCACAATATTGAGCATTTAAAAAACTAAGCTACAAATTTTTTTTTAAAAGTTGGACAACTACAAGGCAATTAATTTTGATTGAAAATGGGGACGATGTTATTTTCAAAGGTGAATTTCAAAAGAAAGATTGCTTTAAAAATCTTAAGAGTCTGTAGACAGTACTTCTGAGAACAATGCAAAGAGTAAAAAGATTTCATATTTGCATTACATACAGTATAGGCAGTCTTCCTTATTTTTCTGGCAAATGAAAAAATAGTACAGTAACAAGATAAACCATTTTGTAATGACAAGCAGTTCCCTTTATACATGACTAATGTTGCAAAATCTTCAAATAGTGTGATTTTACCATAACTATAATTTTGTAATGCTATACTAACATGACTACTAGTCAAACATCTTTATTACTTATTTGATGAGTTTTGCAAGTGCAAATGTACTGATGCCATGGCAATACAGCAGCAGTGAGTGCTGCTGTAACACCCCAAGCTTCGCTTGGTACTTTATTTTACGCTTTTCCTCGGATAGTAGTCAAAATGATTTAAAATATTTCACAGTAATACAAGCTTTTAAAGCTGTATGTGCCATCAGGCATTCCTAATACCTCCATAGTTTCTATTCTGTCACGCAGAGCAAGACTCCAACTTCTATGAGCTACTACAACTATTTACTGCTTTGGGCAAAAGACTTGTTAGTGTGTGCTCACTGTGATCATAGGAAGGGAAAAAGTAAAGGATCATTTTTCTTCCTTTCATCAATGAGCCTTTAGGAAGTGCTAAGATGCTCTCTCAATTCTGGAGCAAAATGCAGGAACAACTCTGCAAAGCCATTTAAAATTTTTTACATATATCAACACAGAAACAAGAAGAGATGTTTACACCACAGATTGCCAAGCTGCAAAAAAATAAGCAGCAGAGAAATCAGGTTGAAATACCAAGACCAGTAACGGCAGCCCGTTCTACAAACACAAGCAAGTGATATTCAACTTTTTTCTCTCATCTACCAGAAGTTAAACTTTGGAGTAGTGTATGCATTTACATGGTCAAGGAGTGTGCATTTACATCAACTCCTGCATTAGGTCACCCTTGCAACAACCAGATAATTTAAGAGCCAAACCAACTGCTCCTTTACAACAGCACTAAAATGGTAGTAGTTGTTTGCTGTAACACATGGTGCAAGAGATTTAGAAAGTTACTTTCATAAAAGTGGTAGACATTTTAGTCATTACTACATTAAGCATGTTATCTCTGGATGCTTAACTAAATAAAACTCCAGTAGGAACATGGAACCTCCACTTAAAAAAAACCTCTAAAAATAATCATGGTACTCTAACTCAGGAATTCCTAAGTTTAGTTTTCCCTGGGTACCATCATCACAGAAGGAATACTAATATACAATACTAATGGAAATTGCAGGTGTAGGAGTGACATTTAACTGCCTAAACAACCTCTTCCTTCAACAGGAAATAAGTAGATAACTAGATTTTCTGTATCCTACTGCTGACATGCACAGCACTGTTTGGGAAACGCAACTTCAGTAACCATTTATTTAGGAAAAGCAGCTGTATTCAGGGACCTTGGAAAATATCTGCTAAATGGAAATTTCTAAAAATCCTTTGCCCTGAAATGCAAGAAGTTCCTAATCTTCTCACAAGACACAAAAAACACCACTTCAAAAACAAAACTAAAAAAAAAAAAAAAAAAAAAACCTAAAAAAAAAAAAAAACCCCACATACACACACAAAACAACCAATCAAAAAAAAAAACCCCTCTAAACTCCAACAACAACAGTATTACCAACTGTTGAGAACCTACTGATTTGAAAATTAGCAAGACTGAACTCCAAGAGGACAGAAATTCCCAGAGTCAGAACACAGAAAATATTTGCAGAAGTCATACACCAACAGGAGGCAAGGAAAGGTACACCTAGCATACCAGCTTCCGCAGTTATTAAAAGAAACTAACACTGTTCTCATTTTAGTTTGGTTTTCAGTCTGCTCCTACAGCTGTGAACAGCTTCAGTTTCAAAATAAAATGAGTCTTCTCTGCTGCTTGAAAAAAAAAAAAAAAATCCAGTGAACAACCATTTCCAGACATAGAGTTAATTATTTGAGTAGTACATTTTACTAAAGCACCAAAATCCATAAATTCATGCATTTTCCTTTTCCTCCAGGTTCCTTGAAAGTGAGGACAACAGAAAAGAAGAATATTCTATTTTATTTATGTGTATTACGAAAAAATATAATCAGCTGCTTATTCAAAGGTCAAAAAAAACCAGCTGAAAATCTACTGGTGATGCAGGTCAAGGCTGAAAAGGTGAGTGAGACCCATCCAATTCTAACATCTTTTTCCTGAGCAACCTAGCAGAGAAAAGAGCTTCTGCCTGCCAAGAATTTGGAAAATACAGGTTCCTTTTTTCCCTAGCTTGTTATCAGAAATACATTAAGATTTAGAGGTCAAGCTGTACCTTGATTGGTGAAACAGGACAGGCAAAGAGTGCTTGTTTTGAAGAGCCTTTATTTAGCTCCTTACATGTAAGGAAAAAACCCTAACAACCCCCCATAAAGAAAACCCGGAGTTCAAGCAAACAAAAGAAACCCAAACCCAAGCAAACAAAAACCCCAAACCAGCAAATAAACAACAACAACAAAACACAACAAAACAAATCACACCAACAAACAAAGGAAAAAAACCACCAAAAAACTCCTCAACAAATGAAGAGCACAAAGAACTTACTTGGGCTAAAATGAGAACAGGGCTGATGGTTCAGCAAACCTAGAATATAGCTAACTAAGAAATAATTCCCAAAATTCAGTTTAAATTTCACAAAATCTAGAATTCTTTTTTCTTTTTTCTTTAACCGTGACTAAATACATTCAGGTACCACCATGTTCTTCATCACCCCATTTTCAAGCCATCAATCCCAGTACCAATAGCAAATGTATGGCCTGGTTCTGCACCCATGTTCTCTTTTTTAGGCTTTCCCATGCTCTTTCAGGCTTTCCTGCATTAGACCTTCCTGACATTCACACAACTCCTACAGCATTTGGCAGGCTGGCAGGCACACAGCAGCGGATAGGCATTTAGGAAACAATGCTATGGATGGAGGCCTAAGAGCACAGCCCAGCTCCCATTCTTCTGGCTCTGCAGGAAGAGCAGCAGCAGGGAACAGTATGAGCCTATTTTTAACGATAAAACAAGCCAACATGACTACACGCACAAAGGGAGACCCACAAAATAGAACAACGTCATTTTTATGAAATTGTTCTTCAGAGGAGGAATAAAAGAAGAAAGCTTTAAACCAATTCTTCTTACTTGCAAGGTCACGGTTTGGAGTCAAGCTATAAACTAATAAATCCAACTCAGTCTGTTTGTGCAAATGACCCAGCACACAGCACCTATGCTTGCAAGTGACAGGCTGCAGTCAGATAAAATGAGGCAGTATTTATAGACTGAGTGAACAAAATCCCAGGCTGAGGTTTTTGACCATTGGGTCATTGTCTGGGTTTGCAGCATTGTTCCTATGCCTCTGAAGATCAGGTAACTGCAGTTACCAAGAAGATGCATTACTGTCACCAAATGTGACCAGCCAAGCCCAGGACAGCTGAAATAAGTCATCTTCAGGTGGAAAGCTACAAGGGCTACATGGAGCTACATTTCATGCCTGCCATGGCATTCATTAGCTTATTAACAGATCCTAAATGCACATATAATGTAATACTTTGCTCTTCTCCCCATTCTAACTCACAAGCCTGCTTTTTCTCTATTTTGAAAAGCAATTGGCTCTTGATTCATATTGAGAAGCTGGAATTGAAAGAGGAGGTATTAAACCCATTTGCATATTTCCAATCCAAAGGAGAATTGTCATCTCCATCTACATTTAAGATCTGGAAGTGCCATGGAGGTATGCATGCATTTAAGTGTAGAGAGTCACAATTGTTTTCACATTCAAAGCAAAATCTTTTTGACATTTTGTCAAATGGTTCAGAGCTTTCTGCTGTTTACAGAAGTCACTAAGCTGGTATACAGAAGACATGTAAGGAAAAATCAGAAAACCCATTTGAATTAAAAGAAGGACAGTCACACCCTATACACCACAAAGGACAGGAACAATTGATATTGTAGCAGATCAAATTATTTGATGCCTTTTTAAGGCGTTCCAGACAGGCTTTGGAAGGAGCATCATACTACTGGAGGCATCAACTTGATCACCTATAACTCAGGACTTGGGAAGGGCTAGAAAACTACTCAGTCCAAGCTGCACAGGTTTAGCAAGCTACTTCCCATTTAGGAAAATACTCTTTTACTTTTCATGAAAAGGGAACTAAACATGCCAGGATTTCGTGTTCCAACATCTGCAATGGAGACTAGTGATTGCAAAAGGACCAACAGCTTTAATTTTAGCTTTTTGAGCAGCTTAAGGTTTAGGCCAAGTATGGAATGTCAGGTTAGCTAAATACCATGAAGTTGGTTCATGGCAGCAAGCTTCATATTTCCAGTGAGAGCAACCAAAAAAGACAAATATAGCCTTTTGCCTGAAGGACCAACATTCCTGTTAATAGAATTAATAGAATCTTGCAGTCTTGTATCTAAGTCCAGCAACATAAGAGTAAATTACAAACAACATGCACACATTTCCTGTCTTCCAGTTATTTCACCAAATGTTGTGAACCTTCATCTTTCCTGAGTGACAAATAAAATCAAATAAATGTAGACAATAGCCCATCTCCATCCCTACACCTCAGACTTGTTAGGGATCAAGCAGCAGAACTGCTTGTGTCAGGTAGTATTATAATGCAAAGCTGTTTTCCTTCAACATCAACTATATAACAGCAATGTAATCTATTGTCCTTCATCTGTCCTTCCAGTATCCTCATATGAAAGAGGGGGTTTGGGAGGAATGATAAACACTCCAATAAATTTTAGCTTCTGGGCACAGAATCAGCTTTCACAAGTAACCCACTGAGCAGGGACCCCTTCAGCACAGTTTATTCTTCTCCTGGTTCTCAGCTGAATCATCACCATCTCAAAATGAACAGCAAAAAGACTACTGGCAAGCTGACAAAATTGGAATAACCACCAACCATCCAATTCTGGGATACCATATGAGTGCCAGTGACATTTCTGTTACAGATTGATGGGTTAAGCATGCAGAGGTTAGAATCCTAAAAACACTGCAGAACTGCTGGAGTCATACCACACTTCTCTTGCACTACAGCTACCACACTTTTAAACACAGTATTGAGAATGAAGTGTAGTGGGTACAAGGTTCTTTGGTCAAGGGTAAATCTCAAGACATTAATATTTCATGTTTCTCAAATCCTTAATATTAACCTTGTTTCTCAAACACTGGAAACCCTGCTTCAGTATTACACTCACTTGAAAACTCCTGAAATACCCTATCAGGCAGTTTTTCTCTCCTTCTAGTAGTACTACTTCTATTAATTTCAAATTTTAGAAAAAGCTACTAAGAATGCATCAGTAATAGCAAATGAAAAGCATTAGTAGTCTGGTCATACATCTGCTGTTGCATTTAAGGTATCAAAAATAAAAATCAGACTTTAATAAAATAACCCTAAGATCCTGAAAATCTTGTCTCTATTTCAGTCAAGCAAAAATCATACCACTGTGTATTCATTGAGGGATTAGTAAAATTAGCTCAGTTTTTCAAACAACAAGGATGCTGTTAAGGGCTAATTTGTAGCAATTTAAAGCCTAGAATACAAAAAGGAATAAAAAATATGCAAGATAATTGAAGGAAAAAAAAAATGTTTAAAGAAAATTATACTTAAGAGTTTCCAGCACCAACATCATGATCCCAGAGTGCTGATGGTCTGAACATAGCCTAAAGTTTATGCACTTCTAGTTTAGAATTTATAAATCATATTGTTAAATCATTCCTGTTCTCTCTTGATATTCCATTGATTTTGCAAACAACCTGCAAAGTTATCAAGTACAGAAGTATTTTGCAGATAAGCTTCAGGTCATGTTAAGAGCAGAATACAGAACACGAGACACCTCCCCTCGCTTTTGCTGCTGGAGTAGTACCAGCAGCAATCACGACTGCAGGAAAAAGAGCACAACTCATAGCATTTCCTAATCCTCTTAGAAGCTACATGTTTCTTTACATATCTCTGAGATCCCCTGCCCTTGATAATTAAAAACAAATTTTCACAAAAAATCTAACTTACTTCCTTTCACTGGAGTATTTTTACTGTTTGGTTCACTAAACTGTTGAGTTTACGTCACTTGGAAATGAAGTACCAGCATTAAGTATCACTGATTAAAACCCTTGAGCCACTATTCAGCAAGGGACTGCAATTATTTTGCAGGTGGAATAATGAACTTGAGATACTGAGGCACAGGATTTCCTTAGTTTCCTTAGTGCTTGCTTCTAGTTACAATCAACTTCATGCTACTCATTGTGCATATTGTGAAGTCCACATTTGACTTATTTTTAAGTTAGGCTACTTAACACGTATCTCTGCTTTTTAGAATTTCTCTTCTTCCTATGCTTTTGTTAACTCATAGAATCAGGAGCAAGTAAACACTATGTTAAGCGATCTTGGATTTTTTACTTCTTCTGATGTTTGGGATTTTTGGTTGCTTGGATAGTTTTTGGTTTTTTTATAATTGTTGGGTATCAGCAGCTCTAAATTTCAGCTAGATTTTCAGCACATCTGATCATCAGGCAGGAGTGCCAACAACTCAGTAATAATAAATAGCTTCAGTCTCTCAGTCTCAAAATAGCATTTTGGAAGAAGCTGACTTTCCTTTTCAGGTTCACATCTGCATTGTGACTATAAATGCCACATTCCCGTGTGCACCATCAAAAACATCACTCTGCAAACACTTCAACAGCACCACTAGATTTGTCCACTTTAGAATATAAACCAGAGCCATAATACTGAATATGTTATGAGGCCTGAAACTCTCTTACTTCCTAAACTTGCTAAAAAACGCCCTGTGCAATCTTCTACATCAACTACCCAGGCTGACCTGAAAAAAATTTAGCTACTTCATTACATATAGATGGCAGCCTTTCTGGTATGGTTTTGTGGGTTTTCTGTTTTGCTCTGTTTTTTTCTCTCTCTTCTCCTCTCACTTTGAAATATGCTGTGCAATCCCCAGGCATTGAAACCAAAATAGAAAGATAGCAGGACATCTTCTAAGTGCCAAGGATGCTCTCATTGCCATCTCTACAGGTCACTAAATGCATTCACAGTCATTCCTATGAAATAACCAAAATTTTGCCATTTATAAGCATTTTGGGAAATCTGCAGTTAAATGCTGTCCTGCAGAACAGGAATTTAGCCAGAGTCTACCACATATCCCTGGCAGGATGCCAGGCAAGTCACTTAAAATCAACCTTTCATGTGATCATTAGGTTGTGAGTGCCTGAACTAGGCCAATACAGAAAACTTAAGCAACAAAATCCATCCTTTGAATGCTTATTTAGACCTTCCTATGCTGTGGAATGACCATCTCTAAGCTTTCAAAATTCTGTCTGTGTTTTGCCAAAGACTTGCTCCAGCAGACCTACCTGAAAAATTAAGATAATGCTGCCCCTGCAATACCTTAATTAATTGCCTGAACACTGTAGTTACAAGCATCTTGAAAAGCCACAGAAGAGAATAATATTTATGCTTTTCTCTTCTGAGTAAGACTTGAACAGTACACCATAAACACAACCTGGCCTTTTGAGCAATGAAGCTAGCCCAAAACATCAAACAGCTGCTCATTACACAGCTATCCATCTTGAGATAAATTTTGCAGAAGATACATAGTTGTGCAATTAAAGACTCTATCATAATGCACTTATAAAGAGGTGAAACACTATTTCTAATCACATGAAAAATCCACAACCCCTTTATTGGTCTCCAGAGAGGAATTTTTTTTTCAAAATACACAAATTAAAAGGAAAGGAATAATCAGAAGGGGGAAAAACCAGAAATATAGTTTCAATGTGCTAAGAATAAAGGTGCCTAACAATAAAAGAACATAATATATATCAAGTTCCAGAGCACTGTAATTCATCAAGATGAACAAAATCATAGCCATGAGCAGCTGCAGCAGCTAACAGGTCACTACTACCTAGACAGAGCTTTTTCACACATGTATTTTTTTTTCCAGATATGTATATACAAATGGGCAAAAGCTTAGCAACTGTAGCCATCTGATAACAACACGACACCTCTTTTCCATTACTTATTTGTGCTGTGTGATGCTCACTCAAAGGACAAATAACTATTTCACATTACATTTATTATATGAGTTAAGGAGAAATACTGATGTCTTCCAGTAACAGAAAATTATTTCTAGTATAGTTCTAGATTTCTTAGGAAAGCATGCCAACAGGCACCCTTACTATGCATCAAACTAAAATAACTATATTTGAACAATCCCCATTCAAGACTTTTCCTCAAAATAGCACTCATTTCCTTCTCTTTCCTGGGAGGGAGGGGACCCCTAGCACAAGACCATAAATCTTTGTGAATTAAAATATGGTTAAGAACAACCCAAAAATTTGACTTGCCACTTCCAATATTTTTTAGTAATTCAAGACATGTTGAGCACATCAAAGACAGCAACACCCATGATCACTAAAGAAGTGTCACTATGCCAGCAGCGAAACTTGTCCTTTTTTAGCAGACTTGATTTCAATTACAGCTGAAGTAAAAACATACAGGTTGTCCATAAGTCATTCCAATGTACTGTGCAATTCATGAGTTGTTAATCATTACACAGTCATGTAAGAATTACGCATCTCAAGTCCCATTTTTACAAGTCATCATATCTGTCAAATTTTTCATTTTGTTTTTTTAGTTGACCTTGAGTAAAGTTCCTACAAACAACAAATACAAAGGAAAAAGAGAAATGAGATCAAAAGCCAACACCTTACAAGGCCCAAGCCTACAATGGGAACCTTCTTGTACTAGACCTTCATGTGATTTTTTCCACATAATAAACCAGGTATAAGATGCAATGTGTGAAGTTTTTCAAGAGATTGTTTGAACACCCACAAAGCAATATTTTTTGAAACATCACTCATCTTCCAAAAATTTAAGATTAGCAAAATTATAATGAAAGCCCTATAAAGCTGGTTGAGAGGACTCCTATAACCAGCAAGGAAACAGCCAAGTAGAATGAACCTACTGAAGATGCCCCATCCCTGGAGGTGTTCAAGGCCAGGCTGGATAGAGCTCTGAGCAACCTGGTCTAGTGGAAGGTGTCCCTGTCCATGGCAGAGGGGTTGGAACAAGATGGTCTTAAGAGTCTTAAGGACTCTTCCAACCCAAACCATTCTACGGTTCCTTTAATTACACAAAATCTGGTAAAGTACATCAAATACAAGAACTAAGCATTAGTATTTTTGCGACAATCCTGCTTTCATTTCTCTGCCATCTTTCATCCAGAGCATAATTTTACTCCCTGTTAAAAAGACAACAGTAGCTGTGTATCAAAGAACATCCCTTTCAGATATGGGCTTGTAGCATTGCTTCAAACTCTTCCAATTTATGAAACATGAGGCATGTAAGACCAATACACTTGACTGATGCTGCTGACTTTATTTTTTGCATTAAAAAAGTCTAGGAAACCCAAGGGCATTTTTTACTCTTCCTCTCTCCATTTTCACCATGATTAACACAATGGCCAGTTTGCATACCTTTTTCACTGAACAGTAGATTTAAACCATATCCCTCATTCCCTAACTAAACTAGTGTGAAATTAAGATTTAACAGCATTAAGTAAAATAATTCACAGAAATTTGTTAAACCTTGCACAGGAGATTTTTGCATTCATTTTCAGATTGGAACTGAATTTTGCATTCAGTTCCAGCAAATCAAGCTGTGAGACTCTGGGTGGGGATGTCACAGAAGTAATTAAGCCTCTCTCCTTGAAATAAGTTCAAGTCAGACATCAATAAAATATTTAGAATTCTGGGAACATACTAACATAAAACTAACTCATTACCAGAAATGATTAATTCAAGAAGTTTTCCTCTTAGACAAAGTAAGAGAAAGTCTTATGCCTTGGAACTCCAAGCTTCCCTCCCCTCCCCACGAAAAATTTACATCTTTCAGTCTTACCTTCCAAGGAAAATAACGTCTACCTGGTGAACAGGCACTGTCAAAGCAGTGGTCTTTGCTAAGCTAGTCTGGGTCCTAACAGTTTAAAGTTCTATAAAGTCTTTAAACTATGTCTTTTTTTCATGCAAAATCTGCAACTGCATGTCAGACAGTATGATTTCTTTCTCCTGCATATATGGGAACATTTGTAAAGCAATACCCTGACCTTTTTCCTTTTACTATTCCTACACTGTAGTCCATTCTCTATTCTGGAGGGTGAAATTCATCTCTGTGATTTAAATAACTCTAAGTTATACAACTAGAATATGACAGAGTTTCTAATGTAGAGTTTCTAAAAAACTAGATCATTTTTTCCCTTTATCTATAAGCACTTCTTTAATAGCAGTTAAATTTGTTGTGCTACAAGAATAAATCTAGAACTTTCCATTTGACATTCTCTGGAGAGTAGAAGGAGCCAGAAAACCTAATGCAGCTTTTTAATTTTATTCCTATTTGCAAATTCAAAGTATCCTATTCTATTTCAACTTCTTCAGTGCTTGAGTTTCAGGAGGAAAGAAGGTGGGTCTTGTTTGGGGTTTTTTTAGATTAAGTTCTAAATATTTCATGAACACCAAACAGTTTGGTTACATGAACTCCCATATACTTAGAGTGTAATTAACAAGGGAAAGGAACAAAACAGTGTACAATAAGAAACTGTGATATGTAGCTACATGTGCAAGAAAAATTCACTGGACACATTTTAAAACATTTCTAGATTACTTTCTGTATTTCTACACAATCAACACTGAATTCTTGCAAAAAAAAATGTTCGTCCTTCAAAAACTTCCTGCTATCACCTCTTCCCACTATTTACGATTCTTTAACGGTATCTGCTGAACATCCTGTTCACATACCCAGGCACATTCTAAGACACCGTAGTCACAGAACATATAAATATCTTCTCCAGAAACAAATTTTAAGACTGAAAACTGTATTGAACCATATAAAATCTTGCATGAAGATTTAAACATTTTAACTGAGCAATAAGGTTCTGGACATTTTTATAGAACTTACAGAACCTTTTTTGTCATGCAAAACCTGAATTTCTAATTCCTGACACCTGAGGCCTTGTTAAATAATGTTTGCTCTTCTGCTTATGAATGCATTTTCCCAAACAATAAACACAGGCAGCCTATGGGATTAAAGCATGACAAAGGTGTAGCTGACTCATGGGATCAATTAGAAAGCATCAGTACTTATGCCTTTTGTTCATTCCATGTTTTACTAACAGTTTCTGCATTTCAGCATAAGTGTATCACAGATGTTAAATGCCATGCTACAAGGCAACAGTACACTAGTAGCACACACTAGACAGAATAAATCTATTCTTATCATCACCTACAATTATATCACTTGTTATATAGCTTACATATTGTTTTAAAGTTTTAACAAATGCATAATGATTTTAACTGAATGCTCAAAGCTTCCTGCCCAACCTAAGTACATCAGCATTTTTTCAGTAAATTTTTAACATTCAAAAAGAACCTACAGAGTTGCCTTTGCTAAGCTAAAAACAATTTCAAATACAGCCACCGACATTAATGCCACCTCAGGTACAGCTTTCCCTCCAAACCCGCTATTAAATCCACAAGCAGGAAAGCCAGCGAGCAGGACGACAAGCAGTTTCAATCCCCATGCAGTTTGCCCGTGACAGGTTATTGATAGAACAAACAGAATTTGCAATACTTACTGAGTGTTTCTCCTGCTGGCCCATAACTCCATGGTTAGCTGGGATTGCAAGTGGTTTCATAATGAAGAAACATAAGCTGAACTGAATTTACACATCATGTACCAATTTCTTATGGATGGCAAGTCACCCTCTACAGCATTAAATTAAAAAGAGGCGGAGGGGGTGAAACCAAGCTGGAGCTAAAAGTGTCACTACTGGTAAGCTCAAAACCCCCCTCGCACTTGTAGTGCAGAGCAGCAATCCAAATGACAGCCTTAGTCTCCATTTTTGCAACACTGAAAGTCTAAGCATGTCAGGACGTACGGAGCCTGATGAAACCCTACATATCCAGCATCCATTCAAGGGAACAAAACCATTCCCTGAGCCTGAGGAATGGGAAATGGGGAAGGAAGGAAAAAAAAAAAAAAAAAAAAAAAAAAAAAAAGACGAAAAAAAGCTAAAATGGCTGACTGCACAGAGACTCCCACAAAAAGGCTTAATACAGTATTATATTGGTCAGGGTGCAGGAACCAGCCTCCAGCACTCAGCCAAGCATTGTTAACACTCCTGTTTCATTTGCAATCGCACACTCACAAATGTAGCCTCCCCCCTCCTGCCACCACTACCCTCCACTCCCCCAAAATCAGGGTAGCGCACACGAATAGGGACCTCCTCCCCTGGCTGCTAATGATGCTGACAGAGTAGTGACCAGTGATCTCTGTTCCACTCAGCTAACCAAGTTTGCACAATTAATCTCAGCAGCATGACATTGATGGACATTCAATTTTATGATGCCTGTTCCTCACAATCAAGACAAGCACTTCTACCGCCCAAAAAGTCAGCAACAAAAATACAACACAGTTACACACACAAAAACCCAGAGAATCATGAGTCTGAATGCAATACGCCAATATAATTACGTTATTGTGCTTACTTTGGAAGACCATGGCTGCAGGCAGTTGGCATAGCAACGCACAAGGAAAGCCATTTCCTGGGTAGAAAGAATGCTTCCTTTTCTAAATAAAAAATTCCTCTTAGGATACAAACGGCATTGCTGCTTCCTGCAGAAAGCAAAGACACTGAAGTCTGTCTCTTAACCTGCACACAGGCACACACTCAATGCAGTTCGAGTGATGTAAGTGGATTTCTCTCTCTCCTCTCCCTCCCTCTCCCTTTATCCACCGAAATATTCTTCGAGTCAAATGGAAGACACATTCCTAGAGGCTCGCCCCCTGTGATACTTAACTGTTTCACTCATTAAGGTAGAGATGGACAATGCAGATAAAACAGCAAGCTCCTGCCTGTGTCTGGTATCAGCCTCGGAAGATCAAGGCATCCCCAGAGGGGAGGGATCCGTTTGCTGCCGGCTCCTAAGAAAATCACTGAAGTCAGGGTGGGAATGAGGACCCACGTTTACCTCGCCAAATCCTGAACTGAACACGACTTTTCAAGAGGATAATGCTAGAGCATAGACATCACCTCCCTCCTCCCCACACCCAAAAGAGAGCTGCTGCAGAGCTGTAAGCATTTTTATCACGTATTTAAAAACAGTGCACTTGATGAGCTCTCTCAGATTTTCAGCAGCTTCGCCCTTTCACAGGCCAGAGACATGCATCCATGGGGTGTGGGAGGTACACGTCCAGACACCTTTAACATACCATTTCAAGCCTTTCTGAATGGAGCTCCTTGCACACCGAATACACAAGTTATACTTAAAAGCACATGGGTATATGGGCTGTGGAAGAGACTGACATAAACATGGCATTGATAATTCTCCCCTCAGAATGTAATTGTATCTCAAATGCAGAAATGTGCCCAGTCACTCCCATTTACACTACATCCCTTCTCACGCTGTATTAATAAAATCATGCTGCAGAGGAGCTGAAATGCAACGGGGATGAGCCAAAGTAATAAACTGTCAGCCCCATACAATGCACCTCTTAAGTGCTACAGGTTTGTGTCACTTGACATAGTAGTGACCAAGCCAGGCACATGACATACATCCATTAGGCTTCAACTTTAGTACCGTTCCCTGTAACATCTTTACAACACATTCTTTAAAATCAGAGACCATCTAGCCTTACAGTAATTTCAAAGTTGTTTGTTTGTTTGTTTTTCCCCAACAAGGACAATAGAAGAAAAGACTTAACAGTTGGTACAGAGGCAAAATGCACAAGAAAAAAACTGGATGCTACAGAATACTATGTCATACAATCTGCAGCTGCCTTCCCCCAAATTAACATGTACACTGATAATGAGTTTAGTTTGTTACACATTGATTTCCTTCACTTCTGGCAATGATTGCTAACAAATGAGGCTATAAAAATTACTGGAAATGAATTCTAGTAACAGCAGAGAAGATCCTGAAATAATCCAGTCTATTTTTTGCACATTTTTTCAATGGACACAGTTTCATATACAACACCTTTTAAATAGAATGTATTTACATTTACATGAGATTAATGACACTTATACCCTTGGTCTTCAGTATAATCTAAAAGATAAGTTATTCTTTAAATTATTCAGTTACAACAATTAGTTCAGAATTTTGAAAGTCTTTGCCATGTGCCAGTGCAACAGATGATTTTAAAATATTAAATTATGCTTAAGCCTTGTAAAACAGTTTAATGCTGAGCACAATCAATTTTCTGATGAAGTGCTGATTAGAAGTAGCAGAAGTTTTGAATTCTAGGAAGCTTAGGCAAACCCCCTCTCATACAAAATTTAAAAATACTACTTGTTGACAAAGCAATTAAAATCCTCTTCAGTCTGACTGGGTCGCCTTGTTGTTAACACCATGAGCAGAATTTGAGTAGTTTATGCTCATGTCAGGAAAAAAAAATGAAGTTTTGCCAAAACAGAAACATCTCCCCAGCACAGGAAGGCAGCACACCACCTTCTGAACTCTGTCACACACACAGCTATCACCACGCATCCTCTCTGCACCAGTTGGTATTTCCAACTAAAATCCAGCATAGGTTTCTGTGCCATAAGCCTTCACAAGTAACATGAAAACATTATTAAACCCATCAAAACAGAAGTGAAACACAAAACTTTCATATAACATTGCCATTAAACCCATTCTTACTACTTATGCTCGTCACCACCATATACCCCTACTCATCCTATTAGTACATTAAACCAGTATATGAATGCAAAACTTTTTATTTACCTAATGAAGTTTAATTGATGTTCACATGCATCAGACCGACTACAACATCGTGGTTTCCAAAACAGAAAAATAAGCCTCTTTGCATTCAAAATGTGAAAAGTGACATTTAAGAAATTAGGTGAAGAAAACACCACTCACAGACAATTTGTGAGTCAAAACAATTTTAAGAAATAAATGGTCGATTCCATTTCCCTACTCTTTGCTCCCCAACTGCCACCATTTCCAGGTATGGTGTGATTGTATGTTCTGCCCATTTTCAGTTCAGAAAATACTTACGTATCATTTATTTTCATGAAAAATAATTAAAGTAGAAGTCCAGGGAATTGTTATAGGTTACAGTGAAAAATGATTGGAATTTAAATCAGTGTATAACACAAGAAAAATATAGTGTGGAAACTTTCATAAACAAGTATAAATACATCACAGAAAACCAACCTGCAACTTTCTGTGCATGGGTTTTTGAAAACCTATGTAAAAACTCCTTGCTTAGACTTAAGTTTGGGGGGGAAAAAAAGGGCAAGACAGTTTTGCAAATGTTTTTAGGCTATTAAAGTGAAATGTTAATAAACCCGACATGCAATAATTGCACATTATGAGCAATCTATCCTGTATCCCTGGCTACACTCAAAATACTGTATTTATTTTAAAAATCTAGTGTCCCTTTATGAGTCACAGCAAAGAATATTAAAAAGCCATTTGAAAAGCTACTACAAATGTATGGACATCCTAGGACTACCCCATAGAATTAGGGTTTCACAAACAAAACTGAATCCTAGGTAGAAATTGGTAGAGATCTCAACAGCATGTATCATCTGACTGTAATGTCTCTCTACTATTTTACATTCTAGAACACCATCTCACATGGATATCATTCTAAGCAGTGCCAGCAATGCCTGGAGTATTAAACCTTTGTAGGTTAATGACAAATGCTGTAACAGATGACCACAATTCTTCAGTCTCAAGCAGTTACCTTAACTCACAACTATTTACAGAAGTACTTAATTTTTTATACAGATTGCATACATAGAGACCTTTCTTTTCCTGAAGTACCTCAAAATCAGAAATTATCAGCACATTTTCCCCTTCCGTTTAAACACAATGTAAAGTATCATTTCCTTCACGTTCAAATACCTAGTCAAAAACCAACAGAACACTCTAAGGTCACTGAATTTACTGCCACTGCATGACTCCAGTAGCTAGAAAAAACATTCACAGTGAAGGGACAATTACACAGATATTACACAGCTGTGTAGGCAGAGTAACAGCTAAATTGAAGAGTGCAAGAATGGAGTACATAATTTTAAGGGAAATAAGGCAAAGCTATCTTCTCTTTCCCCCATCCTCCCCACTTTCTCACAAGTGGAAGTTTAAAACTTAAATTTAAGCTCAGGGCTATTGGACACTAAAGTGCTAAGCTCCCAAGACCATGCTTCTGAATTTTATTATGCTGGTGGTTCTCTGCCTCTCACTAACCTCACCAGAGAGATTACTATGTAACAATCTGTCACTCCCATCAGATTTAAAAACACCAACTGAAACCACTAAAAACCCAGAACAATAATTCACTCAAAATGCTACGACACACTTAAATGTCATACGATACATAAGTCTCATTCTAAAGTATTCAGACAAATTTACTGCCAACAATTTAAATCTCTGGCCGTATGACCTGATTTCAAGCAAGCGAGTTCCTATTTATCAGCATAAAGCAGACGTGGAACGGTCCAGGCATACCTATCCCCATTAGTACTGTCTCAAGAACTTAAGAGAACTTTAAATAAAATGGTTGAATAAAAGAATATTACCACGTATGTTCTCCAAGGTACTAAAATACCACTTTGGCCAAAACATACAGATAAAGTAACGCCATTAAACACCAGATAAAGTAATGCCAGTATTCGCCACATTATTTTTTTAGTTCGTAAGGCTGTGGCACTGCCATCACTGTAACCATGTTCACTGCACAGCTGGTGACACCAAAGCCAGACTTATAATGGAGTGGTGTGTGCTGTTTTGATAACACATTTACTAATGTTACAGACCATTTGAACAAATGCCCTTCTGTTGAACTGCTGCTGCAGATGAATCTATAAGCCAAATCTTTAAAATAATGACAGGCCCAGAGCAGTCGGGCTGGTGCCTCAGCTGGGCGTATGTGCCACAGCCTGCCAATCTTCCCTCTGACAGCACACTCATTTGTCACCTTCTGTGCACAGCTCTGCTTTCAGCACAGCAAACTTTTTATCTGCATGCCATCCACCTTAAAATGGGAGAAAGGCATAGTATTCATCTAAAATACTTGCTATTGAATTCTCTGATGTTCAACAACTATATTACAAGAAATATGAAGAAGACCTATAGATGGTCACTCATCCAAAATGCGACTAGACATCTTATTTCCAGAGTATCTAAATTAGTGTGTAGAACTAATTTGAGCAAAGACTCAGCACAGCACCAGAGCACAGAAACTTTTCTCTGAGCTCCATAATTATTTATGCTCGTCATCTAACAATGCTTTTAGGGGGGGAAAAAAAAAAATCTTCTGTGTTCCTTCAAAATCATATATAATATGTACGTTTATGAAGGCACTTAACGTGACATTTAACTGATTTACCTGTGATTTGTACACAAAACAAAGAGCTCGTTCCTACACAAGCCTAAAGCTGAATGCATATTAACATGGCTTTAAAACTATACGTTATCACGTGTTAAAAATTAGGGATAAAATTTATTAATGCAATTTTAATGACTTCAGCTGGCAAAATGGTCACAGATTAGCTTCATTTCCTTAACTGTTTCAGTACTTCAGAAGTGGAAAAAAATGCTTTATGTCAGGATAGATGGAAGTTTTTCCTAACATTTACAAAATTTTCTCACATTGGTGTAATGACCAGATTCAACAATGGCACATTAATTACATCAGAGAAGGTGAGGATCTGCTTTCTGTTTTTAAACTGGGGGAAAAAGCATGAAAGCAAACACACTTTTAAGGTCAAGAATCATGATGTCAAGCATACAGGAGTAGCAAGTTGTCTTTACCAGATCTAAAAAGCACTTTGACATCCAGAACTGCTGGGGACAAGGTTCACTACTGAGAAACAAATTGGCCCACTCTCTTGGAGGAAAAACAAACTAACAAAATATCCACAAAAACTCCCACATTTCATCCTGTGCATACCAATATCACAGCAGGAATCCAGGAACACAAGTCCTTCACTTATTGTGAGGCAACCCTAAAATTTTACATTCTTTGCTGCAGAGCAATGTAGGAAAACTTCAACGAAGGTGGATGACTGCATAACTGTTTCATGTGTATCCCTACTGCTTCACTGTTAAAAGGTAAAAATAAAACTCAGGGAGTTTTCTGATATCAATCAACTGTCCAAATTCTATATTGTTATGGTCAGTAGCAGTCCCATTGAAACCTGTTACCTGAAAGATGCTGACATATTTGCATAACAAGGATGATTGTTGTGGCACAGGACTGAATGTATCTGAGACCAAGTAAGACAGGGGAACAATTATTGTCTCAAAATGAAATATTAATGGATTAAAAACAAACAAATCCCAGATTTTTCGATTTCCTATAAATGCTAGCTGGTTTTCTGTTGGTTTTTGTTGTTTATTTCTTCACTGGGTGACTTCAGCAGTAGTGGAGGGGCAGTATTTTTGTTGTAAGCTATACAACATGCTTTCTAAGTTCCATACTTAGAAGCTTTAAAGAGGAATCTGAAATTCTGTTCAGGGTGCAGACATACATAGGGCCAGGAGAAAACCACCAGACTGTTCATCTTTTTTAATGCGTATTTGGACATCTCCCAGAGTAACTTACTACTTATCTCTGGTGTTTTGAGGAAGTTTAACTTTGAAAGAGCTGGTTGCTGTTACTGAGAATTTTCACTCACTTCAGTTGTCTGTTGAAAGGAAATAACTCTTGGTTTTGTCCCTAGCCACAGTCGCATGCCAGGAGACTCTCTGAAGAGCCTACTCCATGGGTTCCCAATTAAAATCTCACCACTGTAAGATCATTTTCTTTTGGGAGAACTCTCTTCTTGTGTTCCTGCATATCCCCTCTTGTGTAATGCACCATGCACTAACATACCCTGAAAGCTTTGTGCCCTGCCTCTAGCAACTGTACAGAAATAGTTTATACAGACCTTTTACCAATAACAAACTCCATGCAATTTCAGTTGTCCTTTACTTTTAAAATAATTCTCAAGCAAAATGAGCCAAATTGGTTTTGTATAGGAAAAAAGTCAAACCACAAGATTATATCCTTCAAATAAAGAGAACTTAATATAAAATTCTAAGAAATGCCCTTTCCTTTTCCTCTTCCCCAATCAAATAAATCAGGAAGCCAACAACCATCACTTGATGGACGTTCCATTTTGCAAATGTAACACTACATTTTTTTTCTTGCAATTTCAAGATCAGCTACCTAGACATTAAAGTGTTAAAGAAAAATAGGTAAAAGTGCACCTACCAGACTGAGTCTCCCTTGTAATTTGGTTCTACACTGTTTTGTATTCCAAGACTGGTGTCAGAATTCTTACTTTTAAAGTGGTCTTTTGCACACCACAGATCATCTGAAGACTTTAAAACCAGTAAGCTGGAGGCTTTTATAATTGCCAAATTACAGTGTACAAGAGTAATACATAACTTAGAAGTAAAAAAAGGAAAAGTAAAATATTTTACGTTTTAGCACGTGCACACATAGAGGCACATAAAATAATGCAAAACAGAGAGAGAACACAATCTGTAGAGGTTTTCTGCCAGCCACATCAACAATACACATAACAAACACCTGCCAGCTGTTCCAGCTGCATGTCAAAACTTTACTTTCTGGAAATTCGAATACAATTAAGGCTAACCACTCAAATCTAAAGCCCAGATCCCAATGCCCATTACACATAATTCAAGGTAACTACCTTGCTTTACTTAGGACTTGTTAGCTCTCCTGAACTGAACTGTCACCCAATGAAGGATGCAAGTAAATGTAAATGCCATGGATAATGGCATTTACACTCAGCAGGATCTAGCCTGGGCACTGTAATACACATATCTACCCAATAAAGTTGAAAAGGGTTTACCCATCACACATTGGACATGCTCAAGCACCTCAATGTACTTTTTGTAGTGAGAGACCCAAAACTTAACAGAGGATTCCAGGAGTGGCCTCACCAGTTCTAAGTACAAGGTAACAATCACTGCTGATCCAGGCCAGAATGCCATTTGCCTTCTTGGAACAGTACATTTTCCCCATGCTTCAATTCTATACTTTCTTAGCTGCTTAGGATATTTTTACCACTAAATTTGTTAAATTTTTTTAGAGCTTTGAAATTCATTCAGCAAAATGATAATTTGAAATAGTCAAGTCAAATACAAGGCTTTTTTTAAAAGTACTCAGAAACACCTAATAACACTAATAATTTTATCTCTAAGTCACTATGTCAAGCTGAGGTCACATAATAGTGGCTCAGATGCTCAGGAAAAAAGGTGAACTGACAGCTTTTTTCCATCCTTTCAAGGGCAAATAACTGCATTACTACTATCACTCATACTTGTCTGTACAGAAATCCCGGCATTGAAAGGATCTGTATTGGCATTCTACAAATATAATATGGCAGATCCCCCTTCCCCATATGTACTTTATATACAAACAGAGTTTCTAACTGAACAACCCCATGTTAATGAGGATATCCTTTTACACATGTATATATTTCCTTTCAAAATTTTCCTCAGCTCTGATCACAGAATCTGCTCAGTTGGAAGGGACCCACAAAGATCATCGAGTCCAACTGGTAGAAATTCAGTATTTGTGTTTAGTTACACATTACAATGATCAATTTAGAAAAGAGTTTTACACAATCCATTTTTCTGCTGCACGAACATTTTTCTGCTTTCATGACATACCTCACATTTAGTTTTATACCCTACATCTCAGAAAAGCAATCCTTTATATAGAATAAAAGAGTGCATCACAAATCAGTAGCAGCAATAAAATCACAGTACTCTGGAAAATCTAGGCTGTTATTAACCAAAGTTTTAAATATGTGTGGTCACTGGCAACTCTACAAGACATAAACAGGACCTAGTATCATTAATACGTCAAAAAAAAAACCCTCGGAAATATTACTGACACTTCAGTTGGAGAAAATACTGCATAGCTTCAATGTTTTTCTTTGAGTTTCCAAATCTAATCACAATTACAAGTCCAGTTATGACATCAATGTGAGTCCATCCAAAGAGAATGGAAGAACAGTAAACCCCAATGGATGTAAGAGTTCTGCAGTAGGGATGATGTAATTTATAAAAATAGACAGCCTCTGACAGAAGCTGCAAGTTGAGTAAATAACACACTGCATGTCATTAATTTTACATTAGCTTGCCAGTAGTCATTACTACAAGGATGATGAACTAACAATTTTGCTTTGCTTTGGGTGCTACACAAAATAAAATGATAGCATTGCTCATATATTCATAATAACATAAAACTTAATACATAACTTGAAACAGTAAGGGTCCCCTAAAACATGGATGAAGGAAAGAAGCTGTGAGGTTAAAAAGGTGGTGTTTTGCCAAATCACACACAACACAGGGATGGGAATTACTTATTGCCATTATAAAGTTTTCAGTGAATGTCCCCATGAAGAAACACCCAACTTCCATTAAAAAAGAAATGGTTACCATGAGCTGCCCAAATCATCTCAAGCATTTCACATTTCATGGTAAATTATCCCACAATTTTTCTAGCGTCTCACTTCAAAATGCACCTAACATGTATAACAGAGTCACACTCTTCAGGAATTAATGTTACTGGATGTATTCAAATATACAGACTATGTATATCTATTAAGTATTTTGTATTACTTCCCATTATGATGTACACACCAACCTCATTTGAAATTACGAGTAGATCATCCCCATCATGGAATAATAAAGCAGTTGCTTTTGAAATTACACACTGGATTTTGTAGATGAAGGAAAGCAACTTAACAAATATCCTTCCTGATAAAAGGACACTCACATTCGGCAGTGTTAAGAACTAGCCCCTTTCTTTTATTAATGGAACAATCAATACAGTGTATTTTATTTTCAACATGAACACTAGCAATGTTAAATAATTGTATACGGTTTTGCTATTAATAGCGACAAATTTGTTTGGGCAAACAAGCATGCATTATTTATGCTAACGTGTTTAAAACTTTGCATACCATGCTACTTCTCATCAGCAATACTCTGAAAATTTAGGTGCGTACACAATTATGTTTTTCTGCTGACATTACTTAAATTAATTTGTGTTATAACCAGGAACAGAGTAAGTTCAGTTCAACTTTTATTTACGTGAGGCAACCTTCTTGCTTTCATTTTGCATAAGCCACAAAGCAGAACCTTCTCAGCTTCCTTTCTCTTCACATTTTTCCTCTATCTGGGGAAAAATCAGTTACCAGCAAGTTCCAAAATTGAATCTATTTAAATAGGTCCACGTACCACAACTCATGAATCTCTAAAGCCAAAACCCTTGAACATCCTGCGCACCAAACATTTCTGACAACCAAGTGTATTTGTCCCCACTCATTTCTCTGGGCACTTTTTTCCTTTGTAAATACACTTGCAACACTTCTAAGGTCAAGGATGCTTAAAAAAATGTTTTTTCCTCTGACCTCTCCACATCCTTTACACCTTTTCACAAAGTCAAGCTTTCATTGTGTCTACCACACCTTTCTGCCCACTGTCCTATCACATAATTTTCTTAGATGTGCTTTCCTTTTCCTTAAAGCAAGCTTTTCTTACTGTTCATGTGAATAACTCATGACTGAGTCTGTTGTTTGCCTTTTGTTTTATTAAGTGATCTTGTATTAGAATGGCAGTTCTAGATATTTCTAAACATCATCGGGAACATTAAAAGCTGCAGCTATTTACAGGCTTGAAAGATTGACAGCATTCCTTTAAACAGATTTCCTGTAGACTGGGTATCTGGCAACTGTTTGTACTGATTCAAACTAATTTAAAACAACTGAAATTCCACAAGACAACTAAGTACATTATGTCACTGGCATCAATTTACTATGTAAAATGCAATGCAGTAACATGAATACAGTTTATCAAGCCACATCAGAATACTGCAAAGTCCACACTGTTGAAAAGCAAGTACATAGGACGTATGTCACGATCATGATTGCATGTAGTGTGGTCCATGGAAGGACATGCAGCAACATGTATTTTACAACATAGCAAACATGCAGAGAAGCAATGGTATTTTGCTGGTTTTAAACATTAAACCTCATCCCAAATTATACTGGACTTCTGTAACAAAGAGCTAAAAACTGAATCAACTTCTTGTAATTCTCATCTACTGTGTTATCAACCAGAGAACACTGCTTGTCATCTTATAAACTTCCACATCACTTCAGCAGCCACACATTGAATAAAGGAAAGCAACCAGGGTTTTGCATCCAATTTAGGTAGGAAAAAAAAAATCATGGGTTTTTAAATCTTCCCTAAATGTAGCTATATGATATACAACAGTTTTAGAATGTCATTTTGAAGAAAAAAGAATGGTAAAGTCAAACTTGTTTTATAAAACAACAATCTGAACATAAATTTTCAGTCCAGTTATTTTAGATTCTTGGCAGACAATGGGAATCCAAACATTATCAGGAAAAAAGAAATACTTTGCCAATGCTTTGCACTGTTAGTTTTAAAAGAAGATAGGGGCAGGAAGAAAGTTTTTTACAATTTACTAAGTGAGTAGGCTCTTACCCTTTTCTAAAAATAGCACACACACACCAAAAAACTAGAAAAAACTCTCAGGCCTATTTTTTCAGGGAGTCATGGCTGCAATTCAGAGATCAGATTTGACTCAGCAACATTAGACACAGTATCATTTCCAGCCCTCCTCTCATTCACATTTTCAGTCAATTCCTTCAAATAAAATCCAGAAGGAATACTTGTCTGCCCTAAACACATCTCACAATGCTCCACAGCAGTGTGTGAGGATAAAATTGTTACATGCCTGTAGCTGGGGTAGAAGCCGGGGTTATTGATGGCTCTGTGCCCACCGCTCTTTTCTTTCCAACACGGGATAAACGGATTGTCACCCCACGTGAACCTCAAGCTGAATGGGATAAGGAAGGCTACTAAAGGCAGAGAGCCCTTTTGCCGTGATTTCAGCAGCTGGCTATAGAAAGCCCAGCTGAGAATGCAGTAGCAGCAAATTTCATAAGCCTGTTAACTAATTCAAATCTAGAGAGATTCACACAGAGTAGAACACCACACACCATCTTTCTGTTCAGGGCTATCCGCAGGTGCTTCAGCCATTATTCTTACAGACCTACCTGCATCTTTAAACATGCTCCAGTAAGATTTGATACTCTGTCTTTAGCAAATTAAAGACTATAGCAGAGACTAGTAAAAGCCCACATCTCAGTTTACATATCAAGTCTAGAGACACAGACTACCACAAAACAGGGAGTTACAAATCACTACTTGGAATCTCTATGTCGCTAAAGCTCAGCACCTTATTTTTGGACAAAGTGATTTTTCCTTTATGTGCTTGTGTCAATTTATGCCAAATATTCCATACATTATATACATAATAGCCAGCCCAGCAACGCTCAGACCGAGCCTGACTAATTCTTCACAGATGCACTGAAGCAGCCACAAAGTTTAGTGGCAGTAAGATATTACAAGAAAGTCTATCCTTTTCTAAAATCATTCCACAGATGATTATTCACTTTGAAAGTATTTAAAAAAAAAAAAAAAATCAAAACAATAGTCCAAAGCAGAGGTAAAGCCATGTAGGTTCTCAGGAGAATGGGTTCACACTTGTTTCAGTCAAACCCTTCTAAACAAAGGCTTTGCACAGAAAATACGATGTAGCCTTAAGTACGGGTACACATAGAATGAAAATCCGCATTCAGGAGTTAAAATCCTATTTCTGCTATTAAGTAAAGAGGCATTAAAACTAATCTAGTTAAAGATATTTCTGACACATGAGAAGCACAAACTAACATTTTCTTGATTCAAGTGAGAGCAGCTGAAACTTATCAGTTTTGGTTTTTTCCCCTGAAAATGAACTTAACAATTTTACAAAACTATAAAGATCGTAAAAAAAAGGATGTAATTTTATCTGTGTGATAAAACACATTCATATTATTTCTATATACAATGACATTTCTGTTTTCCTTACCCTAGAAATCACCAATACTCGCTCCAAAAGCAACATGCCTAAGTACCAATACTCGACATTAGATTACACTTCAAATGATCTTTCAAACATTAGGGTAAGTTATAAAATACTGCAAAGTCTTTCAAATTCCTACCATAATTTGAGAAGTACGTTATCACTCAAACACAGTATTTTAGTAACCATGGGTTACTTAGGATCATGCCACTGAAAAACTGGGGAGCAGTGATCTGAAGGTAAGGAACTGAGTTCCTAAAATAAGTGTACTATATATTTTGAAGAAAAAGAACATTTCAGCCCAGAAATCACTTGTCTATGATACTGGAAACATATTGAAATTTCAACCCTATACATGTATTAGATAAATTAATTCAACAATGTGACACAGGAGTAACTTTTAACATAAACACACTTCCTGATAAAAAAATATCACTAGAATTGACCATAGAAATGTTTGAAGAAAGGGAGAACTTTTAACCTAAAGAAAGTTAAGTAGCTTCAATTTGTTTTGAGCTCTATCACAAGATATTTCTCAAGCATAAAAGTGAGGAAATTTAACCATTTTGATAATACACATTCTTCTCAAATATTGTATCTGATAGGTGCTCAGTATTTATTTTGGCATTGACAAGTGCAACTGCAAATGCCACTTGAGTTTAAAAGATGCCACTCCAATCTTCAGAGCACTGTGAGTGCATTTGAGGTCTGATATCAGAAAAAACTTCCACATTTTGCTTGGTTTGGTACCATTCCAAGATACTTGACTTATTTGGGCACCTTCTTCTCCCTAGCTTGGCAGAGCTGTGTTTCAGATAATGGCCATTCAGACATACTTTGCCTACAAAATCCAGCCTCTTTATACTGAGTCAGTAGAAACCATCAGAACAGAAGACAAGCAAGAAATGCCACTGCAAAGCTTTTTTTTGTTCCTTTACTGCTCATCCTGTCACGCTCCATTTCCCCATTTTACCGACATACAGGTACTAAATGGTGACAGGGGTCAATTTTTTAAGTGAAAATTGAAGATAAAGTCCTCTGTGTCATGAAGAAGATACTTGAATAAAGTGTCTGCCAAACACTAAATATTTGATATACACCCTTTGTTTATAGTTCTCATTTCCTACACATCACAGGGTGTCAAAGCAAGGAAGGTCAATCAAGCTGGGCAAGAGACACTGTGCTGTCAGTAAACTTCACCCTTACATAAGTATTTTTGTATCACTATGAGATTGCTGAACTATCAAAGCAAAGGCTAGAAGGCAATTTTAGTCTTAATGTCACGTCAGTAGTATGATATCACACTGCAAACCCACGAGTACATTGTTAGTGGACCATACACAGTAAGTTACAATACCTGAGGTTTAGTGCATTCCTGTGAGCCAAAATGAAATGAATGCCATATAGGAGGAAAGGAAAAGATGAACATTATCAGACATGCCATAGTACATTCCACCACTATGAAGATAATGTTAAAATCATGTTAATGAGGGTCCACCATCCCATACAAGTTGGCTCTACTGCAGAAAGCCATGCTGCAACTGAGAGCACTGCATTTAACTCTTAATTCTTGAAAAGCACACCATGCATCTGCATTTCATCTTTACATTTCGCTCTATGCTCTTATGATATAGAAAACTTTCTTCAGAAAATACTGTTTGAACCTTCTGAAGAAAAGCATTCAGAGACTACTGCTAATAAAGTGCAATTATTTATCAACAAGCAAAATACTAATTCTACTTGCTAACGCTGTGGATTTAGGATAAAACAGAATAGAAAATTACACATGGTGAAGATTTTGAGGATACTATCAAAGCAGCTTCATTACTCTGAGTTTCATATACATACCACCTGAACTAGAATACATGCACATGGAAGAGCAAACTTGAAAAAATATATCGTATTAATACTTTTTCAATTTAACCTAATTTAATGCCTCCAACCTTTTTTTCGTCAAAAATTATAAAGTAGAAACAAAGACGACATCCTGACAGTTGCTGACCAAAGAACGGATGGGCAACAAATCCACAAGGTATGTGTCATAATAGGTCTTGAATTCCTATGTGTTTCCAAAAAAATCCAGCTTTTTCAGTCAATTTTCAAGAAATTAAGACCAATAAAATGAGGTCAAAGGACATGAAATAGGAAGGGCGAAAAGACAACGCAGCCTATAACACGTATGGTTAAAGCAATAGAAATAACACTGCTAGTAGAAGTGAATGAGAGAATAATGTCTACAAGATCACCAAATACTGTAAAAATAGGAGGAAATGGACCAGCATGAAGTCTTAAATACATTTTAAAACTCATTTGAGCTTACTTGACTCTATGTGCCTTGAAAAAAAAATAAAGCCAGTCATATGATTATAATACATTTTGATAAGCAACATTTGACTGCAATTATTGTAAATTTTACAGTTTATTTGGCAATCTCTTCGATCTTAGTATGAAATCTCGCTTTCAATGGATTTCCCAGCACATACACAAAACCATTATGAACTTGCACATCAGAACAGCACAGGATGGACTTTTGCTTTTAGTACCAGTTAAGCTTACAAAAACTCATCAGGCACACCTAAAGTGAAATTTATACAACAGGCAAGGACCTACAAATGCAAATGGCACTATGTAACCTAAATGTTGCCCCTTCTAGAGTTAGGTACAAATCACACTACCACTGTTTGCTAAGCACAACACACAGATCTAAATAATATGAACAAGAGTAATTATTTCTGTAATTCCTACAAAGTACAATGCCTTTTTTTTTTTTTTTTTTTTCTTTTGCAAAAACAGGCCAGTACAGTGTTTATCTTCAAACCAACTGAACTGGCTCAATTCACCTTAAATTTAGAGCCAATTAAAACTGCACTGAAAATTAGACCATGGAAAGCTGTTGTATAAACAAAACCAAACTGTTGGCATAAAATGTAATTATTCAAGTCATGAGGAAAATCCTGTATAATTAACAGATGTAATCAAACATCAACACACTTATAGACACACATTGAATATACAGTGAACTGGCAAGCAAATCAAGGAATAAGGGTAAGGAAGAAAAATTGAAAAAGCTAACAACTGCATTGTACCAAAGATGGCATTTTAAAAACACTAAAGCTCTCATCCTGCAAATTTATATGTATGTGGCTTACATTGTACAAAATTCAGCCCTTGGAACTCAGATTAAATATACACAAAGTAATTTATTCCTATGCCTTTATGGTTGTACCAGATTTAGAGCTTAAACAAAAAAAATGAGAGCCAAAGACAAACAGGCTTTTCCAGTATTTTGCTCACAGTTGGAATCAATACAAAAGAAATATATTAATCTAATAGAGCTTTTCTCAGTTTAAAAGCCATATAAAATATTTTGTAGAATAAGTTCTAATTATTAGTTTATTTTAATCTCAAGAGAAGGTTTGGAAACACAGACAGATTCCCTCCCTGACCCCCAAAAGCAGTCAAGTAAAATGACCAAATGATTTCTCCCATGATGGGCCAACAACATAAAATCCACTAAAATCCAAGTATAAAGGCAACTACCAGAAGAAGTTAATTTAAATTTTACATTTAAGTTCTCAATTCCAAAAAGAAACTACAGATTTAACCCAATCTTGTGTACTACAATGCAGCACAGTCCTTTTCAGGCAACACCTGTTATCACATATGTGAATGAGTGCTACACTAACTGACTTTTTAACACAGTACACGAAACTAATTCTTCTATAATGTAATAGCAAAAGGAAATGAGAACAGAATTTCTTTAACCATTTCCCATAATGATTGCAACATTAAAAAATAATACACAACATTCACAGTCATAAGAAACATACTTTCAACTCTGAGCTAAGATGCAAGCAGCACACATGTTCACATACTGATGGAGCCACATTCACAGTTATTTTGAAGGGAAACCTCCCCACAGAAGCACACTTGAAAGATATCAGCGAGTTTAGCCATTTTGACTGTGTTATTTTCAGTAGTTTTTCCTGTTTATGTTTTTTTTTGTGAACCATAAATACAGACAGCTTACCGTATGGTAGCCTCTAGGCAGAGGCGGCTTCCCCACAGGATAAGGGTCAACAGTATCAATAATTGTTTGCCGCTCCCCTTTCTGGTTGATTTTCCTAAATCTTCTTCGAGATTGCCTGTGAGATGCTTGACGCTGGAAATATTCCTCATTTTCTTCCATGTAATCAACCTACAACAAGACGCAAGACAGTGTGTCTTTCCCCTCAAGAGAGAAAAATGTTTCTTCTTGTTTGAAACAGAAGAAATTCTATTTTCAAAAAACAGCAGCCAGCTTTTGAGTTTCCTGCATTCTCAGCACTAAGTGTGAAATCACTACTAAAAAAAATAGAACAACATGAGTATGAAAAGGATCACTGAATATGACCACTTTTCAAAAATGACAGAAGAAAAATTCTTCCTTCCTCACCCCTTTCGTATTCTTGCACAAATACAAACATTTCACCAATCAATACATTACAGAAAGAAAACTGGTACAAGAGAATAGTTGGCTGTTTCCCTATTGACATCTATTCAGCATCTTCCCTAACTGATCCATGGCAAAAGCTTCACTCTTCAGGCAGGACTGGTTTTATTATTTCAAATATTTTGAAGGCATAAAAAGATTTCTAATAGACTGGATTTACTTGTATACTTCAAAATCACAACATGGAGAATAAAAAAATACCTATTAGGCATATCCTAGTATAAAATTAGTCTTCTTGGTTTCACTGTCTAGAGTTTGAAGACTACTTTACTACACAACACTATGCTGTGATGAAAATACTTGAACTAATAATTCTGGTTTACTCAAAAGAGAATGATACTTTTGCAGTAATTTGGCTGAAATACAACATTTCTTCTGTGTTCACCCTACTATAGAAACCTTACTCGAGTTATTTGAGACTAACAAGGAAATGAAGAAAAAAATCACAGCTTCCAGCGCTGGCTATATAGGGGGATTCAGTTAATTCCTGTTATTCAATTCCATCCCTCAGAATGAGAGATGAGGCACCTCACAAGACTCCTGCATATTCTTCAACAAGGAAATGTTAAGACAAAACCCTCCTATGTATTTGCAGCTTACCCGAGTCAGAAGCGTCACACATCAGTCAGCCCATGTGACTCAGTACTGCACTGACTGAAATGGATGAGCACAGCCCCTGGCTCACCAGAAGAGCAGGCAGTGTTCACCCCCTCCGCAGGGAGTGCCTGTTTTACGTCTGACACCTTCACACTCACACCCTGCTACACCTCTTGTGTGCCTAAACAACTCTGGGGATGGGATTCTTTCTATACAAAGTACAATTATTCCTTTGAAAGCCTGAGTGAAGCATTCAGTTTAATCTTTCCAAAACTGTACAAGTTACATTTTTTGGCAAACACGTGCCTCTGACCCAACACTATTCATCAGCCAAAAGAACTTCTTGTTGTTTAGTCATCTCCTTTCCCAATGCCCCTCTTTATACCACTCTTCCTTATAACTTAACAAGGAATTCATGTGAAGCAGACAGACATTCACACAGCTACAACCAGTGAAATTGTATACTTCTAGAAAACAAAACTGGGCAACAAACTGTTTCCCAAACAGTCAGATGCAAGCTACACAAACTGGTAATAAACAAGTACAATCCTAAAGTAATACTACGTTTTTCCAAGCTTCCACAAGTTTTACAGAAACTGTTACTTTTTAGGAAAAAAAATGGTTAGTATCACAGTCTATATTTAAGCTATCTATACGGCTTAGATAACTGTCATGCCTGTATTATGAACTGATCTTTATCTCTGTGACAGAGAAGAAAAAAAAAAAAAAATAGCCCATTGATTCTGCATTTGTTCGAATGATGTGCCCTGGGGTAACAACTAAAACTTTTAAGGCTGTGAGCCCTCAGAGACAATGTTCTGCCACTGGTCTACAGCAGATGCTGTTAACAAAAGACCCTCACCTTCACCCAGGGAGGCTGGTAGAATTTAAAAACATTCAAATTTATTCTTAAAAACCTGAGACGGTTGAGATTACATTTAATTCAAACATTAATTACTTAAACCAACCTGAGATGAATACTTTAAAGCACCTATGTTTACCAGTAATAATAAAGCGGCTTTAAAAAAACTCCCCACAAACTATTCTGCCAGCACAAGAAAAATTTAGTTTTACAAGAAATCTGAAAAAATAAATTATAAGTATGACACCTTATATTTATTAAAAGATCATGTGGAAACCAGAAAATTGTAAATCTTTCTGGAAGCTGAAGCGTTACCAAAGCCCATCTGTAAAATCTGAATGCAACTGACTGAAAATATTCTTACCACAATCATTTCAGATGGCTCTAAAACAATGCATTCACATCCACGTCTGAAGCTGCCGGCAGAACGCTTGCCAAAACTGGAAAACAAAAATATTTCAATCAGAAAATAAATCAGAGCAGTAACAGAAGTCGTAAGCATATTCAGATCTTATCCAGATATTGTAAAGCAGAGAAAAAACATACATACCTGTGCACAATACAAGTTCCATGCATACATACTTCAACAATTAACTGAGACTCAAGGACACTGAGAGTTGTCTATTTTGTATTTACATAGTTCCCTAAGAGTATTTGCTAAATAAGTCTATGAACACCAAAACAAGTGTCAATCAAGAGCTGCCAACTGAAGAGGCGCAGTTGATTCTGAACAGCATCAGAGTTTGATCTACTATCTTCTGACATTACAGTATTAAGTTACCTAAGCTATCTGCATTTCTTTAACAAAAGCTAACTGGCATACCAAGGAAATAATTAAAACGCTGATCAACTTCAATTAGATCTTTTCTCCTTAAAATGAATTAATAAAATAAAGAAGATGAGTGTATTCCCAAATTAAATAGCTGAGGACAAAAGGTTGTTCTGCCCTTTCCTGAGACATTCTCATCATAGTGCAATAATTAAACATGATACTATTTTGTTCCCTGTAAGAAAAAAACTGAAAGGTTTTTTATTTTAGTTTTTGGAGTGCTCTGCCTGTATTAGATGAATCTGTGCACTGCAGGGTCCACTGCAAAGAATCCCCAAAGTGCACATAATAAAGGCGGAGAGCAGAGAACTAGTACATGATTCAGTGAAATCCAGGACCTTTACAGTTAGATCCTTAATCATACACCATCACAGTGGAAGAAAGGCAGCCAGCTGAAGTTTGTTTCAGGGGTGTGTGATTCCTCCTCTGGGTAAGAATGCCAGGTCAACGCCAGACCTTGCCCATCGCAGACTGGAGGGCAAAACAGACACCAAAATGATGCAACTTCAGGACCCCTGTTTAAGTCTGCTGTAACACACTGTGGTAACACACTGAAGCTATGGTGTTTGTGAAAGGTAACTGTTTTAAGCTTTATTTCCTTACTCACAAACTGCAGTTCACACATCATTCAGAACAGTCTATCTAGCCAGTTCATATCTGTGCTCCTGTCCTGCCTGGCGTTTAGTAGAAATGAACAATTTAACTGCTACCCCAAAGGCTAATCTCTTGACAACAGCACATTTATAGGCTCAAAAAGAAGGCAGTCAGATATTGAAAAGAAATGCCAGCTGTGCTTATTCATCAAAATAATAATCGCATTTAATGGTACATGGGACTTTTACAATAGAAAAAATTTTCCAGAATACTAGGTCTCTTAAAAAGAAATATTCAGTAAAGAAGTCTCTGGACAAAATGCTTATTTTCCTGGAGGCAAACACATGCTTCATCTTACAGTCCAGCAACAAAACACAGGGCTCTTTACTCTACAATACCAACTTGAATTTTATACTATTTCAACTACTCTTAAAGACACCAGAAAATGAAGCCATTATACCGATCCATTAAACTGTTGTACAAGTGTCAAAACTTATTTCCTCGGCCAATAGCCTGATTCATACCCCACTTTTTCCCTAGAAACAGAAAGGAGGAGTAAAGGAAGGAGAAAGTAAATCAACTCACTGACTGAAAAACAAAAATGAAAAAAATGGCAATTAATAAGTCAACTTATTTGATACTCTAGTTGGAAGCACACAGAAATATTCTCTTCCCACTTAGAAAACACATATTGCTGTATTTTTGCCAACCCATTTTTGTAGCCTTGGAGCAAGCACTCATTTCAACAGAAAATGTATATACACTTTTCAACTCCACCTTTCCTCCTCCTCTATTGCTGTCTGTAAGTATCCACTTTAAACTTCTGTCTGTTGCTAATTACTGCTGACATGGAAAAGTTTTAAGCTTTAGCAAACACAGTAAAAACAAAAACTGTGTTTTAGATATGCTTTCCTATTCTTGAATAACTTGTTTAGATTTCACCTTTTAGCACCAGAGAACAAATAGTCAACATTATTAAGATAGAAGGCATGAATTCAGTTACTATAAAGAAAATTCTCAATTTTTGCCCCAAGTGACACAGCGGTTCTCATGGAAAATAACTACACCATTCCTGGACTGTTCAGACTCCTGCAACAGTATGAAATTTATCAGAGCAGACAGTGCATCACATGTGCATATTATCTTTGACCAAAGATCACAAGGCACTTCAGGCTGCAAACAAACTCTCTAAACTTTGTGAAGTGCTTAAGAAAGAAGACAACTAAATCAAGCCACAATAAAGTTAAATGACCTTTCAAGCACTGCTGTTCTCAGACGGCCACACCAGCTAAACTTCCTGACTTCCAATCTCTGGTGAAAATTCATCATCAGTGAGGAATTCACATAATCAGTGAAAATTGGGGAACTCTCTTGTTACATCTGGGCACTTCAGAATTGTCCATCTCTGACTGTGGTAGAATATCTATCACAGTAGTGCATACCATCTCTTGCAGAATCACACTCGAACAAAGGTTTTGTTTGACATGCAGCCCTGAGAAACAACTGGCATCTTAGGGCATTGCTAATCCTGCTGTTTCAGTTCATAAGACTGACATCAAAGTCAGTAAGCTGCATCTGAATTAATTAGAGTTTCCCACAAGAGCAAAACTAAAAGATGAACAAAAAAGTACTTCACTGACACTCTTCTCCAAAATGCCTTAGCTGCTTCTCTACTAGCCATTCAGCAGAGGAAGCCATCAGACAAACTCAGTTTTATTGGAAACATGTTATTTGAAACATTAGCATGCAATAAGAAGCAGCAAATACCCAACACACGATACAGTCTGCTTACTGAGCTGATAAAAGTCCAAAATGTAAAACCTTCCATCACATTCTTCATTATAAGAATGTGAGGCACTGGAACATTGTCCAGAGAAGCTGTAGATGCCCCGTCCCAGGAATTGTTCAAGACCAGGTTGGATGGGGCTCTTGAGCAACTTGGTCCAGTGAAAGGTGTCCCTGCCCATGGCAGGGGATTTAGAATTATCATCAGATAAGTCTTTCAGGTCCATTCCAACCCAAGTCATTCTGTGATTCTCTGAAATACCAGCTGAAGAACTTCATACAAGGGACCATGAGCAGGCTTGTGAGCTGGTTTGTGGGAAGTTAGGCATCACACAGAAACAGTACCAAGCAAATACAGTTTCAGTGGAAGGAATTATAGATTATCTTCTTAATATCCACTCTATTTCAGTAACTTTGACTAAACAATATTCTTTACAAAATTTTGATGCCAGACTTTCCATAGAAAGTGACTTTGACTACCCAGATTTCTCACAAAATAGTCAACATAAGTACTGGCTAGCTAAAGTACAATGTAGAGAGCCTTCATTAGCAGGTTTCAATAGATCAGGGATTTGACAAATTTATTCTTCCCTTACTGTAGGGTGAGATAAGCCTGTGCATTTGAGAGCTTAAGCTTAAACCCCATTTTTGTTTTTAAAATGCAGTAGAGAAATTTACAAGATATACACTTCACATTTGGTTGGATCATACCATTCCCTAATAATTCAAATCAAAATTGTCTTATTAATTTCAACTCCTAAATATAGGTTGTTTGCAACTACTAAGTCAATGTTACACCTGAAAGAATCACAGATTTGCAACTATCTTCTCTAAGTTGGTGATGTGCGTAAGAGAATTTCACCGAAGGAAGATAAAGCAGTTTAAAGGTATCTTTGCAATTGTGCCTGTAAATATGGGATGCAGAGGTGATACAGTACTCAAGACAGCGAGAAGAGCTGCCTGGTCAGGATATTGCTGCCTCACCTAAATTCCCCAAAGAACCTTGTTTTGCGGCAGCTGTTCCAACACTTTGCTTCCCTTCTACCACATAGGCTCTGACTTGAAGTTCCCCAAGCATTAAGCTTCACAGATGCTCTCCTCCTCCTCAGTACCTGTCCTAGAGATAATTTCACTTCTGGAGTCCTTTTCTGTCATAGTACTTGTATTCCCATAGGGATACTGAATGCATGATGTGAATATAAACCTATTTTAATTAAAAAACAACACCACCAACAACACAGTCGTCCCTGTTCCCCCCCAAAACAAACAAACAAACAAACCCAAACCAAAACTAAAACCCCCAAACACAAACAACAACCTAAACATTAACAAAACAATATTATTTACAGGAATCCACTTTACAGTGGACAGCCAGGTACTTTCCCCAAGCAATTTGTTCCTAACTATACTATTCCTTTAAACAATTGACAAAAGTCTAATTTCCCACTTGACTATTCAAAAGCATTATTTCCAAATAAAGTCATTAGTATTAAAAAAATTGGTTTTCTCGCCATGTATTAAAAGCGGGTATTTTAACCCATGTAAATAGTTTACAATTTCATCTGCATTTTAATGCACTCTTAAATTTAATTTACACTGATCAGAGATGACAGTTCCCTTATCCATAAGTGTATCTTACTACATGCATTTCTCAGCTTACAACTTGTTATACTGAACACATACATAGCTGGCTAAAGAACAGAGGTATCAGTTTTCAGGTTTCATGCTTGATAACAGAAGACAAGTCTTAAATGGAAATTAAGGCTTTTCTTTTTTCTCAAGTTTACACTCTCAGTTTTCATTAAAAAACCTCTTTGCTGTTATGAAACTACAGTAGTTTAAATATGCCTGTGGCTAACAAACAACAACAGAATAATTTAGGACCACTGCATGCATTTATTCCCCTTCAAATGTACTATAGATTTACTAATAAAACAAAACAACAAAGTACTTCAATTAAATGAAACATATAAAGCCACAAGTAACACAGGAATTTTTATAAGCACTTACACGTCTAGACAGCCAAAAACTTGCAGGTATTGAGGTGACTTGTTCTATTCTTTCTCTTATCATCATGACATTGGAGGACAAGGCAGTTTTCCCCAGACACGACCCATCCATTTCCCCAGGTCCCCAGGCATCCTCATACACGCACACACAGATGCTCTTTGCAAAGCTCGCAGGAGAGGCAGCAGCTACTGAAGAGGGAATGTTTCTCTATCAGCATTCAGTCCTGTCCCCTCACCCTGGGCCTCCACATTCCTGTTTTCACGTCAACCCAGCTCCCAAATGGAAAGTTATTTCTCAGCACTGGAATGTAAATGCATTCATCAAAAGTGATGCAGAATCTGAAGGAAACCTCACAACACCAAGAAAAGGGTTTTCAGTGTTAAACCCTTTTCTATTTTCCTCTTAAAAATCTAAGATTACTCACACAGAAAATGCAATTTCACTAATGACAATTAATTTGCAAAAAGGACAGACAAAAAATTAGGGTTTCCTCTACAATGTAATCTTAACTTTCATTTCTTTTGATATTCCCTACATTACATTAGCTTAAGGTTTTAGTAAAACTATTTCTAAGTCTCACAGAGAAAACCACAAAGGATGGTCATCTCTATGGTGCACATTCTTCAGCAAATAATACTTTTATAGTTTTATATATATGTCATTGCAATATTTTGAAGAAAGCGGCTGGTTGAGTGAGAATAAAATCTAGTTAATCGACCCTTCCTCTGAATCAAAAAGAATATTCTACTTAGACAAGTTGTAATGAAAGGAAAAATACAAGTAGCAGATTTTCTTGTTTCTCAAGTTCTTAGAATCTTATACGGTATATGTATGGAAAGAAACAAGTTCCATACAGAATTTGCTTTTTTTTTTTAATAAGTAAATTCACAATATAATTAAACCAGAAATATAATCCATGAATATTGAAATATTTTATCCCAAAACTCGAGAAATCAAGATATTAAAAACTTTCTTCATCTTAATTTTTCGAACGGGAGGTACAACTGTGCAATATTTCCCAATGCAGAAAATCTAAATAAACATGGAGATTAAAGTACGCATTATCCTTCTCCCACCTTCACTGCAACCAATCCGTACCGGTTCAAGACTGTATATGAATAAATCTGTAAGCACAAGGCTATGCACGGTTCAGTTTAGTTTCTCAAACTTTTAACGTATTCATGGTAAAAATGGATCTTAAGTTACATAAACCCAACACTTCAAAGCGTTTCCTGTGAAAATTACATTGCTTCAGTTGACACCCACATTTAGGAGACTCATAGAAAACTAACAAAAAGAAATACAGAGGTATTGCATGAAGCATATTTAGAATTTGAAGTTAAGCCAAAGTGTCTTCATTTGCTCTTGGGTAGCCCTCACCCTGAAAATGCTATTATTACCACCACCATTTACATTCAAGTGCCACCCACTGCATTTCCAATCTTCCCGCTATCCTCAATACCAGAACAGAGAGGAATCCCCATCCCATTGGATGGATCATGTGCTGCATGTCCCACCTGCACATGCCATTTCCTCACAGCAGTGCCATGACTGAGGAGGTCATGGCAGGCACCTGCTTTCAATCACTGCATCAGGTATTATCTGATTATACAGAAATAAACATGAGCAGAATTGTCTGGTCTCAAAAAAAAAAATACCCAAATCAAATCTTGATGTAATAATCAACATTCAGCTAGCAACAACACCAAAACATTAATTAGTCAGATTTAGCTGTAAAGCCAACCAGTCACACTGAATTCCTTGATGAAATATAGAGCAAGTAGTAAGTAGATGTCTAGATGAGAAACAAAATGGGGCTACTTTCTATCTGCCATTCAGAGAGATAATAAGGGATTCAGTCAAGTTTCTCCTCATGCATCTCTTCCATTAAGAACTACTATATTTCATTTTGGTAGGTCCAGAATTAAAAGCGTTAGTCCCTCTACATGATTATTTTAGCCAGGTTTAGCTAGGTAGCTTTAGCTGGGCTTCACATCAGTGCTCTGAAACCCAGACCCCCACACAACTCATCCTTGCCAAGGAAAAGAAGAAAATTACAATTAAGCTCCTGTACATGCACAAGCCATTCCCAGGGGAACGCTTAAGTGCTCTGATGAAAACTAAATTTGGCATGGCCATTTTCTGACCCCTCAGAAAACAAGACAGAGCCCTTCATGCATGCAGAGCCGCTCTAACGTGAACAGCACTCCACTGGGGATGATGCAAGCAGGGAAGGCTGCAGCAGATTTCCCCACTCTTAGAGCTACACACTGGAAACTATGAAAGCAAGAGTTTGTCAACTAAAAGACAGGGCATCATTATACAGAAGATCAAATTATCTGATAATATAGGCTGACTTCTCTGATTCTCATTTGAATTAGTGCCTGTCTTTTAGGAAAAGCAAGTAAAAATGGCAAGGGAAGCCCAAGCTGCTTTTGACTTGTAATAACTATTCTTTTTAATTAAAATGTACTGGTCATCTGCATATCAAAATAGTAACTAGATTAGATTGCTTTTTTTTTTCTTCCCCCAGCAAGAGCAAGTAGCTGCTTTACAGAAATGCTTTTCAGTTGAAAGGAAAATTGAGATGCTGGCAAGTTGAAGAGGCATTTGCAGACCTGTCACTACTTGCAAATCCTGGAGACATGAGCTCACTGCATACCATGGATAAGGATGATTAGGCTTATCCAATGTCATAGGATAGCTTAGATGTTTACAGTCTCATATACAACAGCTCATGTGTCAGGGAAGGGGCTCACTTTCAATATCACACCTAAGTACACACCACTTAATAACACCTGGGAGGAGTGTTTCACAAGAGAAAAAAGCCTCAGACATCACTGCAGCTCCTTGCTTGACTTGGGACCCAAACCACCCGCTGCCTGTGGGGGAAGAGGAATCACAGTGCTGCTGCAGCAGGAAGGTGATAAGAACCCAGCAAGCCAGACAGAGAGAATGCCTGATGAATAACCAGACCATATTAAAATTATAGAATAAGCACATTTATAGTAAATTAATGCTTTAAATAATTCCTCCTAAAAATGTGTAGAAGTGAAACTCCAGCTGAAAACTTTAGAGAACCTCTTCAGTATTTTGAACACTTTTAGTTAGCATCCTTACAGATGACAGACTATAGTGCTTTAGCTACGTAATACTCATAGGGATTTAATTCTGATGCAAATGCAACCCAGATCAGAGGTTGCATTAATTTGCTCATTTACAGCTGATTACTGAAAGCACTTCAAAAGAAGTTCCTGAAAACCCACACTGAATAACTTGAAATGAGCTAAATTCTGGAGGTTTGTTTCCATAGAAAGTCCCCTCAGTCAACACTGAAACTAAAGCTTTATTATCTTCACTCAGTTTTTCTTTTAGAACAGACTACTGTTTTGAAAAGTGAGGTTAATGTTAAAATTTTACCTGGTTACAAGTGTGAATATGGTAGCAAATTTGACAGTTTAGACAGAAAAAAATAAGTAATTGTGTAAAGTTTCACATTTGTTGCTTCTCACTTTATATTTTCATAATGTAACATCAAAACTAAAACATTAAGCTGAAAAATGGTTAAAAACCCAATCTGAAAAAGTGCTTTTAAAAATAACAAACTGTTTTGCAAATTTAGTCTAAAAAGGGTAGACACTCAGGGTCTTTATAGCAGCAGGTGATCCTGAATAGTTTTCAGACAAGAATACCACTTAGTGTTCCTTTATGAGCCTTTTATATACACTACACAATATTAACGTTTGGATGGCACTTTTCTCTTGAATTCAAGATCTCTGTTCAAAGACTAAATATATAATCATATAAACAAACAATAACTGGAACCTGCTAGTAGAGGCAACAACAAACTTAGCTTGTTGTAGCAGTTCAGCTTTTCAACACCTCTAGTACAGAAAGCTAGAAGGCAGGTACATCATGAGAACATCTGGGAATAGATCCTTCTTTGGGGAAAATTATCCTAATTTTATTTTTAAATTAGAAGTTCTCGTATTATTTTATCTCAGAAAACATCCAAAGATTAAAGGTTTTTTTCCTAACCTACTTTCTTCTTATTCTTTCAAATAAATAAATGGTTTGAATGAAGACAGCTTTGCTTATGCTTCATGTTAATGACGTCTGTGTTGCCATGGCGATTACTCTGACATCACAAGATCTACATAATGGTCTCAAAGACTGAGAAGTTGTTGGAAAACATTACTTAAGAGGCAAGACCTTGTCTAAACACAGCTTGGCTTATTAACATTCATGAAATTCATTAAAACAGAGGAGTATTTTTCCAATGTCATACAAAGACTTTAGATGCTAGTTTCTAAATGAAGACTTTTTATATTGAAAAATACATAATAAGCATTTTTAAGTCCCCCTAGAGACTTTTATCGTTAAGGTATTATAGATTGTCAGTTTTTTTAAATTACTAAAATAACTTGACATGTCATCTAGGTTTTTCGAAGTAAAACAAGATCATATATATTGAGACTTTCCACACACACACCCCTATCTCATTCGATACAACTAATTCATTCACATGGAGAGTTAAACACATTACCTCAATAATGGGTTTCCAAAAATCTATTAGCATACAAAGCAGATGTATTCAAGATGAATTTGTATATTCGTGAATGAATAAACAAAACAAACCAGTGGAGTAGAAGTGACAATTTTGTTTTATATTAAAATTTGAAAAATAAATTATTCCCCACTTCAAATATTACAGCACCTCTTGTATCCCTGGATTTGGTTTTCAAACACATTTGAAAAATTTAGTATCAACTGAAAGAAAACTCTCAGACATTTTCAAATCTTCTACAATATGGAGCAACATTTTGTTAAAAAGACCATTTGTGGAAGAATTACAGTAGTGGCCTCATACTAAGAATCAAGACAGTAATTCTAATTCCTTTCAGTTATTCTACAGTCCTCCAAATACATAAGTAAACACCATTACTTCAGTTTATCAAGATTGTCCTTCAGCAAAATTAAGTTTATCAAAGTTTAGATTCTGAGAGGTTCACATGAGGCAAAGAAAAGGCAGTGTCCCCTGTCCCCTCTCTCCACATGGGTATAACTTCTCACTTTGGTATTCTTCATGATATTTTTGCACACAGTTCCTTTTGTTGTTATTTTGAGGTAAGCAATGACCAGATTACTTCAGTTCATTTCACTAATAAAACTCGTCCAGAGATTCTGAGGGCACGTAAAACAAACAGGGTCTTCCCTTTGACCTCATCAAGAATCCTATAATGCAGTTTTCCCAAGTAATTGAAGGGGGCTTTGATGTTTTGCAAGTTTGTGCTAAAACTCAAAACCTTAAGTAAAATTAAATTGAATCAGAGGAACTCTTAAATCAGAAGAAAGATATTACATAATAGGACATCTCACAAGCTGCAATATCAATTGTGAAAAAGTAACCATTTTCTTCAGACAGATACCTCTAATCAACAATGTAAGCAGTAGTGGATACCCCGATGTAATAGGTCTCACATTCAACTTTTAAATAACCATTTACTTTATTACACAGGGAATTTTCTCCTCCTTGATTTCTCAGAAAGAGCTCTCAATTTTTTTTCCATGTCCCCATTTGTATGCAAGCAATTTACTACAATTTCAGAATACAGCATTTTAATATTAAATCAAAACTGAAACTTCAGAAAGAAAATACAAGTGTGAATACAGTTGAAATATATATATATATCACATAATTATAATGGATAGAAGAGCAGTAAAAAGAAAAGACAAACAATGTTTCCAAGATCGCTTAGATGTTGTTCTCAATGACTTCAAGTTGTTACATGCTCCACCAGAAACTCTAACGCTGGGATTAGAAAGGTGCCTCTAGCCAATGAGACACACGTTAAAAAAAAAGAGTCAGCAATGAAACCCCACTGTTTCAAGGACAGCTTTTACTGCAGCACACCTAAGAAACCAGATAATCAACTAAACAGCACCAAAATTTTTCAACAATGAGAATACAATATCTTCAGGGAGAAAGTGAGTGTTTTCAGTAGAATTAATCTTTTTTGCACCCAGGCGGGTAGAGGGGGGAGATGATAACAAAAAAGCCAAAAAAAACCCACCAGTATTCCTGCATATTTTTTTTAAAAAATAGTCAAAATTTTAACCCAAACTTTCTAAGATTTAAAGAAATGGGATCTGAGAGTTGGCATCAGTCAGAGTTGTCAAAGACCACGTTTCCTCTGTTGGCTACCTTAAAGGATTCTCTCTTTTTCTCTCCTGTCTTTCTGCTAAAAAATCATGCCCCAAGAATCTAGGCTGTTAAACTCTTCTGCCTAATTTTATTTTTTCCTCATGGTCCTTTTCAGTTACTTTGAGCTATTAAGATATGTTCATGCTTATACAGACAAAATCTACTGCCCGTGTTACCTCAGATTTTTTCATGGGCAATATTCCACTGAAAAATTTTCATTATAACTAATCTGTACAGTAAACATAAAAAATAACTTCAGTTGGTTCACAGGCAAAACTCTCCATAAAAGCAGTGGTCTGGATTTATAATGTTGCGTACTTGGTTTCTATGCTGTATATTACAAATGCCGTTTTTTCATTACAGGAGATACCCTTAACTTTTACATATTTTCACAGTTTCAGTGGGAAAGACAAACACCACTGAAGTGAATAATGCACAATGTAAGAAAAGCCTAACTTCTTTCCTTATTTGAAATGTACCGACAGTGGCAAGAAGTGTCATCCTGACTCAGCTTACAATTACCATGCATGAAACAATGAAAAACCAAACGCAAGGATTTCTTGAATCTGCAAGCTCTGCACACCAATTAACGGTGTCTCCCCTACAGAAAGCATAATGAAATTGTTCTGAACATCCCACAAATGTCCCTGAGCACCAGCAGGTGATACAGACCTTCTCAAGCCCATCATCAAATCTTTCGCACTGAAAGAGACAGAAGTCAGTAGCTCTAAGTATATACAGCTAGAAACTGGTATAAGCTTTGCATTTGTGAGAGCTCCTGAAATTTGCTTTTCTCCTACCAGGAGCATTTCCATCCCTGAAAGCTTTCCTCTTAAGGAAGAGGAATCAAAACAACCCAGGCTCACTGGAAACATATTCAGGTCATTTGACACTTTCAGCTTCATTGTTATCTTGTCATTACAAACTTGGAAGGAAGCCTGGTGGCACCAGACACACAACGCTGAATTTCTATTTTTGTTTTCAAAGGATGCCAGTGTAATAGATTAAGTCTCTTAACATTTTATCCCCACCGAAAAAAAAGAAGAAAAAAAATCTAGTAGCACTGAAATATGACAGGAACAACACCAGACACCAGCCAATCATTTAGGAACTGTCTCCTCTTCTGTTCCCCAACACCTCAGATACTGTCATGATCAGTTTCAGACCTCAATGAACCCTTCAATTACTCAGCAGAACAGAAGATGGATGGGATAAAGGATAAATTAGCTATAAAAATATTAAAATATTTTTAAGTATTCACATTCAAAGAAACCTGTACACATTTTTCTTCAAACTCTGAGGGCACTTTTGGGTGACATGCAGCCTGTGCTCTGAATCCCAAATTTTGCTGAAATAGCAGGTGACATCACAAGGCCCATCAATTTACGGCTCAGCTAATTCAGCTACAGCCAGAGCTGACTGTGGCTGACGTGATGAAGTCAGACTCACCTGGAACCCTCCCTGCATGCCCTGCCTGCGTGCCTGCCCTCAGGGAGCTGGGCTCAGGCACAGCCCCATGGCAGCTCCAGCTCCTCCAGCACCTCATAAGGAAGCCCACAATGGCACACACAAGCAAGTGCTGGATTTCACTGGTTATACTGATCGTGATACCAACAGGAGATTAACAAATTCAAGGCAGATCGCCAGATCAGGCACCCCCAGTAAAATGCTACCTCTTGTAAGCAAGATTTTATTTTCTCTAGGAGATTGAGTCTCAGTAAGTAAACAGTCATACGTGCTGTGGTAAGTCTAATTTTCTGCTTACAGGTAACATTAAACATCTCCACCCAAAAGGACAAATGCAGTCTTTGGGGTAAATGCAGACAGTACAAAGCAATTAGTGTTTATTTCTCAATGTCTGTTTAAAATTCATTGTGAGTAATTAATGATAGCCACACAATCATAAATGGACTGACATCACTACTACTTCCAACTTCCTCCTTTAGCTTATGATCTCAGTCTTTCCTCAATTAAACCCTAAGATCATATTCCTTCATGCTTCAGTTTCAATTGATAGGACTGAACTGAACCAAGGCATTCAAACCAGACAGAGCACAAGGCAGCAGAGGGGTCAGCCCACAACAGTACCACGCTCTGTGCCTTCCCACCAGCTCAGAGATAATCGTGAGCATGGCTTCAGAACACCACCAGCTTGATACAGACATGCCAATACAACAAACAGGTCACAAGAAAATCCAGCAGCAGCTAATCTAGCAAAGTTTTCTATTCAAGACAGAGTTACAAGGGCAAACTAAATCCAAAGCATACATTTCCAAGAAACTTCTAAAACAGACTTGAAGCTATAACCTGGGGAGTTATTCTTCTCCATGAATATCCAATGTAAGGTCTTGATGTTTCCATCACAATGCTGCAAATCCTTAGCCATAAGCAACTCAGAACCTGGAAAAAGCTAAGTAAGTTCCACACAGCTCTTGATCAACTCCCTCTGCAGCTTAAACAACTAAACTAGCAGTTCCCTAAAATACAACTCTGAGCCTCCCAGAAGTCCATTGTTCTAAAACTGTTTCCTGCTGAAGGAAAAAAAAAAAAAAAAAAAAAAAAAAAAAAAAAAAAAAAAAAAAAAAAAAATCCCTTTTTAGGGGATTTTATCATGGTTTAAATATGTGTGTATACTGATCACTCTCAGTTAAAAACCCAGTTTCATTCTGTTATCTCATAGATTTCAGCCAGTAATAGCCATTATTAATAAACACTAAGTTGCAAATATATGAGTCATACTGAGAGAAGGATTTTATCATTGTGATTAAAGCTATCAGCATAATTTTACTGACTCAAATGATCAATCAAAGGCAATTCTGTATTCAGAATATAAACACACCATCAGTTAGATATATGTAAACCACACAAAAGAGCATGATTCAGACATCACAAAACTTGTTTCAGATACATAAAGCTGTATAAATACATGTAGATAGCCAAAGGTTCTGCTCCAGCACCATTACACGCACATTCATTACCTGTCAAAATTAAAAAGTCAGCCAAAATCCCTAACAAATTTTATCCTGAAAGGTTACTTTCATAAGTTAATCAGGATACGCTTGGATGAAGACAAAACATTTCTGTATAAACTGAATTTTGCTCTTCCTTTACACATATTCAAAAGAAGTCCATAATTTGTTCAATGACTCTCCAGTATGATTAGATACTCCATTTTTAAGTTGCGTTAGTATGGGAAAGACCAGAGGGCTAAACCATCAATATTTAAACATATACATCCCTTTTATTTTTAAAAATAGTGAAAAACGGATGTTCTCTCACCCTCAAAACATAAATCTTTAAATTAGAGGAAAAAGCTTAAATAATTGCTCCTGTATGCAAAATCTGTGAACTTGCCAAAGGGAAAGCAGCTCTCCACCGCCACATGAGGCAGCGAGGGCACAACTGGTTGGATGCAGCAGCAGCGAAGGAAAAGAGGCTGCAGCGAGGGAACAGAGGATGAGCAAGCAGTGGAAACCAAGCGCAGAGCCAGGTTTGCGGGTGGCCAGCCGGCACAGCGGGATGTGTGAGCAGCACGGCACACAGGACACTGACGGGCTCGGAAGCACTCCAGGAGAAAGGCTGAAGTCCCCAAGTACCAGAGCCAACAGTCTGATAAAAACGGGCCAGCAATTCTGTATTTTGTTGCTGCTAAGAGGCAGCTGCATCCTCTGGTTGTGGAGGCCAAGAGCAAACAGTGGGAGAGGTGAGCCCTGGGAGGTGTAGGAGGCCTTTTGGTACTGCAGCTCCCATTGAAGTAATACAAAAGAAGCCAGTGGAGTCTACACTAGGAGCAAAGTTCTGGTACAAAAACCACACAGCAAGGCCAAGCAAATGGCCAAATGTGGTCAGAACATGGAGCAGGCCAAGGCAAGCTGCAGGCCACTCCAAAGGACGTTTTGAGGGACTGCCACATAGTTGCTGTGAAAACACAGGAGAACCACGACAGCCCTCAGGGAACTGCATTTTCTGCTCATTTATTTTCTGGAGTTCATACATAAACCTCATTCTACCATGTGAACTGCTTCAGGGAACACATGCTCAGGGGAAATGAAGAGGGGACTGAATGTTAATTTGTGCTAGCTTGATGGTCATGGTGGGAGGAAAGAATTTAGGAATGTTAAATTTAACATAATACACGCCCGATACGCAAAAGTAAAGGAAGAAGTTGTAAATATTAATAGGGAGATCGAGGGGAAAGAGGTAGAAGGGAAGAGAGATGATCTTCCTCATATTAAACTGTCAAATTTCCCCATTGTAATTCACAGAAATTAAATAGGAGAACAAGATAAAGCTTTACCTTATGTCACTAAATAAACAGCAGATTTAATTGTTCAGAGCACAATTCTTTGAAACTGTGGATTGTATATTTTCCCAAAACAATAAATTAAAGACAATAAAATCCAGTCTTATCTTATGAACACTATTTGCTAGCTGATGGCTTGGAATTAGAACAAATACAAGCTAAACTGTATTACAATAGGGGAATAAAATTAAACTCATGCTATTTTCAAAAAGAACAGACATTGTTTAGATGTTAAAGTTTCCAAAGCTAAATACTCAATTTAGGACTTCATGTATTCCAATATCCCATCTTGAACAACCCTTTTTTTTTTTTTTTTTTTTTTTAATTTGGAATGAAAGGTATGTCCAGTAGCTACTTACAAATAATTTTACAAGTCATCCAGTACATTATAAAACTTCGTCAAAAACTGGCAGCTTTGACACTCATTTCAAACTATTTCAACAGGTAGCTACTTGCCTATATCTCATAAACTACAAAACTAGTTAATTTTAGACTGCTGTACTATATTTTATTTACATGGGTTTTAGTAGCATTCCTGCTGGTACTGTTCATCTTTCTGATCTCATTGCTGATTCCAGTAAATTGCTCTTTTCCCAGCTTGTGATCTCTGCCTTTGTGTCTCCCACCTGAGAGGGGAGGAGAGTGAGAGGTGTCTGGTTTGGGGGAGTCTCCCTGAGAGGGGAGGCAGTAAATTAGGGTGTGCTGTTTCTAAACCACAGCCGTGCAAAAGCAGGGCTGTGGTCATTTCTTATGCTTTCACACAGCTTCATGGTGGGTAAAGGGGATATTTAAAAAAATATTATTCTTCCCCAACTGTATATTAACTATTTTCCAAACCTACTGTCTCTTGTGAAAGAGTTTTAAATGGTATCTTAACACTAAAAATGAAAGCCATGGAAAAAGTGATTTGGAAGAAAGAAATACAGGAAGTTTACCTGACATAACTCATATAACAAAAGAGCATTTCCAGTGTTATTTGGCAACCAGTCTGGGGATGCTGTATCTAAACTAATGCAAGCAAATCAGCTAATAGAGGACCCAAATGCAAATAATATGCTGAGCATATGCAGTCAAATGCACTAAGGTACTTGCAAGTGTCAGCTCAAATCTAGTGACAGCCCTCTATCCTGTTCTGTACAGACTCACATGCCAGCTGCCATGAAGAGTAAGAGTGAATTCTGGACAGGACTGAGAACAAACCTGCAAAGTTGTAGGCAGATTTATCCACTAGGTCTGTCTAAATTACCCAGAGATACTACTTTTGCTCTGGCATGTAAAGACATTCATTTTAGAAGAGTGAAATCCAACAAAGAATAGAAATTCTTGAAATTCAGAGGGTCGGGTGGGGGTAGAATTTGTGGGATGACAACATGTATCTTATTTTAAATTGGGTCAGCCACTGTCCAGCCATCATTCAATGAAGGTGAGCTTGAGAGGATCAGGAAGACAAACAAGGGGAAGTTCTCAGTCTGAGCAGGATCAGCAACCCAGAGAACCTGTCTAAAGGGACCTACTACAGGTGCATGGAGCAGGCTGACAAAAAAAGAGAGATTAGTTTTAAAGTGGGGGGAAAAAAAGAGTTTTGGATGGTGAGATGCTTAGGGATGAATTATGCTCAGCTCTGGGAAAAGAAAGGGAAATGAGAATTTTCTGAGTAAATCAGATTTGGAGAAAGGCACATACTTCCTGCTTTCTACATATTTGATTGCTCTTACACAGACTTCTTGGCTCCATCCTGCTCTCTAAATCACAGGCTTCACATGTTGCAAAATAATATCTTAGTGGCTTTTTAGATGGGCAAAGATAATGGCTTAAACTGAAAAAAACACACTAAAATAATGTAAATATTAATTTGCTATTGCAAATTTAGTTTACTCAAATGACAAACAAAGTCAAAATTAGATGCTCTCTACTTTGCAATGTTTAGGTCTCTTTCTATCACTTGATGTCAGTGATGCATGAGGATGTGCTCCACTTGCTAAACCATAGCCAGTTCCTTTTAATAGTAACTGTAATAGGACATCACGACACACAAATTATGCAATGGTCAAAACATCTCTAGAAATTGTTACTCCCCGTATAGATAAACAGTTGGTTTCATCCAACCAGCTTTTACAGCAAACCAAATCTTTAGATTCCAGAATACCACCTTATCAGCTCTTTCTGGACAGCAGCCTTTTTAGGTCTCGCTCCCTTATTTCTGAGCACCGTAAAATTTTATTTTAGCATTTCTGCTAATCAGTCTCTTCAGCTCAGTATGTATATCTGAGCAGCTTGTTATTTCTCTCCCAGCAGTTCACTGGCAGCATAAGTAAAGTTGAAAAACTGAATTTTCTTCTCAGGCCATTTTTTTACTAAATAAATAAATCAACAAAATATTTATTAGCCACCAGTATTCCAAATCAGAAATTTAACCTGGGTGCCCTCTCACTTTTGTCAAGTTTCTTATTCATGGGTGAGCCCAAAGCCCAGTCACAACTTATGCGTTTACAAAGAAAAAATCCTGATTAACCTTGTCCTAAATTTTAATAAGGCCCTCACCTATCCTTCAATGACTACAGCTTCTAAGCACAAAGCCTCTCGTTTTACTCTCCCAAAATACTTTCTATCTTATATAATTAAAGTTTCCTTATTTTGCTTTCATGGGCTTAAGTTATCTTTATTAATTAACAAATTGTCTCTCTTGCATTTGCTTCCCAAGACACCAGCTTTGACATCCACTTGACTTCATCCACAACTGTAAAACCAATTCACATGCCAGCTTCCAAGCCTGTACTTCACTAAGGTATCAGACACCGTCCCAGATGTCATTTTACACATTTCTGCATATGAACAGCACTTAAATGTTCTGCTTATTTTTACAGGAGCTCTAATTTTTTGTTCATTCTCCCAAGAAGAGTCTCAAGCTCATTGTTTATCTTATTAAATATCCCCTCTCTTCAAGTGTCCAAGTGAGTGAGGCACAAGCATTGCTGTATTTCAGAGGAACAGAAGATTCTTGCCATGCACTGTATACAATCCCCCCAATTAATTCAGGTATTATATATCTTGTTTCCTGGTATCTAAATATAGCACTTTCTGCCAGCTTTTTTCCTGGCATTGCCTGCTCATGGATGACATAGGGGACGATTTTCACTCTTCCAGAAGTAGGGGCCCTATAATCTGTTGCAATACTTTTTCCAGTAATCAGTTTTACACCTTTAACATTAACTATTAGATGGCACATCTAATAAACCTTTTTATCAGCAGTGCCTGACAGACACAAGACACTTGACTGCACCAAGAACATGCCACCATCATCAAATGGAAGTCCCAAGATACGCACTGCTCTCCTTCCCACTGGAAGGCAGACTTGAAGGTCTAATGTTTCCTACGCTAACCCACACTGGCCATGAAGTGGTTTCCCACTGTTTAAAATTATAAAAAAATTCCCAGTGCTTTCATTATCATGATACTGTACAGTGGCAGGTCATTCTTTCATTCTGTCCCTCACAAATTTTATTACGTGCCATGTACTTCAAAGGAGCCTTTTACAGTAGTATGAATGAATATGCACTGAACCAGTATTTTAAAATAACTCTGCTCTGCTTCCATTAAAATGATCAAGTTCGGTCACTTTAGACTAAAATCATTGCAATCACTTGACTTTTTTTTTTTTTTTTTTTTTAAACAGGAGTGATATAAATTGTGAGTTCCTCACACTCAATTTTTTTTTTTTTTTATTTAAAAACCATTCTTCATTGAAAATCCATTTGCATGGAGCACAAGGTTATACAGAAGCAGCAAAACCTGCAGTAACTTGACCTAAGCATATGCTAAAACATGCACCAAAGACTTGTGCACAGTAAGTAAAGGAAAACATCCACATCCAAACTCTACTGCATCCTATAAATTGAAGTTTGAGTACTCTCAGGAAGCAACTACTCAGTACTTCACTCCATTCGTCAGGTTTTTTTGTGTTTTTTTTTTTTAAATCAACAGCATCTGCATGACACTTGGACAGTCGCACACTGTTCTAGCTATGGGCATGAAACTGTTACCACAGTTAGTAAAGGCAGAATATGTGTATTTAGACCTGTTTTTCTGTGTTTCATTAAATATAAAACACCACCTTTTAATCCTAAAATTTCTCTACATCTCATGATTTATGTTTAAAATATAGAATGCAGTACATTCATAGCTGACATACCTGCTCCTTGGAAGAAACATGGATTCTTTAATGAAGACTGAACCAGACAGCAGGATATACCAACAGGTACCAATATCATCAGGGCTGGAATTTAAAAAAAAAAAAAAAAGATAACACAGTTTAAAACACTTGATTTAGATTACTCACAGCAGTACCAAATATGCACTACAAAGAACATCAAAGAGGCAAAAATGCTCCAAACTATGGAAGGAAGACACAATTCAATTATTTAAAAAATAACTCCATGAAACTATTCTTATTTCCACCTGCAAATGCATACATTATTAGAATACTTAATTTCTTTTACTTGACTTTATTAAAAGCATCTATTTGGTAACAGTCTAATTCAATTTAAATATAACTGTACGTAATTAAAGGAAGCCAAGCTACAGTAAATATATTGTATTGTATTCTATCGAATGCATTTGAAGAAGAATGACAGTTCTTCAGTTCTTGCTGAAGAGAGCTGTAGCATCTTTCCCCCTATAAATAAAGGCATCTTTCCTCAATACTTGCCATCTTCTTCTCAACCCTTTCTTCAAGACAGAAATTTTCCTTTCTGTATCAGCATGCCTTCCTGCAAGGTAAGAGGCCATCGGAAACATTTGCAGATGGCAAACCTACGTCACATTTGTCAGCCATCATTATCTGCTGCTGCTAAGCACTGCCCATTTCATGTCTCTTCCTGACACCAGAATGAATTCCCTACAAAAGAGGCAAAAAGTTTCTTTTCCCCTCTCTTCAATCTGTAGAGGAACTGGATGAGGAAGACTTTGTTATCCAGTCACAGTTCATTCTGCTGTAGATTCTGATGTTGCTCCTTGAGTAATACAAAATCTTTTTCATATGCTTAGACTCTTTTTGGATAAGTAAGTTCAAATAATGTTTGGACAGGAAAATAAAATAGATTAAGGTTACTAGAAATAGCAGCAGTAGAAGTCTCATTCCGTGTTGACAGTCAGTGCTGAGAATCTCTCTACTGTACTTCAGTTTGTACCCTCCTGCGGCTTCCAGAGAAACTGACTAATTGAATTCAAGACCAATGGAGTTCATAGTTATGAACTGAATGAGCATTATCATCAAAAACCACATCCCTAGTGACACTAAGAGATGTAGATTACTTAATTAATTTGCAGCACCTTCATTTTTTTAAATTATATGTCTCAAGTCTTTAGCAACAACTAGGTCTGCTTCAAGTAAGAACAGCCCACATCCTTTAACAATGATGACAGCATAGTATTAAAATCTAATCTTAAATGTTAGTAGGCAATGTACATGTTAGCAGGGTATTTTTCATTTGAAGAACAGCAATTTAAGAAGTACATACACAGTGGTCCTCAAAACAAATGTGCTAGCCTAAAAGAGTAGAGAGCAAACCATCCAATCTAAAAATCATACTCTGTTTTCCTTTTCCACTGTATAATATAAGCATGAGAGAAAGGACAGAAACATAGAAAATTCTCAGAGGGAATGAGGAGACACAATCCACAGCCAAGAACAGAGGAGCTGAAAAATAAGATGGAGCTTGTATTTTCTTTTCAATGTCCTGACCAGTGAAGTGATGCTGGTCAGCCATACACACCAGTCAAGTGACAACATCTTCAAAATCAAGGTTTCAGGAATACTTCTTTATACTGATAGACCATAGAAAATAAAGCAATAACACAGTCCCACAGCTGAAACAACAGCATTTTGATTCACATAGCTGAAGTGTTCTAAGCTGCCTATTCTGAAATGTGCCTCATTTGCTTCTCACATGGGCCTGTATCACCCTCAAACTTGTGGGTCTAGAAAAATCAACAATGCGCATAAGTGCAGAGAACCAGTTTAAAGCAGATAAACTCAAGAAAACCAGCACTTCCAACAAAAATATCATTCCTAAAACCATAAACACACACCTGAGTTAAGTTACACATCTTTAAACATTCCTTCTTTCCCCACAAGTCCTATGCTGGCATATAACAGCATACAACATATAACAAGGCATACAACAGCATTGCTGCTGAACTGCGAGTCTGTTAGGCTTTTATTACGTTCTTTAATAGCTGTCATTCTACAACACCAATAATCTGGACTAATTAGCACAGTTAAAAGTTTTTGAAATAGAAATTTTCAGCAATGGATATTGACAAAGTGATTTCCCAAATACGTGGGAAATAACTGTACTAGAATGTGAATAACCATTTTGCCATGTGGATTACAGCACATTATATTATCACATAATAGGTTTTTGTGGTCTTGGGGGTACTTTTTTTTCCCCCCCTTTTCCTAAAAACTGGCAGTTTGACCAAGTATTAAAGTGTAGTTTGATAGAACAGAACTACCTGGGGTCACAGATTTTATAAACCCAAAGCAAAAGTAATCTAGAAGATCTCATGCTTCCAGAAAGGCATTTCCAATGATAAATTAATTGAAGCAGAAAAAAAATTAAGCCAGAAGAAAGCATTTTAACTTTTTCCAATCTGCTAACATGTAAGCTTTTACTTTCCTCCTTTTAAGAGCTGATTAACTTTATGAAATCCTTTCTCAAACCACCTATTTGTAAGGGGCTTCAGCTATCTTTTCTCATTGGAGATCTTTTAACTCCAAAGAGAAAAACCAGCTACTGGTTTTCACAAGCACCAGTCAGTATGTTCAATATCCGAATTCTTAAGGCTACTTTTGATTTTGAATCATTTAACAAACACCTAGAATAATTATGCATTCAGCTGCAGTGGTTTCATTTTTTTTTTTATTTGATCACGCACACCATGACTTTTCACTCAGTTAACCATCCAACTCAGCTTTATCTTTTGGGGTTTTTTGCCAATTCACAGGTTTATTCTCTTTCTCTGCAAGCTGGCTCTTCAAATCTTGTTGCTCCTTCTCAGTTATGTCATGAACATTATACTTTATTCACTTTGTATATAATCAAATGAAGCATCTGCTCATTTGACAGCTGAAATAACTGATACAAAAAATAAATCAAACTTGAGGAATACCGTCAAATTGGATGTTTTCCCTTTGTTTTATGTGTACTTAATAAATGGTTTTATTTTTACAGTTACATTTGAGAATTTCTAAGCTCTGAGCTATTTGCATTATGCATGCACTGAACTCAACACTTTCAATTATTTGAATAAAACAAACTTCAGTATTGCTGTGTCACAGTAGTGGAATATTACTACTGAATGTGTCTGTATTCAAGGTATCTTCCCTGAAGTACATTCTGTATTCTTCTAAAACTTTCACTGTCAGCCAAAACATCATAAACATTTCCAAGACAGTCTTCAAGAGCAAAGAACACAGGGTATTGATTCTCTTCATTTTTACAGCCAGTAGTATCTTAATATAGTCTTATGCTCCTCTCAGAAAAAAAAAAAAAAAAGAAACACTGATCTATTTCATTCATATGAAAATATATTTAACTCCTGCACTTTCAACACTTGCTGTACACTCAGTTGATTAGAATTAAGCCACAACAAAGCCATTTGGCAGCCAGCTTTTGCAAGACAGTGCTGTCACAAGAAACACGCGCAGTTCTTTCATTTTAAGGATTCTGGGCTTTTCACAATCCTATTCAAACATCATGTGGCTTTCAATCAAGCTTCCATGTTTTCTGTACTATGTTTGACATTTCTTCATTAACAATGCATCTGCATTCTTCAGGACTTTTGTGCCTGTAATGAAAGACAGAAGGAACTATAGAAGAAGCTGGTGCTGAACTATAAAAGTACATATTCAGGCCACCTGAGGACTCATGCAAATACCATTTCACCCAATAGAGAGCACTCACATTTGAAAGGTTTTCTTTGTATTCACATTTTACATTTTATTTTAAACATTAAAACTGCATTCTAGAGAATAAGCCTAATTATAAAGTTTTCTTTCACTACTAGAATAGCGTCTACTCCTAGCAGCCCAGAGAAGAATCTAGAAATTTATTCGTCCTAAAGGTATTTCTTCTGCTGAAGAGACAACAGCAAACTGTTCTTAAAAGGCTTTATTGTGGACAGGACACTTCCTTGACTGGGTTTGCAGGAGGGCATTAAGTCCACATAAGCACTTCATCAGGAATTAGCTGAAGCATGATTGATGCTGATGACCTTTCCACAAAGGCATCCTTCCAGAGACACCCTTGAGGAGACAACCCTTCAAGGGAGTTTTTTAGCTTAAGGAGAGTTGAAGGGAAGGTCCATAACACCTGTCAGTCAAGCTGATGTAAAAAGGAAAGACATCTGCTGAGGTAAGATCTTTCCTAATACTAGTTTAGTAAGGATGCCACTGCCATCCAGCATCACCACAACCACTGAAGCAGCAGCTGTCACACATGAGGAGACTGCAAGTGCAATGAAAGCTCCACAAAGCAACGGAGCTGGTGAAGGGTCTGGAGCACAAGTCCTGTTAGGAGTGGCTGAGGGAGCTGGGGGTGTTTAGCCTGGAAAAAAAGGAGGCTCAGGGGAGATCTTCTCACTCTCTATAACTGCCTGAAGGGAGGCTGTAGCCAGATAGGGGTTGGCCTCTTCTCCCAGGCAACACGCAAAAGGACAAGAGTCAACCTCAAGCTGCCCCAAGGGAGGTTAAGACTGAATATTGAGATGGTGGTCAAACACTGGAACAAGCTGCCCAGGAAAAAGCTTGAGTCACCATGCCTGGAAGTATTTTTAAAATGTGCAGATGTGCTTGGGGAGAAGGTTTAGTGGCAGATCTCACACTGCTGGGCTACTGGTTGGACTCAATGATCTTAGAGGTCTTTTCAAACCTTAATGATTGCATGATCCACATCAGGCTGAATGCAGAGGTCACCTAACCCAGTCAGATAGCACTTCCTGCCTAGTTTTGAATTCCTTTCTGCACCCTCCCTCCACTCTTGCAGAGCTATATGCACAGTGAGAGTGGAAATAATTGAAATCAGGAACTATTGATACCTGTACATTTCCAAGCAGTCATACACAGACCTTTGGAGGCAAGATTTTACTCCACATGTTGGCCGTAAGTGACAGAATACATTGCTGCAAATACCTAATACTGGGGGAAAGTTGTTTGTTTTGGGATCTTTCTTCAGCTCAACTACTGTTCTGTGTATTCATCTGGATGAAACGTAGGATTGTTAAAAGTTATATAGCCTACCAAAAGCAACAAAGCTATCCACTTTCCCTAGTTACAGAAAACAAGATTTATTACCAGCAAAGTTAGATGACACAAGCAATTTATCCTGCAGAGAATCAGAATGAACTCAACCCCAAAGTCACTCATTATGGGCAGTAAGAACAGCAAAATCAATACACACTCATTCTATCCTGAAAATATGACTTGTGTTCTGCAGAAACAACAACAAAAGGACTCCAGTAGCGAGATTTTATGTTCTTCTGCTGTAACTGCTGTAACTACTGATGAAGTTTCCAGAATATTCAGGTTCTAGCCACAGCCTTACAGTGGTGCAAAACTGAAAGCCAATACCAAAACAGCCATCAATGTGCAGGTTTTATTCACAGTCTGGACTTTAGTTGAACAAAATTTGAAAAATCTGCTTGAAATCTTGACTTTTGTACTCCAGCACTTTCTAGAGCAGAGGATTTCCTGGGGAATCCATATATAATTTCCCAGAATGCCAGAGAACTTGATTTACAGGAATTCAGAAGCTAGAAACGGAAAGCCATGAACTGGATTGCAATGCCTTCCCATTGTGTTTCCCTGTCCAGCTTCCTTCACATAGTCCTTTAACATAACTACAAACTGCAGCCAGACAGGACACATTTCTGCTTTGAAAATTACACAGAAAACTGAAGACAGAACAATGCAAATAAACTTCATAGCTGTCAGTAACTGCTCTGTCTGGAAACTTCAACTGTGTAATTATGCAATGGCCTATGACATCATGAGGTTGGCAGCACTGATGAGCTATGACAGTATTTTCAGACTGAGGCTTTCACATTTTCTAGCATATGACAGTTTTCTCTGAGACCTCAGAGGCAAAGTTCAAAAATCAAGACATGCCTATAGATCTTCAGAATGACAAAATCCAAGAAGTTTGCAGGATTTCTCATAGTCTCCAGCACTTGTACCAAAGTCTTCATGCTATGATCTATTTAAGCCCCAAGACGGGGCAGTTTCTTATTCCCAGATCAGCAAGTAGCTACATATACACTACTTACAAGAAAAGCTTTATTTTCTAATTATAAATATTTTATTTCTATATAAAGCACTTCCATGTTTGCAACCATACATTTGTAACTATATATCTGAATTATATACGAATGGCATATCAAAGAAATTCTTCACAAGAAAACATGTCCACCATACATATCAATTCTGTAAGGCATCTGTCTACAGTAGCACGGGTGTTCCAATTTTAGCTTTCAGGTTTCCTAATTACTTAAGGCAGTGAAAAACCCTCCAAAATATTCAGCTACAATAGATTCAAATTAACCTGTTAAAAGGTCAAAAAAATCTCAAATATCTATACCATCTGTAATGTCTTCCTCTAGCCTAACAAGTCCTGATACATTGCTTTTCTTTAAGACTTCTTTAGAAATAGCTAGATTTTAAAAGGAGCAATCTATTTAATTCTCATTCTCCATCAAGATGAGACAGAGGACTACTAAAACCTCTGGAATAATGAACCATATTCAGCACATGCTTACTCACTCAGGTTCACCTGAGATAATGAACATTGTAAGTATGTATAGTGGCAAGAATTTGCAGGTCTTTGTGATGACTGCTGTCAAACATGCTTTAATTCTGTCCAATAAGACATCACTTCAGTGCAAAATTCAGTACCTGGACTTGAAAGCACATGCTAAACAAAAGTCTTTGCTCTTCTGTCCACCTTCTGGTCATTGGCTTCTCAGCCAACTCCTTTAAAACAGCATGTGAAAAAAGCTAAGTACCATGCAGGTCTCGGTGGAATCAAGCACAGAAAATACTTCTATATAATCACTGCTTAACATTCATTTTACACTTGTGTCTATGCTGAGATCTAAGCAACAGACGTGTCATTCTCTCCCCAACACTGGACTTCCAGCAACTCCAGATGCTGGAAGGACTCCTAACTTAACTCATCATCAACATCCAGAACTGCTTTCCATTCAGAGCCATTTTCAAGCTGCATCATAACAAGGTCATGAATTCGGCAAGAGAAATTTCTTGGTTGTGAAAAAGGTAGTTTGATTTATGGAGACAATAATTCTTTAAAATTCCATCCACTAAAGGATTCATTCAAGACTTACATTTAAACTGTAAGTAATACCATCATCCTACAAGCTATAACATTTGTAATTATTTTGATGAGAGGACTCCACAAACCGAGGTGTACCTATTACGTTTTCATGTAGTAATCATATTCAGTGTTGTTCAAGTTGAATAAACTCCAGAAAGTAAGCAGAGTAATTCCAAAGACATTGCTCATGTTCCCTGGTCTCCACTTGGGAGAAGCAGAAACAATGGAAATTTGACATGTCAGAAATTAGAGCTCTTTCAGACATTTAAGCACTACACAAGAAGAAATCCCAAAGAACATTGCTCTGCAAGCTTATGCTCCACAGAATATCGTTCCAGCAGATTAATCTGTCTGTTTCTCTTTGCTCATTTTGGTTATCCTTTCTATGCTGAGAGCTATAGGTAGTTTATTGTTTTAACTGAATAATCATTGCCAGAATTAGACATTAGCCTTGAAGTGCCTTGGGATGTCAAACATGTCTAAGCTGAACAATTCTCTCAGGTAGACATCTCACTGCCTAAAGATCCTGCTTACCACCACTGTAGTGCTCAAACACAGAATAACCAAAAAACTGCTTATTAACATTGCCAGCACTGCCTCTCATCCTCCTTATTAAGCCAGTTACCTGACATCTGCCAGAGATGCTCTTGATCACATTAAGAGGTATATCCCAAACACAGAAATAAAAGATTGGCACTTGATGAGTCAACCACAAACAATTTTCAAATACTTTTCTTCTTATATGAACACACTGAAGTTATATCTACAGTGAGGATTAGAAATAACAATAAATTTAAGACAGAGTTAAAATATATTCAGTAACAAAACTGATAACTCAGAATTTTGAACTTCTGATTTTCACTGAGCAGTGTGCGTATTTCAACTTATGTCCATGATTATATTTTACAAATAGGCATGAGATGAAAACTGGTGTTTTGACTCCTGCTAGCAACAATGGGAAATGCAGAAGAACCACAGGAAACAATTCCTCAATATTCATGAAAACAAATATTCAGAAGTATATTTTGTTTCGAGTATTTAAGTTATTTGTAATTTTTTTCACTTCTGAAAGAATATCAGTGAAATAAAACAAGAATTTTGGTCAAATTCGAGATTACTGCAGAGTGTCAGTAATGCCAGTCAGTCTAAAACAGCGGATTAAACAGCTAATCAATAAATACATCATACAAATATATGCACACAAGCTAATTGACCTATTGTCATTGAAGTCTTGATGTTAAACTCATACAGTGAATTAGCCCTTTGTATCAGAAGAAAAATTCAGAACAAAAATTACAGTCTCCTAAATCATCAGAAAACAATTACAGAAGCAGCAAAATAAAATTATCACGCATCCAAAACACTCTGAGGTCAAGACTGAAAAAACTGTTCTTGTATCTTACAGCTCCCTAATGCATCTCCAAAACCAAAGCTTTGAGTGCCTCAAAGTTCTCAGAATTGCAACAAAAATATGATAGAGCTTTCACATAGTGAAACATTTACAGTTAAGAAGGTGCAAAAACATTACTTCAGTCATCATTCAACGTAATCTCAAAATCAGGTCAAAAAATGACACAAATCTGGAACTGGCTGCGCAAAAGCCAACAGACCGTAACATTGATCACTGACACTATTAAGAAGCCTTGATTCAGTGTCTGTTTATACAGAGACAACTGCCAAGTCCTTGAATGTGTTTATTTTAATGATAGACATTGCCTAAAAAATTCCCCACAGAAAATGTATCCACAACACATGAATCAGGTTTCTGATTTACTGCAGTCCAGAACTGGCAGCATCCCAATGATATTTTGGCAACTGCCCAACAATCAGAAGGTACAATACACCTTTAGGAATATTTTCAGGACAAAATAGAAGAGGCCAGCCCTGCTGCAGCACTTGTTTCCATTGTTAAATATACTGCTGCAGAACTTCCACAGAAACTTATGGATGTAGAAGAAGCACAAATGAATACATATATTGCCTGCAGAGATCTACCTGAAAATTCTGATACTGACCCAGGGATCATAAAATCATTTAGGCTGAGATCTTTACAACCATGAAGTCCAGCCATTAGCCCACCACTGCCGTGCTCACCACTAAAATCATGTCCCCAAGTACCACGTCTATGTCTTTCATATAACCCCTGGCAAGGTAATTCAACCACTTCCCTGGGCAGACTGTGCCAGTGCTTGACAACCATTTCTGTAAAGAAATCTTTTCTGCTTTCTAATCTAAACCTTCCCAGCACAACTTGAGGCCAGTTCCTCTGGTCTTATCACTTCTTGCTTGGGAGATTCTCTAGCAGCTGATCCCTTCTGCAGTCTTCTAGGATTTAAGTTTTATATCTGTAAGATATAAACGTATATACCTATAGACCACGTACACTGCATCCATAAAAGCACTCCATCTTAACACAAATTCAGTCTCAGGTGGTCTCAGCAGCGCTGTTCTGTTTAAAAATCATGAGACTCTGAGATTAGTTTAGTTGGCTAGAGCAGAGTATTAATGATGCCAAGGTTGTGGTTTTCATCCCTGTACAGGCCATTCACTTAAGAGATGGACATGACGATCCTTGCAAGTCCCTTCCAACTCAGAACAACAAGTGTGTGTTTGTGTGTGAATAGAAGATAAGTTTTTAGAAGAAAAGAAGATAGTTTTCAGCTTATTTTTTCACACTTCAAGTCAGGCTATGCAGAAATGTACAGCAACTTTGGCATAATTTTTTGTTGGTTTACATGCACTGCTTCTGTCCTCCTGAGGAGTCTTCAAGGCAATATGTTATCATGAAAGAACCATGAATCCAATGACTGTTACTTTTATTGTAGGACTTAAAGCATGACTCTTGGATTCCCGCTCTTAGAGAGACTACTTACAGATTTATTTCCCACCTGTCCTTGCACAGAACTACTGCCCTGCAGCATTTTTGAGACATTCTGCTCTACCTCATGAAAGACACTAACATTTTCATCTAAGAAAACAATCAATGTTTGAGTAGCTACCAAGAAGTTCTACTTTTCTGTCTCCACACTGAATTTTATTAAAGGTTGCAAACCGAATTACATAAAAGCACACAAACATTTTGACATTAGACAAGAGCTTTTTCCAGCCAGAGACATTAACACTAACATCCAGGTCAAGATGTCCTAGAGATAACTACTCTTTTTTTAAAACACTTTTCCTTTTTTAAGAATTACCACTATCACAACCAGTAGTCCACTGCTGAAGTCCTACAGACTGCAAAATATGTTATTGTTGAGAACTTTCATCAAAAATGAAATCTTTTCAGTAGGGACGTGTGGGAGGTAGGAGTATATCTCCTACTAGGATTTCATTTGAAGGATCTCTAAAAAAAACAAACCACACTTCACAATAACTTGGACTGGGGTTCCCTTCATATTTTTTAAAAACAATATAAGCAGTAACTAAGTTAGTTCCAGAATAAATTGCTCAAGCTACAAGGAATGTAATCACAAAACTGTGTTGTGCTACAGCCTGGCAATACAGAAAAAGGTTTTATTATTGAATGACTTGGGACTGCAGGTCAGCAAACCTTAACATATTTTCTGCCAATCCAATATTCTTAGCGAAGAAAATAAGGGAAGCTTAAAAATATACAATACTTCCTTACAGAAAGAGTAAGCCAAACACCACTGATGCATACACACAAAAATATCAAACAGCATGGCTGAAAAACACATACTGCCCTCATACGACTAATGAGGAGGAAAAGGAGGTGCTTGTTTTATTAGACACATACTCATTTGCTTATATTCAAAGGACTTATTGCCAAAGATTCCTCTGCCATCATAGCACAAAAGTTAATTTTGATCTGAAAAATTTTGTTCAACTGTCCAGAGGTATAAATACCCTCTACAAACCTGCTAGGACTTTGTTTTCCAAAGAAAATGCTAACTGGAAGCTCACTGTTGGTGATGTCAGGAAATACTACCATGTAGACATGAAAACAGAACATTTTTTTCCTTTGGACTACTGATGAAATATATATTAAGTGACCAAAATAAACATTTTTTAAATAAGATCTCTAAGTAGATTTGAATAAAGTTAGCAAGTTTAAAAAAAAAAAAACCCCGAAACAAATATGCATGTCAAGTAGGCCTCAATTCTGAAGTTTGCTTTGCAGGTTTTAAGCCCTTTTATTATTTATTATTTATATTATTTTAGTAATAATTATTTATTATTATTATTAACTTCCCATCAAATGAAAGAAGTAGAATGACTGGCAAATGAAGAATAACTCAAGCTGAACTGCCACTTCTAATAACCCAGTTTCCATTTAAACAGTGAGATGGCCGTAGGGTTTGAGAATTTGTCACTACCATGTACACCCACTGATAGTAAAGTAAATGTAGATGAGATGAGCCAATTTTAAGCAGTGTACTCTATTTTATCCCTTTGGTCATTAAAAAAAAAAATCTATATCGCTACCATGAAAATTAGCAACTTTTTTTTTGTTTTAACGTAGGATAAAACAATTGCTGTGGTTTTAAGGAATGCACATAAGTACTTTCAGCACTGCATACACACAACAGAAACTTACTTTTTTATACATACCGCTGACAAAGCAGACAGACACACCGTTTTCACAATGAAAAGATTCTGATCAAACAAACATGCAACTGCATTAGTCTGCACATTAGCATTTAGGGATAAAGATTTAGCTTTTCTGCACTGAGACATTAAGTTTTGCCTCAGGGAGGTCAAACATACAGGTCAATTGACAGCTCCAACAGTTGCAGCTATTTTAATAGATATAGCACCCAATTTCAGACATCAACGCAAGTACACCATCACGGGGCAGGGGCAAGAAGTTGTAACTTAAAAAAAACCAATCTAAAATGTTAAAATCTAATGCTCTTTTAATACCTTAGCTTTCATGATGAAAATAAGAGCATCAAGCGATAACTGTGCTAAGTTCATTAAAAACTAACCAGCTTGCATGTTCCAAGGTAATTTCCTATGGTTCATAACTGAGTGGATCAATCCTAGCCTGGCTATCACTTTGCTTCTCTCCTGCAGTACTCAAAGAATTTTTCCAAACATGTACATAACAAAACTGAAATTCCTTTTTTTAGAAGAGTACGTCTTCAACACACAGGCTGAATTTGTGAAACAAAAAAACTGAACCCTCTGAGTTCATTATCCTAAAAATAGACCACTGAAATTAGACTGCAGGTTTCATGGGATTTTCTTACTAAGTAGATCTCAAATTATTCATTAAATGTGTAAAGCTACAGCTCAGAGCAACATATTTTTAGTTTCAAAATATTCCATAATATTTTCCTTTTTTTTTAAAATAAAAAATATTGTTAACTTTCAGGTTTAGCCCATTAAACATTAAATCAGAGATGTGAAATGCTAGAGCAAGCACATTTTGCATTAGCATCTATATCCAGAAACTGCCAAACTGTCCATTAAATCTTTTGAATAAATCATGGGGAAAGAGACGTCAAGAAGCAACTAAATAGGAATGACAGGCAAACAACCAAAGTGAAGATGAAGTCACATGAAAGGAGTGACAAAGGAAATCAGTGCAAAAGAACTGCAAAACACACTTCCAGTTAATCCAGATTTCACTGTCTCCTCTTTGTGAATGTATTTTCTCAGGCACATACTTCCTGTGATTTTTGCCTGCATTGAGTATATGGTTAGCTAGCAGTATGGATTCATTCAGCATATAATTCAAATTTAAGTTAGTGCTTAGAACGACAAAAATACTGGGTTTAAACAAAAACTCTCCTACGTGAGAGACACAAACCAACTGCCTAGAAAAGGACAAATCACCAGCACAATGGTCCCTAGCAAATTAGTGTGTAAAATGAATAAAGACGATATTAGTCCAATTAAAATTATCTATCTACCTATAGATTTTATCTATCCACCTACAGAGTTTGACCTTGTGTATTTCCCATACATAACATTACTGGGTTTCATTAGACCTTAATTTAACTTTGCTGAATGGTCAAGGCCCAGCATTTCAGTTTGCTCAATCACATCTTCCTCCTGATGTTCCATATAGGAAAATAATTACACTCGTACAAAAGAAGGCATAGAAGTGTATTCTTTGTGTGCTTAAATGTTCAAATTATGCCAAACAACTTAGAAAAATTTACAGTCTGGATTAGGGGCAGTAAGTAAGACTCTGATAAATGTTTTGTTTCAATGAATTGCTTCCATAAATGAAGCAATTACAATTCTCAGATCTCTACTGTAAATCTGAGTTGACACTAAAGCACATCCCTGCTAATTATAAACCATGTTAGATTCGTCAATTTGGCACCACTGGCACGAAGAGCTGATCACTACTACTTTCACAAAACTGAAGTAAGACTAAATGACAATTAATGAGAAGACATCTCACATTCATATATTAGTTTTATATAAATTTAATACAACATGCACCACCAAGCAAGAGCCACTGCTGGCTCTCTCCCTGGCACCAATAAATTTCTTTGGTGTTTGATGATGAAAATGAAGTAGATCGTTTATATTTACAGACTGTGCATGCTAAGCAAGGAATTCTGGCATTAAACAGTCCTCAACTCACTTTAATACAAATTAATTCTTTGAACTTCATACAAGAGGAAGCAGAAATACTTACTAGTACAGCACTTCATTTGCTTCATGTCTTTCGTATCTAACAGTTTCACACATCAGCCTGAAAGAGAGTAAGTCAATATTAGTTATGATTCCGATCAGCATCACAAAGACTTCACTTTCTAAAGTTACTCAGCATTTCCACAGGTAACTCCAGCACTTACAGAAGCCAACCACTAATTTAAATCCAAGCTGATTCATAATTCAAGAGACCAAACTGTAAAATCTGAACATTTAAGTTATTAGTTCATCCAAGATCAGATTTGGTTTAGGACACTAGATGTAGCTGTTCCCATAACAAATTCTATAAAAATAAGTAAAAATTACATTGATCTCATTTTCCATAATGATGTGATAAAAGCAAGTAGTTTTATAAAAACAATTCTGAATTTTAGAAATGGTTGGAAATGTACTATGTGCAAAGCAACACTACTCAGAGATACAATATAATAACTGTTGTCTTTTTCAAGTCAGGCCCAATAGATAAAACAAGAAATTATGTTGCACGCTTCTCATTCTGCTGAAATTCAGCAACTTGAAAATTACCATGAGATTTTAATGCTGAAATCCCAGAAGGCTCAAAGTGGAGAGAATTTCCTGCAGGAAAATCCTCTGTCTGGAGGGGAGGATTAAAGTGCTTTCGTATTCACTGTCTGCCTGACAAATGTGGCATAATAAGGAGCAACTTTAACAGAACTTACCACATACTAGGAAATGCAATGTTAACTTGATGCAGAAAAATCACAATGCCATTTCTGTCTGTGGCCTCAAGGAAACAGCCCTGTGAATTACTGGGGGGGTGGGGACAAAACAATCCCACTGCCTCCCTTGGCCTTTCTGTAGCTCTGAAGCAGACTGCAAACCCCAAGGCTATTTGACAGTCAGACAGATTTACCTAAGAGGCTCATAAGAACATTCAAATGAGGAACTATATTTAAATTCTGGAAATAAATTCTCTTTCCTCACATAATCCATCATGAGAATCTCGGTGTATCAATGACCAGCTGCCAGTAATCATAAGCAGGCAAAAGCACTTAGGAATTGCTGCTCTGGCAAAAAGTCTCCAAAAAGTTGATTTGAGGCCTGTAAGAGTTGGTCTGGGTTTGACATCACAATCAATTGCCATTTACTAGATCATTCATTTCAACAGCCAACAGACTGCTACAAAAGTCACCTTAGCACTCATCTCTCACGGGATTTTACTTACTACTTGAGCACACTAAGAAATAATGTTTCTTCCGTTCAGAAGTGCCAGGCTTGTAGTATCATGACTATTGATAACAGAAAATTGTTAACAGAAAATTGACATCTTAATTCTGTTTGCAGATAGGTTGTGGTAGTAAAACTTTATTCTTAATTTTTATATGTATCTTTCTCACACCCTGGTATTTTAGATCTACACTTTGGACCATGCTGGAGAACTTTTCACACAGAAAAATGTCTCCATTGTATGAAATTAAGATCATGTATTTCGTATAAATTTCAGCTAATGAAAAATCTTTTTCCATCTTGGCACAGCAAAAAAACTTTGAAGCACAGAACCATTTTTTCAGATATTTCTCTCCACCGTAAAATTGGGTCTTGTCGAAATCTTTTACAGACACTGAAAAGCTACTGCCTGCTTCTGCCTCCTGGGTTTTCATCTTCCCCTCTGATCCTGTTTCAAGAGGAAAAGGAAGCACAGACATGAAGTCACTGGTGAGAAGATACCAGAAGAGAAGTCATTGCTAGGAATCAGATTTAAAAATTTAAATACTGCTCAAGGATAGTCTGTGCCCTACTGGTCTGGAACGATGCTGGGCAATGTGCCACCCAAGAGCAGGAGTCACAGGAAACAGAATCACTTCAACAAGCAAGTTTTGTTCCTCTCTGAATTGGGACAGAAGGAAGCACATTCTTGATAAAGTCATGCAAGTTCACCACTGGCACCAAGTTTTACAGCATTTTGGTCCCATTATAGAGCAATAGAGGAGAAAATGCCTCTTTCAGAAGCCTAAACATTTCAATTTTTGTGTTATAGTCGAACAGTTAGAAATTACAGTGACCAAGCAGTACAAACTAGATTGCTCCCTCAAATATTTGAAGAATTAGTTCTGACCAATACTGGTGTCCAGTTTTTGCTCAGTCACTCAAACGTGATCTTTATCTGCTTCTTCAACAAGTGTAACAAATTACAGATGAGATCACCAGCAAGCCATATGCTAAGTTATTCACTACTAGAGGCTACATTTAATACATTTGGTTTTAATGAATCTCAGAGGTTTTTTGGCATTCCACTGCCACAAGAAGAGTTGTATCCTAAAGGATACTATAAAAGCTTTCAGTCCAACATCTGCCTGGAGCCAGGCCTTTTCCATGTATGGTACTGTAAACAGAAGCTCTCTTTGAGGAATTCGCTACACTGGGAGCGCGAGTTCCACACATTCCTCAGCAAGAACCTCATGCTGCACAGGAAGCCAAGAAGCACACATTGACATACCACACAATCATATGTGCATACTTTGATCTTTGTAAACAAGTTAACATCAGTTCAACTCCAGCTATGCAAAACTTCACGTGCTAAAAGTATTGCATATAACAACAGAACACAAAATACTTCAACTGAATGTAACCATGACCTCCTTCCAAAGTAAAAGTAATTACAGACACTTCTTTGAAGTTAATATCCACATTGCAAAATATGTCTCAAGCACTTTGGAAGAAAGAAAACCCCGCCTTTTATTTTCTCCAAATTACAAAATATTGGCTTGGGAATGTGGACTCCCACAGAATGACGAAGCAAGAGGCTGGAAATTAGAACCTAAACCAGCATTAATCCAGTCAAAGTTGCTTCAGCATCTTCAGATGTGGCAAATGTTGGCAAAGCTCAGGATATAAAACAGCAGTAATTCACCCTCTCTACCCACAGGGCATACAGGAGATGTGCTGGCCTCCTGCTCTAGCTGCCAGCCTCACACTAATGCCCAAATACCCTTAGAAACCTCTATTGTAAGATGCTCGTGGACAACTGAAACAATTACTTAAAAAAATCAAACAAACACAAGTTCTTACAAAAAAGAAAAAAAAAAAAAAAAGGAAGCTCTCAGGAAAGTTTTGACTTTAATTCATTTGCTTCATGAAGCATTTTAATAAGTGTGGATATCTTTACTAAGTATTATTTGCATGTGTTGTACATAATGCATCTAAAATTTCTACACAAAAACAAGCACAAATTGAAACAGAAGCTGAAAAACAGACTCTGCTCTCATGATTACTATATTACATAAATGATTTCATCAATATATGGTATTGTACTCTGTACGTAAAGCATTTCCTTCTAGCCCAAAAGTTTGAAAAGAAAATAAATGCATCCATAATAGTCAGAAATAGGAAGGAACAGATAGAGATACATTATGCAGGCATACAAGGAGGCAGCATTAGAAAAATAAAGACGGGAAGAAAAGAATGCAGTGATAGGCAGTTTGAGGTAGGGTACATAGGAATAGTTTATCGTTACCAAAATTACTGTTCCTTTGCCTTGTGAGCGCATTAACATATGTGGTTTTTGATGACAAAGTATCATACCTTAGCTGATGCTCCCTCAGATTAGACAATGCTTCCATTCCATGTAAATATGAATACACAATCTCCAAGTCCTACAAAAATAAGGAAAACATTTTTAGCATTCTCATGGTACAAGCTGTTAAAATACTGAGTTTAAAAGCATCCAAAGCTCTCCTCACAGAGGTAGCAGGGACACTTCCAGGAGGTTAAAGGCAAAGTGCAGGAACACTTTTAATCTGGAACCACACAGGAGGAAGAATGATGGCATGTCAATGTCAAATGCAGAAACCTTTCTGCTTTTGCTGTCATTACTCTGTGTCTAGGAAACAAGCCTAGTCCAGAATTACAGTGAACTATTTTACAACCACCACAGTCCCACTTTCCAAAGCCAACATCCCCAAAACTTTCCTTTACTTTGTAAAGCAAGGTCATAAGAAATCGGTCTTTTCACGCTCAAGGGAAAAGAAACAGTCTAAAAAAATACCCCACTGTAGAGAGATACTTCTAAAATTGTATCCTCTTCAAACAGAAGATAATCCACAATCTTAAATGAAAAAAAAAAAAGCTGGCAAGAACAGAAAATTATTGGCATGAGATAATAAGAAAAAACAAACATGATCCTAGTTATAATATGGTGAAGTTTTACATTCAGCCATTGTGGGCCTTCAATATCCAGCTGACAAAACATTAATAAAGATATGAAAACAACACCCAAGACTAAAACATCCTAAAATGCAACTGCAGAAACACTAACGCCAGGCTAGAGGCTTTGCTCAAGTTATACTTAAAATAACTACAGCATTTCAGAGAAAGCTTCAGTGAAGCCAACAACCTCTATTTAGCATGATTTAATTTTAGCTCATGGATTTCATGCTGTTTCATCATCTTTCTTCTTATTTTAAAACTTTCTAGTTGAGAGACAAATATGACCCATAATTCATTAAAAATCAGAGCAACTGTCCACAAGCACTAGCTGAGGCTGACAAAGCTGAGAATAAACTAACACCAACACAACTCTCATAACTTACTGTGAGATGTTTTTCAAGTAATAGAATATATCAAAACTAGAAATTTATGAAAGATTTGATCACTGTGAAGTATTTGTGAATTCAAAATTGTACCCTATCTAGAAAGTACAGAAATACTTGTTTTCAGACACAATGAAAGAATGTTCTTTGGGGAAGGGCAAAGATTTGACATCGCAGAGAGAACTTGAATTCAAAAAAGAAAAATAAAATCCCGTTAAATACATTAAGTGCAGAAACATGCCGTACTTGTTAAAACCATGGTACAGATAAGAAAAGATACCCAAGTTACACACAGTGGCTAAGGCTCATTCTGTAACAAAAAGAATGTCTTTTTCTCACAGTGAAAAAGGCAAATGTTCAGTTTGAGAAAGCAGAAGAAACACACAAGCCAAAGTGCTGCAATTTCACTTCAATTTTGGCCCTTCTGTTCCCATGCCCTCTAGAGGCATTGGTCCTTCAAAGAGGAGAGGGCACATCAAAGACAAAAGTAATTATGCATGTATTGGGATGGAGGGACTCTGCACATACAAGGTTCCGAAGAAAAAATACAGCAGTGGCTCGCCCTTTTACTGTTTGTTCATACAAATAAAAGTGTGTGCAAAGACATGCCTGCCGTAGTCAGTGACCTGCTCGCTCGCCAGACAGGCTGGAGGTGAGCAGAGGCTCCCGGGAGCCCTGGGCTGGCGGCAGGGTAAGACGCAAGCCAGACAGTCCCCGTGGCACCGCTGCTGCTCATCCAGACGTGCCCGACTCCACGGCACAAGCCAACAGCTGCCACGGGAAGCTGGGAGGGGACCACTGAGGATCAGATGCTCGTGGCAGCATCGTACATGGAAAAGAGCCTGACCAGAAAGCGCTGCTCTAACTCATTTCCAGCAAGGCTCTAACAACAAGCAGAGAAAAAGGGAGAGTAACCTTCTGCCACCAGAGGTTTCTCTGGAGTGGCAGAGACTATCTGCTGTAAAGTATTCACAGAAGGATAGAGAACCATTAAGGATGCTAGCATACAAACCCAGGACCCACAGGCATGCAGTTTCCAAAACTGATGGGTGACACAAACCTAGTGACCAACCCTACAGGTGTACAAAGGAGTGATGAACACAGGTTGGGCTCTGAGAGGAATGCAGCTCAAGTGACTCAGTGCAGGGGGAATGCATTAATTAAGGGAAGGGAGATTTTAGAATGTTTTGGGTTAAAAGGGATGTTAAAGATCATCATTCTGGACAGGGTCATAAGGCAGGGTCCTCGTTCGCTAGATAAGGTGGTTCAAACCCTAATCCAGCCCAGCCTTCAGTCATTCTGACCAATTGCACAAGCAACAATGTATGTTTAGTGAACTCTTTTTTTTTTAAGTAATTCCCTTTCAAAATACAAGCATACTTGTCAAATATTTGCAAATACAACATCCCATAGGTCCCCAGATGAAGAACTGCAGATGATGGAGGCCCTTGACTGAAAAAAAAAGGATGAAGAGAGATTAAAAAAAAAAATCTAAATAACTTTAATAAAAGGAAGAGGTGACGAAAAAAATGCAATTAATGAAGTCTTTACTTGTGTTTCCACCGTAATTGCCGGCGAAAGATACCTCATCACTGAGAGAACTAATAGAGGGGCTTTTGTTCGATCTAGGGGGAAAAAAAAAAAAAAAAAAAGGCAGCAAGAAAACATTCTAACATCTCAGCTGCCATGCACTGGATGTTTCCAACAAGCGCCAAAGTGAGCCACTGCCCATTCCTCAAGCAGTATCTTTCCAGAGGAATCTGGCAGGGAACAGCTCCCTCTAGCACCAAAAGTTCGGCATTGAAATTGAAGTAACAACACAACACCCCTTTCAATCAACTTCTCCATAATACTGCAAAGTACAAAAAAATGCAGTAGACTCACAAGAGCAAATATATATTCATACATGGTCAGTAGGCTCTGCACACTTCCAGTAATTAATGCAGCATTAAAGAGGAGAAAGGCAATTTTAAATAAATAAAATCAGAATGTCAAGTTATTGTTGCTAGGTCACATCAGTTTTCCATTTATCTCAGGAAAAATCACACTGCGCCTACTTGGCAAAAACACTCATTATCGAACGCAAATAGCTGTTTCAACTTCTTCGTTCAAAGTGAATTGACAGAAAGCAACAGTCCTTTGGAAACATCTGCGCCAAGAATTGCAATATCATAAGCAGATTCCAAGTGCTTGAAATGAAACCATTTCACAAAAACAACACACACACATAAGCATTCAAGCTATGAAAGTTTTTGATTTTGATATTCAAGACACTTGACAAAAGCTAAACTTCTAAATTTCTCAGGAAAAGAACCCTGTCTTTGAAGGACATGACATGCCTGCGTGATTTATGCCGACGTTAAGCAAAACCCTTAAAGCAGCAGCTAAATTTAAGCCCACTGTGACTTACACAAACATCTCTGCCAGTTCGCAGTGTCCCTGAAAGCTGCCTCTGGCTAATGCACGGGATGCGCGGAAGCGGGCAAACGACAGCAGCGCAGACGCTTCCCGGGACGCTGCTCTTACAAGGCGTGTGCCCAACTAACCACCGGAGGGCAGACTGAGCCACGGAAACCTCCGAGAACGTCACTGCCTCCAGGCTCTCCCTGCATTGTTTCGGATAGAACCATTTGTGAGAGCTCGAACACGCCAAGAGGAGCGACGCCAATCATCACCGCTACAATCGGTTAAATGTTCTGCTACAGGCAGGACTACTTATCCAAAAGTGCAGTCGAACTACCAGCTCTCTGCTTTCTAGTTTTAGCCAGCCAGCAGCATCTTTTAAAAGAAAAAGAAAGAAAACAAAAAACATGCAAAGGCTGAGCTGATCTTGCTACGCAAAGGTTGTGGCTGTTTTCAACAGCTTGAAAAAACATCTCAACGGAAACTCCAAACCCAAAAATTAAAATGCAAGGCCCGTATTAGCGCAGCTTTTAAAGCATGTTTTTATTTAAATGAAAGCGAAAAGACTGAAATCGAATCCACACTTAAATCTGTACCGCAGCCAAAGTCATATGCTTGGGTTGCTGTGTGGGAAGCAGCACGAAAATTGTTTAATTCAGTGTTATTTCTTAATTTACTTGTTTGCATGGTGTCAGATGGATCACTTTAAATTTCTGACTGTACTTTGAAACAAAACAGAAACACTCAACTTTTAACATAGTTCAACTTCAATTAGAGCTGCAGAAACATACTGGTCTGCAATCTTACCTCTGCTCTCCATTCTAATAAAAATCTGTCTATGTTTATGCCCAGACTTTCTATCCATTTGATTTGTGCTTCAAACATATTTGCCAGTTACACAAACCAGAGAAACCCAAACCAGAACACCAGGCCCAAATTCATACTAGCTTAATGAAGACATTTTTACTTTATTAAGATGATAGAGATGTGAAAATTTGCTGGTTTGGACTGAAAAACTTAAATCTCTCTAAAAATTGCAAGCTTACACTGGTTTCAGTCCTGGTTTGCATTAAGGTGTGAAAATACAGGCCAAACTCAACTATTCATTCTTGTCACAGTTAAGTAAAATCCTGAGAAATTCAGTTCTCTCCAAGTAAGAAATTGACTCATTTCTGTGATGTGGCAAACAAGCAGAGGGCAGCTTTCATCTTATAATAGTTTGGTTTCTTTCAAATAAAAAGGCAAAAAATAAAAAACAAGCTAACACCTTGATTTACGGTCTTGAAGGACCGAAAAAAAGAAAGACTTTTCAAAGCACCTAATATTCACCTTAGGCTCAAAAAGATCTGCATGCTGAGAGTACAATGTATTTTGAAAGGCTGATCTCTTAAAAATAACCTATCCTTAGCTCACACTCAGCCAACCACCAGGAGAACCAGGCTCCAAGGGGAGGGGGTGTACTCGCTCCCCATCACCCGTGGCCACTCCAGACCACACCCCAAGCCCAAGTTCACTGCTGTGGAGACAGGAGGTCCCACCGTGCTGATTCCTGCCACCTCCCCGGCCCCAGGGTGAGCGCCTGTTCGCAGGCACCCAACTTCGAGCCACTCTCTTGGAAGCATGAGACCCATGAGCTCCAGTGTCGAGGTCGTGGAGACAACCCTCCTGCAGCCTGGAGGAGGTGGGACCTCAAAGTCTTTGATGGGTTTCAACAGACCATGAAACTGCTGGCAGGAAGAGAGGCATTTCTCTATGGCTGACTGAATAGTTATTTTAGCTCAGACTGGGACCTCCCCAAACTGTGATGTACTAACAAGAGCAGCAATGCCAAGTTTTCTCTTCTTGCTGAGCTACGAAGCCACAATCCAAATACAGGTTGTTCATGTCCTGCCTCTCTTTCGTTAGAGCTGTAGGATCCTGTCTTCTTCCCTTTTCTTCACACACCCAGCACCTAAAATCATATGACTCTCGGCCACAAAGGTAGATACACCAAGCACTTACATTCTTTTCTTTTCCCTCTGCTATTGATTTAGCACTGGCCTGTCTAGCTGCCTGTACTGGCTCACTGAGGCAAAAGCAGTGCCAGCATCACCAAAAGAAAGAGACTGAACTACAGCAACATCAATCCCATCTGGCTTACACAAAAACTTCCATGTGCACAGAAGAGCTATGGCCACCTCCCACGTAGGTTTGTTCACATCTGTTTCACACTAAAATGCCAGGCAGCTCAGGAGATGACACAAGTCACTGCCTTCAGAGACAGAAAGGTGTGCAGGCAGGGCAGGGCATGTGGTAGGGGAGCACATCAGCTACCCCAGCCAAACCTCCCTCTGCAGGCAAGACCTGAGGGGGACTGAACACTCAACACCTAAGGGTGAGCTCACATCTTGCAAATACTGACCTGCAAAATACAAGAGCAAACCACAAAAACTGACTTCCACAGTGACAGAAAAATCCAGTGTTGCTGATACCAAAATCACTGCCATGCACATGAGAAAGCGAATTATTTCATTTTTGCCTCCAGTGTGCCAGCAGTGGAAAAAAAGCTGAACACACTCATAACTGCTTTGCAGGAGCATGCCCAGGTATGTACACGCTTATCACTGAGCCAATAAAGAGATTAAAAAGAAGTATTTGTCTGCAAATTTTTAACATTCTTTTTCTTACACCAGGAGCTTCAAATTCAGGTGGGGGCACTGCCACAAGGGAAGCCTGCCAGTATCCAACTTATTATACTATCAATTTAAGATCAATTTTTCTTTTTAATTTTACTGTAAGCTACAATAACATTTCTCTGCAAGCCATTCTTACTATTGTACATAAAGATCTGTGGCTTAAAATAAATTAAAGCTGAAAATATTGGAAATAATTTATTGATGCTGAATTCACAGCTATATGAGAAGAAATTAAAGAGAAAATTAAGAGAAATTACATACGTTTAATGGCCGTCATTGGTTCTCACATGAATGAAATTCCATGGGCTATGTTTTAAGGAAGAACGTAAGTTTTATAAATTTAACTGAAAGTTTTGAAAAATCTTACCATCTTAACCTGTATGCATTTATCTCAACTAACATGCATTATATTCTGGGAAATTCACGACAAAACATCACTCCACAGCAACCAGGCATGACTAAGCTTGGGAATCAGCCTTCACCAGAAGGGAGCTTACAGGCCATCCAGCCAACCCAAGCCTTCACTTCCTCTAGGCAGTGGAAAAGAGATATTGTATTGATCTTGTTAAGAGTTGTTGACACACAAAAATTGTTATTTTTTAACTCCATCATGGGGAGGATGGGGATATGTGTTCTGGGTTACGGGCAGAATTTTTAAACTGGATTAGAAAGAGGAGGAACAGGTGATTTTAATCTGGAACTGAAGCACCCATGCATGAAGCTAATCAGGAATGACTCCAAAACTCTATGAAGAAAAAGGAGAAATCCCGTTTTCCTGGGAGTAGTTCCAGTACAGAACAGAAACACGCTTTTCCAAAGACTTAACTGAATTACTTCTTCAATGTCAGATGCTGGAGAAACACCATAGGATCACAGTAAAATAACTGCAGAGAAATTCGATGTTTCAGCTAGCTGCTGAAATCAACTTTCCCGTCTTTCAAAGATATTTTATTTCCTTTGTGAATTATTTTCTTTCTACTTTATTTCTTTTGTGAATTATTTTCTTTCTAAAGAGCTTCCCTCAAAAGACAATTTCATTACATGCCCATTTCTGCATTTTAGAATTTTTTTTAATAACTGGAAGTGTACAAAAAGGAGTTGGAAGGTTCAATGACCCACCCACACTAACAGACTTTTAACACTGTCTCAAGAATAGTCCAATTGATTCAACATATCCTGCTGGTCATAAAGCTTTCAGCAGAATAAAGAAAAAAAAAAAAAAAAAAGACATTCATTATTATAATCATCCCATAAGATGGGGGGATGAACATGGAAAGGGTAGATGGGAAATTAAAGCCTGCCATGCCATAGAAGTCGATGAGCAAACTAATGAGCAGAGGAAATTACAGGGTAGTGCAGTGCATTTCTTTCCTGCCTTCTGGACTCTCAGAAGTCAGACAATTAAACGCTTAACACAAAAGCCCAAGTTCTGTAGTCAGAAATCTAAAGGTTGATTGCATGTCCAAATGCAAGAAAAACAGTTCCACCACAAAAGATCATTCCTGTTGACAGCACAGTCCATAATTATAAAAGGCACTTCAGTTATTCACCATTAAAATAAATATGTAGTTGTCTTTTTGCACCTTTTTAATATTTATTGCCAGTAGTTGCAGGTCTGCATTACGGCTGTTAAATCCATTCTCACATTCATTGAACTAATATTCATATCTTTTGTTGTAGAGGGTTTGTTGTTTTTTTTAATGCTAAGGAGAGTTTAAAATTGTTTTGAGATAGGGTTATTTATCTCATATTTTTCATTCACTCTATGAAACAGCACCCAGTATCCTATTAAACAAAAATCAATCTTGCACTAATAAATAGATCAGCTACTAAATATGGTGGTACTTACTTGTAAACAACTACTTGTAGCAGAGACCAATTTTATGTAAGTTTATTCAAATATACAGTACTATAATGATTGGCAGCTTTCAATTAAAAATATTCTTTTAAAAAATCAGGAACTAAAAAGGTAAAAATGAAGTAATACACAAATGTCATGGAGTTAATAGTCAAAAAGTAACTCCTAGTTGGCACCAAGTTGTGATGGCAGAAGCACTTTAAAGGACATTAGCCTAGAGCTCAACGTCACAAAGAGCAACTAAAGTGGCCACAAAAAGAAGACCATGGTGTATCACCTAAGATTGCCTTCCAAAAAGGGGTCAGTAGTTACCTGCACTTAGAGGATTCCTCAAGAGCTGTGAGAGCAAGATTAGGATATGACAGTTCTCAGATACTTTCAGTGGTGGGTTTGGGGGGCTTTTTAAGACTGCTTAAGTAGTCTATAGGTTTCAAAGCAGGCAGGTTAATATCCATGATAGCAGTTTACTCACAAGGTCTATAGTCCGCACAACCTCGGAATAACTAAGCCAGTCAAACAACTTGCCAGGAAGGAAGCACATCACTGCAAACCTGACCTAGACGAAACCATCATACAAACTCCCTTATAGTGGGCAAGGGCAATCTATTTAAAAAAAAAAAAAAAAAAAAAAAAGTTTCTGTAACGCCTAGGTCGTGGTACTTCAACATCATAGCCACAGCTACACAGTACTCTTTCTTCAAAATGCATCATTTTAAGTGTTGCAATCATTACAAAAATCCCAACAACGTACCCTTCATAGCATACTGGTATTCTTAGTGGATGAACACATGGTGGACCAGATGTGTTAAACGGGGCGGGTATTCCAATTCACGGGCAAAAATGTCACAGTGACACAGAAGAGGTGCCTTTCATCAGCTGATATGTGGTAATTGCTCCTGTGAATACTTTAAGCTTTCCATCGTGAACAAACTGTAAATTCAGTCTCAGGATAAGGCAGAAATGTGTCTGAGCTGATGAATGGGGTAACCCATTAAGCCACCTCTGCACAATCTCCTGTGATCATCTGAAGCTGTAACAGTCCCAGCTGCTCACATTTATCCAACTTCTCCGACATAACTGCATTATACCTTGCTTTTAAAACAAGACCTTGGAGCAAGCTTTCTCGTGCTGTTGGGAAGGAGCAGCCCAGCAATGACATGGAGGTTTCAGCACTGTCCCGAGCACTGAATGTCATCACGCTCCACCCTCTGGTTTGTGCATTTTCTCCCTCACCAACCAAAACTACCCAGAAACACAAGCTCCACGCTCACCAAGAAAAATCAGTTCCGAGGCACAATTCAGTTCCAACCCAGCCAGCAATACACTCCTTTCAGAACTACCCAGAGCATCTGGGCCACCTCCACTTTGTATACCAGAGTCTGCTAGAAGCCCACGATGCCAGGGGAGACCTTGACCCCTCCTCCAGAGGTTACTTGCCACGAACTACTGAGCTGGGTTTAAGCAAAGAGGAGCTCCAGGCTGCAGCTCCTGGCTTATTACCATGACGACTCACATCCAGAAACAAAAGGAACCCGCACGCGTTGAGAAATGTGCTCTGCCAGAACTTACTACGAAAATATCTCAGTAGTACTATAATCAACAGAAAATACAGTGACTTGCTTTCTGTGGCTGGCTTGCGATCATTTTATATTGCTGGCTTACAACCAACCAAAGCAAAAACACAAAACAAACAAAACAAAAATAAAGTTCCCCTTTCTAACCACAAAGGCGACAGTGGGTATTCGCTGAAGTAAAATTGCACTATTTCTTTTTGCTTTTAAGAGTTTGGGGTTTTTTTTAATGGGAAATTATGTTGCTCAGTTTCTTAGTATTTATGAATTTAAAAAAAAAAACCACAGATATGATAAAATCATAAGGAAGAGGGAGAAAACGTTACACCGCAACTAATTGCAAAAGCTATTATATCCCAATACACATCCTTTATATTAATGTTTTTAAAGAAAGCATTAAAATTCATTTAGACAAGCAGATTTTTTCCAGTTGAACACACAAGACAGCCAAGAGTCACGTTCTTTTTTTTTTGTTGTTAGCAGATACATTTCAAGCATATTTCAGAGCATTGCTTCCAAGAGATATAAATCTTACTTGAAGCATCAACAGTAGGTCACATGAAAACTGTTCCCAGGCTATCAGGGAAATGATCATACTGAAGTACATGACCAATCATTCTTCACCCAAAAATTAGTATTTCAAAAGCTACCGGTGGTCACATCCTTCCAGAGTTGGCGTTACTCCACTGTGTAAAGGAGGCAAACAGACAACTAACTAAAGTCCTAAAGTACTTTCCACAGAGTAATCATCAAGCCTGGATTTATTTCTTATCTCGGGTATTTTCTGAAATAGAGACTGCCTAACTTTAAATTATTACCTTTGGGGATTTTTTGAGGGGTTTGGTTGGTTGCTTGCTTTTTTTGGTTTTGTTTGTTTGAGAATTCTGAGAGGGACTTAAGTTTCAGGTTTGTTTTTTTAAGTATTACTCGGGGTTGAATCAATTTCCGTATTTCACATGGGCTTACTGGGGACACTGCTCTGATCTGACTTCAGCACACGTTTTCACCCTTGGAGCAGAACACCGATCACCTAAGAGATTTGCACTTCAAAAGGGCAAACACGCCCAGAGGCCGAGCTTCGGCCGGATCACGGTGCCGGTGAAGCACGGCCCCTCTCCGGCCACCGCACCGAGACGTAATTGCAGCTCCGAGTCCCGTCAAACCAGACGGAAAACACAAGCCCTGCCATCTCTGAATGGATTGGGCTTTCATAAATTCAGGCTTGATGATTATTCTGTGGAAAGTACTTTAGAACTTCAGTTGTTTGTTTGCCTCCTTTACACGGAGGAGTAATGTCAGCTCTGGAAGGAAGCGACCGCCGCTTTTGAGATCAAGATCTCTCTCGGGCACGGGGAGAGAGAGCATCTGTCACCACGGCCGCCCGCTCTCTGTCTCGGGCTTCTGCCGGGACCCTTTAATGGTCCAAGGCCAACAGGCAGAGGTCATGCAGGCCCCCACAGACACCGCACCAGCGCCAGGGCATGTGGGACCATCCTGGCTGGGCGAACGAGCTGGGTTCAGCCCGCCCGCTCTGCCTGTGCCTGTTAAGGTGAAGTGACGCAGTGCAGCTGCAGCTAAGTAACGCATCACTGTCCTTAGAGGGACCGACCTGAGCGTCTTGGTTCAGTCTTACCTGGCACAGCAGCCACAAGGGAAAAACCATCAGGAAACCGCACGGAAGTTTAAAGAATACAGGAGAAGTCACACAGTGAAACTTCACTCTGCCAGCCCCTAAAATATCCCTTCTGGGGGGAACAAACCATTCAGCTGGTTGGGCTGTACCGTTAAACCACAGGAGAGAATCTGGAACCACCCTTCTCAAATATCCCCCATTAGCAGCACTAGATAGCTCTTTCTCAGCTCTTTGAAATCCTTTTCACCTCATCACACCTGCTGAAAGCATCCATCAGATCCAAATCCACTTCCATGCATCAGACAGCTCAACACCAAGACCTAACACCTACACCTTTGTCAAATAGCCAGCTCCGTGCCTTAAACAATGCATTTGTACCACAGAGTACAGAGTTGGTCACATAGACATGATTTTCACTATCACACACAGAGGAGATTCTGAAAAGGCTGGAAGCTTTGAATTAAGCTGATCTGCCGCATATTCTGCTCCGGGACTTGGCTGACTCTGTGTTTTTCAGTAACTTTACTACCAACCGTAAAGAGATAGAAATATTGACAGTTGTTTTTTTTGTGACCAGGGACTTCCTAGCTAAGAACACAAGGCATCACAACAGCAGTGATGCTCTAGGCTGGCCTACAAACCATCTACTGAACTAGAGTTTCATTTCTACCAACTCCGAGTGAGAGTGAGTGAGCGGCTGTCATGTCACCGCTGATTTTCTTTTTTTTTTAACTCAAGTTCAAAAACGTCCCTCCATATGTTATACAGAAGCCCCAACAAAGACGGACATTTACAAACCAGCAGGTGGTGCAGCCTCCAAAGGACCAACAGCAAGTGTTGCGGGATCGAGAAACCCAACACACCGACACATGGAAACCGTGTCCACAGGACAACAGCAGGCAGCCTCTCAGGATCTTAATCCAACCCATATTAAGGGAAAAGAGGGTTTTCCATAGTCTTTCCAGAGCAGGACCATATGTCACAGACTTTGCTCAGTGCAAGTTAAACACGTGTTAGAGATATAACACAGAATTCCTCTTGTATAATAAAACGGTTGGTTTCATAACAGAGTATTTTGGCCTAGTTCTTAAACATCTTTTTTTTTTCTTTTTAAATAAACTTTAAACCAGTTCTTGATATGTAAAAACTTACCAGTTGATTTACAAACTAATTTAGACTGAGCATATGACAGCCATCCATTTACCAAATCTCAACAAGATACTGCTTATCGACCCCTGAGCAAAGGACATTTTGTTCTTAAACCAAGTGCATACCTTCACAGCAGCTCAAAATCATGTGTTGTCTCCAAAATCAGACATTAAAGGTATGCACATTCCTCATCAGAGATTACTGCTTATCTCCTGAGCTTGACGACTCTCTCTTAACATTAAAAACAACTCCAAGCAGAGCTCAGGTAAGGCACGGCAGCGAAATACCACACCCTCCCAAAAGCACTCAGATGGACAATAGGTGCAATCTCTGCCATCGGAACACCACATTCGGCGGCAAGAAGCCCTTGCAATTAGGAACCCAACTCGAAGCAGGTTTCAGCACCACATCACTATCTAAGCATTCCTAAGCCTGTACTAATGAATACTACCAAAGTTAACTAGCTTCTTGCACAGCCCTCAAATCTCCTAAAACATGGAAGAAACAAACACCTTTCCACTTTTTTTTTCCCTTGTCTGCCACAAGAACATAGGAGTGACAAACACAATTTCAAACAGCAGTGAACCTCTCCTAAAGATACAATGGCCTATGGTGATGCTGGATGACCAAAAAAATGGGAAACACTGCCATCTCCTCCAGGAGGCAGACAGGTGGTAGGTATCCAGGAGCCTTACTCCAGGAACATCTGTTGGGATATGTGGATGCACCAGCAGTGATTCTGAGCTTTAGGCACAGAGGAAGAGGGATGACTAGTGACAGTGACTAACAGCAGATGACTCCTACAAGGGCTGGCCATGGTGACTGGGGCAAATGGCTGCAGAGGGATGGGAAGGTGAGGCACAAGGACACCACACACCAGTGGTGTTCAGCTCAAGGAACTGAGATCCAGGCAGGTTTATTATTAGCTCTGGCTTCCATGGCTGTCTGTTGGTACCTACAGAGCTAATTACTGTTTCTGCTCTCAGCTCCCCAGCCCCACTTGGAAGCGTTCATTAAGTCAGGAGACAGGCAATACCCACAACAGCCTCCACTACATTTAGACAGCACTCCTCTGCTGGAGAAATAAGCCACAGAAACCCTGGAGTGAGATGCAGAAGGCAGATCCACATGGAGTCAGCTCAGGAGCAACAGAACTGGATCAAAACTAGCTCTGTGGAAATCCAAGGTGCTTTCTGCATCCTGTTCACTACCCCCAAGTCCAAAAATAAAGCCCTGTAGTTACACCATCCCTGCATCACAAGCTTTCCTCAGTGTGCCTGCTGCCTCTCAACCAGAGCAGACCTGACTTCTCTTTGAAAAATCATCACAGCATGCATAAACTGACAGGGAAGCCTGTAAGTGTTAAGACTTTTTCCTTTGAAGACAACATTCTCAATTACATTTAACACAGATCATGTTTATTATTTCTAGTGTCACACATCAAGGAGTGGCTTGTCTGTCAGATTTTATCTATTTAATATGCAAGTAGTCAACAGTCTCAGACAAATTATCTAGTTGAAGAAACAGTAGTCAGACAGCAAACTTTTCGTCCACAACACAAGCATTTCCAGATTACAAAGTCACTGTTTCCATGTACCAGACCCATGCACTACAGCTGAGAACCTCTGACAAAATAAGGTTTTACCCTGTCACATTAACCCCTCTGCCTTACCTCCCTCACCGCATTCTCAACCCATTTCAAAAGTTTGTTTTTTTCAAAAAGAGCTGGGGTTTGGGGCTCCTTTGTGAAACTATCAATTGCTGTAGACTGAAAAATACATCTACTTTTTTTTTTTTTTTTTCCCCCCTCATCCTTAATTCAAAGAAATTATTTTCTTATATTTCTAGTGTTCCTTTCTGTAGTTTCAGTTATACTAGCATTTAGCTCTAAGAGGCAGACACAGAGCTGATGGTCAGCATAGAAATGAATTAGAGGTCTCAAAGCAGCTGCTAGAGGGAAAATAGCCCTGAAGAAATTACCAGGGGAGGAAAGAACTTGTCACCTCTCTTGGCAGTCTCAGATACTAGAAAAAGTCTGAATGAATCCAGCAGCAGCTCCAAGACCCCACACATTTAATGGCAAGCCAAATCCTGCAAAATCTGGTAAAAGTTCTACGTAGTTTCCAGCTGTACTTTCAACTAAAGCTTTTTGGCACTTGTGAAGGTACAAAGAGCAGCCAGGAGCTCTAGAACAAGCGCATAAGCTGGACGTGTCCATAAAAACAACCAGCAATGCAATCATTTTCTTGTAAATTTTGAAAATACTTTATGTCTGTTCTCAAATAGGGGACCCTGCAGCTTCAGTTAGCTCAGCTGGTTACAGCATGGTGCTAATAATGCCAAGGTTATGAGTCTGATCCCCATATGGGCCATTCACTTAAGAGTTGGACTCAATGATCTTTGTGAGTCCCTTCCAACTCTAAGTATTCTCTGATTCCTTGCCTTCTGTACTTGGAGTGCACTGAGACTGCACTGCTTATGCTTTATATTTATCCTCCCACAGCTGAATGGACCGAAAATAAGGCAGGATTCTGGTGTGGATCTCTGTCACATGTAACAAATTGAAGCTATCTGCAGTTTGACTCCACTTTGGCCAAATACTATTTGCTCACTTACATTTAGCGCACACGGTGGCTCAAAACCTGCCTTGCATGCAGTTTGGGGGAACCTGCAATCACAAGCGCCCTGATAAATTAAAATTCTGCCCTGGAGGATTGGGAAGGCCTTTTTGCAACCTCCCAGAGACTGCCTGATGATTGCAAGCTATGTACTGATGCAGCACATGTACTATGTGCTGTCTTCTGCCAGCTCTGCTCGGGTGGGTACTGTACAGATGAAAGACCACGCTGACAGACAGGGACAGTTGTTCCTCCAGTTTCAACAGCAAGTTTTGCCAGAGGAGATTCCCCAGAGTTACAATCATGATTTAGCTGCCTCTGCACAGTTGTCTAACCCAGGGGTCAAGGTCTGCACTTTTTTTTACCATTGACTTGCACTTCCCTTTCTGCTTCTTTTTTTCTTTTTTTGTGTTTTTAAGACTTAGGAGTTAACTTACAACTCAAAAACAGCAAATGCCTTGTTTTGTGTTTTGGGGAGGCAGTTAATTATTGAAATACTACATTTTCATTTTAGTATATGAAGAAGTCATAGATTTCTAACCTTAAATTACAGAGCAGTTTCCTTCCAAGGATATGTCATTTTTCTTTCCCACGGCGCATGACAAGACTCTAAGCTCAAGCTTTAATGCACAAACACATGCTCTCTGAAATTATTAACTTGCACTGTGAGCTTACAGAAGGTACCAGCTGAGTAAGAAGTAAGAGGGTAGCTATTTGAGGTTAGCTATTTACTAGGTTAAGGTTACAGTCACACACAGGGCACATATAGAGCACAATTAGCCACAAAAGCGTAAGAAAAGACCTACTGCCCTTCAGGGAACCAGCTGATAATTCCAGGCAGTTCAGGGTCAGCTGATATCCTTTACTGTATCATGGAGCTGGTGGAGGTGTCGGGCAGCATTTGGGGGAATGGTCACAACTGTGAGGGTGCAGGGAAGTGACAGGACAGTGCTAGGCTCAGGCTACTGTAAGAAAGCCTGCAGCTTTCTTCCTTCTGTGCTTTCTGGAGTTACTTCAAAGGTATTAAGCGTTTGGGGCATTAACAACATCATTTTGATGTTTTAAACAGTTGAATAAAGGACTTTCTGAGAAGCAGGGTTGTACAATAGATCCTTAGGCATTTCTCCTTTTGAAGCTTTGGCAATAGCTGATCACCCTGTGGCATTGGTACGGTCTCACTTGGTAACTGGGAATTTATCTAAGGCAAACTGGTCTTAGTTTTGCTGCAAGTGATTTAGAATTCCCAAGGGACAGGGGAAGAGAAACAAATACTGCATTCAATACTGATCCAGAGACATAACCAAAGAAATTAGCACAAGTCACAGTAATAAACTAATAGAGCTGCAGCAAATCTGATTTCAGAAACTTTTCAAGTTTCTTATAATTCTCTTTTTCATTCACTTATACCTACAAAGTCTTGAAATAAGAAACCTTTTGCAGAAGAAATTTGCCTGGAATTATAAAGGTTTACCAGCGAAGAAAACCTGGGTTCAGGCTTAATTTTAGATGCTGTCAAGGAAAAACAACAACAACAAAAAAGCACTATGGTAACAGCCTTACAGGAACTGATGAAACCTGCAAACCTGATCTGAAAAAGTCAGAACATAATTCAGAGAAATGAAACAGTAAGAGTTGAAATTCCTAACAAACCAGTCTTTCAAAGGCACATATCAAAACAGTGAAGCAAGGACTCCATCTTTTATTACAACATATTTATTCTTTTGATAGAAGAAAGAAAGTTTTAGTACACATTTTGTATATATCTCACTTTTTGTCACTTATGAGTCCACTAGCTAGTTGCAAACTTTTTTGACAGCAGGGAAGATTTACAACAGAGCAAAATAATGAAGAAATTAAAATAAACTGGAAGCAGCAACCTTAGAGGCTGAGAATCACAAGGAAGACACAAGTTGAGAACAGACACTTGAAAACACAAATATTTACACAGATTCTAAAACTCACAGAATAACTCTTTAAATATTAATAAAACCCAAACCTGTAAAGTACTTCATACCAACACAAATGACCTGAAACAAAACATCAGCTTTTCCAGGCTTTCTAAATAAAAGTTAATATTTAATACAGATTTTTCCTTAGTCCAGTAACTAAATGTGAGTTCTATGTTAGCAAATCAGAGCATCTTACTTGCTTTCAAGTTATGAATATACTTTTGTGTGTTAACAAAAAAAAAAGGTAACCTCAAGAAAAATGGAGCTTTGCTAGTTTTTAAGTAGAGACAGCTTATGCAAATTGTCAGAGCTTATTAAAAAAGCAACGCTTAGATGCCTGGTAGGTAACATCTTGCCCAACAAACAAGGAAGGGACTAGCCCAAGCTCTCATTGTTGGCTCTCATGGCGAGCTGGCAGAGGGCTGTGGGAGGGAGGAGCTGGAGAAGCTGGAGCATTTGGCAATGGAAGATCAGGAAGTCAGTATCTGGCTGTCTGACAAGACAATTTTCTGCCTGTAATCTCATTCTCTTAAGCAAATTAAAATAACAAAAAATGCTCTCATTGCCCTTCTGGTTAACAGCATTTCATTCACTTGAACAGCCTGCTGTTTGAATCTAGTTACTACGACTATTACCAAGAATAAGTTTTATTTCTGACCTCAAGCCAGCAGAAGAAAGTCTCAAGATTCCCTCACAACACTGAGATGGCCCATGTAAGTCCAACTTAACTCCCAGAAAGTGCTTTGTTGGTGAGTACATGCCTCATTAAAAACCACAACATGCATCATGTATGGAAAAAGGGTTACCGGTGGACTATTTGCACAATGAACACAATAATCCTGACCAAGCAGCATCACACAAAACTTTTCTTCTATTCTCTATTCAGTTGATACTAAAAAGCACCCTAAAGTAGCCTGAAGGAAATGGTAAAATGTTGAAAATTCAATAATTGGAAACAATACACTGAAAGAGTCACGCAACAAAACACACACAAGATTTCCAAACAAGAAGTATTCCACTGCCCCTGGTGTCAACACTTTTCTCCAGAACACTGTATTAATAAAAAGCATGAAGAGGCAAATCAAATAACACCTTTTTGATAAGTATAAACTCTCAGCAAGAAGAGACCGTGTGGTTGTCTGAACTCCGAGGCACAATTCAACAAGAAACACATTACTGGAGAAATACATTTTGACATCATTAAAGTTCTTGATTTAGCCCTGCTGTAGCTCACTGTTTACAAGCAACCACTGTGAAGTGTCAGAAAATGCAATGAAGTGCCTGCACTTTTAAAAAGTGTATATTTATTTTTTTAATATCCCCTACATGAACATTTCAACACCGAATCCCACAGTTAATATGGTTTTAGAAGGTTCTGCCTCAGGTCAGTATCTTGAAAAAAAAAAATACTTAGGTATTTATAAGCTTTTTATGCAACATGAAAAGCAAAAGCAACCAAATAATACATCTGGTTGTGTCCTACTTCACCATTACAACACCAGGAAAAAACAGTAACTGTTTTGAGACCAAGCACAAAGATGTCCTAATTACTGGAAATCCCTCAACAAACCTAAGCAGCAGAGCAAGATTAATAGTCACAAGACCCAGAGATTAATCTATTTACCAAAGAATCTGTGCAACAAAGCAGTCTAATACTGAGATTACTGAAACTAGATTTTCAACAAGATAAGGGTCAAGAGACCTAAACACTGCAAAACATCTCCCTAATAATGACTTCTTATAAAACCAAAAATAAGTTCCAGAAGAAAAAGATATTACCTTGATGACTTCCATTTAAAATGTCTAATTCAACAAGATGAATTAAATCAAGAGCCAAAATTACTATAAACACATTACAATGTAAGCCAAGTAGGAAGCTGACCAGTGAAATAAGTCCTTTGTTTTTAATTACCTTAAAAGTACAAGAATAGATGCCAAAGGCAAAAAAAAAAATTTAAAAGGCCCTACCCAACACCCATCCTCTTCCCCATTTAAAAAAAAAAAAAAATCCTCTGTGTTGGAAAAGCATGACCATCAGTACTAAACAGCATAACCAATCAGTAAAATAAAGCCAAAACTTAATTTCTAATAGGAGCAAAAGGTCTAAAACGCTAATTGTAAGAAATTGTTTATTCAGTATATTCCACAACTGGATTCTCTTCCAAAAATATTTATTACCAGTTTATAAGGAAAGAAAAACAATCAGTGTCAGATCTAGAACACAAAAATTACTAAGGTTAAAATATATATATAAAAATAAAACTAATATAAAATTAATTTTGGTCAGCCTTTTTAAAAAGGATGACCCAGTTAGCTGAACCAAGAGAAGGCTCAGAGGTACCCAGACTGGATGATTGCCTGCAAGCAAGCATCAGGTATCAGTTTTCCAAATCCCAGTTCAATGAAAGGTGGTACAGTGAAATTCAATAACCCAGAACATGGAACAAGACAATTCAAACTAGAAATTTCAAGGGCTATTGGAGTCTTTGTTGTATAGATTGCTTAAAAACATTCACTCATTTTACCAAGGACTTCAGCAGATTTTATCGCTTACACCAGGACAGATGGCTTCCAAAAGACAAACTGGCTGTAAGCTACATGTATGCTACAGAAGACACCAGAGTTCCTGTATGTTGGTTGATCTTTCCACGCAATTATTTAGTCAGAGCCTTCCACTTGCACAGATTTCAAAGGTATGACCTTTAAAAAAAGAGTATTACAAGAAAAAGACCTTAAATCAACCTAGCACTGTTGTCACTTGAGTTTGCACTAAAGAAATAAATGCTCACTCCTAATGCTCCTATCATCTTATAGTTACATTTACCAATTTGTATTTTTTTTAATTTGCACAGCATGAACTATATGAGAAACACCTTGCAGCTCCTAGGAGCATGTGCTCCACGACGGGAGAACGCACTGCACTGAGCTGCAGTCTGTGCTTCACAGGCTGTGCTGACACCACTGAACACCTGACTGAAATGGGTCAGAAAAATATCTGGCTGCTCATCCACAGACTTCCAGGGACCTATAATGAAGGTCAGACACCTTGCTCAGCCTGGCAGAGCTCTCCCATGAAGACAGAGATCATTCTGTCCATTTAGGACAGCCAATAGAGGGGGGGGAAATGAGGATGATAACGGAAGGATTAACAAACTATTACAGCTCCCAAATTCCATGCTACAGATTCAGAGGTCAGCCAGCTGGTCCCAGAGGAGCATTTCCTAGGTGAAAAGTACAACCAGACAGTGCCACCCAGTCCCCACTGCGACCTTGACAAGCGCCTGCCCCTGGACAGAGGCGCCTGCTGCCGGCACATCACCCACCTGGGGCAGTGTGGAAGGAAGAACTGGTTCAGTGGTGGCAAAGGAATGTAACAGGGCAGGGGGTTTTCCTACAAACTGAACTTACTCAATGTTCAGGCCTCAGTCATCAGAAATTGCAGGCCCGTGGATATTGGTATTTTTAATGAGCTAAATGCTAAATACGACATGAGAATCCATGAGTAAAGCCGTAACTGTCAGCACTGATAACTTCTTCATTTACACCTAGCTCAAGAGCCAGTTGCACCAGCCACATCTTCCATTTCTTTTTGTGTTAAATAATTATCTTTAATAGTGCTTTTATGGTAGGCCTTCATTTTCGCACAGTCTCATTAACCAGGAGACTTGAAAACAATAGGTCTTCTTGCATGCAAAGACAGAGGATGCAGCTGCTTCCATCTATAAATAAGATGTTGCATCAGATGTGACTGCTATTGTTTCAGCAGTTCATCGGTTACATGAGAAGATTAGAAGTAAGGGTCAAGGTGTACTTCTTCCTTTCTTAGAATTGACAGGACCACTATCTTAAAAGAAAAAAACCCAAAACCAAAGACCAAAAAGGTGAACAGAAGAGAAACGCAATAGTTTATCCAAGTCTCATATTTTCCAGGTTCTTGACATAAGACAAACCTGAACTGGAACACAAAAAAACACTGAACAGTGGAACTAGCTTTGGATTTTAATAATAATTTATGAGATTACAGAACTGTCACATACTGTACATCCAGTGATAGTTTAAAAACACTGGTGGGAAAATGTAAATCTGAGCTTTCATTAAGATTTTTTTAGTTAATGACCTATTTGTACATATTGACTTGTATTTAAATCATACCTCAGATTTTCAAGGAGGACACAGAAGAAGCATAGAATAAAGCCTGTATTACTCATCAACCAAGATGGCAGTTTAGGAACATTTTATTAGGAACCTGAGTTTAGGATGGGTTTAATATACATCACACTCCAGTCCAATCTGCAGGTACTCAGTACTTTCAGCTCACTCCCGACTGATGAAAAGAACAAGGGAGACAAGAGTAGGGAAGCACAAGAAAATCCAACTGCTTTCAGTACTGGTTGGTAAAACTGCATCTCAAGAAGGTAAGGATGGATCCCAGGGTCATGAGTAGCAGAGGACATACAAAGAAAGGAGAAAAACAAACAAACAAAAACAAACCAAAAAACCACACTTCCTACCCTCATCAAATAATAAAACTTCACTGATCCATTGTCAGATTTCCTCTCTGATGTACCTTTTTCTTGTGATGATACCAATTCTGTTAAGACATACCACCCCCAATCCAAATTAGCACTATCGTAAATTAAATAACATTAGAAATACTCAGACATTTCATTAGTACCTTTAGTTTACAAAAGTATAATTTAAGTTTTTCTTGAGAAAAAATGTATTAAGGTAACAGTACTGCACTGGCTACAGTACGCTCACTGTTGGGATTTGGCTGCTCTGTGTGCCACCCTGGAGCTGTTGGTCACAGAAGACAGTTGGAAGAGCAGCAGCACTCCTTAAAAAGCTCGTACACCTCACCAAGATGTCTTCTAGCTCCGTCTTCCCAGCAGCTCCTACCAGCCAGGCTACTACAGCAGGGGTGCACCCCAAACCTACAGAGAAAGTAGCCCCTCCGACAAAAACGTTTCCATCTTTCATAATGCATCTAGAACACACACTCACAGGCAATTAAATTCCAATCCGGCTCCAAATTCAGGGACACCTGAGCTGAAAAATACTGTACCTTCCCACAAAGCCTCAATTTAAGATATATATGATGTACCTTCCTATATGTGTATAAGGAAGTCAGATAAACAGCCTGAAAAACCATATACAACCTTTGGTGGTGTTTTTTTCTGTACTAAGCTTCATACCACTGTGGCAAATTTGAATTAAGTTTTGGGTTTTCTTCGTGGATTTGAAAGGCAGGCAATTCCTCAGAAACATGGTCGGGTCAGCAAGGAAAAAAAAATAACTAAAAATAGTTAATTTTTTTTCCTTGTTCTCTTAGGGAAAAGAATTTTTAGAAGCACTTGACCCAAACACAAGCGTTGCAGTCAGAATGAAAACTGTAGGCAATTCTGACTGAGTAAAAAGCACAACCCAACAGACCCAGAATGGGCTCGTAACTTAGTGAATTCATCATAAATATAGGAAAAACAGCACTGGACACAATTCTGTTTTGCTTTTTAATATCAAAAGTTTACATGCACTATGTTGGAGGAAGCTTTTGTGCTTGCTAGCAGGAAACCCCTATTTTTACACTATTTTTACAGTAGTGCGAGAAGCCTCCAGCATCGGTGACTGTGTTTAGCAGAAAAATGTGACTTCCATCAACAGTAACAAAGTGACATCGGTATTCACCAAGTGCTTTACACTATTCTTCAGATAATAGACTTGCTTTTTTTAATTAAAGAACAGCATTAAAGGCTGCTAACAGAAAGTTGTGCTACTTGCACACATACTCATGCCTCCGACAAAAGTTCCAACAGAAACAAGCCTAGACTCAAAACTGAAGTCTGCACTAATTCACACAGCCACAGATTACTGATGATCTACTGCCCTTTTAGTCACGGCTAAAACCCTTTGAAAAATCCTTTTAGTGCTGAATCACTCAATCTACAAACATCTGGAACTATCATAAAAAAATCCCATTTCAAAACAGGCTAAGTCACTCATTGGCTTTTAAGGGCAAACAGTATGCACATCATACAACTCAGAATTATTTAAGTTCTCAGATCATTTTCCAGAAAGGAGTATAACTTTCTAATTCTTCATGAAAAAAATAACATTGGAGTATCAATTAAAGGATTTCAATTACTTCCATAGCTCGCAGATATATCAATAGTATACAGTAGTTACACAAGCTCATCAGCTAGACAGTCAAATGTTAACTTTCTGGTGTAAAGACTCTTAATACCTTGTAAAAGTTACCTTAACATATTAGTTACCTGTCACTAATCTTTTTCCTGAAAAAAAGTATTCTTATTTTTGGACAAAGCCCTGGACAAGGTTTCAAAAGTGCATTTTTTAATAAGGTTATTTGCTTGTTTTCCCAACTGCCCGTAGCACCCATTTCCTCACATAGAAAAAAATGCTGTGGTAAACAAAGAACACTACAATGCTCAAGAAGCATCATCCACCATAAAACAAAAAGAGGTATTTTTCTGGTTTCAGATCAAGTCGACAGAAGTTGTATTACAACAAAGGAAAAAAAAAAATTATTGCTTTAGCATACGCTCAAAGCACAGCAATAGTCTGGTGGGTCTACTTTAACTGAATACCAGAGAAGGTATTGCAGCACCAAATTCATAATCTGAATTAGGTACCATACACAGCATGACTGAAATGAGTATCTAGAAGTCCTTTTCTAAGACTGCTCCCTGTAACAAGGCCATGCAACATTCTCATTAGAAATAACTATTTCAGGCTGTCCAAATCTATAGCTGCCAGGTGACATCTGGGCAGATTTTAATGCAGATATTTCTTGTGTTCCAGTACAAAGCAAGTCCTCCTCTTCCTCCAGCTGTTTTTTTTCCTACTCCAACCCCTATAAGCATAAAAGAGGCAAAGCCATATATTGTATACACTGAGGTTGCTTTGTTAGGTATGAGCTACTGCCAAAAGAAAGCAGCGCTGTAATAGCCACTTAAAATAGAGAGCATAATTGGAGCAAGTCAGCTGCAGCACAAACACAAAGGCACGGGGGTAAAAGGAAGCACCCTCCTTGCTGCATAAGGAAATATCACCTTCTTCCCAGCAAAACAAGCTCTGTGGAAGAACAGCTATAGCAGTACAACCCCTCTGAGCACTTCCGCCACAGCAAAGACAGGATTATGAAAGATCATGAACTATACTGTTCTCCCTACTTTGTTATTTCCCAAAGGTATCACAGTACCAGCAAATTAAAGGAGCGCTCCTTCCTCCTCTCCTCTGCTCCCAACCCCCATCGGCTTGCTACACACATGTTTATGTAGCCTTTTGCATTTATATATTTTTATTGACCCTGCTTTAAAAAAAAAATCCCATACTACGTAATTTTCTCACAAACAGCACAAATATTTAAGGTCAAATCTACTCTGTACTTGCATCTGAGATCTGAATGCTGAAATGGTGCAGAGAATATAGAGATGATTACTAGCCATACAACCTGTCACTGGATTTGTGGTCAATAGATAAGCATTTGCAAGTTTTCTGTACAGTTATCATGCTGCACACACTGAATAGTTAGTGTCTCTTAAGATGAAAATGAAAACTTGCTATTCCAGAATGAGAACAAAAAAAAAAATGCATCTTTCGTTCCTTTTCTATGAAATATTTCTTTCCTTTTTCAAGGTGAATAGGCATTATCTCCTGAAGGGACTTCTGTAGATGCTCAAATTTAAATTTTCCCACTCATCTTCTGGAACACAGACTTGCAAGTGCAAAATGTTAGGATTTAAGACTTACTGTTATTTTGCAGGAGCACACTCTGAGAAATGGTGTGACAGAGGTGGTTAAGATCCTCCATAAAAAGGAAATCTTCCTGCCCAACTAATTCAAGATTTTGCACTCAACCTAGAATCCCAAGAATTACAAAGACACTACAATTCATTTTACTAAATGAAATTAGGTACATTATCTTCACTATTAAGTGCTTGAACATTCTTTAATTTCTTTAAGAATTACCATAATTTTAACAAGCAACTCTTATATTGTTGTTCTTTTTACAATTACCAGACGAATTTGGAAAAAATAAGTCATTTTACACAAAATTGAATATTTGAACAAGTCTACACTTTTCTCCTTATCTGGCACCACCAATACTTAGCCTACAGCATTTGCTATATGACAGCTTGCCTATATGCTCCAGATAACAATAGTTTTGAAAAAAGCACTGACAGAATCAATGCAGCCTGCTCAAAAATTTGATCCCAAGGCAACACCTAAGACATACACAGGTGCAATTTGATCATTTATTTATCCCTCAGAAGAAAGGAAGGAGTATACTGGAGACCAAGGACAAACTGAGACACGTGGCTTTCAGATCCCTATTTTGCCAAAATCTCTTTACTTTCAGCCACCATGTATTTACATCCATTTACAGATGTTTCAGTGCTCAAACATTACCAATGCAGTTTCAGAACTCATTTTGCTATACCGGTGTCTTAAAAGAATGACAACAAATCTTGACAGGTATTTTTAGCTAATATATTTTTACTACCTTCCCACACGCCCAAGAACTCATCTCCTCTCTTTCTTTGCATAAGCAGCTCCACAACAGCAGCCACAGTTTGTCACCTGGATGTGACAGAAAGTAGTATCATCATAAATCAAACAGAGCTGAAAATTACAAAGCAAACTAAACATCCAAAGCTTCTTCAAGCACCTTAGTAGACAGTAAAGAAAGAATCATAGAATGGTTTGCAGATGAAAGGGACCTTAACATCTAGTTCCGAAACTTCCAGGTATGGGGCACCTGTAACTTCTCTGGCAACCTGTTTCAGTGCCTCACCATCCTCACAATAAAGTATTTTTTCCTAATATATAATATAAACCTACTCTTACTTTGAAGTTATTCCCCCTTGTTTTGTCACTACATGCTCTTGCAAGTACTCTCTTGCCCCATCTTTTTTGGTAGGCTCCCTTCACATACTGGAAGGCAGCAATTAAGTCACCCTGAAGTCCTCTTTTTCAAGCTGAAGTGTCTCAATTTCCTCAGCCCTTCCTCACAGAAGATGTATACCACCCATCTAATCAACCTGGTGGCCTCTTCTGGACTTGCTCCAGCAGGTCCATGTCCTTCCTGTGCTGGGCCCCCAGAGCTGGATGCAGCCCTGCAGGTGGGGTCTCAGCAGAGCAGAGCAGAGGGGCAGAATCAGCTCCCTCCCCTGCTGCCCACGCTGCTCTGGATGCAGCCCAGGACACGTTTGGCTCTCTGGGCTGGGAGTGCCCATGGCCAGGTCATGTCCAGCCTCTCACCCAGCAGCACCCCCATGTCCTTCTTGGCAGGGCTGCCCCACACCTGTTCATCCCCAGCCTGTGTTGGTATTGGGGATTTCCCCAACCCAGGTGCAACACCTTGGTCCTGTTAAACCTCACGATGTGCCCATGGGCCCTCTTCTCGAGCTGGTGCAGGTCCCTCTGCACAGCATCCCAATCCTTCAGGCGTGTCAACTGCACCACTCAGCTCAGTGTCATCTGCAAATCTGCTGAGGGAGCAACAGGGCTGTTCCAAAATGTTTAATGGGAGATTAGAAATCATCTTATTTACATCTTTACTTATAGCCATGAACAAAACACAACACTGGATTGTATGATAACAGTCATTAGGAGAAAAAGAAAAAAAAAATGGATACAGAAGTGTAAACTACCAGATGCAAAGCACAAGCAAAAGGCACAAAGGACAAAGGTTCTAAATCTGAGAGGCTGATCAAGCCCAAGTTCACCCATGCTTGGGCTTCCAGTGGGTCTGTCAAGTGATGGGCACATACACACAGGGCACAGAGCCCCTGCAGTAGCTTCACTGAGACACGGCACAGAAGAGTCTCATCGACTATTATTATCATATACAAGAATATAGGGGTTTTGACCAAATGTAGAGGTCACAGGGAGAAATAAAAGTCATTAGAACACGTAGACAACAATATACCCAAACCCACATTTTTAGTTACATTTGGTTATGGTTTTTTGTTGCTTCCTTAGACAGGATCCAGAAAGACAGTTGGTTCTACCAAACACCACACAGAACACCACTACCGCTGTAGTGCCACACAGAACACTTAGAACATAACAAGTTACAAAGAAACACAAAATCCAAATATTTAGTTAAAAAGGAATACAGCAAAGTAGTACAGAAAGGTATCACTGTAACCTTTTCATTATTAAACTTCTTTCCAAATTATGCCTATGACAAATGAAAGCATTTAAAAAACAAGTTTAAAAACCATGATGAAAAAGCATTTTATGAACTAATAAAAAATACTTGCTTACTATTTGATAACATGACAGTTTTGAGAGCCCACAATGTGGCCATGAGAGATGTAAATACTATGATAACAGCAAAACTATTTGAGCTCTTCTACAAATTGCTCTCAAGAGCCAATCCAGTAATTTCCTTCAGATTAATTCAAAACCAGGAGAGCTGCAGAAAAGAATCTGTTCTGCAAGAGAGTATTCCCAAAACACTGGCTCTGGTAAAACACAGAAGAGGTCACAGGCTATTGCAGCTCTCTAGAAATAAAGTTAACTAGAATATACACAAGGCTATTAAAAGACAAAGCTGACCTAGTAACACAAGCACCACTGTAATGGGTATTTGGAAAGGAATACAAACAGTTTAGGAAATACTCTGCTGCATAGCAGTCTGACAGGGCAAAAGATGGATTCAGTCACCCAGTGGCTTCTTCTGTTTCAGTCCTAAAAAAAGGCCCAAGTGTATCATGTAGAAAAACAAAACAAACTCTCATTTTATTAATAAATAAGTTTATTAGTTGAAGACTACCACGTGATTTTTGATTGCTTAGATTTGGTAATACTTATATTACAAATTCTATATATAAACCATTATAACTTATACATGCCCACCCACATAAACAATTCTAAAGGCTTGTAACTTAAACAGCAAGATCAAAATTCTGTATTTTTTTCTTCATTGCACTTTTAATAGAGGCTATATAAACCTTTTTGTCAAGGACAGAAACAAGGAGAAACCTCTAAAAGAATGAAATTACATGGAGTTAAATTTGTTTTCTAGAAGTAGTAAATATATCTGCCTTCTCCTAATTTGCTGTCCCTGAGGAGTCAGTAACATATCAGCCATCTGCCCTTTATGAGAAAACACCTGTAGGAGATGGTACAATGGCTTGCATCATTGGGCTACAGCTACTTTAACTATTTATTACCTCAATAATTAGAATGGTTGGCTTTTAAGATTATGGTTACCCTTGCCATAAAATAAAAAGGAACAAAGAGAGCATGTGACCAAGCACAAGCATTCTACCAAGTCAAAGAGCGTTAAGTACAGCATATTTAACTATTTGTAGTATTGGGAAGACTTCTTTAAAAGTTTGAAAAACAAAAAGGGAGGGGGGAAAAAAAAAAAAAATCATAAAAACCACCATGACTAGCAAAGGTTTTTTTCATTCCTACTCAATGTCCCAGGCCACTTTAGAAGAGTAATTTGTCAGCAGAAGAGAGGGAAATTAAGTCATTCATTTCCTGCTATTAGTACTATTAGCAGGCAGAATGGTGCCATGCCTTGCTCAGGGGAGTTTAATAGGTAAAGGTTTATATTGCATACCTTACTGTTTGGAATAGTAACATAGTTAAACAGATTAGGTAGGAAGTTTGTATAACTCACCAAGGGTAATGCTGCCTGCTGCTGAATGGTACCACTCACTCCTCTTCAGTCCCTGCCCCGTGTCTGTCCCAAGCTAAGCAGCTTGTTTTCAGGTTAAGAAACAGGACATGCAGATGAGCAAGTGACAGACACTTGGGAATACACTCAGGTGTCAATTTGACAATTATGAAGTTAATACTACTAAGGAGAGAGGTATTCCCCAGTTCCTCATTCTTTAGTACCAGCCCAGGCACGGTAATTGGTTTCAGGATTCTCAAACCAGTAATTGAGTTCCCTTGGATTCTCTTTGCCATTTCAGCACTGGCACACCTATTATCTTTCCTACCTTTCAGCAGCACAATGAGGAGAAGGAAGGCACCATGATTAACCATAGAACATTTTCTTCCATAAGGTGAAATGGAGAAATTGTAGTTCTTGCATACCTCTGAGACAGAGTCCTTTTTCACCCTTCACCCACACCCTGAATGCCATGAGTTACAAATAGGTGAATGAACTCTTCTTGCCATTAAAGCTTTCAAAACACCCCACCATAATAAACATGCCTACCTGATGCCGTCAGCAAGAACAGAGTTTCATAGACTGCAGCAACTACTGAATGAAAACAGTTGAAAGAGAAGGAAAAACTTCACTGCATGCAGTAGAGCAAACAACACTGAACCTAATGTAAGTGGGGTTTTTCCACTTCCACTTAATAATTTCAATTACAGGATTCTTCTGATGAGCACATATTAAGTTTCAAATGCCCTTTTTTTCCCACTGTTCATCAGCTGCCTATGTCAAGATACACTGTGTGCCAAGCATATTATTTCTCCTTCTGCAACTCTGAACTGATACCAATTCTGTAAGACATTTAGTATTAAGTCCACTCGCATTTGTGAAAGGAGTTCAAAAGTTGGAATAAAACTGGACAGAAAACCTAGACCAGAATTTTGAGAAAATAAATAAGGGCAAGCAATATTTCAGAGGGTATAATTAAAGCTTCATCTTCTGGAGACCAACAATTCTGGATTTCTCAGAAACCCCATGCAGCGATAACTCATTGCTCAATTTGGGTGGTACAAAGTATTGTTTCTCCCGCTTTGCCTCCTCCTCCCACCAGCTCTGGGCTATTCAAAGTGACTCAGAAGAACTCAGAATGGTTGCAATTGTGTTAAATTCATGTTTCCTAGCTGAGCATCTTTAGCGTATTAAGCAATGTTAAAAAGATAAGAGAGGAATGATCAGGAGAAGTATCTATGCAGGCCTCACCCACTGAGAAAAAAAATAAGCTGTCCATGTAACAACTTTCTGAACAAGTCACAGAAATAGCGATTTGTTCATAAATTTGAGTTAAAGTATTACCTAGAAATATTTGCTCAACCACAAGGAAACCAAAACTAACTTAATATATTTATATCCCTTTTGATTAACACCTAAGATCACAGAGAAGCAGGGTTGCCTCACAGGTAACTCTAGCGCCATTCAGCATGCAATAAGCCCATCACAATCAACAAGACAGGAAAATCCTGAAAATTTTCTTTGAAGATGAAAGAATTACTTCCCCAATCTATCCTTTTTTTTTTTATTATTTCTACTGAATGTATTTGCTGTCACTTAAGCTTACAATTTGGTTCTCTTATTCATAAGAAATGAGAGAAGGGGAAAATCAATTACAGTTAGGAAAATAGTAACGCTATTTCCTCAGCTCTCTAATTCTCATGCTCCACAGCAGTTATACAGTTTGAAAAACATTGCTGCTTGCACTATTGAACTATAAATAAGCTCCTTTGAAAGAAGGAAGGAGAGATGGTTCTGTAAATTCAAAGTTCAGTGCCCACAAATGAGACTAGGCACACAATTACAAACTTAGAAAAGCTAGTAAAGATAGTTATATTTAAAATACTAAGCTGCTAATAAAAGCCCAGATTTGTTATAAGCAGAGTCTATAGATCTGAAGTGAGAAATGTAGAAGGAATATAATTCAGACTCATTCACTAAGTCCAGACACCAGCTGATCCTGACAAATACAGAGGCATTACTAGCTTGAGATTTTTTTCAAAACTAGAGGACCAAAAAAACAAAACCAAAGCCTGACAGTCAGAGCTATCCATATCTGTCAAATGAGGCTCAAAAACAGCTGTTGGTTCTGCTGAAGAAGTTTGTTTCTGATAGACATTCCTTTGCCATCCTCCCAGCAGCACCCAAACAGGATTTCCTGTTATTAAACTAATTTTTCAGCATTAAATAGTATGCACGGGGAACCCAACACTGAAAATATTGACATTAAGAGCATAGTGCTTACCTTTTGCATAGCAACTGAGTGATGAGTCCCATTACCTGGAATTACTACTCCTAAAAGAAAAATATTACCCCTCTTTTTCCCCAGGTTTCACTATGATCAGAAAAATCCCGAATGTTTTTGTTCAGTTCATTTACAAATAACTACTCCTGCTACAGGCAAAAGCTCCAAAAGGCGCAGGAAGGGAGAAATCTGCACTGCTGTACTTTCTGGGAGGCCACTGTTCGGTGGCATCAAAACTCCTCAGCTCCACCAGCTGCTGCCTTAGACGTAAGGACAAAATCCACTTGGGGAACTGAACAAGACTAAAACTTGAAGATATTAGTATTGGTGTTAGGATAATTTCTGTACACCATCTTTTTCTGTTGCGTAGAAGTTATTTGCTGTAGCAAACGGACCACAATTGCTTATAAGAAAAGCACAGCTTAAGCTGATGTGGGAAGTGACACCTCTCTCATTACCAAACAATTAGCATTTATTACCTATAACCTTCCTTGCCGCAGTCAAAGATGAATCCTGTGAATTTGCACTTCATAAATATAGCAACAGTTGCACCCAGGAGCTGGTCCCACACAGCAGCTGTGCCGTAAAACTGAATCAGAGAAATTAAGCGCCAAAAAGATTGCCCACAGCATCAGCTGGCACATCCTCCACAAGCACATGCACGGCGGCTGCCTCTGCAGCAGGGCCCTGGCCACCTCGTGCACCAGGCAGCTGGTGAGTCACCTGCTTTATTTACCACGTCCTCTGCAGCACTCTCTGCGCAGTATTCGAAATACGGTCTCTGAACGTTCTAATTCCATTTGTCCTCCTTCCCCTTTTTCATTAATTCTATAAGCACTTCTTTGTCCACCACTCCCCTCTCTAAGGTTTTCCAAATTCCAGGCTGGAAAACTCACAGGTCATCACAACCATCCTTCTCTTCTTTCCTTCCCTCTATTAAATTATGCAAATATACCAGATAAGCATCCAGTGAAGTCAATCCTCACTCTACCTCCCTAAATTTCAAACTCAGAATGAGGAGGTTTAGGGACACCTTACCAGGAAAATCAGATAAGTTACAACAAGTATTTAAAGTTAGAGGGTAAGAGCACATAAAGGGTTACGATGAGAAGGGGAGAAGCAAAACAATTCTAGGTGAGACTGAGTAGGAGCTAGACAAGCCCTTCAAGTCTGCCTTCAGAGGATGGGTTACAGACCAGCAGAACTATCTTTGGCAGCAACTCATTCAAGGGAGACAGGAATTAGTGGTCATTTTTTGTTTACTCTGTAGAAATTAATTTTCCTTCACCCATGCTATTCCAACAGCCCCGCCGGAAACACGCACAGTATAAAAGATACATTTGATACACTGAAATGTATTGTTACAAGTGTTTGTTTCACCCACCTTCCTACACTACCACACCTACCAACAATTTTCCAACACTCTGCAATCCTAATACCTCCTAACAAATCTGTGCCCATCCCAATGACACAACTCAGCTTTCCAGTTTCAGGTTTACGTCTTTTGCCAGCACTCATACCACCCCAGTCTTCCTCAATCATGATGGATATTGGTAATATGTTCTTGACTATGACATTATTTGGACTGTATATTTTGGGGGGAAAAGCAAAGTTTTGTTGTTTGAAAAAATTACAAAATTTGAGCAAAGATGAAGCCATGACTGAACATAAACATACCCTAAAGTAAGTTATAGTCTCTACAACATCCGTACTCCTGTAATGAGCTGCATTTTGTCTGAGCACACTGAAGTCCTTGTCTGTTGGACTTCTCCCCCATGCATCATTTTCATTTGTTTTCAGAAAAAAAAACACTGTAAGAAAATGTCCTCCATTACATTGTTTGCCAGTTGTCATTTAGATTGTATAGTATTCTGAGGCTGAAGGAACTAAACTGAAAGAATAAAAGAACTCCTTTTTCTTGAAAGATAGGTCTTTACCACTAAAATCTGAAGAGTTCCCATCTGCAAACAACTCCTCCTGCTCGGTGAACCTCCCATAAATCTTCAAGAAAACAAAACTGATTTTTTTTTTTTTTTTAAGTACATGTCCACTGGATATTTTTTATATGATCAACAGGATGCATTTTTATTTGGAACTGCACAAAAATATGGGGATGTATTTTTAGACATGCCACAGCAACATGGAAATATTTTCATGACAATGAAAGCCAAGAAGTTAAGATATCTGACTAATGACCTTTAATGAACTCAAGTTCCCTTGGACAGTGTGCATTACATACATTATTTTGGGGTAAAATATCTCACTTTCTCTCTCAGTGAAAATTCATTTTTACAACATTTTGTATAAAACAAGGCCACAAAATCAAGCTACAGACTTGACACAGTTTATTATAAACTTTAGCAGGTCAATGCCCACAATATCCACAATGGACTACGGAAGCAGAGGGGGGAAAAAAAAATACTTAAAGGACAGGTTTTGGGAAAAAAGGAGCTCAGAGGTTAAGGTGATAGATGGCAGATGCCAACAAATGCATATAAAATTTATATATTCAAGAACCACTATAGTGTTGGAAAGCTTCTGAGAAAGGTATATAGGTATTCTGAGAAAAGTATATTCAAGCATTACAACATCTCAACTAAAAGAACTGCAAGCTAAATGAATTCACAAGATCTGGACCAAAGAGGGCTATCTTTTTATGCCTTATTTAATTATCCAACAAAAAGTGTACACACATCCTTTTTCCTAACAATATTGTGTTTAATACAGTGGCATAATCACACCACATGGCTCAAGAAGCCCTTCTGCAAGTACTTAGCAAAAATTCTTGTCCGTTTATTCAAATTAATTAGCCACTAAAGGTTTTAAGTCAACCTGAAGCTTGTAAACAGAGAAATTGCAAGGGCGTTTATGCTCTTCAATGCATTTAAAATATTTCTGAACATGCATCTAAGGAGTATCAAGGTTGTAACATGAAAAATGCACTTGTAGGATGCAGCATAGCCTTTCCAATGAAGAAAGACACTGGCATTTCAAGAGCTCTGTTTACCAGGGTGGTTCCGCTTGGAAGGTCCTGCCCCTGGGAAAATGACAGAAGAAACACGTACAACAAAATACTTCAGTACTATAAAAAATTCAGCTAAGGCTCCTAAACTATCACGTATAGGGAAGGTGCCATAAGAAAGGCATTTTTCATCAAGTCAATATCAACAACTACAGAATTAAGTCTTTCACTTTTGCAGGTTAAGAGTTCTATGTCTGCCATTGAGACTTGTTAACTTGTTATTTAATGACACTCTAATATTAAACTTCTACTAATTTTTCTCCCACAATAATACTCTCTAGCTTCTTTAAGGGCTGAGACAATGGAAGTATCACAAAAAAGTCCATCTCAAAGAGACTGCTAGGATTGATAACTTTGCCATTACTAGGCAGTACCGTAAAGATATTATAGCAAGCTAATAAACCCAGAGCACAAGAATATATTTGCATACTTATTTTACAGTGTTTACTTCCTTCCTATTTGCTTCACAAGTGAGCTGGCATTACTTCTTGCAATTAAATCCTGCATTTTAAATAACAGCATAAAATTGCATCAATTCCACCCAACACAAACCAGGCCTCCCCCAAAGCCACAAAGACCGCTTTTCTTCTGTCATTCACTTGTCCAATATGCAAAGCATAGCTGTCAATCAGTTACCATCCCTGACAGTGTAATTGCTGAAGAGAACGTGAAAAACATGAGGAGGGTTGGGACCAAAAGAGATACCAGCAACATTCCTCCTTGCCACACGTTAGTATTAATTTAGGATTCTGCTTCATTAAGATTCCTTTCCAGTCGCTATTAGAGCAAAAACAAGGAATCCATAGAGGAACACTGAGAAGGCCTTAAAAGCCAGCACTGCCAAATAAGCTTGGGCTGCACCACTCCTACTCATTTCAAAAGCAAGCAGTAGCATCATTCACCAATAGACATCTCATCTTCGAGGAACTGGTTTGTCTTTACCAGCAGCTCCAAGATTCTGCTTTCTAACTTCTTACCTGGTCCACACTCCCCTTTCTCAGCCTGAGCAAACATACAAGTTTTCCTCCGTGAATGCCTAACAAAACTACATCTCACTGAATAAATGGCATCTTTCTTCTCATTTTCCTGCTGCCAATTTAGTATTCTAGCTGCAAAATTTGTTCAAAAAATTTTCAGGTGTCTGTCTCATGTGAAATAATACCACCCCTCATAGCACTCGAGTAAATATTTAAGTTCATGAAAGTAATTGAACAGCTCTGCAGCACGAAGGAGCAGGAACTTTTCTGGAATCATGATCTGTGCAGGTATTTCTGCAAATCATGGTGCAACAGAAGTGACATTTTTGACTATTGGGAGGCATCCATTCCTTACAGGACCCAAAATACATTTTCTTTTCAGTCTACGCTGACTGAAAGTCCAGCTTTTACCAGTGCAAGCATAAATGAGAAATACTGACGCATACTAAGCCATTTACTATGTTTTTTAAATAACTCAAACCCCTCTTTCAAATCCCTAATTCAAAATTTTAAAGACGGAAATAAAAACAGAGACTCTTTATAGCTATAGTCTCTATAGCCTATAGCTATATCCAGCTCCAGGCTTTGCAATTATTTTAGTATCTGTGATCTAGAAAAACATTTAACATGTTAAAATTTTTTTTGAAAATTTTATAAATCTCATTGACTTGCATTTGACTAATTCCTGGCCTTGAAAATATCAGCTATATATTACCTACTATTAAAATTTTATATTAGCTAAAGAATTTATGATTTTCTTACAGAAGGTTATTTATACTCCACTTCCTGAAATGGAAATTCAAAGTTTCCTGAGATAAAAATGTTTGTGACTCACTGCAGGGGTTTTGCAAGACACATCCCTTCAAATCTGAGCAAGTCAGGCGGTCTGGGTAGCTTATATAAATCTGAAGAAAAACATTTTCCTCAGGTTCCAGCAACACGCCCATTTCTAGCATTCTATTTTTAATCAAACACAACTCATGCTTTGATGGTGATAGCGCACAAGTAAAGGACGTTGTCTGAGTCATTTTAAGTGCTGCAAAGATTTCAGATTTAGAAATACTATATATTTATCTTCTAGATATAAGGAAGAATTTTTTTATGATGATGAGGCCAGTGAATGACTGGCACAGGTTGTCCAGAGGAGTGGAAGATGCCCCTTCCCTGGACATACTCCAGGTCAGGTTGACCAACGTGACCTAGCTAAAGGTAGCCTTGTTTTTTTGCCAGGCTGGACTAGATGACCTTTAGAAGTGCCCTCCAACCCAAACCACTACATTATTTTTGGAGGCTTAAAAAAAAAATAAATTTCAGGCTACAACAGAGAGAAAATGATCTTCAATGCCTGAAAGAAGCAAAAGAAGCAATTTTGGTTCGTGTCCTCCCTTTCTCTTCTCTGGAAAGACAGAAAGAACATTTAATAGATTAAATTTTTGCAGCTTTTTTTAAAAGTCAATAAATTAATTCTAATGGCCACAGCTGCATTTTCAGAAAAAAATTTTGCTAGTATATTTGCAACTAATGAAACTTATAAAAGTGAAACATCTCATAAGCAAACTCCACTGGTTCAGACAACTTAAGAAGCTGCTGTATGACTAAATAAAGTATATTTCTCTGCTTAGCAGAGGGAAGGAATTTCCCCTCCCAACGCCCTAAAGGCTTTTGATGCATTTTTTTCCTTTTCACAGAAGAAATGATTAATAGCTATGGCTTAAATCCAATGTACAGTTTTGGCAGCTGCTGATGGACCGTTCCATCTACTTGCTTCTCCCTCTTTGCTACGCTTAACACGTGCTGTTAAATGCATGCTGCCAAGGTGCTAAAATGATTCACTTTTAAACGTGGTAAATCTAGATAGTGACTGCTTGAAGAAGTTGCTTCTTAACTGCAGGTGTAGAAAACAAACAAATATTTTTCCTGTCAAATATGGCATGTCAGCTTTCGAAGTATATAAAAAGAACCATCACGTTAAAAAAAAAAAAAAAGAGTTGTAACTTTTTCCACTGTCTACAGCATAAGATGTAATTAAACAAATTGCAAACCTTCCTATGAGCAACAATGCAGCCATGAAAAACAAGCTCTTACGACTACTGGAAGTCTATTTTTTGCCTCCACAGTTTACACAAGTAGCATTGTCTCTAAAATTACTGTGTAGCCACGATGGAAAAAGATCTGTTTTCAGATTACCAAAATAAAACTTCTCTCTCGAGTACAGTCTGGAACCAAGAATTAGGAAAAACTTTACTTGAGAGATTTATGTATTTAAGAACATTATGCCATGATTTTTGTTTCAAGCCTATGCATGCAATACAGCCTTTCAGAGAACAAGAACATCCCAAACACAAATACAGATGCTACTCCTAACACTTCAAGATCATTTAAAGTCAAATAAATGCTTGGCTGTCTTAAGATACTAAGGAGTAAATACATTTTATTTCCAATAGCAACCAAAGGTTGAGTCTTTGTCAGGTTTTAGAATATGTTCCTGCACAGAAATACAAGAGCCTATAAGCTTTACTGTAAAAGAACAAATTGGAGATAATGGGCATCTTGAAGTGTTATTTATTTTTCTCATACTTTCCAGTTTTATTTGATGCATTAATTTTTAATGTTGCTCATGTTTTGAAGCAGTTCTAGCAGTGTATCCAATGCCAGTACCAATAATTTCCTTCTGTTTTCTTTCAGTTTGCCTGGTTTTAAGTAAAGAATTAAAAATGTAATTATTCCATGTAAGGACGTCTCATTGAAATTGGAAGCTCATGCTTGTTTTAATTGACAGTGTTAATTTCAATTTCAAATTGGCATAACCACTTCTTAAGCAGCAAAATAATTTTAATATTTTAAACCTGTATTTGCAGGTACTATATTGCCAATGAAAGTGGGACAAAAAACGTTAACTAGCTCTCTCTACGAGCACTGTTTGGTAGCCAAGCATAAACGTATAGGAAGGTTGCTTTTCTTATTAATTCACTAAAAGTATGTCTGGTCTCCCCATAGGAAAATTTTATCCTCCTCAAACCATACAATCATGGATCTATGGATTCCCCTCTCTCCCCTTACAACAGCAGCCCTTCTTTTTGAAAGATGTGCTAGAGTAGTAAAATCAGAAATAATAATACAAAAGGCCCAGTCAATCCATGCTCCTGCTCATCCTCCTGAAATACAGTCACTATTCCAAGCTTTACTTTTAAGTCAGCCTGCCTAATGGTTTCGTACAGCAATATTTACCACCTCAGCATTCTTCCCTCACCCTTTCTGTTCTCCAAACATGGTTTGTAGTGAGTTGCACCATGTTTTTGTAACCTATCAGAAAGTTATAGACTGCTCCCTGTATGAATAACTGCATACTGAGATGAGACATAGCTATTGACACATAGACATCCAAAAATTAGCTTAATTAGCTAACAGTCATTTAATTAGTCATTAATTAGCTAAACAGCCAGTTAATTCATAGGTGAAGTAATACTTGTACAGAAAGAGAGCAAGGAGACTACAGACACTTCACTACATTTTATTAAAATGAAAGCTGTTATTATCACACCTACACTCTCTCCAGGCAGGTCTATAAAAGTAACAGCCTGCAAAGCAGTCAAACCTAACTGACACAAGTGGAGACATTTGCAAAAGCTGCTTTGCCAGTTACATCTCTTCTCAGAACAAAATGAGTATCTGGTGATATGACACGATCAGAAGAATTTTGCTTGCATGAAAACTTGATTGGAGCATAAACTAGACTGGTACCATTGTACAGGAGAGCATAATTGACATTCCTCTTCTTTCTGAGCATCTCAGTCTGGACTTGAGAAACTCCCACAATCTACTACATGCAATTTATATATGACATTAGAGCCTATTAAATCAGTGCATGAACAGCTTTGCCAATACAGTTAATTTAAATCATGGAGATGCTCAAATCCAGTTACAGTTAAAGCACATTTCTACCTGAATCTGAATGAAAACAACTAATAGTGGAGAGAAGAAAAAGAGTAGAAACAGGCTAAAAACCTGGTCATAGTGAAAAAGCTTTTAAAACGATTTTTTGCAATAAAAGATATTCACATATTTCCTTCTGTAAATGAAAATTAATAAGGTTACCTTAAAACTTATCTCAGTTGTATTTAACCAGAAACATAGGATGAATCAATATAAGTTGAAGTCTACTTCTTTCTCCTTATATAACCTCCCTCTGAAAGTTAGTTTCTTCTGCCACTACAGTAAATGAAACAGTATGTCTTTCTTAAGAACTGCAGATCAAGTGCCAAGTGCTGGAGGGGACAGTTAACAGGCAGAAAAAGAAGCTACCTGGAAATATGCACCACATACTCTGACCTCCTATCCTCTTCTGCTTCATTCCTTTTCCTGTACTTCTCATCTGGGGCTTAGCCTTTAAAAACCACCAACCTCTTAAAAAGACATTGTTCTGGTAAAGTGGTTAATATTCATCTACTACACGTGAAAATGTCACATACGGTAGTACCTACTCTGTTGGCTGTTAGGCTGCTTCTGGCAAACATCACTGCACTTCATTATTTAACAACTTCCTCAGCATTCAGAAACTGTCTGGACTAGCGGACTGAAGGTTATTAACATTTTAAAATGCCTGCAGCTAATATTTCCAAGTTGTCCAAGACAGTAATTATCGCCCACATTATTGTTAAATATTAGCACTTGGTCATATGATATAATCCAACATATATTTTCAAGCTGGACTTGACATTTATTTTGCATATAAACACTTTTTCCCCCTAAATAAGCCACACTAAATTCCTCTTAAGAGAAACAGGACAAAATACTGATACAAAATTACCTTTCTGGGGTTCGGATTATGGAAACTATTCCTTAAGGAAGAAAATGTCACATTAACATGGAAAAGCACTAATTGTATACAGAATGCATGCAACAGAGTTGCACAACAGTCTCTTCATTCTGAAGGGGGGAAAGAATTATAGATGGGTATTTCAACAAAAGCCTCCCACAGACAGCAGCACAGTGATGCTCAGGCTGATGCACAGCAAGAGAAAAAGATCCACTTCCGTCAGCAACCACGTCTGTATGCACACCTCAACCCAGCCAGCATAACCGTGATAAAACACTCTCCCTCCCTCTAGTTAGAAAAAAAAGGTCAGAGTTACCTGAAACTGCAGCAGGCTCCCTAACAAAAATCTGCTGAAGTTTCCTTGATTGCAAAGATAGTTTCACTAATCATTTTTGTCACTATCAAGATTGACTGGCGAAAATTTTCATCTCATTCTCACAATTTTGTTTATTTTTACAGACTAACCATAGACAACTAAGAACCGACAAAAACATAGGTTGTAACTGAATTAGCTACCCAAGACTGCGATTCTTACACCTTCACCTACCAAGTCAAACTGCAGGACCTGGAAGATACACAAAAATAATTTTCTCCTGGGTGTGTTTCTCCTGAAAATAAGTGCACATGGGTGGCAGTCAGACGGGGTAGATAAAGGTATTGTGGTATTTTAAAACTAATTTTGAAATTACTCAGCTAAAGAGCCATGAGGAGACTCCAAACAGCAGCCTATCACAAAAAAAGCCTTAAGATCTGCCTTCTGAAACAGGCAACATCTTTCAGCTGTCCACAGCGTAGCAATTACAGACAAGTCAGAGCACAAAAACACCAAAAGATTTTTTTTCTCTACATTGCTATCACTGGAAGTATTCTAACTTCCAAAGATGCTCAGAGGAGCTGGACACAAAAATCCACGCCAGAGTTTATTTACAAGAAGTCAAATTATCTGGAAAAAAGAGCACTCAGGTCCTCAGCTTGATGTCCCAGCTCTAATGGCAGTAGACAGCAAAGCAGCCTGGCATAAACATATGTTTACACACAAAAAAATATATCTTTACCTTCCATTCTAACACTGACTATTAAAGCATTTCTTAGTATACAAATCCACAATTTTTCCCACCCCTACTTTGTCAAACAAGCAGCAGCTCACAGAAAATCTACAAGATAAAGCTTTATTTCTCAAAACTATTTGGAAACCCAACTAAATTCCTCCAGGGTTCTACTAAAAATTAATAATACTTGATTCCGGATGCCATCTATACTTTTAAAGCTGGAATATGGCATTTGAATAATTTAGGTGTCAGCTGATTTTCCAGATTACATCTTTTAACAGACATGGGGAAAGACCAACAAACTGCTACCCACAATTCCAAATATGAAATAATCATCTGGAAAGTACATTCTCATTCTTACATTCATTTAAGGTACTTTATAGTCCTCCTACACAAAGTGGAGATGTTTTGTTTCCTTTCTGAAACACATACTTTATTTGTTCAAACTGAGCATGATTATGAAATGCTAGGTCTGTATTAATAGTTACTATAACTCACACTAACTGAAGACAGCATCATGAGAAGAGAATAACAAAAAACTCTCCACAAGTGAACATATAGAGCATATTCCTGCTGTTTCAAACATTCCACACTGCCAAGCAATACCATTTCAGTGTAGCTGTGTTAGTCCCAGTTGCCCTAACACATTTATTCATAATGCAAAATAAAACAAAACCAAAGAAACAGCACACACCCCACGGAACAGAAAGGTCATTTTCTTAATTTTATCCAAGTGCAAACAGATGTTTGAATAGAGTATTTTTTTTTTAATATAAACACAATCAGAAACCATTTCTAAAGTATGTCATTTCAGAATCGTGTTGTTGTTACTGGAAACTTTATTTTTTAATAAAAAACAAATGTAAACTACAAACTATTGATTAAATAGCAATGTCATAAGTAACAAGCTAAGAAAAAAAAAAAAAAGTAGTTTTGTTTTGTTTTTAATTTCAGCATACTAAGAGATGTCAGGGCAATTGCTAAACTACCCTTCAGATTTTGACACTATATGGATTTATAAATCTCATATAGCTTTTAGGCTGAAGGAGGAATCTGTCCATAAGGAGCAAGTATGCTTTAGTGCTTATGACAGGCTGAATTCCTTTCACCCCTTAAAGCATTTTTCTTGCATTGTTCATTACCAAAGTGAATAATGTTGCAATTTTAGAAAGCTGAGTCCTAGCAGGACAAACCAGTCAGAAATAAAGTTCCACACGCAGAAAGACTGCAACTATGAAAAGAATAAGAAGAGCAGAGGGCATAAAACAGTAGAATGAGAAGAGCAACAGGGGTTGAAAAAATTTAAAATTACAGTTGATAGTAACTGGGAGATTCTCAGCTGAAAAAAGGAAAAAAAGCCTTCTGCTCCTCAAAGACACAAAATTGGGTTATAGTGGTATGATATGCAAGCTGAAACGCACAAAAGATGACCCACTGTGCGTGCGATGTTGTATTAACTAGTGCAACCATTTTTACTGCATCTGGCTTCTTATCAGGTCATTATCTCACACCTACCTGGAAGGTTCTCACTATTTTCTTTATCTGTCTCAGATCAAAAGACAATTTTCTGGTTAGCAGGTGGTCTTACACATCACCTATTTACACGAAGAGATCCCTTTTGTGGTTTTTCTTCTTTTCCTTTTTGTGTTTGTTTGTTGGTTAGTTGGTTGGTTAGTTAGTTCAGACTTTTTTAATTACAGGAAAGACCTTTAGCAAGAACTTCACAGAAGATCTTCTGAGAAGATTAATTAAAATGGTAAATTAATCCCCCAGGAATAATTTCCTTTTAGTATTGTCAAAGTAAAGAATTTATAAATGAATTAAGTTAGAATCCATTTGAAAAGCTACTGCATGTAAGTGTTTGTCCCTGAACAGCAGGCTCCTAACTAAAATTTTCTAAATGACTCATGATTGCAGCATCTCCAAGTTTTGTAAGTGTACTCTGAGCAGGTTATCCTTCCAGAGAAGCTGCAATGCAGGCACTGCAGGGCCATGCTGTCCTTAGAGCTGGAATTTGCTGAAATGACTCAACGCCAAGGAGCCGCTGCTGAACACCGTGGTGCTGCCTGCAGACCACCACGTCTGATGGTCTGTCACTGGAGGCGGTCATAGATCATCTACAGACACTACTTGGTCATTTTTCACTCCTTACAGACACTATTTTGTCATTTTCTTCTGGGAAAAGAAAAAATACAAACCCACACATCCATCTTGAAAAACAAATGTCCATTCTGATGTTTTAGACAGCAGATACTAAACAGCAGATAAGAAACCCGGTAACAGACGCAAAACTGATCATCTTCAGCACACAACACATAGCCTTAAAGTTAAAAAATCCATTCATTAAATGGAATACAGAATCACTCATTTTAACATGAAACTAACTTCCAGTCGTTTCCAGGCCAACTTTTAGCAGACAGCAAAATTCTTAAAAAGATGTTTACCATCCCTCAACAATTTACAGCTGGAAGACAAGACAGAAGTTAGGTAGATGTTAAAGGGTTCTTTTTGTCATAGCTGTAGGTCCCTGTTATTTTAAACAGTTAGCATTTGGAATAGAAGAAAAACATGAAAGCAGCCTAATTATTATGGTGAGTACTTGAAAGCAAAAGAAAAATTGTAAAAACAAAAAGTTACTCTCTGTCTGCAGAGTCCATAGAATATTATGGACAAAAAAAAAGGAACAAGCCTACTGGTTCACAAAACCTCTGATTACTGGAACTCATATGACACTTGGGGTTTTATCCCCTCTGTTACTTAAATACAGAATTAAAAACTGATATCCCAGTTATCAGGGCACCAGAAAGGTTAAAAACAGGGTCAATATAGAAAAATATTTTGTTTGTGATTGTTTCCTAAGAAGTGCCACGCTACTTTCTAGAATGAATTTAGAACATTCTGTTCAGTACTTTGAATTTCAACAGCTATGAAAACTTTCAGACATACAGAGCTTGCTTCATAAGCCTCTTTCTACTGGCACTGCACACTGAGGATGAGACAATTTAACAGCGACAATTAAACTCACCGTTTGTTTTCCTGAAACCTGCTGAAGACAATGCATTGCAAAGTCTCCCAAAGCAAATGCAAAGTATTAAACACTAATCAGGCCCATTACGAAAAGCTATACAAAAAACAGATACACAAATATGAAGTTAAACAGAATGTTCAACTACTGCTGACAGTCCTGATTCTAAATATAGTTTGCTGCATATGGAAGTACAAAACAACATAAAAACCAAGTCAGATGACAAAGTAGTCATTATAGACTACATAACATACTGTCAAACCCATACTCCAGAAAGGAGTTACTTGCCATCAGAGTTTTCAATAAGTAACATAGGTTTAAATAAATTTTAAAAGGGGAACATCACAAGACGACCTGGGTGCGTGACCCTCGTTTTGTTAAAGACTTTAATCATGCCTTCAAATATAACTTCATTTTAAGTTTCTTATTTATTCCTCAGATGTACTTTACAGGGCATGCTTGCTAAGTGGTCATACCACAAGCATACAAGTTCAGTTGTACTGCTGCATAAACAATAGTGCTAACTTGAATGACTAAATAGGGCTGTTTGTGAGAAAACAATCCTGAATTTAAGACCTTGCACTAAACCCTGACTCTGGAAAAAAGTTTCGTCAAAAGCCTTCACTGCACTCCCAACATACTTGCTGCCCTCATGACTGCTGTACTCTCTCAGAGGACTAGTTTAAGTGGTTAAGCCTTTTGGTTTTAAATTGGGGAGACAAACATACACCAGAACTCACAAAAAAGTACATGATTAATGACCATTTGCTTGTTATTTCCATGACCTCCAAGGTGAAAGGAGGTGGAAGGACCTTTCATATTTAAGACCCTCCAAGACCTTACATGGTTGGTAGAAGCAGGGAACAGATGAGCACCTCCCCTGAGTATAAATGTATCCCTATCTAAAGCAAAGTCATTAAGGTCATATGAAAATCTAAATGGGAAATGAGTCCTACCAAATAGGATGCAGCCTATGCTCCTTTGCCTCCACATCCCATTCCACATGTAGACTCTATTAAAATGAGAAATAATTGAAAGAAGCTGAAGCAGTTACTGTCTTTTGTGTTTTAATCAGTCACGTACATGTTGTGGACACCAAGAGATGATTTTTAAAAGTTTTGGTTTCAGAGGTGAACCAGCGTATGCCAGAGTCACAGCATGACACTGCAGAGCTGAAGATCTGTGTTTCATTGTGGAAAAATACTTTCTGTACAGCTCCTTTTGGGAAGGAGAGGGGACAGGACATGCCAGAAAACCACAACAAGTAGCATTTTTGGAGGAAGGCACTTCCTGACTTTAGCTTTCAGATAAATCCCAAACTGAAGACATCTATAAATAGAAGAAACAGGAAAAGAAATCAAGTAAGATATCAAATGTCACTTGTTTAAAGCAGAACTTTCCTTTCTCCTTAAAAGAAACTGTGACACAGTTTTCCTAAAGCAATGCACAGTGTCTAAGCAGCCGTGTCTCACCAGCCTAGAGACTGGGCCGGCTATTTCTTCATTATCTCCGGGCTCATTTTACAACCAATTTAAAACTATTCTTTACTAGTGTTTATAAGTAACATTCAAACTTTTCAATACACTCAGGTAATTTACCACAGCCTCTCAAAACCATTTTGTTTCATTAAGTTTAACGAATTATGATATGATTCTCAAATTTAATAAGCCCTTCTCCTACTATTTTATGTGTTCTGCAGAGTTGGCAAGTTTTAGATTATTTCCTTTTGAAACTTAGACTACCCTGGAACAACCAGGGTAGGCAAAGTTATCTTGAGAATGGCATTTCAGCAGCTACCTAATAGCAGAGGGGACAGGCCAATATTTGGCTGACAAATTGTGATAAGTTTGCTCTAAAAATAAGCAGCAACTTATGAGGCACCAAACATCATAAAGCTGTGGCCATTTTTTTTTTTAATATAAAATGGAAACTTCATGCAGTAAACCAAGATGCCTTGTGAAGTTACTCATGGTTAACAGAAGCAATACTTCACCTAAAAGCTATTTATGAAGGCCAGAGTAACCATTAGAGCACCTGTTTCAGACAGACCTCCTTTGTTCAAAAGAAATGTAAGGTAACTCGCATGCTGGAATGGGGGCCAATGTCAACAGCAAATCCAACTGGATTTATGTAGGTTGTGTCACCATAAACCGCGTTACCTTCGTCATGGCTAAATGTTCATTTACAATCAAGACAAGATGGATTGTAAGAAAGTGCCATTATTTTCTCTTCAATTTTAAATTCATAGAAAATGCACATTCACGTAAGAACATCAGACCTTAAACAACAGTGTTCGCTTATCAAAACGGGTAAAGGCAGAAATTTGACATATGACAATTCTGATGATGACAGACTCAAAAGTATTTGTACATTTTGTTTCAGAAGTGAAAAATAACCTGTGCAAGGTAAACTCTATTGCAATTTATAAATAAAAGAGAGTTTCTTTCCCACCTAGAAATAAATAAATGTCAAATAAATTATTAGCCAAATCACCCTGTTCTAAGTGCTCACCTAGTACAAAAAATACCTGAAGTAATGACTAAGGCACAAAATTCAAAAAGCACTCCAGAAAGGGTTTAGAAAGGAGAAACTACAGGACATCAAATTAATAAGACAGAGGTTAAACCATAGCACAAGGCTAAATACAAAGAATGACTATGAGAAAAGAGGACAACTCATAATTTGCCTGGACATTGAAAAACATACTTCAAGAAGAAGTATTCTATCCCAAAATTCCATTTTCTTTGTTAAAATGGCTTTTTAGAACCATTTTACAAAGATAAGAGCGCGTTTTCCCCCCTTTGTGTCACACATTGCATCAATCACGTTTTTCAGCAATATCCTGTAGCCTAGAAGTTTTTCAACTACTAAAGTGATATTACTCTAAAACTCTTCTTAAATTAAAGTTGAACAGGATTCTTAAAAAGGATTTAGGGCTAGTGCGGACCAGACATCTATCAATACTCAGTCTGGTAAAATACAAGCTAATAGCACTAAAATAAATGGCTGTCTAAAACACAGCAGAGATGGAATATACTCCTCTCTTCCACCTTGGCAAACACCTACAACAGAGCTAAAACAACTACCACCCTTCCCTTGGCACTGTTACCTCAAGCCATTTTTAACAGCTGAGCTGGAATTATGCTGCCATCTGATAGCTGTTCAGTGGCCTACGACCAAGGAGTTGGCATCTTCCAACTAAGTCATCTTGAATTAAAACAAGGCCTGGGCGCCAATTAGCAGCTTTCAGCAGTAAGGGAGAAGCGTGACAAGGACGGAAACGCAATTACCCTCGTTCCAACGAGCGCCTGTTCCCGGTCAGCATGTAGCTGGCGGAGCCACTTGCCTTTTTGTATCTACGGCACATGTGAAATACCTCAGTCTTCCGATCAGACCACTGTGGGCCATTCACACAGAGGTCTGACCTATTGTGCTTTGTACAAATTTGTAACAAATCCACTGAAGAACCACAACAAATCTGATGTGCTATGCAGCCATGTGTACCATAAGATCAGTGGAGAACACAAAACACAACTCAGACAGACCCTCACAACAACTTCCCTGTAACTCAGAGTGAAAACTGCCTCACTGGGAGTGTTTACCCTCTGCTTACCAGCTCCTCAGCAGTGAATATATTCAAGCTACTTAGTTACTGCACTAATCAAGCTTCAAGGGAGACACCACCTAAACACCACTCATCATTAACCGGTGCAAAATCTTATTTCTTGATTCATACTCAGAGCATCATCTATGAACTACACTCCCACTTACTGTTTTTCTTAAGATAATACAATTTCAATTGATGGGCCGCTTACTGCCTTCATTGGTGAAACTGCTGGTTATCAGCCATCCTCAACAGGAAATCACCAAATGTTTCACGATCAACTACATCACTTCAGCTTTCAGCATCTTTTTAGGAATTTAGCTACTGGGATCAAAGTCCCACCACATCACACGCCTTTGCACACCTTGGCTTTGGCACCATTCAACACCTGCTTTCTTCTTCCAGTTTTTGACACTTTTTGGAGACTGTGGTTCCTCCAGAGTTGAAGAACAATTCCACAGGAGAACTCCTGTTGTGGTTTAGGAATAGTATTCCTCAATTTAGTGTTCTTATGCAAACATTCCAAAACAGATAGGGCTTACTCACTCTCCCCTTCCCCTCCCTTGTGGCAGGATGGAAAGGGGAATTGGAGGCACAAAAGGTAAAGACCACGGGTTGAGATCACGAGGTAAGAACAACTACATTTTAATTTTGCAGTTGACAGCATATAAAGTTCAAAGCTATTTCAACATACAGCACCACCATCCATGAACACAATAAAATGCCACAACTTTGAAATATTGACATAGGTATTTAAACCAAAGCCCATCTGTGGCACCTTCAAAAACTGGCAGAGCTACTGCACGCAAGTAGGAGTCAGCAATGGGGTGCTGTGTTCTGGCAGCGCCTGCCTGTCCCACAGCACGGGTGAGGGAATTCATTTTGAACACCCACAGCACCACTAGCAAAGGACAAAAGAAGGCTGTAATACTGCACAGACAAGCCTCTCAGTTCAAAATGTATCTAAATATTTACTGCCATGTAGGCTGTGTACTCTGACATGTCTTCTGACAAATAGCAAAACTCGGCAGAACCATTCAATTGAGCGCTGGTTACTCACATAATGCAATGTGTAACTGACTTCTGCAAGGTCACGTATTGTGAGGAAATGCTCTGTGTGGGCAAGGGAATGGCTTCCTGAGGAGATTAAGCACTTACCTCAAAGTCAAAACAAAAACAAATGAGGATACATATTTTAGGTACGTCCCAACAGACTTCACATACCAAATGGAAAAATGTGTACATCTTTTAACTTGCATGCCAATAAAATTAAGTGTCACTTCTTTGTTTTGCCCCCAGGAAGAGAGCCCACCAGCATACAATTTTCAACTACTATATAACAAACCAATGTAAATACAGACAAGATTCAATATAACAATACAAAAACAAACCCCAGGCCGTAGCATTTCCCCTACCCATTTCAATGAATATAAAGGTAGCATTAAAACCCAGGCATCTTACCATTGCTATATTCCACCAGGGAAAAATCTTAGAGCAAGAAAATTCCTACCAAAGTTTCTTTTGACGTTAAACCTCAGAACAAACAAAAATAGAAGATCTCTCTTAAGAAGCATCTCACACACGTGCCTCTTAAGTTAAAAAAAAAAAAAATCTCATTTTAGGAAATTCATCAAGAATAAATAATGTCATAACATTACATCCAGTTTACTTTTTTAATACTTCTAGACAGTGTTTGAATATGGAGCACCTCTGGGAGAGGTTAAGCTGTTTCAGAGGTTCCCACACACAGCCATAAGCATTTATTTTCAATCTCTTGTATCACAGGTCTTCGCACCTTCAGCTGCACCAACATAAACATTTGAAGCCATACTCTTAACCAAACTGGGTCACTTAAATTTTAGAAAGCAAAAACCCTACTACACTATATCTCAAAATTAAGATCCTTTTCTTCTGTTCAGCTAACAGGATTGTACCACTTATGCCGTGCTTATTGTAGCCTCGCAAACAGTTGGACGGGCAGGAATGAGGCAGCAGAGAACATCAGCAGGGGAAACAAAGTGAGTAAGCAGCTTTGGTGGGTGCCTGGCATCCAGCCAGCATCAACCCACTACAACTAGTTTTGCTGCTAAGGAAATACTGTGTACCACAAAAGATTTAGCCTCTGGTTTCAGCAAGAGAAACCTCAAGCAGATATTGGTGGTACAGCCTTGTTTTCCCATCAACTGCTTACAAACCACATTTGTGTAACATTCTTTCTCACCCCTCTACGATTTGAGTTATTTTTTGCATAACAGGGCAAAAAGTGTGAATGACTAATGTGAATGACTTTTCAGATGCAAAAGGCTGTATCAATATTTTTTTCCCAACAGTAAAAGTAAAATAAAGACAGGAGACCAGTATCCCTAACAATAGACAATATCCCTAACAACAGAACTGCAAATATAAATTAAAAAACAAAACAACAAACGACTAAGCAAACAATCCCCAGGTAACAGGAACCACCTTCTCTTTTAGAAACCCAAAACGACTAAGTAATAGATGTTTTTATTAAGAAAAGTTTATTTTAACTCTAAGACATACAAAAAGCAAGCAAACAGAAACAAACAGCCCAGTAAAGACAGTCAACAACAGGCAAGCTCCACAAATGTGTCTTCCAGGAAACTTAATACCCATTCCCAGGTAATTTACATTGAAACCAGATGCTGTTTCATTGTGTGGTTCGTGTTCATCAGAATACACAAAAGTAAGAGGAAAAATAGGAAAATCATGCTGCCCACAGAAATATTAATATCAGAATATTCCTTCAATTTTTATAAGTGCTGAAAAGCAAACTCATGCCCTTTTCCCCCCTGCTAAAAATATTTAAATATTTTAATTTTCTTATTCCTTCAGTGTTTTGCTCAAGTAATGATATGCATGCTGCTCTTTATTGTTGACTAGAATTCCTTAGAACTGCTCTAAATCAAATATTTAATCACTCTTACTCAGGTCAGACAAGACAGAGACACACAAAGAAACACATCTACTGCTCTATGGGCGTAACAGAGATACCCAGAGAGAACAAATAGCTAATTTTAACTGCAAACAAAGCTATAAGAAAAGCACTGCAGTAGGGCTCCTCTCTCTCCCTTTTCAAGAAAAGTGGCCAACTCCACCAACTTCAGAAAAAGGGAAGCAGAGCACCAATTCCATTTTGAGACTTATTCAAATACACCCCTTCATGCAAAATATACCCAGCAAATTAAATCTGCAACACTGGCTGCAGCAACCAAGGCGCGCAGGCTCAGCTGCCCTTCACAAAGCATCTTTGTAGAGCTATCTTTCTGCCAGTGCTCCTTTTGAATTCCCAAACAATACCTCGCAAAAATTAGATCTCCTACTGTGGGAAAGTTCCCAAAACACAAGCCAAAATATATTTTCTCATGAGGATACAAAAAACCCTCAATGAGGAAGTCAAAGTTCTTACAATGACTGTTCAGTGTACATACAGTTATTCTTGAAACATGCTAACAGATTAAGCAGCAACATTCTGATTTAGAGAAAAAATATTAAAATCAGATCAGTAGTTCAACAGAAGGAATAGCTAGCTATTGCTAGTAGTTGCTACTCAGTAATTTGCATAAGCATAGACTTTAAAAACTTGTACGCATACAGGCTTTTTAAAACAATGATATCAAGAAACAATAACTTATTAAAAAAAACAACTTAGCTAAGGGATATTGCAATAAGCGCAAAATAAATGAATCATCTTTACAGGTTACACTTAAATTATCTTTTTTTTTCCTCAGGTACCAAGGGTTCTCTGTGAATAAACAGATAACCCACAGGAGACTCCAACTTCTTACTAAAGAAAAACACAATCTTGGGAAAATGCTTGTGTGCCCTTTACTTCTGCTGACCTACACTTCTACACCCAAGACATGAAAGAGCTATCAGCCCTTTTGGTCTCAGAAGCCCAAGAGATGATTTTGCTCGTTACTAGTTTTGCCAGAAGAGCAAGCCTGTCCCCAGCAAGTCTTGCTTTACAATAATCCTCCTCCACCAAAGCCCCTCCTGCAGCACCACGGGCTACACGCCATGCACCAGTGGGTGGGTGAGGATGGGTGGGAAGGTCCCAGCCCTTTGGCACCACGGTACAGACACATGCTCTGATGTCTGAACAGCACCTCAGGAAGCAAGTGGACAAAACAAGCTTGGACTGAGTAGAAGATCCCTGGGCTTTGGGCCCAGCACTGCTCACTTCAGTACATTTCCTAGGCAAAAATGCCATGGAAAGGCTCCCAATTTCAGGTCCAGGAAAGAGACTGTGTCTACAAAGGCTGACAAAAACCTGCTCACAGGAACATATTCAGCCCAAACCCAGGGCAAACACTTCTGCAGCCACTGCAGGGCAGAAATCAAAAGTAAACTCTACCAAACAGATAATTAATCAAGAAGGAAATTGCACAGAGCTTATCAGCGCTACAGTTAAACCCTCACTTTCCCAGCTTCAGACCGGCTCAGATACGCACAGCTAACCGAGCCGCAATCTTCTGATACAATGAGAAAGCACACAAGTGTTTAGGATAAGGCTTCAACTCAGCTATTTCTATGCTACAGGTGAAGGCTTCCGGATCATACCAAGGTCTTTGCAAGAGCTGGCAAAACTCATATGCTTAAAAGATACAGAAATCTACTAATGCAGAAAGTATTAGCCCTATGACAGGGGAGAACTACTGCAAAAGAAATTAAAAAGTCAACACTCTTGCCATTTTCAAAGCTCTTAGCCATGAACATATGAGTGGCTATGGGAAAATACACACACACACACACCCCCCCCCCATTAGAAAGACTGGGAAATAAGCATAATCTCTTTCAAAACAAACAGGATACTAAGCAGTCAATTTCAGTACGTACCCTTAGCTTTGAAAATTACATGAAAATTGACACCACAAGTTCAGTATCAAACATTCCAGGGCTGTTTCAATAGACTGAGATTAGAGAGTTCACAAGAAAATCTGAGCTATGCAAGGATTTTCAGCTTTACTTATCAGCCACAAAAAGATATATTCATACAAGTAAGTTTGCTGGGCATGAAATAATGCTGCATAGTAATACTAGCTTGAGAAAAACATTAAGAGAAAAAAAAATGTACACTTACTTCCAAAATACATTCTCTTGTATTACTTCTGTAATAAATTGCTTGCTTTGTCAGGTAAAGGTCTCACTTTTTCCCAATAGCTCCTTTGGTTTTTATGAAATAGAGCAGGAAAAATCCCTATGCTTAAAGGTCTCTAGATAGTCTATTGTAGCTTGTCTCACCTGTATCCACCTCCCCTACTTACAGCCCAAGAGCCCAAGACACCACTTAACCTACAGTTTTTCAGACGCATTCAGGGTATGCTAACTATTTTGAACAAGTTTCCAAAACCCTACTGCGTCTAAGATTTGTTGTGGGGTGTTTTTTGTTGTTGTTCAGACCAACTAGCCTTACAGCTGACTTTACGATGGCCATCCTACTTGAAGCCCACTGATGAGCAAGAAAAAAGCCCAGATCAAGAACCAGCAACAACCTTTCTTCATTAAGCTGCATTATTAATGATGGTCCCAACATTGACACAAAACACACCAGGCTCATGACCCCACTTCAGAATCAGTCACTGCAGTCAGCTGAAAACCTGACCACCACCATGGGAAGCACAGTTAGGAATCTAATTTTGTTGGCCAAATGGGCTCCCCAGAAAGAAACAGAATGTCCAACCTTGCAAAGTAAGGCTGCTCCTGAATAACCACATAACAAAGCCCTGAGATGCATCATGGAAAGACCACTGTATCAGCGCAATACAGCCAAATACCAGGCATCAGCTGTCACAGTCCTTCACTTCTCAGAGCTACCAAGGAGCAGGAGAAGAATTTAGCAACAAAACCAGTTCTCAGCATTATACTGCTGTTAGCAGCCTGATAACGGGGGTTATCCTCCTCTGTAAATGCTCACCCCAAAAAGATGGCAACAAAATACCATGCTGACAGTGAAGAAAATCTGAAAGCAAAACACAAGCTCCAAAATATTTTTTTTCCCCAAAGGAAAGAAATCCCAAATAAGCTCTTTTGAAAAAGAACATTTTAGTATTTAGTGTATTTGATATACAGTCACACAATCAGCCTGAATTTAAAGACTAAATATTCTTTTGCTAGACTCACATATAAAATGCTTAGTTTCTTTGATTCCATTAAACTACACAGCCTTGTATTTATTTTTTAAGAGAGCACTGTAGCAAGAAGGAAATGTTCGTTTCTGGCTTATCTGAAGATTGCACACAATCATGCTATCACTGGTTACAAGTATAAAAATAACACAACTGGGGAACAAGCTGAACATTTATTTGGAAAAAGCATAGGTACATCCTATAATTAAACCATTTTTCCTCTCAAGTGTTCAAGAAGGGAGTATCTGCTCAACAACAGCATCCTGTTTAGATGTCTTCTGACATGAAATGACGCATTAGTATCAAACTAAGGGCTACTGCACAGCTCGCCTCTCTGCCCAGAAGACCTGGTCCGATGCTGTTACATCTCTGCTCTCCTGTACTGATGTACTGAACTGCCTTCATGTACCACACCAGCAGTTTCCAGAAGCAAACCTTCGGCATCTAACATATATAAGGCACACATTCAAAAAATTTCCTCCTGCCATCGCCACCACATGGCATCAAAACATTGAACAGTATGCAGTTTCTAAAGCAACTAGCTCTTCACATACCATGCCATGCAAATAAGTTGTTAGCATAAAGAAAGACTAGGGCTCAGTTTCTCTTGTTTGAAAACAAAAGCAAATTTTTTTCAGACCAAGCTACACCAGTATAAAACTGCATGCTTTCTAAAATGGCCAAAAAGAACTAGTCTTGTAAAGACTTAAAGCTATAACAGTCCACACCAGAGGACGTTAGGAGGGAGAAGAAATAGATTGCTATTACTTACAGCTCAAGGGCATAAAACCATTTGTAATTTATGAACATTTAAAAGTTAGATTCCCCAAAGTAGTTACATTAACTTCCTAGTTCATGTCTTCAAAGAGAAAATGAATAGTTTAATACATCAATTAAAGAGAAGAGTTACACAATAGGCATATTAAAGTACAGGCCATATATATACTTTTATTTTATTTTTCATTTTCTTTAGCCAAAAATATATTGAGACGTGATTCACAAAATTCAGGAACACTCTGTAAAGGAGGATATACCAAAGAGCTATAAGGTTATAAATTTACGAAAGCAATTGCAGAATACACTGTTTACCTCAAGGGGAAAAAAAAAAAAAAATCAATCCACTTCAAAATTACCCAGAGATTTCTGCATTACAAAAGTTCATGCCAAGTTAAGTTTGCTTTCCCCAACAATGTTTATCAAACCTACTTCTCAAAGTTGTGCATACTGGCTATCACTTTGTCACTCCTGTCCTCTGAGCCTGCAGTGAAGGCACGGTGCCAAATTTGCACCCTGACAGTCCAGGGTGAACAGCAACGTCAAACAGATATTTACCTCATCGTGACTTAGGGGAAGCTGAGCCCCAAAGAGTTTGTTAATGCAAGAAACAAGAAAATATGTTACTAACATACTTCTCTTACTATTTCCTGTACTGACATAAATATGATAAATATATTTTTTCTTTCCAACCCTCTCTCAACTTTAAAGAAGCCTCATGACTTCCCAAAAGCCAAAATTAAGTAGCTATCTTTTGGAGATAGCATAGCAAGGACAGGAAAATACAAGTAAAGAGGCAATAAGTTACTTTAAGAGAAGAAGGAAAAACAAAGTCTTTGTACCTTCTATATATTTTTTCCTTTTTGCGTAATAATGAAAGCTGATGTGCATAAGCATATTTCTTTCAAATTCCAATACTGTTGTAAAATAAAATCAAACTTCCTGAACAGAGAACCAACAGTAGAAAACGAACACACACAATTCAACATGAGCCATTTACAAAAACATCAACCAAGTTTTCTGCTGCAAGCCCAGTCTCCCCAGCAGCAACAGGAGGGCACCACCAGTTTCAAGTATTTCCAGTCCTAACAACACATTAGATTTCCCACCTATCTGGTCTTATATGTGGATTATTTCGGGCCAGTGTCAGTTTCATGGATTTAAGGGTGGGCTTCTTTTCCTGAAGTGATTGCCACAGCAGGCTGCCGGTGTGCTGATTCGGGAAGTTTTACAGCACTAACACAACCCTGGTGTTCCCAATTTAGCTCTCAGCTCCATGCCCTTCACTGGCCTTTATCCCTGCATTCAGGCAGGATTCTTCACTGCGTCATTTCTTACTTTCTGCCTTTTTGTGTTTCCTTATTATCCCTTCTAGACAGCGAGGCCAAATAGCAAGGGCATGACAAAGTTTAACAGTTCACATGGCACAGATCATGCCACAGGGGAAGCATCATCCCCCAAAACCCAGCCTGGTGGCCCCACAGCCTGACCTAGTGGTTTCTGAGCATTTCTTCTCTCCTCCTGAGCACCCCACCGTGCTTCAAAAACCATATCCTGAGGCTGGACACTGCTGGTAGGCTCTCCCAGTTGGAATCTACGCCTCTACCAAGTCAAGCAACCTCACTACAAGTTTGCAGAAGACTGTCTTCCCCAGGAGAGAGCACTCAGCCTCCTTCAGCTTTCACAACACACTGAAGGGCTGGGTCCAGCACTGAAGGCAAACAGACATTTGGAAAAGGTCAAACAAGGACAGAGAAACAAGTTTAGCACCACAAAAACATGTTTCAGAAGCAGCTTCCTTTTTTTTTATTTAAAAAAAAAAAAAAAGAAAGAAAAAAGAAGAAGAAGAAAAAAACAAAAACAGAGTTGCCAAAAAGGCATGCCACATACGGTCCCTATGCAGTCAGTATGTTTTTCCATGCAAAGTTTCATTTTCTCACACATATTCCACGAGCACCGGGATAAAAATAACATTACCACAATGACGTATCTATAGTAGGAGGAATGACTTATGGGTGCTGACCAAAAGTCAAGGTTTCCTCTTTGCCCCAATTTGAAATCATCACCAGCCAGTCAGACGCCTGCCAAAATAATCAATAACAGCATCTTTTCCCCAGAACCCGAACACAGGGACTGCTCAGAGAGCAGGACAAGCCTTTAGAAAATAGGACAGATGGCATTACAACTCCAAGCAAAGTAACTCCTTGTATCATTAGCTATTGAACCGCGGCTTGATGTGGGGATCAGTGTAAAGCTTATTAGTCTTCAGACAGTTGGCAGCAACAGCCACTGCAGCAACCGTTCGGGAGCAGAAGGAACTCATTCAGTTTAGTTGTTTTTCAGGTCATGTTAAGTCAAAATGTTTCTGTACGCACTCCAGTCCCCAGCTTAACCTTTCCCAGCCTCTCTAAGCGCAACTACGCTTACAAACAGCTTCAACTCACACACTCCTCTGACAAAAAGGGCTCCAGGAGCCCGGCGCAGGTATCTAAAAAATTCCTGCCTGGTGCCATTGTGTAAGGATTTCACCCTACTTTGGAGAGCAAGGACTTGCCAAGAATACCACTGACCTCAGCCCCTACATTATGAAACAGCGCTGCCAGCTCCAGCCAGCTATGTAAAAGTAGGGACTGAATTCAAATCCCGAGCCACCCGTACTCCAGGGCAATAACAAAATACACACACTCGCACACAGAGACAAAAAAAAAAAAAAAAAAAAAAAAAAAAAAAAAAAAAAAAAGAGAGAGAGAAATAAAAAAACCACCTCCGAAAAATCATACTCTAAGTTCATTTTCTTTTTACCGGAAGCCACCTTCAAAACAAACCCAGCTGGCGTTTCTCCCTCTCCTTCCCCCAAAATTAGGGAGTAGGATGAAAGTTGTCGCGTTCATGCGCGCCTCCCTTCCCGGGAGCCGCGGGCCGGGAATGCAGCGCTGGGGAGCTTGGCGGGGGCCGGGAGCGGGGCAGCCCTGGCCGCGCCGCCCCGCAGCGGGGCCGTGGCGCTCCGGCCGGGGCTGCGCGGGGCGGGCGGCGGGCGGCCCCCCCGGCCGCGGGCGGGAGCCGCGGGCTCCGCGGGGAAGGGGCGCTTACCTGGGGGCTCCGCTCCGCCGGGTTCTTCATCACCGCCTGGCGGAAGCTGTTATCCACGTAGGACGCCATCGCGCCCCCGCTGCCTCCCGCGGCCGCCCGGGAGGCGCCGGGGGAAGGCGGCCGCGGCCTGGCGCTGCGCGGCCGGAGCGCTGGGCGAGGAGCGGGGAGGCGGCGGCGGCGCGCGGGCACCGCGGGCTCAGCAGCGCCGCCGCCCGGAGCTGCAGGCGGCGGCCGAGCCCCGCCGGTGGCAGCGGCGGCGACGAGCGCTCGGCGCTCCCTCTCGACACGGCTCTACGCCTCCCGCCGGCCCGCTCCGCCGCATCCCCCCGGGCACCGTCGTCGTCGCCTCCTCCCTCCTCTTCCTCCTCCTCCCATCCGGGCTGATGGGGGGCTCCGCGCCCGCCTCGGCGACGGGGAAGTTGCCGGCTCGGGGAGGCGGAGCGGCGGGGGGCGGGCCGAGGCGGGACGGAGGAGGGAGGGAGGGAGAGGGGGGGCGGGTCGCCGGGGGTCGCGACCGGCGGGGTTCTCTCCGGCTGCGGTGCCTCAGCATCCTCACCCCGGGAACGCGTCCTCGCCAGGATTAACCGCAAAAAAAGAAGTCCGATCGGTGCCGCCATGGTCCCGAGGGACGCGCATCGTCGCGGCCTCGGCCGTGCGCCCTGTGCGTGGATACTGGTGACGGGCAAGCTGGACGCCAAAAAAAAAAAAGAAATAAATAAAGGCTTGATCTGCTGGCTCTAGTGACTTCGGGGAGGCCACCTGTTGTCACGCTTCTCGAAAGTAATCCGTATCGGCCGGCTGTCCCCTCTGTCATTGCTACGTGGGGTAAAAACGAGGAAAGGAAGGGTGTGAAATCGTTAATTTATCGCTGTTCTGGGGGTTATCTAGCGGCGGATTCTTCTCACGTGAACTTAAGTTTTTAAAGAATAAAGGGTCTCGCAACATGGCTGATTTTCTTTGTTTACCACGACACCGAGCACGTCTCAGCCGCAGCCTGACGAACGCGAACCATGGCAGTATTATTAACGTGTCATTAACGGCGGGGTAATACTATTAATGTATTTGCTTTCACAAGTGATGTGTACCCTTCGCTGATACGGATCACGCAGTGTAAATAATGTCAACACTAATAAATCTCTTTAATTCCCAGTCACTAGCAGTCACATTTCAATTCCAAGTAACGTAGTGTCATCTTTATTTGATTTTTTTAAAAATATGTGAAAATTCCCAGGGATAACCATCTTTTCCTTGCAAAACATACACTGTTAGTCTCAAGAGAAAAAATATTACACTTTTAGACATAAGTGGCTCTCAAAAATGCTGTGTCTTCAGACAGTAAACTACTAAACCTACTGAATTTCTAGATATGGCTCATTAACAAAGATAGCTCTTTGGGCTAATCCCACTCATATGTGTCAGCAAAATATTTTTGCAGCAATACTAATTATTCTGGGAAGATCTTGGGAAAATACTAGGGAGTGCTCCACATTCTCTACATGATGCTTATTGGTGCTTACTAGAAGTCCTCATGGGGGATTCTTTTTTTCTTATTATTATTATTTTATTATTTTTTAGTAACAGATTGGAAATGTCATGTCCTTTGCCCTAAAAAATAACAGTTTAAATATGCCTCATGTTCATCATCCAGAGATGATAATAATTCCTTCAAATTAATCAAGCCTGCAGCTATAGAAAAGTGCCAGTTTTCTGAAGCTCAGTTTACCAATCCGGCATGCTGGAATTTCCTTTTTTTGGGGGGTCATATGTATAGGAGGAGTGCCACAGGAATGTGAGGAATGCTCTCTTGGGCTTCACTCCTCAATTACTTCAGGGCACCCATTGCTTGCTGTTGCAGCCTAGCTTGCCTGACATCTTTATATCTCTACATCAAAACAGAGCTACCCACTCTATTTTAATATGCAATTATCTTTCATTTCAGTGCTATTAGTTGTAACAGCATCAAGTCGAGTGTTTTGCTCTGGTTAATTTTTTGCTGTGCTGCCTGCTGACACAATACCTGTGATTCATAGGGATATTTCACTTCAGAGGATGGGATTTGGGGGCTCTCATTGTATTCTGAGCAGTGTCACAAATGGTTGTAGATCTGTCAAAGGCCTATTTACACACAACGTGTATTGTTATAAATGGGAATGAATGAATGAAAGAAGAGAATTGTACATAAAGAACTATGTACAAATATACTCAAAAATGTCTCAATAATATTTAAGGATGTGTTGTGTTAACACCTTTTTTTAGTGTCTGTAAGCAACATATTTGTATAATGCAAATACGTCTGATTATTCATATCCTCCATGGCGGATATTAGCCTGTCCTTTATTTGTGCTGGTCTTTTTCTCTTGCTGAAATTAGTCTAGTTATTTCTGAATAGAAAAAAAAAATAATCAGTAAATAATCATCAAGATTCAGAGTAAGGATAGTTAATTTTAGAGAAAACATGCAATTATCTCCCCTTGCAGTGAAACTTTTCACTACAAATATTTTTAAAAATATAATTTACAGGGTCAGATGTTTTTGTGGCTTACATTTTTCCTCTTAGTCTCACTATCTTCCTATTTTCCAGCCTCAACAAAAAAAAATCAGTATGATTTAAACTACACATATATTCCAGGACATGCCGTTCATTTTGCTTATTGGTTACTCTTCAGGCTGTATTATCTAGTTTACCCTTATTTACCCTTATTTTTTTTTTTTTTTTTTTGGGGGGGGGGGTGCGGGGGGAGCTGTTTTTCTGGTCTTGTTATACACTACACAGGCTTCCTACCCATCTTATACCAGGAAACCAAGAGTTAACTATACATATGCAGTACATATAGTGTTGATATTTCAACAGTATGAAAAGGCTGCAACACAAAATATGACAGCTCAGCATAACATCTTTTTGGATTGCTATAAGTAATCACTATGTTATTTTATAGAAGTATTTTGCCTTAGAAATACAGGATATCTGCCCCCCCAAATATGTCCATTTCTTTCGAGTGGTAATTTGAAATGGTCAGGTCAAACAGTTACTAAAATGCTAAGGAAACAAATTCAGCAGTTCTGGGAGCATTTTGTTCATTTGCTAAACCTCATTTTTAAGAAGATATGCACACTTCAAAAAACTTGCATTTGGCTTAGCCACATGGCTTACACCTGTAGTTAGTCACCCACAGTTAAATGCTTGGTTTGCTTGGCATGCACCAGTCTGCCCCGGTAAGAAATAAAACATTGCCACTTTGAGGGAGTTTAGTAAATTATATACAGCTGGTATGGTTATAAGCCCAGGGATGCTCTTTTCTCCCATTTCTTTCATAGGCACTTGTTTTCATCTCTCTCCTGGAGATGGCATGGCAGCTGAAGTACATTAATGCAGTCAAACTCTAGCCTTCAGAAATGCCCCTCTCCTTCCCAGCTCTCTCCTGGCACCTTCTCGGCATCCATAAAAAGATATTTCCATAACCATTCATGGAATGGAGGTAGAGTTATAGGGGAGCAGTCTGGTGAACCCCTCCAGGGCTGACCATGAGAACAGTGGCCATCCCCTTTGGACTGGGCAGAAACCAATTTTGTTGGATTTTAAGTCAAAGATGAATTATTTTAGGTACAAGTAAGGCTACTACCAAGGGGAGATGATCTTATCTTTCAAATAAGATTAGCTTCTATGCTCTCTCTTTAGGGGTGGCACCATTTCCAAGAATGTCTCTCACCTTTTGGGATTTATAGATGGCTGGGATTGGTACCATTTGCAATTCCATTTTTTAGTACCTTTTGCACTGTGATGAAGGGCATGTGAGTTTGTTTGTTTGGATGGTTTTGTCTGTTAATTTGTTTGTTGGGATGGTTTTGTCTGTTAATTTTTTATATAACATCCTCTGTTATTGTGGCTATTTGTCAACCAGTAATCATCACGTATGCATGGGCACAATATGGAATAACCACTCTGCACCCCTGATCCAGAGGGTAGGATAGAAGGGTAGTTTGACACAGACCATAGTAAAATAGTCCTTGAATATTTACCGTAAGATTTATGATCCTTTTATACTCATAAGATTTATTAAATTGTAAAGATTACAAAAGAGAACCTGGCCTGTGCCATAAAGGAAAAATCATCTTTTTTTTTTTTTTTTTTTTTTAAGGAAAAACAGAAGAATTTTTGACTACTATAATGCATTTCATGCATTTATTCAGAATTTGTTGCCGCTATTTGCATAGCTACATTTGGGAATATTTACCATTAATCTTCTACTGTAGCTGCAGACGTATGCAAACCAGCTTTAGCTAGTCAGATTAATACTAGGAGCAACAGCACATACCGTCCAAGTATTCACATGATCCTGGAGAGGAATTCACAGTCCACACAGTGTTCCCTTCAGCTGTACTGATAAAGGTGCCCAAACAAAGGGCAAGGTGGCTGTACTGCAGCAGCGCCCAGGAGGCATAGCAGGAGGCCTGTGCTACACAGTGTGAACACTGAACAAATCAGCAGCAACTCTTGAAGGTCAAGCGTGTGTTTCTCAAGCTCAGGAACGTCTACACAAACTTTCTCTGTGCTTGTGACCGTGGTACAGGTCTGCCCCTCATCCCTCAAGGGTAAAAGTGATGATGGGAGGTCTTCTGTCCTGGTACCCCCACTGGGAAGATGTGCTCCAGATCTCATGTCAACATCTGGCCCAGCTTCTCCTGTGAAAAGAGACAGAAAAGTAGCAACTAAACTTCTTTAGTAAAGCCTCCTGAGACACAGGGGAAGCACAGTAAAGTGATGTCTCTAGTAACAGTAGCAGCAGCATTTTGAATTTGTTGAGGGGGTTTTTTTTTATTATTTTGGGGGGGGGGGTGTGTTTGTTTTTTTGTTTTGTTTTGTTTTTAACAGAAAATGAACCACAGAAAGAAGCAGTGAAATAGCACATTTTGCCATTATTAGGGCATGTGGTGAAAGATGTTGGTTCGGTGGGACGGTACAAAGCACACAGCACTAAGTCACTGCTTCGTTCCTGGTGTGCTCTGGGCCAGGCTGCCAGTGTGGAGAGGTGCTCTGTGTGGTGTGGGTCTCAAATTGCACCTGCTACACGGTGGCAAAGGTATCAGAGAGACTAAAGCCAATGTCGTTTTAGATAGATGACACTTTCTGAATAATGTATAGGTTTAAAAAATGCACTCCACTCCTTTCCAAATAGTCATCCATGAACTAATATAGGCAGGATATACATAGGAACAATTTCAACAGTTGAATGTATATCATGATCTACATATGGGGTGTCACATGTATTTCTAATAATATATTTCAGTAAGTGATATCCCAAATAAGAAAAAAAAAATCATTCTTACTCATTGCTTTTTAATTTTAAATTACTGAACAAATTAAAACCAAAGCTTACATTTCAGTGTTTCATTTTAAACCTATAATTTTCCTAAATGAAATACAAGCTTACTCTTTCTGAAATAACTTTAATTGCATTATTTAAAATAATCTTTTGAAGTTTCTACAACCCAAATATTACATGATTGCGCCAAAGTATCAAAAGTAGAAATTGTCTAGATACAGACAGGATTACTATTTATTCAAAGCTGGCCAAGTCTTTAAAAGAATTTGATTCATATATATTAATGATAGATAGACAGATGATCATTAATATCCAACAACATTGCTCTTCATGAAACACTAGATGATAAAGTTATCTAATAGATCATGCAGAATGATAAATAAAATATGTAAAGCTCTGCTAGGAAAATGAAACACGTAGGAGATAGGAACTTCATTCCCGCACCAAGATATAAAATATTTATATGAGAAAAAATTTGTTAACATTTTTATTAAGACCTTTCACTCTAAATGTGCTATTTTCAGTATTAGGATTCTATACTAATTGCCTAATTTTCACTGACTGCCATCAGAAACCTGTTTTGGTTTTGTTTGTTTGTTTTTTTTTTTTTTTTTTTTTTTTTTTAATCAGCTTTATTATATATTATATGCGATTGAAGCCTTTGGCTTCAGCTTGTACTAGCTGTTTCAAAAAATATGAATATATTTATAACTTTTGGCATTACTGGAGGGCATTATTCTACAAATTAAGTTTACAGCTGGTAGCATTTTTCCATAATGAATTATTGATTAATTCTTCCAGATATTGCCCGTCCTCTCTCCAGCACCAAGCGCTGCTCACTGCACTGTCAGCCCATGCTAGAGCTATTCCTTGGACTGGGTCCCTGAACACCACATTCCTGTCAGTTTTCACCTCTTTACTCTTGTCACCATCTTGCACAGAAATCATCCACGCTCTTCCCTGCTTAACGCGCTATGGTGAATCACAAACATGTTCCAACATAATACTCCCAGCACTTATTAGAAGAGCATTTGCATTTACATTGCTTCCTAACAACCTTTATAAATTATTGCCTTGCCTTGAAATTAATAGTCATTGTGGATAATGTTTATGTGGCTCAGCCTTCTTCATCCTTCAGTCACCATCTAGATCTGTTCAAAGCATATGGGGATGTGTGGGTGTGTACTTAAGTGAATGTTTCTCTGCTCTGCATACATATCCTGGCAAAGCATCTTCACACCTATATCATAATGTGACAAGTTCTATGTACCGATTTAAATGGATAGAATCAGCTTTAAGTTCAGTGAATTCTATAAAAGTTGGTATTTTTGTTACTTACAAATTAGTGATACCAGACTCCATCCGTTTGTGTTCGATCTTTTCTTCCAGGAAGAAACCATCCAGTAACTGGAATAAAAGAGTTTTTCAATCTAATTTTACTCAATCCAAAGAAAGCATATTCCAGGTAGATGGACACTGAGTTAAGCTACCAAAGTGATCTAAGCTTATTGTGAAATTGTTTTGATCATTCTGGACAATCTAATGACGGTACGCCTGACCTTGTGTGTGCAGAGCTCCTCACTGAACCTGTATTCAAAGAATACTCTTAACGGACAGATCATTAAAAAATTGCACACTTCAGGTTCAAAATGCGATTATGACCAAATTTGTTTTGCAGATTCTACAAGCGCTTTTAATGTCAGCAGTGAAAATTAAGACTTTCTATTCCTTCCCTTTTGTAATGAACTTAATACAAAGGGATCCCTAATTCCACTGTAACCTTCAGCTTCTGTACAAATGCAAAATGATAAATTCAAGGATTAAATTCAGTTGGAGCAAGAAATCCTCCAGTAACACAAAAACAGAGACATGAAGGACCAGACAAAAATAAGCAGTACGGCGCTCTTAAGCAGTCACTAGCTCTGAGGTAGAAGTTTACACAATGTATTCCTTGTGTTCCTTGGATCTAAGACAGACAGCAATAACTTATCACTTTCCCTCGGGGTTTTTATGTTAATTTTGTTATTTGTTTCATTTATGTAACAGATACTCATGACACTATTTAAACATTCAGCAGCTCGCTGTGATAAACACTATCTTCCTACTTCTGCAACAACTGATTTGAACATTCACCATTGCCTTCTTGAGCCACTGGCAGAATAACATGGGAACACAGCGCCTGTTTCACTTTTCCTTTCTAGAAAAAAAAAAAAAAAAAAAAAAAAAAAAAAGAGAAGAAAAAGCCTCTGTCTTTGTTGCTGCGCTTAGCAGAGCAAGTAGCAGAGGGAAGTTGCAGATGAAGATGTGTAGCCAACCAAGTATATCTTGTAAATAAGTTTTCTAGGTCAGGAAGAGAAACTGAAATGTGGGAAGTAATTGGACAGAAAGAGGTAGTTGAGATTAACGCTTTGTGGTGAACAAATGACTCTATGAAAGATGTAACTTTTGAAAAACACAGGAACACTCAAAGATTTTGTTGGAGGAAGCTATTTGCCAAGAATCGTTTTGTTTTGTTTTTTCATTAGCCACTTACAAGACTACTGACATATGCTGGCACCTGACTGGCATGACGAGAGCCCTGTGCACTGCCACAGTTACCACACTCCTGCTCTCCATATTTAAATTTTATCTCTCTTCCCTCAGCTCAAGCTAGCTGGAATGGAGACAGTCCTGTGTATTTAGTCTTTGGGATAAGGAAGTCTTGAAATACTTCACAAGTACCCTCCTGCAAATAAACTGGAGGGTGGAGATTGGCATCCACATGCCCTTGTTTGTGCTCAAGCAGTATTCACACGAGGAAGCAGATTCTTCGGTGGGAGAAGAGCTGGGGCGGATCATTCTCCTGCTTCAGTGTACCTTCATTTTACAGCCCAGGTCCTCATCTGATTAAAGCCTCCGTCTTTCAATGACAGCAACAAAATCCTGCTAGTTTAAAACAGCTGAGGACCTTCTTTCTCCCTGTCTCTGATCGCTGTTGGGCTTTTAGAGAGTTCTCCCAGTGCTGCAGCAGAGGATGGTCTCTAGCTAAAAAACAACACACTGCTCGAAACCCCCAGAGAGAGACACCTCTCTCCCGTGCACTCAGCTGTGCCCTGGGTAGAGCCGCATGACGAAGAACAAAACAATCTTGCCCCTGTTCGCCCAATGGCGACATCTGTGTCTCGTTAGCGACGCACGAACTGTTAAAACAGTTCTTCTCTCAGGTGGAAGTGAGCTGTATAACTTCATTCCATTGATGTGAGTAGCTAACAATGTTGCCTCAAGCCTTTGCATTACTACCGCATTCAGGTATGAACTTAGATTCCTCTTGCTATGGAGCAGAGGGGTTGAAGTACAGGAGAAAATTTCAGCTTTAATTAATCTGTCTTGGTCCCCTTGTGTTACAAAAATACTCTCAATGCTCCAGACGTCAAGTATTTGCATGGCCACTTTGTTTGTTTTCAAACAGACTTTCTGAAGTTTTATTTGAAGTACTTGCAATCCTTAAACCACACTCATCGCTAATACGCTCTCAGTGAGGGTCCCTCTCACCTCTGACTCAGATAGTGGGTTGATACTCCTGGTCAATGTAAATACAATTGATTAAAAACACGTATCTGCAGATCTTCAAAGTGCAAAGAGGAGCCTTTCAAGCAAAAACTTTTTTTTTTTTTTTTTTTTTTTTTTTTTTTTTTTTAACTACCAATAATGCTACAGCTGTTCAGTTCTTTTGAATTAGGAGACCAATACTGAAGTTAGGGGAAGTATTTTCCTGCAGTGGTTAGATCTTTAAGAGTTCTGTGCATGTGGGAATTAAGTTGCACTTCACTTTGTGGGAGCTTCAAACCTGAAGGTTCCAAGGCTAATCTTGTGGAAAATAAGAAAGGAATTTGTAGGTGGATGAAGATGTGATGGCATTTGAGAAAAATTTGATTACAGTGGCCTGAACCCATTCTGTAGTGCTTGCAGATCTTTGTTTTAGTAAATTCTAAATAGAAATAAAGGTAGTGAAGATATCCAAAGCAAAATATAGCTCTGAAGGCAACTGAAAATACTTAATTCGCCTAGATGCACTCACTTGCACAATTATAAAGTGAAATAGGGTAGCTGGCATTAAAGGCTAAGGATGTAAGAACCAGAAAAATGTGATAACTTGTTCCACTTATAATTTCCCTTAAGACAAATTTAATTAATTTATGTGCCTATCATTTCCTAGAATTTATCTGAAACACTGTATAGTAGTCATAAAACCAGAAAATAATTCATTTTTCCCTTTTATCCAGAGTATTTTGTGGGGCCAGATACCTTTCCCAGGGAAACAAGAGGGAGATAAGATGGAATGCTGAAGTATTCTGGGGGGGGAAAAAAAAAAAATCTCTTTGGAGGGGTTTAAAAAAGCATGACTAGATTATACCATTCCAATCCTTCACCTACTGTATGCAGCACCAACCACGCAGTCCTACCTGACACACCAGAGAGTTCAGTTACACTCACCATCTTTCCTGAGATGCTGCAGTCCTTCATTCAACTGACATAACTATGCAAACATTCACTCAGTGAAAAAAAAAGAAAATAGTCTGAAAGAGAACAAAGTTACGTCAACTATACGGAACATGGAACAGAATTAAAATATACACTTACTTTAGCCTATCAAGCTTTATCCTCCTCAGGACTCAGGCTAGACAGGCTATTTGCAATTTACCCAGAAAGCATGAAGTAGGTGTATGTCTGTGGAGCAAACCCTTGTGGTGTAGATTCCCCTGACTAGCCCCTGTTGCTTTATTCAGAAGTGCCTCACAATCTCACAACTTTAGCAACTATTCCTTATGGGGCCAAGTTGGCTGCTGTTTTCCAAGCCAATTTTTCCAGGTGCCTATGCAGGCCCTAAGGTCCACTGAGGTTACAAAGACCTTAAATGATGCTTATCAGACGAGGTCTTGCCAACCTAGTCTAGAAACCACATCCCAGAGTGGCCCTGGCCAGGTTATATGTGCTGGTCCACACTGGAAACTTCCACTGGCTTGTCTGAGCAAGGTAAAGAATGTCAGCATAGTCATGCCAGTAGAAGCTCAGTGCAAATACATAATTATAAAGATACCTGTTACAGCTACAGCTTATTTCAGCCTCCTCACTAAGATGAGGTACAATATTACAAGAACCTTCAGTGGAAGGGAGTTCATACTGGGACAGTTCAGGTTACTGGAGCTGTTTTAATTATAATCATGCAGTTAAAGCAGAGGAAAAAAAAAAAAAATCCTGCACTGTCCTTTCAACTGAGAAGGCATTTTTCATCATTCTTCCTATAATCATTTCCCTCTGTTTTGAAGTATGGTTTGAGGCAAGTGCTCCGAATCTCCTATAAAATTTGAGTCTCTTTGACGATCCCTGTAGGCTCCAGTTCTGCTGTATTAATTGAAGCATAGTGCAGTAACATATTTGGCCTCATAAATTTTAGAAATGTTGCATTTTTATCTAGTAGTTCTATAACCTGAGATACATTTTAATTTTTGAGGTCACTAATCTCTTTGCTCATGGGGGGAGACATGTTGCCATGGTAAAGTCTTTTAATTTTTTTTTTTTTTTCATAGCACACATCACAGAAGAACATTAGGAAAGTGTAAATAATTCCTTCCTTTCTAATGCTTGCTGCGCTATATATCTTTGAACAAGTTACAACACGCGTCCCTCCTTGTTATAAAGCATATAACAAAACTCGTGCACCTACCTTGTGGGGGCGTTTTGAGGGCTGGAGCTTGTAAAGTCCTTTTGAGGATGAAAAGCATTATATGAGTATTGGGCACTAATCTCAGCCATGTGGACAAGCCGTGCATATTCGAAGTAAAAACCTTCCTAATAACATCCATCTGCATCTTGAATACAAGAAAGAAATTGTAAGACAGCCTGTCAATGATCAAGGCTTTTTCATGCAGCTCACCCTACTGTTTGGCAGCTGGCCAGCTCAGAGAGCCTACAGAGGAAAATGGCTCCGAAGGAAAAAATGTGCTGCTAAGCAGAGGACAGCTTTTGTGAAGGGTGAGAAAAAACAAGACAAATACCCTTGAATACCAAAGTGCTCTCTGGAACATGAAGGAATGGGGTGAGATGAACTGTAAGGAAGGAACTACAGTAGGCAGGAGCCTCCTCTTCTCGCTAAAGATAGCTCAAGCCTGCTTGCACCAAACTGGTGAATAGAACGCATTTCTACTTCAGGACCAAGACTGCTTTACATTAAGGATATTTCTTTGTAGAGAGGCTGGGAGAAGCCAGGGAAGGATTTATTTGGAACTGCAGCACCTAAACCAACCAAGAATGCATGTCAGCCTTCAAAACTCTATTAATGATATCATAAAGTCTTCCAAAATAGTTTGTGAAGCAATGCACTAGGATCCAAACATACTGAGGGGATCTGAGTGGTTCTTCTACAGAGGGAGTGATGCTGACCTTTTTCTTCAGTGGGACTTGTCTCACTGGCAAAGGCACTTTAGCTCAGGGCACTGGCTCCCTTCTGTTACAAGCCCCTGGGCAGAGTCATCAGCAAATTCTTTTGCCTGATATATGTATATACACACACACATATATGTATCCAATGTCAGATATAGCCCCCTTACTTCCTCTCACCAGCCATCTACGGATTCATTTCACTCAAGCTGTGCTCCAGCTGTACAGCATTGCAGTGCTGCAACAAACATATGGAGTTTCAGCCAATAGTCCTCCTTCACTTCCTTCAGGCTTTTAGTCTCTCTTTTTCCCTAAAATGCTTTGTGCACTACCTCAGATGTAGAGCATTTAATTAAAGTAAAATATGGAGGAATTAAACTAATAACAAGAAAATCTTAATCTATCTTCCTACCTTTCGAGAATTTCGTGAGGAAATATTCCCAGTCCTCCATTAAAGTATTTACCTGCAAGAGATTCCTCCTCTAATAAATCATAATTTACATTTAGATAATACCTTTTATTCTGACAGCTTGTCTTTACTGAAAATTGTTCCCAGTCATGACTCCTGTGTAGCCTTTCATTCAAATTCCTGCCATATAGAAAGAGCCCAAAACTAAATATTTAAGCAGCTTTAAATTCACATTTTCTTGCAGCAGATCAGTTTAGCACAACTCATCAACTGCTAACATGATCAATAATTAATGTGGCTGCAGGTCACAGCCATATTACTACTTCAGAGTTCTGTTAGTCCTTGTTATGTCTTCCTGCAGTTTGCTCCATGAGGCCACAGAGAACAGATCAGCTCTTCCACGGCTCCCTGGAGTGAAATCCATGGAGGAGCTCAGTCCACTAAAAAAAGAAATCAAAAAACCCAAGGAACCAAACCAATTTTAAAAAACCCCAAACCTCACACCAAAGCGAAAGTCTTTGAATATTCCTTCAGAAGTGTTCAGGACCCAGCAGATGAGCCCTGGTGAATTTTCCTGCTGTTGTGTATTGTGTTGTTAATCCCAACATTTGATTTCCTGACCTCCCCCTGTCCACAGCAGGGATGGCAGAAAAGCACATGTCCACATCTCAGCTGTTCTAGTCCAGGGCCTGGCATCTCGAGCCAAAGTCCTTGCAGCTAAAATTGAGATGCCACTGTGGACTGAAACAAAAGTGTTCACCAGCGTGGGGTATATATGTTGCTCATTTTGAAGTTCTTTTAAAATAAAGTGAGCAATCAAGCCTACACAGATAGGAAAGGAAAAAAAAAAAAAAAAAAAACAACCAAACAAACAAACAAAAAACAACAAACAAACAAAAAACCACCAAAAAAACCAACCAACCAACCAACAAAAAAAAAACAACAACAAAAAAACCCACACAACCAGACCATGTGCTGCCTCATATCTCCATCCATCTCTGAAACAGACCTCTCCAATAAGACAGCTTATTTGTTAGGCCTGAGGAAGCCCTCATGTCCACCATGTGGCTGCCTCAAAACTGCATGGACTTCTGCAATGATTTTACTGACTTTGCTGTTCTTGTTGCGGCGGAAAATATTGAAGTCATGTGATTTAATCTGCAGTATAATGACACAGCAGCTGTATTTTCCCGTTAGGCTTTTTCTACACAAAATACAAGCATGACTATTAGAAGGGTGGTCTTTTACTTTGAGAATTGTGGACTACCATCAGTTTTGGAAGAAGCTTGCATAGCAAAAATACAGACAATAAAAAAAAAGGTTACCCACCCCCCTTCTTGCGTGGAAATCAGTAGCAACATAAGCACACCTAACAAGCATATGGCATCACTTGTGTAAGTGTAACACCTCTTCAACCACACTGCTATTTTCAATGGCTACACGTTTTCCTGAGGACAAAGGATGGGGAGGAAGCCAGCCTTTGAGCCTACCTGTGTGTGCTGTCTCCCCACTGAAAGGTAGCCCAGCACAGCATTGCAGATGACAACAGGAGGCTGTGACCGGGCCCTGGATGTGCCTGGCAGAGGCTGAGTGGACTCCCATCCCTGCATGACAGAGCGTGAAAAAATGTGGCTTGTGGGAAAGTAAAGGGAGGAGGAGTGAAAACGGGAGACCAGACTGGGAAGAGGAAGAGAAACTGAGGCATCACACTGGGAGGAGCAGCTGAAGGGTCAAGAGAAGACAGCAAAATGTTGATGAACAAGTAACCTTTGGTTATTCAAAGTCAGTGTCCACCAGCCCAGTTCTTACTCAGAAGATCAGCATGTGCCAGTGGGCATGCACAGACAGGCACTGCCATTTAAACGCTCCGAAACTGCCCTGTAGGAATGTTTGGGAAAAAGAAAACTAATGAAATGACAATAAAGACACTTCAGTACAAAAATCAGACCTGCCACATATGTTTAACTGGAGCGTAAGGAACACTGATATTCTTGATTATTCATTGAGTAGAAGTTCATTTCAGATGTGGTTGGAAATATACTGGAAATCCCTTGCTGAGCCTTTTTGAATATTATCTGTAGTACTGCTGATACTTTGAGGATTTGTATTGTGTCGTAGCTGTCCCTTTAGGCTCGCACACACAGAAGTGGCTGGTGCCCTAAGGTGGTTACAAGCAAAAAAAAAAAAAAAAATCAGGAGACAACAAATGGAACCAACAGCTGGAGGACTGGCAGAAATCAAGACATCTCTGACAGGCATACCAGACAGGTTTTTGTTTGGGGCTCTCTTGTTCCATATTTTTGCCAGCACCAAAAAATCCAAATCTCAACAAAATTGCTTGGCGAACCGTAGAAAAAGTAACTCTAGAAACATGTCCTCACTCAGATCAATTTCATGGAGTGGAAGAACCTGAAGAGCCACAGGTGCTGCCCAGGATCCATCTTTTTGGACAAAGACCCCCTGAAGCAGCAAATAGCAGCTGAAACCCAGGAAGTCAGGGACTCTACAACTCCATTTTCCTGGAGACAAACAATTTAAGTGTCAGTGGGCAGTCTCCAGCAGACTTATTAAATGCAGGGAAACAGATGTGGGCCTCACTTGGAGCCAGCTCTCCAAGGGCACCTGCTTCCCCAGGAGAGGCCACACTGGGCACCCTCCCACCACAGAGCATCACGGGGAGGCACACGGGGAGCAGGCAGTGGTGCTGGGCTCTGGGAGCCCTCTGCAAAGCAGGGAAGCTGCTTCAGCCTGGAGCAGGACCGCAGGTGCCAGGGACACAGGGGAGGGCAGCGTTACTGTGTACCCGCACCTGCCCGGTGAGCCCCGGTTAGACATCACACGCTGGCCATCGAAGTACAGGCAGCGCAGGAAAGAAAGAGGAAGCAGTGACACAAAATGTATGTCAAATGGGTACCATAGTCTTTGTTTCATGACAGTCTGATGCCTAAAAAGAAAAAAAAAAAAAAATAACAACAAAACCCACAATTTTGATGTTTGCATTTTTCACATCAAGTATACGGGTATTTTTCAACCACAAGGGATTATTTATTGTGTGCTAGGCACATGAAGGCATGCACACCTGGGGACAGTAACATGAACTGGAGGTTTTTTTCAATGTGGAAGCTTTTATGCCTTGTCCAGCAGTTTTCATTCATTGCTTAAAAGCATGACCTGCACCTCCATGTTGAAGAAAAAGCCCTGGCAGCGTTCAAGGAGAAAATGAGGTTCTGCTCCAGGGGCTGAATGAAAACCTCCTGCTGGGTATCAGCAAGAATTTCTCAGGGTTTCTAGTTAAAAGCAGCTTCAGAGGTGTTATCCTGCTACAGTTCCATTTGAATTTCAAATGTAGAAGTGTAAACGAGCAGAACTCAGAAGATAATTGATGGGCTAACAAAAATATGTACCTTTATTAAAAGAAATTGTACGTGTTTTGGAAACTGCTTTTATGTTATAGTGATGGTCTGTGTATAGACTCATGTTAATAATAATTTTATTTGGAGTCTGATACATTTCAGTGTACTTATATCTTGTAATAATTAAACAAGAATTGTACAGATTGTATTTCAATATTCTATTTCTTTCTTAAATACCAAAATACTACAACCAATATCTGGATAGTATAAATTGAGTTGTAATACAGTATATGTGCTCCAGTAGCACTGAACATATGAGTATGTGCTCTTCAAACTATACACAGCAGTAGCTTCTAATATTGAGGTACAAGTCAGAGGAACATAAAATCAGCAGTTGGGGGTCAGGTGAAAAATTCATATAATCTTATATCCTTGCCAGAATTGCTCTTAAATCTCATTCACAGGTTTTTACCTTGCAACTCCTTTGTGCCAAGGGGTAACTCAATTTAGCTATGAACCGTGTGGAAAAACCCTTTGATATTTAAATATGTTTCTAGGAATTTAATTCTAGGTTTTGACTTATGAAATGTTGCAACTTCTCCTTATTAATCTTCAGAAAGGTCATTATTTAACAGGTCTATACCAGGTCTTTTAATCCTTTTCAGCCATTTCTGAGAAAGAACAGAACATTTCTGTCAACTTCCTGGGGAAAAAAAAAAAAAAAAAAAAAAACAACAAGAAATCAAATACGTTGACTTTGATTCAAGATTACCATTAGTTTTCAGCTGTTAAGATTAACAGAATGGCACAGGTAGATAAGTACATCCACATCAACGCCTTTCTCTACCTTTTCTCCTTTTAACAGATAATTTCATGAGATTGAGAAGAGTGGGGAATCAGAAATGCTCAAGATATTCAAGATATAGGTGCAGTACCAACATATTCAGTGGCACAATGTCTGGAGGTTTTGCTGAATTGTCTGTTCACTAAAAGCCAACATGGTACTGTCCCCACCCCTTGTCAGCAGGAGCACAGTGGTAAAATTGCATGTTGTGAGTTGTATAAATAGCATCCAGAGATGAGAACAGCCTGGCAGTTTACCTACTCAACTCTTCCGTAGCATTGTTAATACCATTTTAAAAATTGAACAAGTTTCACAAACAATGTCAAGACGGATAACCTTATTTGAATCCAACTACTGTGCTACATGCTGTCCTAAGAGGTTTTTCTGCCAAAGAGCTTTTCTACCCTGCTTTCTATCTAATATCATGGTAAGGCTGCTGTTATTCTCAGTAGATGGTGGATTGCACTCTCTTAGGAGCACAGGTTTTCTGTAGAAAGCACTTTTCCTGAGAAACTTATCTTGGGAAGTGCTTTGGACTCTTCTTGCTGACTGTCTTTAATCCAGTAATGTCACTACAGTATTGTGTGACACAGGCAGCGCTCCTGTGAAAGATTTGTGCCAGGCAATTCTGAGACAAGAGGAATTGTCAAGGTTATTTTTAAAGTACCAGAAGTAACTTAATCTGGGCAACGTAATCGCTAATCGAGAACGCACAGCTTGCTATTAATGACGCTGATACCTTGTGAAAGGAAAAGGAAAATTCACCTGATTATTTATAGAGTTCTGTTGCATGTAGTGAAGCAAGGGTGTTATTGCAGATTTACAAGTTAGCGAGTGGTTCATAATTAGCATATTCTTCATATGCAGCGTAGGACTCTTTAGACAGAGAACCAAACATCCATGTTCAAAGTTCCTATTATTCCAGACTGGTTTGTGCTTACTGTTCCAACTCCAGTGGTTTAAAGATAAGAAGATTATTTTTTTAATCGCTTAAATAATTCCTTAAAAATGAAATGGGATTTATTTTAGTATCTGTAAGTTTCTTGGTTCTGATTTCAACAGAATATATGACTCCCTTGTCATGATCTAATTTTTTAAAAAATAATGCACTCACCTACCTCTACAGCTGTGTCCTAGAATTTCTACTGATCTTCTGATCCAGCTGAAAACCCTAAGGTCAAAAGGGGCTTGACATTCTCATACAGCCTCAGAAACCATCTTCTCCAGGAAGCAAAGATGGTAAACTAAGTAATAAACCTGACCAAGCAGGACTTATTCACTATATCATTTTTGTTATTCTCATAGAGCATTCTGATTAACTGCTTGAAAGACTGTTAGCAGCTGACAGGAAGGTAGAGCTGGGTTTTATTTCTTGTGTGCTTTTCCAGCCTCAAGCTCTTAATGAAATTTAGGAAAATAATGATAAGTTAATAAAAGCAGAGTTAAATAGTGCTTGAAGTACAGTGCATACAGTCCATACAGTGATACAGTCCAGTTACCTTTTGAAGATATCTAACTGGGGTATTAAAAGAACACTTCTTGCATTTTACGGGCCCCATTATTTCTGTCTTCATAACATATACGTAAAGAAGGGAAGTGCTAAAGAAGAGCCGTGACTATACACGAGTCTGAACTACTCTGTTCTATGCAAGTGCCACAACTGATGTGTTATTTGTGATGTCAGAGCCCCCAGAAGGGTTATATTGTAAGACTCAAACCATCTTTCTGCAGCAGCCTTCATCTGCTGATGGCTGTAGCCCCTGGTTTGCACACGGTGCCCCCAGGGACCCAAAGGCAATCACCTCTCTGTGCATGCCATGGGAGCAGGGCTCTGGCTGCAATGCCAGCTCAGCACTGCTGACCTTCAGCCACTTGTTCTCATCTCACACTGTTTATTTTGGCACAACTGCTTCTTCCCAAGGCACCCCCTGAGGCCACATGGAAAATGAGATCAGTGAACTGCTCTGTGTTAAAAATAAACCGGGAAAAAAACCCCAAACATTTTACCAGGTGGTTGAGAAGCAGTTGTTTCAGTGCCCTTGGCACTGCGGGTGGGCAGGTGGAGGGGCTGGACCTGGCACTGCTGCTAGGAAATGGCACATGGCATCCCATCCAGCACTGGTGCCTCTTGTTAGATGATGGCCTGGGGTAGCTCTCAGAGGGTGGATTCCTACACCAAGCAGCTGAACACCATGACTGCAGGGGTATATTCAGGAGGCTGAGATACCCTGGGTATTTTTCGCTAAAGATAGGCAAAAACAAATGGAAAGAACAGCAGAGAGATGCAGGAACTGTTGATGCTATGCTGTCCCTGATGAGTGGAGAGATATATTTGTATTTGGAGCAATGAAATTATAGTCTGTAAGAGAAGAGCAGCTTTTCATTACTTCTTTTTTTTTTTTTGTTCAAAAACTAATATTTAGCACTTTGTCTGGCTTGACTTAGCAGTTTTAAAACGTAATAGAAAACCTTCTTATCAGTGATTTAGAATCACAAGTCCTAGGGCTCTAGGACCTTTTCTGAGCAGCTCACTCTTCCTGCAAAATCACAGAGTACCTTCAGCTTGTGTGGAAATTAATAGGTTCTGTTGTAAACACATGTCTAGGGCCTGCTTATGCTTTTCATTAAGCCATCATGAAATAGCTATTGCTAGATAACACCAGCTGTGGCCATTTTATCCTGGAAAGCAATTGGAAGGCTTCAGTTAAACTGGAACCAGGAACTCCAGAAAAAGAAAAGTCCACACATGGAATTAATTTGAAAAGAGTTAATCAGAGAAATACCAAGCACAACTCACAGTATTTGCTATATATTTATATGGTTTAAGTTAGGTTAAAGATGTTCATCTCAGGGTGACAAGGCCAATTCTGGCCTTTATTCTCTGAAATTTTACACAAAATACACACAACCATATTCACCACGAGTAGCAATCCCTACCAGCAGCTTCAGCTGGTCACATTGATGCCATCTGGAAGTTACTGTCTGGCCAGAAGAATGAACTATTTCTGTTGTTGTTGAGGGAGTAGGAGATTCCCTAAAGGGTGCTGTAAATTTAAGCGGTGGCTCTGTATTTAGCAATGATTTGATTCTGTGCTCTTAAATATGCCCTCCTAGCATATGTGCTTACTGGGGAACAAGACTGCTCAGATTTTTATGATTACTTATTCACGTTAGTATAAATGCAACTTAATGTCCTAGCTTATAATTAATATTTCAGGAGTAACAGTGAAAGGAAAACTAGTGTCAGTGTTATTGAGATAATTGACATTCTTACTATCATATCTTCCATTCATCATTCTGAGAATATACCCACAGCTTTCTCCAAAAGTTTGATCAAATAACTATGTCCTTTCCTGTGCCTGGAGAGTCAGTGCATCTGGATCCAGCTAGGCAGCACACTGCAGAGATTTCAAGTCTGCACAGTGTGTGAGCTGGCAGCACTGCCTCTCTTTATCTGACCAAGAATAGCCCACTCAAACACCTTTGCTAAGCCAAAACTGTTGAGAGGCTGTCAGTCCCTTGGGAATCAAGCCAGGGTTTTTCCCAGTGGCAGATACATTCTATCTTCATCCTTATTAATGCAACATTTATAATTGATTTCCTCTGTTTAGCCTTTCCCTTCCTTCTGCAAGGAAGAACAAAAGTCTAAACTTTGCTTTCTGTACAACAAACAAGAGGGAATTCCTTACGGAGTGCTAATTACACAGTGGGATGCACTGAGACTGCTTGGCTTTCTGTTAAATTACAATTCAATTTCTACCAATTATTGAAATACATTGCTTCTTCTGAAGCCCAGACAGAAAAATAACACATGCAATTAGTGTGGATTCTTCCCCAGAAAGGTGAATGTACAGTTACAGGACGGTTCAGACTACAGAGCTGAAAAATAATAAACCCGATGGAAAAATCAGGACACAAATCAAAGCTGTATTTTCTCTGGCAGCAAAGCTGGTTTTAGAGGTTCCTGCTTTTTATTATTGCACCTATGGCACAATTCACTGCCTCTGCACTTGTAGTAATGTGACTGTTTCAAGGCTGTGCTGTAAGCTAGATTAGTGAAACAATTTTAGGAAGATTTCCCTCCAATCTCTAAATAACCCTGAAAAACGCTATAAATTAGCAAGACCCATTAATGAAGAGGCCTTGGAAGAATGCTGTGCATCAGCTGTTAGCTCAGAAGAGCATTCAGGTAGCAGAGAGCATTCTCTGCTCCTCAGAGCTCAGCTGCTGATTACAGGATGCTGGAAATATGCTTATGATGTTAAAGGAAGCATCGTATGGACCACCCATACTTAAATTTTAGCCCCATGCTGAATAGAACTGGATCCAGTTTTAAAAGGTGTCCTTCCCTGTTAATGCAACACAGTCAAAACAAAATTGTTGACTTTTCCTGAGGGGCTGGTCTGACTCTGAACTGTATTGGAGTGATCTTCATCTTGTCTCTGACACAGTGATATATGTTCAGTTAATATGCATCATAAGAAAATATATGGCTAGCAAATTAAGTCCTTGCCTAGGAACAGGAGTCAAGTATTATCTATATTTGAAAATTCAGTATGATTAACTGAGAAACTTAGAAACTACTCTGGTTCTACAATGCTTCACAAAAAAAGTTCCTATCTGTTCCTGTTTTGCTTCACCCGTATTCAAGAGCAGCTCCATGTGAAATCTCTCTCCTGTTTTGCCCTTTTGTTTTCATTTTGTGATAACTATGATAGTTCGGAGGATGATTTTTTTTTTCCCCATCCTCTGGATCAATACAGCTCTACTACCTAAAGTAATAGCATAAATATCAGTAAACCAGCAAGGAATTGATTTAAATCTATAGCAGCAATGAAGTCATCTGGCATCGTCCTCTGCTGCTCCAGTAGGAGACTTTTTCTGCACACTTATAATGTTTTTCCTTTTGATTAAAAATGTGGCTTGTGGCTTTTTCAGAGGCCTGAATCCACACTATGCTTTACATTCTCTCTGTGTGACAAAGCTTTAGGGCAGTGCAGAAGAAACTCTGGTGGTTGTCCAAAGAAAGACCTGTGCTCCAATGTAATGATGCAATATATCTAGAACTTTACATTTTTGTCATAAATATTTCCTCCTCAGCTGGAAATCTGTGTGGGGTTTGTCTGGCTAAATTATATTCAAAGGCTGAATCATTATAAATTCCCAGTTATCAAAGTGATGATGGGAATGGTAAAAAGATTGTGCCTCTCAGAGATTCACGATCTCAACAACTTGGTCATACTGAATTTGGGATATCTTATTTGAAGCTATTATCCAAGTGCTTTGTAATAACCATTAAGGCAAAAAATCTGCCTTTGTGTGCTGTCAAGCTCAAACAGCTCAACAGTTTTGGCAGTAAAAATATCAATACTAATCTCAGGCTGTAAATTGATGCCACATAGACTTTGGTGATTTATGAGTTCCCATAACACTCTTGTCCCATCAGCGCAGGGCAGAGACACAGCTCGCAATCACCAGCCTTCAGCCTGAGTGTCTAGCTCTCTGGTTTTTTTCTGTTTTCTAAAGAAAAGACCTCATTTACTTATTTATATTTAGCCCATACAGACCCTTAAGAGCACAGGGCTCCTTGCAAAGATACCATTGCCTGTGCTTCACCGACCATGAAGCAGTGCTGCAGAGGCTGCTGGTGAAACTCTGAGGTCAGCCCTGTGCCTCACCCTCCAGCCTCCCCTCTTGCTACCAAAGAAAACTCAGGTGCTCAGGCTGGGTGGGATTTGTGAGGTTTTCCAGCCAGATGTCCCATCAGCAATGGAGAGTACAGCTTCATTTTGCTTTTCCTACACTCTTGCCTTCTGGGTGTGCACCTGATCAGCCCAAACAGCATCTCATTCCATAAATCCAGACGTTTTCATAACTCTGCACTTAAATTCCTGGTAGATGCAATATGGATGACATGAAAACTCTTTTAAAATCACTGGGTTTTGTTATTCAAAATGATTTTGTATTCTATATTTTAAATTGACATTGGGATAAATTAAATTGAATTCAAGCCACTTAAATTGTGGATTAGAATTAAATCATGGAATCTAATTTAGTAAACCAAAGGTACTTTAAATTTATATCTTTGGCCAATACATGTTCATTTCCTGAACGTGTTTATATAAATAAAACTGAAAGTACCATTTTAACAGGTAGGCACCCAATCAAAAAGGACAAAAAGTTACTTTTTACCAGGAGACTAATTTTATTTCACGGCATGCCGCTTTTTCAATAGCCAGATTTTTAGAGCAGGAAAAAGGATTATGCGACCCTCACTGCTGGAGAGGCACTCTAACAAAAGGTATAACAGGTACAATGTTCTTGCAAAGTGGAACAGCTATATAAAATTATTGCTTTATAAGTAAGATAAACGAAAATAAAGCATACCAAAACAGGCTAGTAGCAAAAATAATTTAAATAGTGAGTTTCTCTGACTTCTTTGTCTTTAGACCCAGATGCTATACATGATTACAGAACAAGGAAGCCAGAACACACTCCCTCCACAGGAAAGACATCTCCAGTGATAGGCAGCACCGGCAATGCCAACCATTTGTGGTGCCCAGCCCCCATCCTTCATATATATCACCTCACAAACATCACTACCCTGGAAAAATTGGGTGGTGTGTGAGGAATCTCAGCGACTTCACCAGCAAACATTTCTAGAGTGGAGCACAGATTAGGGTGAGAAAGACTTTTTCTTTGAAATTACCCGAGTTGCAGAAGGCAGAAAAGAGGTTTAGCTCCGCTTTGCAGTTTCGTTCTGAATCGTCCTCACGGCCAAGATTAATCACAGACTAAGGAAGGCACAGGAGAGAACGGATAGATTAGAAACTGAAGCAAGCTACCTGGCATCATACAGTGTCTGCTTTCAAGGGGGCTGGGTGGCTGTGGGCTGCATTTTCCCACACGACTCGAGCAGACAGAGAGGCAGCAGGAGGTGTTTGAGGAAGCGAGGTCTAATGCGATATGAGCCATGAAGGGATCCCGCCTGGATGATTCCCAAACACTGCAGAGACACACAAAGCATCAGGTCTGCAGCCTCTGTGTGACCAGAATCCCACGGGGTTTGTGTGCTCACAGATGCTTACAGACCCTGGTAATTATGCAAACCTGCGTGTTAGTCAGCCTCATGCCGAACATGGGGTGCAGAAGTAGATAACAGGCTTCAGACACCCTAATTTTTCCCCATTCCACTTGTCCTAGCCTTTATTTTGAACCTCTTAAACACCTAGTTACAGCTGAATTCATATTTGCAATAGGTTATAATAAAAAGTCCTACGGCTTGATTCCTGAAATAATTTAAATGTATAAATGTGGATATGACATACACCACATCTTTCTTACACATATGCGTGCAAATTCACATGTGATGATATGGCTGTATTTAACGCTCTTATGTTTACAGCATAGTAGCTTTAGAAGCCCAAAGAGGCTAGGATTTTGATTTGTTTAGGGCTGTATGAAAATATACTACCATTTCTTTTTCTTAAACATGTTTTTCAGCAGTTAAGGTGCACTTACAACATGCTGCAGCATGTCTACATTGAACACTCTATATCCATACAAGTATACCCTTCTTAAAACACCGAAAATAGAGGAAGTATATAAGTTATTCATGGGTTTTGCCTGTTATACACCATGTTGAAAACAGACATAATTCATTAAGTGGGCACAGTGAGAGGAAGGGAGTGCTCTCCTGGGAGCAAATGAGCCTGCTTGGGAGGGAGGAGGCTTCACAAGGACAGAGCAAGACTGCCAGGAAAAGCAAGCAGAAAAAAGAAATCTCGGGAACTGGAAAACTGTGGTATAATCGGGATTAGAAAAATGAATGGAACAGCAGATGCACAGGTTCCTGAAGTAAAGGAAAGAAAAATAATTTTGAGGAGCTAAAGGACATAGTATAACGTTTTCTGTAACCCAGGAAATTGGTGAAAGAGCAGGAGTAAATTTGGAAGCGAGGACCCATGGACCAAGTAAGCAGGGTTAAGTGTGTGTACAAACCTTTCAGAGTCTGGTTGCAGCCTCAGTTTTCTGCAGCTATAAAATTTGCCTAGACTTATATCTGCTCATACAAAACCAGCTTTTAGGCTTAAGGGGTCTTTCATGCTTCCAGAATACCTCTGAGGAGAGTTTTAAGGATAAATTGAATTTGTAGCTGACCAGGAGCCCCCTCAAATGGAAAAGACCCACCAGAGGGTGATCGGCTCTAAACAGCTGCCCTTTTTGGTCCTCGTGGGCATCTGGTGTTCTCTCCCCAAGCACACGAGAGATTATCTCCTCCCTCACCTTTCCCAGGGGGAAGAAGAGCAGGATGGAGAGGCAGACTTCTTATTTGATCCTCCCAATGGATGCAGAGAAGAGAAAGAGAAGAAACTCTCCCTGTTTGTTTTCCTCCTACTCACAACTGCTCACAAGCAAAGGAATGTATTTGGTAACAGGATAAGAAAGAGCAGCAGGTAGAAGTGTAATAAGCTGATGGAGCTAATTGACTGAGCTAACTACCCATTGAAAATAAGAAGCCCAACTGCACCAGACCTCTCTGAAAGGAACTGGTATCTGGTTCAAAACTGATAAATAGTTAATTTCTAGAGGCTGATCCTTTGTGACAAAGTGATGCAGGGAGACAAAAGTCAGCAGCATTCAGACCCTCTGAAGGCTTCTTTGATCCCTCAATATATCCATTTTGCTTTCCTGCTGTACACCATCTTTGTAAGTCAAACTCTGAATCTTCATTGATAATTTTCCTGCAAATTCTGTACAGGGAAGATGTACACTGTCCATGCTGTATTGACTAACACCTCCTGCCATTACTCAAAAAACATTTCCTGCTGAAATTAATCTGGTGTGACTCCAAGTTAGGAAAACACAAAGGAGTGTTCACGTGTATGTCTTGCACACGTGAATAACCTCCATGAAGGTGTGTGTGCTGTACGTATACACTGTATTTGTGAGATCGCTTCTCTGGATTTACCAGCGTGCACCCACATGCTTTTTGTTCTTACCAAACCAGCAGCAATGAGGAGCACCAAGGGGCAATTGGTACCCTTGTGCACAGCTGTGTGTACTGACTTAGGAAGCAGCAATCTTCTGGCATAAACTTGTCCCATGTGAGTAGGTACATCCCGGGGCAGTGCTGCACACAGGCTGGATCTCAGTAGCAGAGGAGGGAGAGGTAAGGTGTCTCTCAATTATAGGAGAAGCTGCTGCATAAAATGTGCTACCACAGCCTGGCATCCTGCAGCTCTGGCCATGAGAGAGGCCAGCAAAAGCTGAGCTCTGCATAGGTGACCAGAAGCCCTCCTGCCTTGCCCCCTGCCCTCTCTGCGTCAAAGGAAAGTTCAATTTCTCATACCGGTACACGGGTTTTTCCATTATCAGCTATCTATTCAAAAGTGAACCCTCAGTATTCAATGGGGTTTCTTTTTTACAGTCTATAGATTTTATGGCCTACTTTGTACTTCCAAGTGGGCTTTTTCTAGTACTAAAATGGATCTGAACCATTTTCTTCATGTAAAATCAATAGCAGACATAGATTCCAGGTCTCTCTCTTAAATATCTAAGCATCAACAAATTTCACTACTCTCATTTTTGCTCCACAGCTATTGCTCTCAACAGAGATTAAAATAAAAACAATTTAAGCTGCTTAGTGAAGTTAAATAGCTTTTAGAAAAAAATTATTAGAAGAACTCCTAGCTTTTAATTTATCATATGATCTTTAATGAATTTTAAGATAAAACACAGTGCTTATGTTTACTCTACACCACAGATACACTGTTGAGATATTCTAACCAACTGTGTTTAAAACGCCCAGACTTATTAGAATAATGCTTTCAAACATATTGTACAAAGTGGTAATTCTTGGCTCACAGGGCTTTTGCCAGCGTTAACACCCCCCAAATTTTTGAAAGTGAAAGCAGACTGCATGCTGAACAAGGGCCTCAATGCTGTCACCATAGAGATGACACTTTGCAACCCTTATTTGTCTCCTTGATTGCACCAAACAAATGCACTCTCTCTGCAGACAAATGCTTTTGGTTTCTTGAGTACCATTTCTCTAAATGATGCTTTAAATAATGTCTTTGTAGAGACATAAATATTGTTTTGTAGTGCGGTGAAATTTCCACAATAAAGAATACAGTAGCTCTTCTGATAGAAGACAGACAAGAATCAGTTTGAATAAATGCAAAGAAAATTCCTTCGTTAAAACACAGAGAGCCAGGAGTCTCTTTGTCTGCACAAACAAGGATGAAAGAACCTGTTATTTGTATTTAAAAATTTGTTGATTTGAAAATACAGGAGAGAAAATATTTTGTGCAAGCTAAACCAAAAATATTTTTCTAGGATTGGAAAACCAAAACCACTCATGCTTCCTTCAAAACAGAAAAAAAAAAAAAAAAAACCAAGACCTTTTGAAACTGTTTTTACAACAAATTTCTTTCTTTCCCATTTGAAAGTTCTGCAAAATTCAACTCAAATTCATAAATAGCATGAGCTGTTTACCAGTAACTTTAAAAAAAAACAACCAAAAATAATCACCCAGCCCTATTCCGAAATAGCTGGAGTGCAAATCAATGCAGTGCAAAAGGGTGATACACTCCCACCTCCAAAGCTTTCCTGCCATGCAATCCCACCGCAAGGAGCCCTTGCCCTCACTCTCCACCACCTCCGCCCTGAGCCCTTGCTGCAGGGAAGCAATTTCCCTGGTCAGTGAAGTGCCATCCACACTTGTAGGTCTGCACAAGTGCTTCCTGAGAGCAAAGAAAATGAGAGATGGTAGCAAAAGTCCCACTTCATTTTAATTTTCAAACGACTTCGACACAAAGTTGGTGTGTCGGGACTGAGCGCATTTAAGGCCGGACGGGTTGCGCAGTGAGGTCTGCTGCTCAGCAGGGCGTGTGGAGTCGATCTGATCTGTGCAATCGCAGTTGTCTTGCTCAGCCTCGTTCCTGACAAACCCAACACTGCACTCAAGGAGCAGAGTTCCTGAAGTTACTGATTAAAACGGGTCTTTTCCCTCTTTTTCTGGCTTTTACTCTAGTTTATTTTTTTCTTAATCAAGCTTGTTTCCACGACAGCTAGGGCCATAAAAACAAAACCCCTTAAAATGCCACCTTGATTAAGCTTTTCATCAAATTGTAACAATCTAAATTCATTCACAGCAGTAAGCCCTGTCCTGACACAAAGCTCTGCACCGTGACCCATCATCCAAACCCAACCCAGAGGACAACCTGCCTGCTCTGCCTCACCTAATGGCCACCTAATGGGGCAGAGGAGTTGAAGGGAGGGAATCTGCTCTTCCCAAACACCGCCTGCCTTTGGAGGAGGGAGCTGCTGGTTCAGCCTCAACACTGCTCCGCGCCACTCACCATGCTGTCTGGGCTGCAGGTGTTTAATTGCCACTGAGTTCAGAAGCTGATTGTTTAATTGCTCTGTCGCTTTGGCTTTGACCTCACACTCAGCCCAAATCCCCCAGCCCTTGGTGTTGATGGCATTTTCTAGAAATAGTCAGGCTGCCTGTCCAGACAAGGAAAGGCAAGCGTGAGGTAGGTGGTGTCAGGGGCTTGAGCTTTTGACCCTGAAGTCAATATGGATTCAACTGATTTGAGGCTCTTGACTCTGAGAACTTGAGCCTGAACACACAGAACTGATCCAGAGGGGGTAGATAAAATCACTGGAGCTGTATTTTGAGCTGCATAGGCAGAAGTGACCTTGGTGCTAAACCACCCCCCTGCACCCCCTCCCCCCACAATCAGGAATCATCTCCCTTTAGTGCCAATGGCACGGTGGAATCAAACCAAATCAAATTTTTAAGAGTAATTTGCTGTTGTTCCTTTTACTGGAGTTTGTACAGTGAATTGTTCATGTCTGACAGAGAAAACCAGAGAAAAACTTTGGTTTGTTTCCTCTGACACGTCTGAGAAAACAGAGTTACTATATGCTCCCCCAATCTCTCAAAATGCTTTATCAGGGTTAAAAAGAAAGCCCACAAAAAAACCCACCCACCAAACAGCATAACCCCTACTGATTGCTGTGATGGACTTCCCAGTGCAGGCTGCCTTGCTGTCCCCAGCTTTGTCAGCTGAGCCAGCTCAGGGGGCAGCTGTGGGGGGCCAGCCTTCAGTGCCCAGCACAGGTAAAAAGGTCTGGGTCCCCTTCTGTGCTGTGGGGTGCTGTGACAGGCACAGAAGTGCTGGCAAGGCCCTCCCCATCTGAATGAGCATCTCCATCTGTGTGCCTGAATCCAAGCACCAAAGTCTACCCAGCTGTCTCCTCACAATGTTTCTAACTGGGCTGTGACACCTGCAGGAGAGAAATCCAATTTCCTCTTGCAGCAGAAGCATCCCCGATGCTCAGACTTGCTAGTGCTGCACTGATCCACAAATGGATCTCGTTTCAGATTTTAGCTGGGAACAGGGATGCTTCTTTTTATAAGTGCACGTCTAAATTCTTCAGCAGTTGAAATAGGCCACCAGACACATGCAATTGTTTTACTACCATCCTCAGGAAAACGTAGAGAAAGAGGAGTAGTGGAGATGAAAGGAAGGACAGCTGTGAATGGATAGACAATTTAGAGGACATGGGCCAGTTTGAAGGCTCTGTCCAGATCCTGCTTTAAGTACAGCTTGGGTAAATTAGAAGTAACTTGAGTTCTGTGGGACAAGCAAAAAGAAATTGCCTGAGCAATTGTCACTGCTTAATCTGTGTCTGATGTGCTGTGTGATTGCACAGGACCTGAACAATTACACTGAGCAAGTAAGATGAAAAGCAGAGAATTCAGGGAGGACAATTAAGCCACCCTGTTCTGTTGAGCCTCTGATTCAGCTATTTGTAGCAATTCTTTTACCAACATATGGTCCAAGTCCTGCCTGCAGATAAGCATGACAAGAATTCAAATAAAGACTGCTCAAAGTGTTGCTGACAAACACATACACTGCACTGCTGCTTCTCTCCCCAAGATAAATGTAATACATGTGGTTATCTCACTCAAGCAAATTAAGTTTAAAATACAGCTTATTACTGAAAATTGAACCTTGACTTATTTACAGTGATATTTGCTATCCTGGCTATATTTGTGTCCCATGAACTCAGAGGTACAGTCTGTCATGTACTTTGGATCTTATCCCTTTTCTGTTTTCCATTTGTGACCTTTAGAAGCATTTCAAATAATTCCTTACTTTTTCAGCTACTCTTCCTCTGCTTAAAAACTCAGCAGGAAGGCATTTCTCTAACTGATGCTTTATTACCTCTTTAGATAATTTTTTTGGAAATTTTAATGGAGTAATCTGCTGCCAAGCCCACTGCCTCTGCAACACTCGCACGATGTAGAAGCAGCTAGTGATTGTCATTTTTCACATTCTCTGGTTTCACAGTCACATCCCTGTCTGAGTTGCCTAGGTGGAAATGCACCTAGTCTTCTTCCCCAGTACTATTTGAGGGTGTCACGTTTGTGCTAAGGTTAACATTGTACCACATTCCTGTTTCTCTTTGGCAGGGCATACTGATTTGACAGGCTGCTGAAGATGAAGCAACACGTTGGTACCAAAGTCCATGGTAACCACTCATTAATTTTTCAACATTTGCTCTGATTAGTGCCCTACAAGGAGCTACTCTGAAAATCCCTGGAATAGGCAAATTATTGGCATACTTGACTTTGAAGCTCAACAGATCTAATGAAATCCTACCACTGGCACCCACTGCTGCAGAAAACTGTTGAGAATAGAGAATTTAGCTGATATTTTGTCATAAATCCATAGAAGTATTCCAGAGTTAAACTACAATACATTTTAAGCAGCTAGAAGAGCTCTCTAGAGAATATTTAATCCCTTTTGAAGAGAGAGCACTCTTTTACAGAACTCCATTTCCTTTTTCAATGAGAATTAATTTTGCCAGTGTTTCTTGATTAATACATCTTGAAAGATATCTCATGTTTATAAACTAATAATCATCTGCAGCTAGGAATGCATTACAGAAATTGGAGAGTGGCAGTAGGAAAAGGCCTTATGAGAATAGCAGAGCTTTTCCACCAAACCATGCATGTACAAAGAACTTACACCATGCCAACAATATATGAGTGTAAGAGGTTGACCACAACCAGAAGCTTTGACTGCTGAGGTATTCTTAATCTAGGTAAAATACAGAGCTGTGAAACGAACTAGGGGCATTTATAAAGAAGGATGCCTAAAAAACTTCATTGTATCTTATCACTTGCCCCCAAAGATAACCATTGGGAAAAAAATTATGTTAATATATGCAAGGCAGTGACCTCCACTGGAAAATAAGAAATGCCCAAATTTCCTAGAACTTGCCTGGGAAGCAGCAGGTGATGACTGAAGTGCCTTCACAGTCACAGCAGGTCTCCAAACATGCCCAGCTGCTCCCAGGACCATGGAAACGTGTCCAGTTCTTGCTCAGCAGATGTGACCACATCTCTGCTTTGCCTCAGAGGTGCTGCAGGAGAAGGCAAGGCCATGCAGACAGACACACAGACACAGCTCTGGGTCTCAGCCTCTTTCTCCCTCCCCTTTGCACTCACCTCTGTATGCTGCAAACAGGAGCTGCTGCCCTCAGGACTGCGCTTCCCTCCACAGTGACCCATGGCACAAGGAGCTCTCACAGAATATTAAGCAGTTTATTTTTTCCCCCACTGCCTGTTTGCACACCCTGGAACAGCAGAGGTGGCGCCAGGAACTCAAGTGGGTGCACGAGACGGGCCCAAGCAAAAGCCTGAGCAGTTCCTCCAAGCTGAACTCCACCTTGCTGGGAGTAGCAGCAGCACCAGGAACAGACGGACCAGCTGGTCTCCAACAGCTAGAACTGGTCTCTAAGATGTGGCACGGGTGTGCTTCCTCATGTGCTGGGAGTAGGAAGGCATTGTAAACTTACTGCTTATTTTGGTTATTGTAGTAGTGTGCTGCTGAGACTCTTGTAGCCTGGTGACGAGATACAACATAAATATCCCTTCCATAAAATCTGTGATCCCGTCGTGTCCTCGGTCCATCGCTGGAAGGCAGCCAGCACCACCAGGCAGAGTTGCAGCTCTGTCATTTTTATAAAGCACTCATAAGACATGCACCTCATTAAGTGCTTGGAAAGTAATCCTAGTTTAAATTGATGTATGAACAAAGGAACAGCAATTCGCTGTTGGGGAATATATTATTTGCTTTTCACCACAGGAAGGTGGATGGGAAAACAAAGTCACCCAAGTTGGAAACAAATAAATGAAATGCATTCAATTAGCTAATGGAGTGTCTCACAAAAGGTTGCACTATTAGAAAATTAAATGAGGTCTTCCCAAGCTTCCCACTATGCTGAGAGTCATTAACACTTAAAAAAAAAAAAAAACAAAAAAAAACAAAAAAAACCCCACACACAAAAAAACTGCCTGAAATATTCAGGGGATTATTTTTCACCATTGGCTTTTTGCTTTCCTTGACATACCTTTCAGTCATGATTCTCTTCAGTCTTGGAAGCAGTGCTAATTTGTGAAAAGCCTTTTTAAGTTAAACAACTTTGGTGCAATTCATGAGCACATAGAACATATTTCAGATTTTTCTAAAGGAACATGACATCCTCAGAGATCAGCTTCACAAGCTATTATATGATTTAGTACCACTGGTTACAAAAGGACTCAGCTCAAGCATGTTTACTGGTGGCTTCCTATGCCTTTTTACAGCAGAACAACTGAAAATAGAGGATAGAAGCATTTTAAATTTGCAGTCCTGCCCTTGCAATGTCATTCCAAGCAAACTACATCCAGCTTACATTAGGCTAATTAACACCAGCGTGGCATTGCTGGGACAAGCACCACAGTGGCCAGATGCACCTCCTTGGTGCAGCAGAGCAGTGCTCAGCGTGGTGTGCTGGCAGAGACTTCTCATTCCCTTCATGCCATTCCAGCTGGAATGCTGCAGGGTCTGTGGTTAGGAAATGCAGTACATGGTTGGTCACGTCTCTGTAACTCCACCTAGACCTTGCTGGAGAGATGGGAAGGGACGAGGATGTTTCCTGTGAGCACCTACCTAATAAGTACACCGATTTTCAGAGCTCCTTCCTCTTTGTCAGTGTGTCTGATCTCACCCAAATCATGAGGTGGAGAGTCCTAAGCACCCCCAGCCAAGCTAGAGAGGAGTCTGCAGGAAGCAGCGATGCTCAGTGCTGCCATTTGTTCTGGGTGAAATGGAACAAATCTGTCCCACAGGAAAACCCAAAATCTGCGTTAAAGTTAGCAAAGCAGCAGAAAGAGCAGGCAAATTTCCTGGGCAAGGGGATCAAGGTTGAAAAAGAGCCACCTAGGGACGTAAAGGCTCTTCTGTTTTAAAATCACACCAAGAGTGTTTCTTTCCCAGGCAAACAAAAGACTCAGGTACATATGGAGACCCATTATCTTCACGTGCTTAAAATCAAACCCTTTGCTGCATGAGATCTGGCATGCCCTTATGTAAGGAAATTATTTTTATCTGCTTCTAGCCTAATAGAGACTTGACTATTTTGAGAACTCATAGGTTTCATTGCTATGGAAACTAACTCTGTATCTTTAGGTCAGTCTTGCTATCTCTGATTTGCAGAGTCCACTTCTAAGCTTTATTTTTTTAAAAAAGCATAGTTGTTTTTGCTGTTTCAGTCCCACTGCTCATTACCCTTTGTCTCACTCCTGAGTCCAACATTCTTTACAGGAAAGAGAAATTGGGATATTAGCAATGCAATGCCAGGTTACTGGTTTCCATGCGGATGAGAAGTGAGGGGATTTACATTGATAGTACAGACAACCAACACAGGATCAGCAAACAAGTCGACCTTGTCCAGGGGTAAAAAATCCCCGTAAAGATGACCAGCCTCATACAGCTGTCCTCTCCTTGTTTCTTTCTTGCCTGGGTGAGTGAGCCAAAAGTCTCACTGATGATCTGAAATGCTAAATAACTCTTTTCCAAACCTTAGATCAATAGTGGGAGGATTTAGCACTTGCATGGACAAGGAGACCTTCTGCCACAGGGGTGACTGAGCTGGCAACAACTCAGTAAAACAGCCTGGCCTCATCTTATGCTGGTACTTCTGCCTTATTATGAAATTGTGGAGCTTTTCTCACCCTAACAACCTTTCTTCTGCACAACTTCAGCTACTCTCATCTTACAGTATATCCAAACTTGGTCCAGAGACATTTCTGGGATGGTACAGGAGGGGCAAACATCCCTATAGGAAAACTGGGATTTGACACACCTCAGTTTCTTTGTAGAACTGACAGAGCTATGAGGTGCTTGCATTTCTTGGGGTTGCTCTTCCTTGGGCTGTTTTCAGAGGTAGTTCAAGGACCAATGTATGCTGGTGTTTCGTGGTCTCAAAAAACTCTTCTGCATAATTCAACCTCACAGAGAATTCACATCCAGAACTTTTTAAAACTGTTGGAATTCTACTACTCTAGTAACACCAGAGGTTTGTCTTTGTTTTTCTTATTCTAAAAAAAAGTTGTCTCTTCAATGACAGAAAGGAATGATTTCAGTTGTGATACATACCTACACTTCTGCTGAGAATTGCAATTCTGCTGTAGAAAAAGTTAGTCTTTTGGCAAATCTACCAAGAAGGCAGTGCCTGTCAGTAAAAATGAAACATCTTCCTCCAAAATGCCAACACATATACTTGCTCAATACATTACTCCCTATTATAGCACATATAATCTATATATCCTAGTACAGGACAAATATGCCTTGTCTCAGTGGCCTCATCTATAGGGGGAGTTCTGTCTGCATTCTTCTTTGTTGTTGTTTGATCTTTTCAGTTTTAAGTTATTTATTGACTTTTTTTTTCCTCCTTTGGAGTATGAGGTCAATCTCTTCTACTGGCTCAAAGACGGATGGTCAGGTTTTTTTTGTTGTTTGTATTTGATTTCATTTTTTTACCTCCACAAAATTCAGGCTGTATTCCTCTTAAATTGATGCAGGGATTTTTTGTTGTTGTTGTGTTTTGGTTTTTTTCCCTGCATTCTCCTCCCCATTGTGAGTGAAATCACTATCTCACGGTGCTCCCTTTTTATCCAAGCCAAATATTAAGTATATAAGATCACAGGCAAGCACTGAAATTTTTGGACAATCAGGATTATGCAATGGTGGAAAATGAGAAGAAAGCACTTTCTAAAGGATGAAGGGCATTCAGCTTCAATAAGCAGGAAAATCCCACAAGTTTAATTCCGGTAATGGATGGCAGTGACACTCACTCTGTTTTATGGGATACTATTCCATAAAGGAATGCAACATAAACCAGTAGTTAAACTAGCACAGATGTTGCTGGAAATATTTAGAAGATATTTACTTTATGCGATTTGTGATCAAATATGCAATGTTCTTGGGTATGTCATCCTCATGACTTCCCACAAGACATAATATTTTCCTTGTTGGAAAAAGAAAATAACTAAGTTGTAGGCAGCTTTTAGTAACCGAGATATTTTGGACTGGTGATGTAGTTGTTTAAGCATCCATCAGCAAGACCATCCCCCAGCCCAACCACTTCCCTGGGCTTGCTCTACTTATTCCCTGCCTTCCTTAAAAATGCTTCCCCCATCTCCCAGTCACCCTCTCCCAGCCCAGCACTGATACTTTTCCTGGTAGCTTTCCAAGGAGGAACTTCCAACCTCAGCTCTCTGGAGCAAGCTGTCCATTCCTCCCAAGGAATAATCTGTTTCTTACTGTAGTTTACTGGGTGGATATCTCTGGGCTTGACTTAAGAAGTGAAAAGGGATTTTTCTGATGAGGGTGTGAAACCAACAAATGGAGGTTTCCTTCACAAAGCCCACAAAAATTTCATCTGTTTCAGTAAAACTGCTGCAACCTTCTCCAAGGACATGCCTGTAGTCATTAAAAAAAATAATAATAAAATAAATAAAAAGCACTGCAGTTAATATGCTCCTGTAAAAATAAAGCAAATTTAAGACTTTCTACACTCAAAGTTGCATTAATATAATCCCCTTTAGCTAATCAGGTGAGCTGTATGTAGAATGTACCCAAATCCTCTACTGTAGATGAAAAAAGACCGAGCACCTGCAAAGAAAGGGAGGTGTGAAATCTACTTTCCTTTCTCTTTCAAGCCTCCTCACCTTCAGACCCAAAGCAGATCCTATTGCTCTGGAGCAGGGACAGAACTGAAGAATCATGGAATTTTTTAAGTTGGAAAAGACATTTAAGATCACCAAGTACCACCATCAACCCAGCACTGCCCAGTCCACCAGTAAAACACGTCCTCAAGTGCCACATCTATGCGTCTTTTAAATACCTCAGTTTTGGTGACTCAGTCATTTCCCTGGGCAGCCTGTTCCTGTCCTTAGGAATCCTTCCTGTAAAGAAATGTTTCCTAATATCCAATCTATACCTCACCTGGTGCAAGTTGAGGCCATTTCCTCTTCTCCCGTCACTTGTTAGCTGGAAGTAGAGACCAGCCCCCACCTTGCTACAATCTTCCCATTGCCCTTCTCTGGACACGCCCCAGCACATCCATGTCCTTCCTGTAATGAGGGGCCCAGAACTGGATGCAGGATTTGAGGTGAAGCCTCACCAGTGCTGAGTACAGGAGGACAATCCCTGCCCTGGTCCTGGTGGTCACACTATTGCTGATTGAAGCTAGGATGCCATTGGCCTTCTTGGCCACCTGGGTACACGCTGGATCAGGTTCAGCTGCTGTCAGCCAGCACCTCCAGATCCTTTTCTTGCCAGGCAGCTTTCCAGCTGCTCTTCCCCTAGTCTGTGACCCTGTGCAGGGTTGTTGTCACCCAGCCCTTCACCTTGTTGGACCTCATACATTTGGCCTTGGCCCACCAATCCAGCCTGTCCAGACCCCTTTAGAGCCTCCCAACCCTCCAGCAGAGCAACACACCACCCAGCTTGGTGTCATCTGTAAACTGACTGAAGGTGCACTCAGTGCCCTTGTCCAGGTCACAGATAAAGACACTACACTGGGCTGGCCCCAGTACTGAGCCCTGGGGAACACCACTGGTGGCCAGCTGCCAGCTGGATGGAACTCTGCTCACCAACACTCTCTGGGCCTGACCATCCAGATGGACATCCAGTTTTTTACCGAATGAAGAATGCACCCATCCAAGCCATGAGCAGCCAGTTACTCCAGTAGAATGCTGTGGAAGCTGTATCAAAGTCCAGACAGACTACATCCACAGCCTTCCCCTCATCCACCAGATGGGTTACCTTGCAACAGCAGAAGATCAGGCTGGTCAGTTAGGACCCGTTTTTCTTGGATCCATGCTGTCTGGACATGATCCCCTGGTTTGTCTTGCACCTGCCATGTACAGTTTTTCATGATTTTACTGGTCTCTGCTCCTCCGCCCTCCCTGTCCTTCACCACTTGCCTGGCATCAGCAGCGTCCTTGCTGACCCCAGTGACCTGTGGCTTCTGAATCCTCCCATCCCACTTTCCCCTGAATAACTGCCCTGACATTGTCCCAGGGCCAGATTAATTGCCTTTTTTCTTTCTTAAGGAATAATGGTCAATATCACTTTCTTGAAGCCAAAAAGCAACACTCTTTTTCCTATTTAATTCTTAATATGTACTTGTATGATGCTGAACTGCTCTTCAGTCTCTTACTTCCCATCTACCCTCCTTTTTTGGTTCCCTACCCACTGCTCAGTGACCTCCAGTCTCTGGGGCACCAGGGCCAGCATCAGAGCAGGGATGCACAGTGGGATGTCACCAGGCAGGGCTGTGGCTGCAGGGAGGGGATTGTCACAGGCCATGGCTGGACCTTGTGCTTGGAATTTGCCATACAAGGGTGTTACCTTCCGCTACAGCAACAGGTTGTGTCCCCTCAATTCCTCAGCCTCCTTCATCTTTTTCCTCTGTCTTTTGTTCTGCTTTCCAACACTAGGAAAGCACTGGAGCAGCCAGAGAGACTACAGCTGACCTTTCCCAAGTACCTCTCCTATGCATCTATCTTTTATGGGGATTGAATATTTTCGCTTGATTGTGAAACATTTTGGACAGTAGATGATGGCTGGTGAGGGAAGCTTGATTCTAGAAGAGCTGAAGCTCTGTGCTGGGGTGGAAAGTCAAAATATTGGGGAGAGCTCTCTATACCATTACTTCTTAAATGTTCATCTGCTAAATACATTGCTTTTATTTCATTTACAGAACCTTACCCTGCTCTGAGGCCTTTTCTTTATGTGTTTGCTGTGGTATGGTCATAAACAATTTTTGTCATCAGCCTGATGGCAGAGAAATTCATACAGCTCTTACACCACTGCAATGCCATTGACTTCACGAGAACGACTTCCCATTACAGCAAGTGAAATCAGAATGAGTAAATATGCCATTTCTCTGCTGTTCACCATTAACACTGTAATGTTCACTGGAGCAGTCAGAGAAAGCCGGCGATTGGCTCTTGTTTGACTCCGTATATCTTGTGTGATGTGCGGGGCACCCTCTTTCCACTGAGAACCAGAACTGCTCTGACAAAGTGAAGAGCCAATGGCAGAATAATTAGGGCCTATCTATTTTTACTATACATTTGGAAATACTTTTTAAAATTTTCTCTATCTCTTTATGGAATTCAAGTCATTCAGTAACCCACAGAAGCCTTTCATCCTGTTCTTTTAGTTGGGAAAACTCTGAGACACAGACATCTTAAATAATTTGTCCTTGGCCCTGGATGTGGTGGAGACAGAAAAAGTTCCGTGCCCTATATTGGCGCTCGAATACATTTAACCACTAGACCACCCTTCGTCATGACTCCTTAGTGTTTAATTTAGACACAAACATAAGAAGGCAACAAAACAAGTAAAGTTCAGTTTCAGATCTACTATGGATCAGACACACAGAGCTGCCAAACTTCATCCAGCCATCACATGGTTGCTGTAGGAAAGGCTGGCAGTTATCTCCCCGTGCAGAGGTCATTGACAATCGCATACAATGGAGATACTCCCTGGATGGGCTGTGAGTTATTCTGGAAGAGGAAGAGAAAGGATCTGTCAAAGCTAGACATGTTCTGAAGACACAGCCTCATAAACAGACCCAGGCACCACCAACCCAAGCATGTGCTAAGTGGATCTCAAGGTCACAAGTGCCTTGGGGAGCCCCTGCTAGGTCTACCTGCCTGCCTGTTTCCCTCCATGTGTATTAATAGAATAGCCTATACTAGATTTTTAATCCAGAAGTTACTAAATTACAGTATTTCCCATTCCAATTTTAATGCAATTTTTTCCCTGGCATTTTCCATTAAGACAAGAAGGAATAATGAATTTCTCAATAATTAACATCTCACAGTTCTTTGTAACAGAGGTCATGTACTTTCTCAGCAACTTCCCTCTCCACAGATGTAAGCAGGGGGGGTGATAAGGTCAAGTGGGCACTCTTCTGGGCTCTGCCTCCGTACTCAGCTGTATCCATTCAAGAGAGCAGCAGCAAAATGGCTCAGAACAAGGACACCTTCAGAGGTGAAGGTGGCAGTCCCAGCTCACAGCTGTCTTGTCTCACTGTACACAGTGTTGTGACCAAGGAAGAAGATAGTTTTCCTATCTCCACACTCTCAGCTGCACACTCATTCAAAGCTTCAAGGTTTTCTGCTCAGGACCTGGAATATATTTTTGTTTTAAGCAATGAACTACCAAAATTATTTTCTTGCCTGATACATTCTCAGCAGTGAGCATACCTTTCATTTTTGTCTAAAGTAAACAGATTCCATCTACCCTTCCTTCTCAGTCCCCTCCTCCAAGTTAGAAATGTCAGGAATCACAATTGTTGACACTGTTCTTGCTGCAGGACTACCAAGAACTGGGGCTTTGGTACAAGCAGAAATTTGACCTGCTGTTTTCTCAGCCTTCATCTGAGAGAAAGAGGATGTTGTCTCTCTCATGAAGGGGTTTCGCAAGGAACCCACAAAACCTGTTTTCAGCCACTGCTGGTTTATCATTTCAGTCAAAATTGTAAGTAAATGAGTAGGGATTTACTTGGCTTAACTAAATGCTTCTACTTAAAAAAAAAAAAACCAAAAAAACACAACCAAAACAAAAACATTAAAACATTGCAGCTCAAGTTTCTCCTGTCACTCACTCATGACTTAAAGGCTGCCCTGTAGCGAAACTGTAGAAGTTGAGATTTAATATTTGCAGCAACTGATCTGCACAGGCTACAATAAATGCATTTGCAGATTTGCAGAAGAGAATAAAGAGTCAAAACCAGGTCAGTCCCTTCGTTTCCACTGTAGTTTTTGCTGTTGCAAAAGGCAGTTCAATTTCGCATAATCACAACAGCAAGCAGCTATAACAGAATACATTAAAAACACATTTGTTCAATAAAAGAATGCCATTTCACAAAAGGTCATGCTTTCAGTTTTGAGGAGACTGCTAGTCATTTGCTTAAATGCCAATATATCATATCACAAACCTTTGACTTCTCTATTCCCTAGCTGCCTTGGCTACAAAAATGAGGCAAACAGTATTTACCTACCTTCTCAGATGCTGAAATATTTGGCTATAAATTAAAAATACATAGTACTGAATATTTAAAATGAGGCACAGGTGAAATTAGATATACAGTCCCATAAAGTGGATAACATGTGGGAAATGCACTGTTAGGAGTCTCCTTGGGAAAAACAATGATCTTCGTAATTATGAGTTTTAGCAGTTTACCTAATTGTGCACAACATTCCATGGCATTTAGTTTGAAGCCAGCTAGTTCATACTAAACTTCAAATATTTAAAGACAACCTGGCATTTCAGGGAGCTTCTCCCCTCCATCTGAATGACAGCAGCCCCTGCAGCCCCTTTCCAGTGACAGAGTGAAGAACATCACCATAGATACACAGCACTTCTGCATGATCTCGCCCATAGCTCTTCGGAGATATTCCCCATCATTTTAGCCTGCACCCTGTAAAGATTCCAACAGATCTGAAAGGTGACTTTTATACTAGAAGAAAATTTGGTTTTATCCCAGGGGTAAATTTATTGCTTCATTTAATCTGCAACCTCCCCTTGAATACAGGAACCTAGCTTTTTGTTCATTTGTCTCTTGGGCACTTAGTTAATGAAGGGGAAGAATTTTGCTGATTGTACTGGCTGAATTTTTTGTCTTTTTAAAATGTTGTCCAAGCAAAAAAATGAGTTCTCATCAGTCCAGGTAGATGGGGAGAAATATAGTACCACCTGTGATAATAATTCATTTCTTTTTTTGTTCTGCATGACATTTAAAAGAAGCCAAGTTTCTGTATTTCAATATTACTACGAAGAAGCACCTGTAACTATGATTACTTTTTAAGGAACTATTTTTGAAAAATTTAGATGTTTTCCATAGAAACCACTCAATTAAATTTGATGCATGGGTAGTCTCATTTTTAAAAGATCCACCTCTAATGGATCATTTTTATCTCAGAAACTGGGGAATGTAAAGGTATGTTTCCTTCCCTATATTACAAATAAACAAGTAGAAGGAATGGGTTTTGCTAGGTCCCACACGTAGTAACTCCACAAAGGATACCTGAAATTCCTCGAGTGTGCCGTCATGAGGAGGTTGTGCTTTTGGAGCTTCCACCAGACCAAGCCTACAGCTTGGGACACAGAGGTCATCATTCTCAGAAGCAATCTATAAGAATTTGTCACCTGAGTTCCGTGAATATGCCCAGTTCTGCATGTGCTCTGTGTCCTTTGAACAGGCAAAAGACAGAACAGGTCTAAAGATGAGAAGGTGTGGAAACAGTACCAAGCAGAGAGAAGGTGACCATCATGGAAAAAGATGAGAGTAGAAGAGCCCAAAGCCAAAAGCAGTAACAGAGGATGAAGAAAAGGGCTGCAAGGCAGGAGGGGACAAGACAGAAGCTGGATTGTAGAGGTGAGAACTTAAGAGGTTTTTAATAAGTCCTCTCTCACACTTTGTTTCAGAATTTGGCAATGAAGAGACATCTCTTGAACCTCAATATGCCTCTGCTGTCTAGCTAACAGCTACAAAACCCAACAGGGAAAAATATTTTTTCTCATTCCCCACACATTCTGCCTTTAAATGCTGCTTTCTGAAATCTTAATTTTAATTTGATTTTGTTTTTCAATGTAATAAAAAATCCATACTGTAGCAGCATTAAAAGACAGTGAAAATAATCAATAGAGTTGACTACCTAGAAGTTCTGGTCCCCTTACAGAATAACTGCTGTGTGGAAATAAAATCTTTGTCCTATCAGTTACACACAGGCTGTATTTTTTTTTCTTATGAACATCTTAAACATCAATTACCCATGCAACCTGGGAAAAGCAATCATAATAGATGCTCTCTTTTTCAAGGTAAATTCTAAGAGAAAAGTAATGCTCTAAGCGGGAAAATATTCAAACAAAAGCACTGATTATATCCCTGTTATTGATATGAGCTTTTAAATGGCATATGATACAACCAGATTGGTTCAGTAAGAAAACAGGTTTAGAGTTGGATGGTAGCTGAGATTTTTCTGTTGTTTTTTATGGCTAAGGATAGCCAGATGGATAAGGATTTTATTATAGGTATTGGCAACTTAATGCGCTGAAAGCCTGACACATGACGCATTGACTCAAAGTTGGAACATTAAATTTTCATCAACGCTAAATTCAAGCAAATTTTTCTGAAACTGCAGCCTGGATGTGCCACTGTGGTTTACATATTACCTACCTCAGATAAAGAAAACCCACAAACATTGGTAATCATTCCCTCTGAAGTGAAAAAGGTGAGCAAAGAGCATTCATGCCAAGGCAAGAAGCAGAATTCTTGAAAACTCAAGCATGCAAACACACATGCTGAGCTCTGCTCCCCTGCACACCCTGTCGCAGCCAGGTCACAGAGCACACTGCCCTCTCCACATCTAGCAGCCTGGAAAACAAGGTCTTACTGTCAGTCTTCTGCTGCCTTCCAGTCCAGTCTCCAGACCAGGAAGAAGCACTCCAGTAATCCCCCAACCTTGCACTGCAGATGGACCTCTAACCGACACGTGATTTGTTGAAAATACATTCGTGTATTCATCAGTTACAGACATAATTTCCTAACTAGGCATGAAAGCATTGTTGGCTTGGAAAACATAAACCAAAGCAAGAGTGCTGGACGTGCAAAGTCTCCAAAGGAGTCTCCCATGGGTGACATTTATGTACGTTTCTTCATTTGTAGTATAGACAAAGGGAGTCATTTACATTCCTGGAAGAACTTGTCTCAGCAGTTTCCCTTCTGAGACGGTAAATGGAAAGAGGTAACTAATCTGTCTGTGGCCTTCCAAAACCTTTATAGGCGTGGCCAGGTACCTGCCTGGGAAAGCTCGTGGTAATATTAGATATGCCAAAATGAACATGAGGGAAAGAATACCATAGCTAGAGTAGGGTTAGCAAAAAAGAATTCTGGTCAGTAAGACAACAGAGTAACTTGATCGGTGCGCTTTGCACAGCACGACATGTCATTGTTAACACAAAGGATAAAAAACTTCACCATTAGTATCACTCAATCTGCAGTGATCAAACATCTCCCCGGGGTTTCTCCTCTCATCAGAACAAGAATTCTTCCTAAATTTGGCCCCTATCTCTTAGCCAGCATCACATCAGGCCTTCTCCAGTAACACAGGTGTCAACTGCAATAATGAACACCAACTGTTATCTGAGTCCCTACAGAAAGTCTCCCTGAGCCGAGCCAACTGCAGCCGGCAGCTCAGAGAAATGATCAGAAGGCTGCCGTGCCTGAGGTGCAGCAGGCAGGGTCCACATTTTCCTGACTAATACTGGATTTGGGACAGGAGGCTTTAGCAATGAGGTAGGTTTTGGACGCTGCTTCCACCATACCCAGGATCTGCTTGGCTTGTGGTGTTCCCAGCACTCAGCAGCCCATAAGCACCACCGGCTCGGGCTCGTGACATCACCGTGGCACTGAGCGCATTTGTCACAAAGTTAGACAGCTCAAATCCAGCCTGTTAGCCAAGGGAGCTTATGGAGCAGCCAAACTGCTGGCTGCAGGTTAAGCTTTCTTGTTTTGTTGGAGTGACCACATTTTTCAGCTGCAAAGAGCTCATTTTTAACAAAAGAGTCACTGTCTTTATCATTGGTTACACTTGCACGTCAGAACAGCTAAAAGTTAATTTTTGAAACGCACATAATTCCTTCCAATTCTTCTTTGGTTTTCTAAAGGGCCTGAGGTTTTTGGTTGTAAATTTTACTCACCAGTAACTCAACTCTCTTGTGAAACGTGCAGAAATTGCAGAAAGCAGTTTGATAAAGGAAGGCACATATTTAACCTCAGTGAGACCAGCCCCTGGGAATAATACTCTTTTGTACCACAGCACGGGCAGTCTTGTGAAAGAGAAATGAATCAGCCACGCACTCTGCCCCATAGCCTCATGGAAGCTGTACAGAACCACTGGCTGAGGGGCCAGCTTTTCACCTTATTATACCTTTGGGGAAGAGAAATTACTATAGTTGAGGCATTTTGCAGTGTGCTAAGAGGTTTCACAATCCCTGGGCAGACAGAGATGGTGAAAGAGCCTAGACTTGTGAAGTTAAAGGAGTAAATCATTGCTCTGCTCACGTGTCCCTGGCAGCCATCACCCGCCGGCCTGCACTGGGGCTGCCTTTCCCTGGGCCAAGAGAGCGGTGCTGCCCATGCAAGGATGGCGGATTTGGCTGGGGGGAGGAGAAAATGCTGCAGCCCAGGTAGTAGACCTGAGGCAGAAAGGCCAAGCCTAAGCCTGGAGCTCTGCTGCAGTCGTGCAGACACCAACACATCTCACGGGAGAAAACCGTATCCTACCTGACACGGGGGCTGTGGCTGGCTCCTCAGAAGAGCTGGTTTAGAAGAGACCCATCTCTTGATTTCAGAGCCTGAGGGTTCACATCCTGCTCATGACCTCAGGTGAGAAACTCACAGAGAATTAGTCTTAAAGCTCTACTTAAGTCTACTTTATGTTGACCAGAGAGAAGTCAGCTGCTCAGCAAAACAGACTTCTGCCTGCTGTTCTATGCCGTATCTGAGGATGGCATAGCATCAGACCTTTGGTAGAAAATGATTTTTAATTCAAAGCTGTAGTGTTTCAAAGTTCATCTGCGTAGCTGGTCTACAGGTAATTTTAAATTGAATTTTTACTGCACCAGAAAGTATTGGGTGCCAGCAGAAGTGAAAGGCAGAAGGCGGCTCTATTCCTCCTGCTGGTTTAAAGGCACAGTTCTAATAGTTTCCAGTTCCCTTGGGTGAGGGAAGCTAGCTGCAAACCAAACCACAGAAACGAATGATTTGCTACACTTCACATATAACCGAAATAATACACTGCAAAACAGTCACCATTCTTCAACTGTAAAAATGTGACCAATATAACTGAGAACAAGTCACACTGAAGTAGAAGTTTGAAAAACAAATTTGAGGTTGATATCATTAGTATAATTTTTTTCTAAATCAACAAGATGACCAAGTACCAGTGACACTCCAATGTGCCAAACACAGCAGAGCTCAAGTGGTTACTACTTTAGTGTTCCCTACTGACTTTTTCTTTTTATAGGATGCCTAGTGCAAAATCTCAATCTGATGAGAACAACAACAAAAAAGCTTTGAAAGAGGAAGACAGAATTTTCTTACTCTCTGTTGGTGGCGCACAGCCACATTTCCATGCACAAGACAGCAGTTTAAAAAGACGTGTGGGCTCTTTTCTTCTACCCAGTCATGATCATTAGGGTCTGATTTAAGATATCTGAACTCCTGGGTGTACTCAGCTATTAAGGCACGATTTGACCTTGATTTCCAAGCAGTCACTGCTCTAAGCCTCTGCATTTTTCTTTGAATTGTTCCACCTCTTTATAGATTTTTCCAGCTGACCCTTTTGATCCTATTTGAAGAAGCTGTGTGGGGGCAGTTCATTGCATGAAGGAATACTAGGCCTGAAAGACAACAGCTGTAGCTCCAGCAGAAGTTAGAAAAACTTCTATGTGGCAGTGTTTTCCTTTTAATTCCTATGCAACTGCCTTCTGAGTGCAAAATATGCTTCGCAGTTCATCTTAATTCTCTGATGACTTTGCCTTTCCCCAGCCAGCAGGACAGCGATTTTGCAGCTGCTGCTACTGCACCTCATTTATCAGCAGCTTCCCTTGCTGGCGCTCGGAGCACTGACAATTGTGCTCATAATTCACACAGAACAGGGACTCCACTCTGGAAGGAAACAAGAGCCACACAATGCCCTTCTGCAGCTTTCACAGCTGCGGGAGATACTTGGATGAAGTGGTTCCTGCTCCTGCTGATGCTCGCTGCCAGCCCTGCGTCCCTGACGATGCTCTGTAATGGCCAGAGAGCAGAGTGAATATAATGGGAACAGAACAAATATATTCTGGAATTTTCCAGGAGTTACTCCTCTTCTTAGCGTGCTATTAAGGTCAGAAATAATGACAGCTACCCTCACAGAGTACTTCTGTGGTGAGGAAGGGAGAAATTAGGATGTATTTCCATAGGTTACCTTAGGCAGTCTCCGGCAGAATAACAATCAGGTCCGATAAAAACATCATAAACAGCAAATAGGGTTTGCAAAGCTGAGCTATTTGATGCCAATCTAGAGCTAGGCAGGCAATCTGAAACCAGCTTTTACACTAACTGCAGCTGGGGAAAAGAAACAGGACTGGCACTGGTCCCACAAAACACACGTTTTGGTATTATAGCCAGCTGTAGCTCTGGTACTTCACCAGCCCTTCGGGGGGCAGTTTTCCTGTTACAGCTACGCTCAAGTAATGGGGAGACGATGCTGGAAGGAGGAGCCGTGCTTCTCCTTCTCATCCTTACACCTGGCTACGGAGTCTCAAGGCATCACAGTAGCAGCTCTCATCTGACCCCTACTGCAAGCAGGTGGGTAAGGGCTTATTTTCACCAGCAAACACAAGGGATCAGCGGCAGTCTGGCTTAACTAAGGTGAAACTCACCGCCCCAGATTCCCGTTTCATCACTGCTTTAAGCAGACCTCAGTGAAAGGGGCAGACCTGCTGTCCTCCTCCCTGCTGCAGCCACTTCACTTCCCTTGTGCTGGCAGGAGCACCTGCACTGGGCGATAGCTGAGTGATCCAGCCTCATCCTCATCACGAGCACCAGGATCAAATACTGTTCATTGGCTGGGTGAGGCTCTGAGCAACCTGATCTAGCTGAAGATAGCGCTGCCCATTGCAGGGAGGGGTTGAAGTACAAGACGTTTTACAGGCCCTTCCAACCCAAACTATTCTGGGATTCTAGAAATACTACTCTTACACCAGGCACCCAGCCTTCTCTTTCTCTTGCTGTCAAACCTTGCATTTCTTCCCCTTGACACAGGGGGGGAAAAATTCAGTCTCCAACTGGGTTTGGCATTTTCCATCCTTTAGAAACTGGTGGTGTCTCTCAGGCATTTACTTATACAAGAGTCATTACTTAATCTCAAGCAGCAGGAAGAAATCATTTAATGGCTTTTGTTTTGAGACAGTTAGCACGCTTGTCTAATTATCCAAAAGGCACCTTATCCCCAGGGGGATTCACCATCTCCAGCTTCACAGCAGCTGGCCAAAATCAGCCATCTCCCCAACAGCAGCAACCAGGATTGCCATGGCAATTTATCCCCTTAGAGTACGACAGTCACATCTTGTCTGGTCACGGCTGCTTTTCATCTTTGGATTCCGACCACATGGATTAAAACAAGCAGCACCAAGACTGAATCAGGAACTCAGACAGTGGTACACAGTCAAATGACATTTAGGACCCATTTTTTTTTACTTTTTTGCTCATTTTTATATTGCCTCCTGCCCCTATCCTTTCAGATAGTTTAAAGACATCACACTGGCTGCAGTATTTCAGCCCATATGCCTAATTCCAAGAAAAACTGCATTATACCACTGTTCTCTATATTAAAATGGACAGATATAAACACGTTGCATTGCCACAGCACAGTGCCATCAGGGATACCTGCACACCAGTGTGTAAAAGCTAGCTGTTTCTATGAAGCAGTAAGTTAACATCTTGTACGATCCACACACTTGCCTGTAACACCTTCCCACTGCCTCAAACAAGGAACTCACTCAGACTTTGATCTTTCATTTCTGCCTTTATTTTTCTGAAAACTAGCACTTCCCTTGGGTGATTACTGACTCCTGCTATGTCTCCTGAAGTGTTGCTCAGCTGCTTGTCATGAGTTACTTTTTCCCACATAAGTCATGCATCTAAAGCAAAAAATAAAGATGCATAACAGCAAAGAAGCAGGTGTTCAGAAAAGCAAAATGCAGTTATTTGGCAACATCCACGTGGCAAATACTTTAGCTGAACTAGCCTTATAGGCAGAATTGTAATTATACACAGTATATAAGAATGAGCACACATTTTCTCTTTTTAAATTTCACAAAAGATATGTCTGAATGCCAGCCATGATGTCTCTGACTCTTTAAAGCAGTTGCCAGGAAAGGAAAAGGGAGGTGTATGCATCCCCCCCAGCCCAGCTTTGCCAGTAGGACTATTCCATGATGAAATCATTATTTGAGGACTCAGGAGATCAGGTACTAACCTTTGACACAGTATCCTTGTGCACCTTTGGCCAATTGCCCCATCCTTCTGTAATGAACAGCAGTAATTACCAGAACGCTGAGAAAACAAGCAGGAGCTCATTTTATGATGAGCCACAGACACAGAGGGAGAATTCCCAACCTGCCACCAGTGAAGCTTAGTCAAGAAGCAGGAATGGTTAATCAGCGTGGTTAACCCAGCACGGAGCTGAGATAAAGATGTGTTACAGGGTGAGTAGAAACCGGTTTAATGAATCCAGAGATGATCTCACTACTACTGCAAAGCGCTGTGCTATCAGGATACTCTGTGATACACATCATCGCAGAGTACGTAAAACTGCATTTAACTTGAGCAAGCCCAGCACACTGTAAAGTTCACAGCCATATCTCAACCTTAGCTACAATGAGCTCTGTGCCACAGCTCTAAGAAGGGCAGCAGTGTGCACTTTGGCAGCCAACCATCATCAAGCTATTGGAATTGTCACACGGCAAAGGGCAGGCTGGTGCTGCAGTGACTTCACCCCAGACCATTAGCATCTTTGTGCTTTTTAGCACAGTCCCCGATTGTTAAGAAAAGAATGGCACTTAGCAACACTCAGCAAGACGAAATGAGATGAACTGCAGGTGCAGATTGTTGCTTGGATTCAGTAGGACAGCAAGTCCTAGGGAGCTCTCCTCCAAGAGCTTTGCCTCCTGGGTGGGACCCTTCAGCTCTTAGCTCTCCAACTAGACCAAGATCTAAAATCTCAGCACTAATCGCAGAGCCCATACCAGCTTTTTTTAGGGCTGGCAGAGCAGTTGCTGGCCACAAAAATAGACATGCTGTAAAAGCTTTGTATATTTAGAAGAAAAGAGAATACTAATTTGAAGTGAAGCAAGGCAGGATGGAGGAAAGCCAACTTCCCATTAAAGTTTGGTATGATCCCAGGGATGAACTAGTTAGATTAGGTCCTTTGCAGCAATATAGACTAAACATCACAAGGCTCAGGACAGGAAGCCTTATGAAGTCAAGAACAGCCTTCTCTAATTACCAGCTTGCCTATATATCAAGAGCATCAGCACTTGCACTTGGGAAGCCACCAGAGCTTATTTAATTCCAACATATAATAATGCACTGCTACTCCTGCAGCCGCTCCCAGCAGCCAACGAATTACCTGCGAGACTCAGAATTTATTTAGCAACATTTACAAATGGGCTTTGCATCTTTCTCTTGTGGTGTTTGCCCACTCCTGAGCAACAGGAGACACTACTGCATTCTTGTGGGAAGATTGGCACACGGCAAACCAGGGGCAGCTGTCTATCTTTGGGGAGCAGCCGTGGCTCAGTGTAACATGAACGGTTTAAATACCATTCAGTGACAACCTCACTGGTGGTTATGCATCAGCTGTACCAGCACAGCTCAGTCCATGGCTTTGGCAATGGCAGCAGGGCAGGATCCAGAGCGCCCTGCCCAACAAGCCTTGGGGTTCAGTCACCCTTTCCACGTTAGGGACATCAGACTGTGACAGGAGACTGCCAGAAGTGTAATTTCACTTACAAAAGGACAATGGAAAAAAGCTAGCTTTCTCTCAGTGCTAATTCCATTTCTGTTTTATCCCTGCCCATCAGGCAGCCCACTCCCAATATTCCTGACCAACCAGACCATGATGCAGAGCTAGGCTCTCTTCACCCACATGGTGAATGGGTGCAATGATGTAGCCCAGGAACCTCTGCTCCCCAAATCAAAAGTTAAGGCATAATTTCTCTATTCGAAACAAACCTTTACAGAATTAAAGCACTTACACTATGACTGCAGTGTCCTTACATGAGCCAGTCCCTTAAAGAGGGCAGGAGGAGCTGATGGGATGGTTTGGAAATGTGATTTGTAATTTCACATTGCTTTCAGAGCAGTTGTGTTTCAAGATCAAAAAACTGGATGTTGTACAGAATGACACAACTAGTTCAACAAAATACATTCCCCTATATTTTTCAAAGCTAAAGTGAACAGTTTTAGATTTCTAAAGTGAACAGTTTTAGATTTGTCCATTTTGAGGCTAACAGGGCCTGTGCAGATCTTAAACAGAAAAAAGAGGTGATGTTATACTGTAGAAAATGAAAAACAAAAACATCTATGTGACACACAGAAAAGAAAACTCAGGCTCATTTTGCCTAGGGAAAAAGAGAGGAGGTAGCAAAAGAGAGCTAAAATGGTAACATTACAGATCTATTTGAAACAATTTTGTTATATGCAGGGTTGGAATTCAATCCAACAGAAAGCAGAACATTTTTGTGTGCCAAAATATCCCAGCCCTTGACACCATGGCACTCTTATCAGAACACACAAACCCACCCTGGGAAGATCTCAAGCAGATCTCAGTATCACTTCTTATTTCCATATCCATGACCATTTCTCTGTCCATAGGAGAGGGAGCTTTATTCCTTGGTGAAAAACTCATTCCTCAGGGAAGTCTGCTCTCTCTCAAACACCATTTTGTCAGATCGCAGTGGAATCTCTTTTATAGTTCCAAATGGGAAAAAATCCAGTTTATGGGATTAATATATGAGTACTTGACTGTCACTCCTAAGCCCTCCAGCCATGTGTTGACCTTTAGGATTTCAAGACAAAGTGCTACTCTATTTGTCCTGCTTAAACTGTTCTACCTTTGGGATTGTGCCAGACAGACAACTGACTGCAACTATTATAAGAGCAATTTTCCAGCATGTGGATTACTAGCATGTGTCCACTTAAGCTAATTTTATATGGGATCAGAAGCCTTACATGTCACAGCCTCATGGTTTGTCACTCGGCTTCGTGTCCTTTATATCCAAAATCCTGTTTGTATGTTTAGTCCTGATTTATCTCTTCAAAGGTGTTAAGTACAGAAAACCAAAGGATATGGTGCACAGATGATCAGCAGAAAGCTTTGCTATATAACTTTTTCAAACAGAGAGAAAAGTATGGAAAAAGACTGGCAGAATTTTGGCACAAGACTTAGCTACTTTGGAATAGAGTTCATGTTTACTGCTGTAGCCTTGATACCATTTTTATATATGAGAACTCCTCCATCAGGTCTGTGATCCTCCTTGCTGCTTACATAAGCAAGAAAACAGTTCAGTTGCTTGTTCACTATTAACATTTGTATTATTTCTAGTCACATCTTCTGAACAAACCATGGAATCTGACCAGAGTTTGAGGATTTTTCCAATCTAGGTATTATTTTTTCTTTTGCAGCTCTAAGTTCTAAAAGCTCTTTGGTCACCTTCTCAGCCATACCATGTAAGTATTCATTAATGCAGCTCTCCACCCTTTCCCAGTGCTTGGCTATTTTATGTCTGCTGGCGTCTGCATTGCCTCTTCCTAACTTGCCACCATCCCAAACATTTGGATTCTGAGAGACTGGCTAACAGCCCTGAAAAAAAAAAAAAAAAAAAAAATCAACCAGCTGATATGATCAACAGCTTAACTACAATTTTTTTAAAGCAGTGAAATCAGAGCAGAGGAATTTCAGGGACTCCTACAAGGTTTGGATGTAAAAACAGGTTGGTGAACTGCACAAACCACCAAGACAGCCCAATGGTTCACAAGTATCAAAGGTCAGGGACTGGAGCAGTCCCACCCTTTTAGCCAAAATAAACCTGTCTACCCAGCAGCACTTTTTTTACTTTGCAAACACACTTGACCTGCCTATAAGGGACTCAATGCACAACAGAGCAAGGCACAGAATAAGCAGCTTGCAGATGCAGCTGGTACAACTGCAAGAAAGAGCAGACAGGTAATTAAGTTTTCTCCTCACTACCAACTCCTTGATGCCAAAGTTCCTGGGCTTTTTGTCTTACTTCCAATCCTTGTTAGCCTGACCAACAAGCAAACATTTCAGTCTACAAGTAAGAAATGCTTAGACCCCACAAATCAGACTAACTCAGGCCTGCTCAAAGAAGCACAAATACAGTTGATCATCTCATCTCATTTCTGTTTTTATTTTGAAAATACAGATTTTCAGTAAACCTCATAATACCAAATAGATCTTCCATGTCCTGACTTTCTGAGAGAAACAAAAAATCTTTATTTGAAACTAAATCAGATCAAATGCACTAACCATTTCATAATCTAGCAGACATGAGGGGTCACTCCTGTTCAGCTGAGCAATTTTCAAAACTGGATTTATTATTTAATAGCAACACATTTTTCAGGTAGCTCAAATGCTTATGGAAATAACTAAGTACCAGCCACACAGGTGTGTGGAACCTCTGCAGCACCTATTCCAACAGACACTGTCTTCATTTTCCACTATTTTTTGCCCATATTTTTCACACTATAAGAACGCTTGTTTACATGTTATTGGGGTAAAGCTTCCAAGGATGACAATACTGCTCAACCAAGCTCCAAATTTTGTGCAGCCTTCCTGTTAAGACACTTCTCATAACAGTTACTTACTTTGTTAATGGGTTATCTAATAGTCCATGCACTGCTTCACCTCAGCTACAACAATAACAGCTATTTCAGAAGCTTTAAAAAGGAAGATACCAAATACCATTTCCGTTGATTTCAGAAAGTTTATTACACCAAATGCCGCAAAGGAATTGACCAAAATGATAGCATACATAAACAACTATAAGAAAAAAAACCCATGTAGTTTGACATTGGTATTCAGTCATTCCTAAAAAAAGCCTATGTTCTTCAAACATGCAATAGTAACACACATCTTTCTACTATGGAAAACTTGACATATACGTCAAATTACCGCATTTGACCTCAACCCTCCTCCCCCACAAAAAAACAAACAAAAAAACCACAACCCCCCAAAAAACCAAAACCAAAAGGAAAATGTCTAGACTATTCAGTAGTTCAGTCTTGATTTTCATTTGGGTCCTTTTAACTGAAGTAGGAGTTATACTTGAAGGGTAAATGATCATTTTGCGTAAACCTTATATACAAGTGTTTGATGCATCTGAAAAGAGGTTTGGACTTTACAAGTAAAGATGTTTATAACATGGAGTGAGGAAAAAAGTCGATCTATAATTCTGGATGATGCCATCAGAAATCTGAATTACAGCATCAGTGTCTATTAGTTTTTCGCAAGCAAAATAAAGTTGTATAGATTAGTCCAGAGAGTACCTACTTAAATGAAAATGTTTAAATCTTGGTATTGTTTGGGGTAAAGAATTAATTTCAACTAAATTCTACAATTTAGCAGTTCATTCTTCCCCTAGGTTTAAGTCTTGCCTGAAAACAGCATACATTCTTTAAATTTCAGTGTGTAAACTGCATTTATGTGGGATTTTGGAAAGACTGTGCACTCCCACCTAACCAAGAAAGTATGTATTTAAGTTTACAAAAAACCTACATAATACTGATAAAAACAACTTTGGAATATTTGAAAATTAAGCTACATTATCAACTTTCAACACAGCTGTACATTCATATCACTTTTCATCCTATTAAAATAAAACCAGAAACATGCCCTAAAAATGTCTAAAAAACACATCTGTAAATACTTACTGCCCTGTCATGCCATACCAATTTACATAAACATCAAGATGCTACCAAAAACAAGTTAAAGACTTCGAGTCAAAAAAAAAAAAGCCCTAGAAAGTGGAATCCTGTCAACTGAGGTAGTACATTTGGTGGAGGGGGATATAAGCAATTACCTTTCATTAGTTTAAAGCCTTTTAAAGGTAATAAAGAGCTTTCATTTTGAATTTTCTTTCCCCCAAAACTAAAACTGTGAGAATAAAGTAGTTCAACGTGTAATTTCTGAAGAGCAGCAAAACGTTAGAGAAAGCAGCAAGAACTATAAAGTTTTAGCCTGGGCTGAAGAAAATACAAGTGCTTTCGACCATCGGTTCACATGCCACCACGAAGTTAACTGATGTCTCAGCCAAAGGCAGATTTTTTTTTTTTTTTTAACAGCTGATGTGGTAAAATCAGGTCTGTTATTGATTATGGTACTAATCTTGAAATCACTGAATGTCTGCAGATCTCTGCCCCCTTTAGTAAACTCTGAGATAACAAAAGCACATCTTTATGTTAGCATATATTTCTTCGAACAACTGTCAAAGTCTGTTCAGATAAAAACCCCACTTTAAAAGAACTGTTCTGACTTTTAATGATCTCAGTTACTATTTAAGAGTGACATGAGATAGAGATAGTACATGAGGAATTTTATATACACTCAGAAGCAGTTTCATAGTCTTACACATGCGCACACACATTCTCTATCAAGAGGGTAGTTTAGGAATAAGTGACTTGCTCTATGGTTCTTACTTCGTTTTAGCCTTGTGAAATAGAAAGTGGTATCTGCCAAAAGCCATATGCAGAGGTAAATTTACTTTCCAGCAGATAGGATTCACAGATCAAAGATACGAAAAGTTTGCTTAGCTATAAAGCAGGAGGAAAAAACCTGAACCATAGAAAGATTTTAGCCTTTTTAGGCAGAATACTAGGGAGACGTATGAAAATGCAATAAAAGAAACATTTGGAATGTCAGGTCAGAAAACCAGCATAGATGGAACAGCTTTAGCAGTGTTGTATCAGAATATTAAGTATCCCTCCACGTGGAAACAACCTCTCTTCACAGTAGGCCAGTCTACCTATTTCCCTCAAAAAGCAACACAAGGTTAATCAAGACCCCCATCACATTTAAACAATTCACAATAAGCACATTTCATTATTTCAAATCATTGAAAGTTTACTGTAGAAAAGTCCAAACATCAAGGTAGTATGAAATAAAAACACTTTTAATAAAAGTGTGTCCCTTCAGTGTTAAAAATCTGTAACCACCAACAAGGAGAACTCACAACTGGTGACCAGGAGTTTCTTATTAGAATTCACTATTTTCAAGCAATTGTGTTGCCAGAAATTTGCTTGCAAGATGACAATTACAGACACCGTATTCACAGCGGCTCACAACAGAACGGTCCAACATTGAGTTTTCCATTTAAGAATGTTTTGATCCTTTGTTCTCTCCTCAGTCTGGTCCATAGTTTCATATCCAGCTTAACAGTGCTTTATGCAAAAAAAGTGGTTTCTTACATTCATTTTAATCAACCACGTGAAAACAGTGAAGTACAAAATTTTATTTTGCTTTCTACAAACACCAAAGGCCAGTATCAACTAGTGGAGAAGTAGTTTCTGGTGTCAGAGTAGTTAACCTAGTAAGGAAAGGCACCTGGATGATAGTTCAAGATTTCTGTAGAACCAAAAAGGGTAAATTCAAACATTCAGAGCAATATCAAATATGGAGGTTTGCCCCCTACATTTCATTTTACTTCAAACAACGTTCCTCCTTTATTCCTATTCAGAGTGACAACTCGTAGCTGGAAAAAAGTAATACTTTTGATAAAAGTTTGGTGGGGGTTGTTTGTTGTCTTGTATTTCCCCAATATGATTGTCTTCAGTTTGTGCCAATTGTTTGGTGTATGTGCACACGGACACGTGCTCACAGCACTGGCATCGTTCAGAAGGTTTTCAAATTCATTCTCCTTGGAGATAGCAATACTTGATGACACCAAGACAAGTTTAGTTCCCAGGACCACAGTCATACAGCAAATCAACAGTTACTGAAGTTGCATCAGCAACAAATGTAAACTTGTAGCAGAAGTTCCATAAGGCTTTCCCACAAAATCCCTCTCCTAGAAGTCCATTCCATTCCACTTGTAGCCAAGGGCCCACTTGAACTCCTCCTCATTAAAACAGAAGCAGCCACAACTCTCAACCTCTTGCCCTTAAAGGAAATAGTACTATCAACCTCATGCACACCTCCATTCCAACATGACATTTGGCTGCTGAATCCAGGTGCCTTGTTCTGAGCCCATCACTTCTACTATACAAAACCACATGTATGCTCTGCAAGAAAATTGTGTCCCACCTAATACACCTTTGTAAAGGAATGCTATATACAGAGTTTACAGCTCCTCCTCCTCCTCCCCAGCAAAGAAACATACACCACACTCACAAGCATAGTATTACGAAATCCATTCTAACCCACTTGTTCTTTTTAACTGGTACTTCATGGTTTTGAGCAGCGTTTTGGATGGCAGCACCCAGTCTGCCACATAGTGTTAACTTTTGTCCTTTGAATAAAAATAAAATGCAAGGATACAGTCTCCTTAAGTCAGAAGTGAGACAGTAAGAAAAACCTGAATGCCTTTTGTGTTATGTAAACTGAAGTCCTCCGATAAAACTTCCGGTTGAAATCAGAATCGGAAGATGGTACAATGTACAGTCATCACCTGCTTTCATCAGTGCTCCCCTTTACCAGTGTTTGGCACCTCTGTTCTTCATTCAACATTCCCATTTTCATAATTGTACTTTAAGGGAATGACTATCCTGAGAATTTAATTTATAAGAGTATTTGAGCAACATATGGGGAATGAGTACTTGCTATAGCAGCCAACAAAGGCAAGTCATTGGATTCAATCCTAGAAATTAAAAAAAAAAAAAAGAGAGACAGATTTTAAAATAATATACAGTCACTTTTTCAAGAGAAATACAAGATGATACTTTTCATCCACTTTAAAGAAATTGGAAGTGTCTTGCTATTACTAAGTTCATTGTTTAATCATTATTTACTGTCAATAATCATATAATACCAGTAAAGGTAGGTAAATAATGCTTAAACCCAAGAAGTATGCTAGCACTTTAATCAAAAGACAGCAGTAATACATTCTGTGCTATATAATATTTTGTGGTTTAAAGAAAAGATCTTTTATTTATTTGCTAAACCATAAGCCTTAGATTGTAGTCTTACCAGTGAGTAGGCACCAATAAGCCCAGTTTAGCAAAGTACTAAGTATCAGTTTATGGAAGATTATGCATTTTAGGTTTTGAATATAACTCAGTTCACTACATAGGAGCTCTTTTGTACCAAAAATGACCAAGAGCTGAAATTATTAATTATTATGCAATAACAGTTCAAGGAACGTCTCTCAAGTGCAATGGTCAGTTTCCAACTATTTCCAAATAGTGAAGCTGCTCAGAGGCCAAGATTTCAGTACATATTTATATGTATTTAACACGTACACACACACAGAGAAAAGTGCTTATTTTAGGGTTTCATTATTTACATTTCTGAGCATGAAGTCTTGTACAGTCTGGAAGGAGATAAATTAGATTTAAGCAGAAGTGCTAAAAGACATCTTGAGAAAGTGTATTTACTTCTTCCCCCTTTTCTGCTGTCAGCAGGCAGATACCTAAAGGTTATATGCCATCAAGTACTATTATTAGAAGACAGCTGCTGAACTGGACACCTGTTTATTTTTGAGACCCTCTTGTCCCTCAAGATACAAATGCACCCTTTTCATTCCAAAAATCCTGAAGTATTTGTTGGGATGAAGTTTCCATTAAGAAGATCACAACAGAAGAGAGTGTATATGAATGCATGGATAACTTCCTAATGACCAAAATCCAAACTCTCTTATTTCTAAAGATTTTAAAATGACAAGTATTTTGTTGTTGCTGTATAAATGTCCCCTCCTTCAAGATAGCTCCGTAGAACCCATTTTTGCAACTTATTAGGCACATGAAAGAGGAGTGTTAAATATGAAGCAAACCCTTGTGAGAACAAGCTGTCAACACTCAGATGAAAAGGAAAAATAACTGCCCCAGCTTTTGCCATTGCTTAAGATTGATACCTGCAATACTCACCCCAATACAATTCCTAGTTCTTTTACATGCACTCTTGTATGTCCTCGCAGATATTCTGAAAGCATTTTGCTTTTGAGATACATCTCTTGCAGTCTATCCTCAAGATGCATTATGCACTGTAAACACAGACCAAAAACCTCAGAACAGCTTTTGCAATTGCAGGCAAATATAACAGAAACATAAGCATATTGATTTACCTTCAATCTTAGAAGATAAGCTAAACCTCCACTCCAAAATCTAGAAGAGGAACTGGATTTATTACAACTGTGCTATAAACATTAAAAAGTTACACTACCCCAGAAAGAGGAAACCCCTCATGGAACTGGGGCATTCCAGCTCTCTTGGGCAGCAAGTTTGCTGCACAAACTGCACCTCTACCTCCATTCAAGTCTCTGCATTTCTGCCAACTTAAACAGTTTTATACCATTCTGTATATCTTACTAAGAATTAAGGCAGAATTCTTAGATCAAGATGTCTTTGTTATAAGTCAGTACTATTTTTCTGAAAGACTTGGTTTAGACAACATTTCCTAAAACTATCATTCTAGCTCTAAGGCTCTAGTGCCATTCTACTAAGAAACAAAGACTAAAGAAGTGGAAGACACCAGTACTTTATTCATCATAGAACTATAGCTCTTTTGCTGACTGCTTTTCTCTAGCAACTAAGTTACAAATCCATTTTAGGCACTTGTTTTCATACTTCCTAAGTACTTTCAGTTTAAAATTGCTTAAACATTTGATGCTGATTGCCAAAAGGTAATAGTTCAAGTGGAAACATCAATTTAATCATTCCACTTTTCTTCCAGCAGTGGAATGCTAGAAATGAATATTATTTTTTAATGCAGTCATGTGATTCATGGCAATTTCTCATATCCCAACTACAAGAGAGCAGATGAACCTTGGCTTCAAGGAGGGAGAGGGGTTAGTTATTCTGGGAAGACAAGGTCAGCAGGCAGCATGTAGTAGGCAACATGTAGGCAAGCTGAGTGGGTCGGAAGTCTTACAAAGTATTTTGTTCTAGGACAAAGGTACTTTCAAATTTGATACATTCCTTCTTTTCACAGGGACGACCACTTCAAAAAAGTTAAATTAGTTCAGCTCTCTGAAATCTGGAGATGAAAGCAGGAAGCACATGTAGAACCTCACATTATCAAACATATAATCATCCAGCAGGCACAGACAGCAATTAGAAACAGTAGCAGCAAATAGCTTCAGGCCATCATCCCATGCACGGGAGTTGAATGAAAAACCCTAAGTATTAGAAGTGAGATCTGGTGAGACCAGTTTTGTTAATTAAAAAACTAATGAGAAAAAAAAAAGGACTCAGACTTGTAGGTAGCCTAGTATGTATTTTTTCTGATCATCTGGAGTAAGATGAAGATATTTAATTATTCTTCCAATGAGCTAATATTGAGTCTTAATAACGGAAAATATAGAACCATTTTAAAAAACGTGCTTCATGGTAGTAGAGGAAAATCGCTGCTGCCAGTGGAGGAAAGGCAGAAGGTTTTTGACAACAGTTTGATCCATTTGCGTCAAGCAAATTTTCACTCAAGTCATTATAATCGTAACATTTTAGATTCTGGCCAAAAGGGAAGCAAGCACTCTTATCTTTTCCACGACAGGTAACCCTCATGCAAAAAAGCTATGAGCACTTTCTCAGTGGTTCAGGGGGGCATGAAACTGAATCACAAAGTAGCAGTTCAATCTCTTTCAATTCCAGTATTTGTGTTAAGGATTATGGATTTTTTTTTCAAGTTATGAGGGAGCAAGTAAGGAAGAACCCCACATTCTTTTAAAAGAAGAGTTGTTTACATCATATGATCTATTCCTTCTGAATACCAGCAAAGAATCAAAAGACATTTCTCCCCACAAGCTTGGTACATTAACCCATCGTGTTCAGCGTCCACAAGTCCTTTCTTTTTTTAATATTAGCTTCCTCTGTAGTTTCTCATTGACCAAATGGAAAAAAAAAAATCAACTTCTAAAAATACAAGAGTAGCTTAAACTGAGTTTAAAGGTGCAGATAAAAGTTTTGACATATTGCTGAAATGCAGCAGTTGCAGTCAGCACTTTACCAGGGCATACTGTAAAGCTCTCTCCAGCACAACTGTCTGAAGTGGTACAACAAAGATATCACCACAAAACCCCCAAAATACTTATTCATCTGAACAGTAACTGCCTGTAAAGAGGTATGCACTCCTAAAGGAAACTCCAAACATACAGCATTGTGGTCATCACTGATTGATATGAGTACATCAATACTTATGTTTCTATCCAAATTTAAATCTATAGAAATACTACTATGAAAATGTAACACTTCTAGAGTTTAGGAACACTTAGCTTCCATGCACTAATGCTGTTTTAGCAGATTGCAAAATCCCCTGACAGAAGGATCAAAGTGTCTCTAACACCAATTACGAAAAACTTGCAAACTACTAGCACCATCACTTCACAGTGCCTTTTTGTAAGAAAAAGGAAATAAAATACCCTGAAAATATTCTGCCTCCAGACATCTCCCAAACCACACAAAGCATATAGAAACTGCATATACAAATCCTAAGGTAACACTGGAAAGAACACTTCAGTTGCAAAATCAACTACGCAGTTTAAAAGTGGCAGGATTTAAAGTGTGACTGTGCTAGTGTTAGGATACAATTTCAACCACAGTTGCATATTTTTCAATGCCCAGAAGAATCCAGAGAAAACACTCAAAAATGTACCCACATATTTTGCCTAACGCTTGACTTGAAGAACTTAGTGTAGTCAATCCCACCATTTTAACCCAAAACAATGCCAACCAATACTATCTGGAGCTGTTAGTGTCTAGCTCTGTCTTCCACTTTCATCTGCTGGTGCAGCCATTACACAGGATTCCTACAGAATTTCTCAAGGCTATCTGCTGCTGGAGGACAAATCAATTCTGTGTATTAGAAAAGGGGTGACCACTGAAAAAACACTCTATCTCCCCTCACCAACAATCATGTGCTAAAAACCAAATTACAGTTATTGCAGTCAGACTTGTGGGGAATTTTGTTGTAATCAGCAAAACCAGCATTACTGATTTGCTCTGATGAACTCCACTACAAATGAGGACAGGAAAGGATGCTGTGGGATAGGGAGTACGCAACACGACAAAGTAACGTTCCCTGCTGCAACCCACCCGCTCCCAGGAGTCTCATCCCACCAATAATATGGAGCCATTAGGAAAGCTACCCAAGACAGCACTTGCCAAAATGGAAGGGTCAAGTAAATAAACAGAGGCACAGTTAGTTGGAGGGGAGAGAGAAGAGGCATCCACTGCATAGGGTTGAATAAAAACCCCGAGAAAGCTGTTTGCCGGAACCAGGATTTGGTAGATAGACACTTAAAACAACTTTCAGAGTAGAGAAGTGTGTAACTTAATCAAAAAAATATTAAAAACAAATGTAAGAGTCCTAAACATAAACACATGAGGACCATGCTAAAACTGCCTAAACAACTTATGTTCTGGCAAATGTATTTTGGAGCTGTTAACTTTAATCTGATCTATTTAATGTAAATTACAGGCAAACCAGTGTCCAATACTGGGCTGTAGCGTGGATTCCTTACAATATGTTACAACAGCTCTGGATTATATCAGGCATTAGTTCATGGATATCACAACACAGTTTACAGAACTCTGTGTTTGCTATCTGAGCTAAGCAATTTCCATTCACTTCGGCCTTCAATAAAGAAATACTTACAAAGTCAGCGGGGACGTTGAGTTTGTAAAGCTGTAAAATAGATTGCAACAGACTGGATACTTGACTCGAAACTAGAACATCCTTGCCTAACTTCACACTGTCCATCATCTTTCTCTGGCTTGTAGCTACTTGTACATTCCATTTATCTGTGTCGGCAATAATGCAGACAGCTTCTGCTATGGGCTCGTCTAGCACTGGATGCTGCAACAGAAACAAAATACAATTATGTGATACTTTTGTATACATTTCCACAGTTGAGTCTGAGGTTCTAATTTTATTCACACTGTTGTAGCAAGTAAGGAAGATTCAATGCATGTTTTTGTCCATTAGGGAACTAAAGTAATCTCAAAAAATGACAAGGAATACCAACTTTAGTGACAAGATTCACATTCGGCATTCAGGAGCACTGGATCTGCCAATTTGATCAAGACATTTGATTTTCATTAGTGCCTGAAAGTCACTGCTCCATTTGGTTTTTCTTCATGTATTCCCCCTACACTGAAGAGATTAGTTTCTTTCAAAATGAAGAGCATAATAATTACAGTGACCCAGTGATGGTGAAAGTACATTCAATGTTTCAGAGATACAAGAGGGATTTTACTATTCACAATCAAGCAGGGTGTAACAGAATAGCTGCGGTTGCAGGGGACCTCTGGAAATCCTCTAATCCAACCCCTTGCCAAGGCAGTGTCCATTAGAGCAGGTGACACAGGAACAAGTCTGGGCAGGTTTTGAATGTCTCTAGAGAGGGAGACTCCATGACCTCCCTAGGCAGCTGGTTCCAGTGTTCTGCCCCCTCAACAAAGAAATTCTTCCTCAGAAGCTGAGGTGGAACTTCTTTTGCTTTAGTTTATGGCCATTGCTCCTTGTCCTGTTGCTGTGTGGTCCTGAGCACCACTCTCTTGATACCTGCCTTTAGGATATTTATATGCATCAATGAGATCCCCTCTCAGTCTAGTCTCCTCTGAGAAGAGAGATGTTCCAGATCTCTAATGAGCTTTGGGGCTCTCCACTGGACTCTCTTCAGTAACTCCTCATCCTTGACCTGTGGAGCCCAGGACTGGACACAGCATTCCAGATGTGGCCTCACTAGGGCTGGGTAGAGGGGCAGGTGCACCTCCCTTGGCCTGCTGGATTGTTCCTGCTATGCACCCCAGGAGAGCCCTGGCTCTCCTGGGAGTAAGAGCTGCGCAGGCTCATGGTCCACTTGTCATCCACCAAAGAAGAGCCAGCACCACACTAGATCAATGTGATGTTGCCTAAAGAATGTATATACAGACACACACATGTATCACTGTTCTGGATAGTACATGCAGTCATGCCAACAGGATGATTTTTAATTGCTACAGAGAGAAGCTGCTGCCAATTACTAGATAACACTTTAAATTATATACTGAGGTCACACAGTTATTCCAGTGAAAGTTTAGTTATAAATTTTATAATTTAGGAGTACTTACAGTAGAAAAAGAACACACCAAAGTTCTTATATATACAAAATTACCTTCTGTAGTCAGTCATTTCTGCTACAGACTAATATCATACAGGCCTCAACAAGACTTTACCTCATCTGCAACACATGCTACTAAGTGGCAAAATAAGAAGTTTCGACTTGCATATAATTTTTCTGAAATACAGATAATTTTGTCTGCTATTGTGATGTAAAAAAGAAGCAGCTCAAAGGTTTTCTTCCTTGTCTGTAACTTGAAGTTGCAAGCAATCTTCCTTGTGTTAATCTTTGAAGAGAAGCCTCAAAAGTAATAAAAGAAAGCACATGATTCTTGCATGAACAGACTTTGCATATAGTGAATTAAGGGCTTAGATCTTTCAAAAAGGAAGACATGACAGGTGTGGCTGTTCAGCACAGGTAAGTAAAAAAAATTAACCTACTGAAATAACCTGTTTCTGTAGATTTCAGTAATATCACAACTCCTACTCTGACTCAGTACTTTAACTCACATGCATTGCATGAAGTAGATCTGCTAGTAGACACTGCTTGAGTTTTTCATCGTTATTTATTCCATGCAGCACTAGATCAGGTATATACGTATGACAGTAACCACCCAGGAGTGATCTTCCAAAGTTTTTCACACATTGACTGCTGATGGTGTTTGACCTGAAATACAAAAATACAAAGCACGTAAGACTCTTGCTTGACAAACTGCTTTCAGATTTTGCATGAATGTAAAGTCATGCCTGCTTCTACTGCAAATATTAATCAACAGTTCTACTCCAAGCATACAAAAATGTTCACACCAGTAAACATCTGCTGGTGCTCTTTGAAATAAGAATTTTAAAACTGAAATTTAACAATGTGTTGATTTCTTCAAACTTGTAAATAAGCAAATTTATATGCAGTGGAGTTCGCGGGATGTATGAGCTCCATGCTCTGCAGATTACAATTTTGCTAAATTTGAATTTTCTTTAACTCTCATGCTTAAGGTAAGTCTAGAAACTGACCTTAAGCACCATCAACCTCCATGTGCACCTGTAATGCTCAAAAACTTTCAATTAGCATGCATGTTTATTCCAAATCTGTATTTGATTTAACAATTATGTCAAATCTAAACAGTTAGCTTTTTAAGCTAAGTTTTGCTAGTCCTCAGATGTTCTATCTACATGTCTACATTAAATATTTCAGTCAGTTTACATAAAAAGCCTGATCACCTTTTGTTAGGCATTTGAAGTATACCTTTTTTATAAAACTTTATTAAACCTGCTCTGTTTTCTTTCTGCCAAATCTCCTTTCAAGAATTCTAACCACATCGCTGTCTGCTACTGATTTGTTTGCAAGGAACTTAGTCAAGATCCTAGAAGATTTCAGACTTGAAACTTCAAATAACTCCAAAGTAGCTACAGCTTTTGACTCCATTTAGTTCTAAATTAATCAGACTTCAATACCTTGGCAAAGGAAGTTCCACTTCTGCAAATTCTTCAAGTCGTTTGCTGATGTTATGATGCACTTCATCAGGGATACAACAATCACCTTCTTCATCACTAGCTCCAAGAGCACTGTCCGAACTCTCATTCCTTGGAATGTCTCCTTCAACTCTGAAGGAGGTTTTCCTTTCAGAATCCCCATAGGGGACATTTTTAGCACCTGCTTTAGGGGAATCGTGTTTGACAGCAGAATCTGCTTCTACGCAGTCAGAAGAATAGTTCTCCAGATTGCCAGAGCATAAAGTTCTATTTTCTTTCACGTTTGGCAATTTTACAGTTTCTACATTATCCGTGGGCAAAAGCAGTTCACTAGATATTGAGTTAATTAAATTCACCTCAGTTCCTTTACTTTCCATATGTTGGTTAAGTATGCTTTCCTTTTCCTCACACAGTGGGATTTGTGCATAACAAACATTATGTTTACTGATGGGTATAAAGGCAGCTTCACAACTGTCTTCTCGATTCTGAGAAGCATCCACAGTCAGATTTGTGGAGCTTGAGGCACAATGTATGACCTCCAGATTTTTAATTAATGCCTTCAGATTTTCTTCCATTTCTCTTCTATGAGTTTCTACGTCTGACTCTGGTGATGCTGAACTTCCAATCCGAAAAGTGACCTTTTCTAAGTGTGAACTCCGGTGGCCAGACCTTTCAGGACAAGGTAGGGCAGACGACCTACTAGAAAACTGATTTTCCACTTTTCTCTCATTCTGGTTCTTGTTCTTTACATCCATTACATCCTCTAATTTAGATGATTCTTCAGAGTGGTAGGATACCATTCCTGTATCAGTGACAGTTCTTTCGCTACCATCAGCTGCTCCTTTACAGAAACTGCTAGTTAGACAGTCAACAGATGTTTCAGATGTCTGAGTGGCCTTTCCTATTGCTCCCCTCTTTTCTTTTGAAGAGACTGGGACAGCCTGAGTGCTTTCTGGTTCACGCACCCACTCTGCAGTACTGTTGTTCTTATTTCCATCATTCTTTGGAGGTAGGATTGGAGGCACAAGAGCAGGTTCATTTTTAACAGTGACAACCACATAATCAGATTCCTCTACCTCTCCCTTTTCTAGTGCAGTTGTGATCTTGCTTCCATTTAGCACCTGCTCTCCTTCCCCAGCCTTCTCAGACCACGTCAGCTGGTTTTCCTGCAGCTCAGAGCACCGGATGAAGTAAGTTAGAACGTAGAGCAAGCGCTGCACCAACTCCTTGCGCTTTCCAACAATAACAGTTCGAGTCAATCTAACAGGAGAGCCTATGGCACCATAAAGATCACCTACATAGGAAAGCAAAAAGTTCACAGCTTCATGTTGCGTGGTAATACAACCTACGCTGTTCAAATTCAACACATTTTGAAAGAGCATTTATTATGGACACAACTAGCCAGTCAATTTCTTTCACAGTAAATTCATAAAAGTCTTAAACAAAGAAAAACAAAGGAAGTCCCTGAATGTTTCTTACACCTGGCTTTTGTCTGGAAGGGTTTTTGTGAGGAATCAGCTGCTATTACCCATTTCTTTCTGTTAAGAGCCACTAAATTTGATTGACGCAATGCTTACAAGATATAATCACCTGGAAACTGACACAAGAGGGGGCAAAGAAGAATGTAGATCCAGCAAAACTCTGAAGCCAGCTATACTATTTTCTATTAATTTTCTTTCACATCAAAATTTTTCTGTTTTAGTGCAGTGACCTTTCTGATAAAAATGGGCATTTTTACACAGACAAAAATCTTAATTACATTTTTCAGGACTAAGGTATCAAAAAAGAAAAAAAGGAATAAATATTAGCTTAATAAATGAGGTTCAGAAAAAATGAGGCATGTAACAACCCTACTGAGCAAGGCACGTGCTGTGTATGTGGGAGCCAACCTCACTCACATGAGCATTTAACTTTGGCAGGGGGCAGTAGAGAAGTAGAAAATCAAAATACAACTGCAATATGAAAGGCAGGCGCTACTACATCATCATCTGAGTCCCCCCCAAGAACAACTTATTTATTATTTTTCCTGAAGAACTGCTCTTTTAACAGAACTAAGATCATACGTATCCTACTTTTAAAATATTTTTTGGGACAGTGGCAATTATCTTCCAGCTGCTTATAATCATCAGCTAAAGGATTCCTACTCTGGAGTTCTGGGAGAAGTAAACATAGATAGCCAGTAAGGGAGTGTTCACATGCCCTATTGGTCAAAGATCAGCTAACTCAAGAAATACCTATTCTTAAGATGAGTTAACCCAGTTCTCTTCACATGACACCCATCAGAGAACACTCACTAAATTGTCTTAGCTTAACCAAACTATGACTGATCTCACCAGACATAACAGACAGAATGGCTGATCTCACCAGACAGCCAGAAAAAACTAAATTTTCTTCAGCTACCTGAAGTGTGGAAAGCAGGCTTCTCTACCTTGAGGCTTGATCAGCTACCTGCTAATCTATCAGACTGCTTTCAGGTGCTAAATCCTTCCCCTGCTGCTCAAATTCTGTTCTGAATAGAGCTTGCCATCAGGGTTTTGTACTAGACCTCAAGAAGCAACATAATATTAAGAGTTATAAACAGAGCTTCAGAAAGGTTTCTTCTGAGGACAAGGGGGCCTCTGGTTTCAACACTAATGCAGCAAAAAAAACCCCAAACCAAACCCCAAAAAACAAAAACAAAACAAAAAAACCCCCACCAATCCCAAAAAACCAAAGAGCACATTGATGTCCAGCCTCTTTCTCATTATAGAGAACATAAAAGGAATAAGGCTCCCAACTCCATTCCTACAAAACAAGGATCAATGAGACAGCAATTCCATGGCTCTCTTACTGTCCCCCTTGCTAAGATCTGCCACTTCCCATGATGCCAGTGAGGCACCGGAGAGACTCCTGGGTGGTGGGATCAGCGGTGCCATCTTCCCTCAGTTAGGGACACCCTTCCAACCAACCCCAGAGCCTAACAAGTCAGCAAGTTCATTCCTCAGGAGCCAAAAGTGGGCTTCAGATTCCTCAATCTCAGAGGCTGGTAGGCCGCAAGGAGAAGCAATTTGGAAATTAAATTTGAATATATTGTTTTACTTTTGAGTTGAGCACAGTTGCTATGGAAATCAGATTCAGGCTTCAAGTTCATTTGCACAATTTGCTTTTCTATAAATACTAATAAGACAGTACAACAAATCATGCTCTTCAAAACATACTAATACTTGTTAGTACCATTAGATTGAAGCTGATGTTTAAGAGACAGTATGTCTTCATGACAGAGGGACTTACAATTGCATCAGTATGTAATTGCAATTGATATGTAATGAAAATACAGGTCTGAAGGTGGAAAGCCAAGTACATCAAAACCCTGCCATTTCCGTTTTTAAGCACCAAAGTTTTCCTCCCTCTTCTTAAAGAGAAGGACCAGCAGAGGGCAACATCTCACTTTCTCAATCAGTTTTTGCAACCACATCAGTAACAGATTTTCGGGCTTTATAAGAATGAAACAAAATAGAGAGCATTTTGAGTTCAGGCACTGAGAACTTGGCAAGACAAAAAGAGAAACAGACTCTTGATTAGTCACCAGTGGTGACTTCTGAGAGCGACCACAAGAGCTACTGCTGAGCTTACGCCTCCAGTCCAGCTGGTTTTTGTAACTCCAGGCCGGGCTTCGTCCTCAACACACTTCTAATTTCCCCTTCAGTCTAACCTCCGCACAATGTTTAAAAGACATCTTAAACCCAGAAACAATTCAACTACAACTACATGGGTAAAGTAGCAAATCCTTCCTAGAGGTTACTGAGAATAAGAAGCCTGAGACAATTAGGAAGTAAAAATACCAGCACCACAGAGTAAATCACATCATTGCCTCAGCATGCACGTGTGTTATTTTACATGGCAATATAGTTTATCAGCTAACGTGAAGGGCGGTCTGATGTCAGATTTTCATCTGCTGCCAAGAAGAGGAGGAATTTTCAAATATTTACCACTGACAGGATTACTTTCTCAGCTTTCATTCACCTACTCATTTCACATCAGTTATGTAGATCCTTGTACCAAGATAATTTACAAGCTATAAAATATTTGTCAGAGACCAGCCTGGGGCACAGAGCATAGAAAAAGAATCTTGCTCCAAGCCCATTCATGTAACAGTAAGTGAACAGAGGTACTGGCAATTGCCAGAATTCTGATCTATTGCCCTGCTCTCTATCCTAGCTATGTGAGAAAGAGACAAAGGGACGTAGCCAAATTTAATTACAAAGGGCCTCCAAGGCCCAAGTAACTCCTCTAAATCCAGTCTATTTCATCTTACTCTTTCCCAAACTGCTCAGACCATTCACAGCATTTGCACCATCTTAATTCCTCTATAACAAGTCAACCAGACAGTGTAACAGAGGATGTCAACAGGAACAAGAATAAAAAGCAGGCTATGCAAAGAGGCCGCCAAATGCTCTGATTAATCGGGCAAAAGACACCTATTGGTAACAGGAAATGTGACCTGGATAACAAGTAGCCCTTATCTAAAAGGAGTGGATGCACAAAGGTGCTTGTTACAGAAAAATCTGAAGCCCTTCCAAATCATACTGACCCAGCTGTGCCCAGAGAGGGTTATATGGGTGGGATTTTGCCAGCATGTTCACAGACTGGGATGTGCGCTTCTCAGAGAAGGCCTTGATGGGAGGATGGTCAACAGGCATCACTGTCGGGACCCAAGCCAGGTGATAGGTCAGCACTGCAGTCAACAGAGCAGCAAAGAACCTGGGAGAAAAAGTAAAAAAAAGGCATGTCCAAAGTAATACCAGCAAAAGAAAACCCCATTAAGTGCTTTAACATTCACATGCTCTGAGAAGCACACATGCGCTTTCTTAAGAAAAAGGGATTGGGGGAAGCTTACTGATTTTTGTTGATCTGTTCTATCAGAAATGTAAATTCTTTAAGAAAACGCTGGCATAGCTGATTCTTTTCCAGGGTGCTGGACATCATATTAAGCCACACAGGCTCTGCAATCCTTGGAACAGAATATAGGTTCCAGATGGTAACTCTGCTCAAAGAAAATTCCCAAAAAGCAAGTGTGAATATGCACATTTAAATTCTGCAAATAAATATAAGTAGCCCCTTTCCTCATCTGTTGTCCAGATTTTAATTTGCTTTGTTTGTTTTGGGTTTTTTTGGGAAAGATTCAGGTGGCTAAACAAACTGGAAGAGTTTTAACTCTTCCAGTAACTGCTAGTGTCCAGAACACTAGTCTGTTTAATTCATATTATCAGTAACCCAGTGTCTTCATATGAGTTACGTATTTGGCTTCCCTTTTTCGCAATCCCATGTGAATTTCATTCAGAGAAACCATTCAGAAATAAGTTTGAGGGGAAGAAGAACCCACGCTATTCATTGCACAGACTCAATTCTGCATTCCAGATATTACACAATCTCCATTCCATTAAAGCCTTCTCCCTCTCCTAGGCTGACTTTCTTAGCATTTGACCATCCTATCCTTTCTCAAGTACAGAAAAGAGAGCTTTTGACTGCAACTTTCTTGCCAATTACATTGTTCAGCATCTATGGCTAGGAGTAGACACATCCATCTGCCTGAGTACATCAATCGACCCAACTGTGCAGGCATCAGCAGAAGCCAGCTCTTGATGAGATGTTTAGACTTTAACTGACAATCCTAGGAACATGTGAATGCAACAGAACTACTTTCATTCTCATTTGGAAAGTGGCTGAGCTGGTTTTGCTAAACTTTTCTGAAAACATTTACCCAATGCAGAAGATTCATTCATGATAACTTCAAGACTGTCTAAAATACAAGACCTTACATTCAATTGCTTATAACTGAAAGTGACAAATATCTTTCATGGAGCATGAAAAGCCCTCTCCTTGTAATTCAATATTCCATCAACTCACCTGAATTCTCCCAGGGCATCCATGACACGGCTGATATAAACCTGCACTCTCTGGCTGGATTCTGCTATTTTTCTACATGAGATCATGGCCTTGATTAAAAGTTAAAGACACAAAAACAGCTGCTTAAAGGATTCACATGCTTCATCTCTTTAAACTTCATTAACAAGTCAAAATTACTAAGATCTAGCCCCAGTCCTATACAGCCACTCTGGAGAGCAACAAATGCCAACCTCCCTCCACCTCCTAGGAGACCAATCCCTAAAATATTGGACAAGGGGACAGAAGAGAACATTTCTGAGAGTAGGAAGACGGCAACAAATATTTTGTGTCTCTCTTTTAGACACTGCATGAAAGATAGAGTACCATCACTTCCACAGTCTCCAGGGAGTCAAGAAAACCTCGAAGTAAAATACGGCAAGAAGGAAACAAGGAAAGAAAAACCACCCATAGCATAAGACTCTCCATTCTAATTCTGTCTAGAAAAGAAACTGCACCTCTTTCAGCACATGCTGAGTTCCTACACTGGGCTCGAGCTCAAGACTGCATGTGTAAGGAGGGAGGCAAGCTTGAAACCACGCACCTTCTCCCACTCTTCATCTATCAGATTCTAGAATACTTCATTCTGATTGACATTTTTCCACATTATGCCAAATTAGTATTCTGTACCTTTTCTATTGCATATTTCAGCTTGTTCATGTGAGACTCAAAAAGAGGAAAGTGAGAGAAAAAGAAATCCTGGAAGTTTCTCTGTGCTTCTTCTTTTTCAGGCAGAGAAAAGATTATGCTGATTGCAATTTTTTTCCTCCGAACCATTGCAGGATTGGAGCTGCAGCTTTCATCAGCCATACTAAACATTTCTTCAGTGGACCTGTAAGACAGATTTGTAAGGACAGTTACCTGTGTACTGAGAGATAATTCAGCTTTTATCATAGCTCTCTATATAGTGGCAGGTAATTAATTTGTAGGACTCCTTTGACTGACTACATGTTTGCTGTCACATGTTTCTGAACAGAGGATACCTGACATATTGATGGATTCAAACAGGAAAAAGACAATCCCCAGAGAGGCCTGGTGTGAACACTTTCCTCTGAAACAGAACTATTAGATTCTCTCCTGGCATTATCTTTCAAGGAGATGAAGAAAAGGGAACCGAGATACATCACACAAAATCATAACCAAAAAAGATTAAAAGTAACTTTGGACCTCTGAACTGCATCCAGCACTTGAGCTCCTCTCTAGGTGCTCAGCAGCATATTTATGATGCTCTTGAATCTGGACTATTGCTCATGAGGGATGCTGGGAAACATATAACCTGTACTACCTATATTGCTCTGGCAACTTAAGACTGATGTTTGCACTTAACCATACAAAAGAAAACCTTCTATATTAACTGAAGACAAAATGTCACCACTTAGGAACTACTGTGAAAACACAAGCTTAATGTCTACAAATACATGCTTGTACAGCTCAAAGTTGTGTAGACTTCAGCTTAGAAAGATTTGTTTTCTGCTTAAAATGATAAAAAAATACAAAAAAAAGCCCCAAAAAACCCAACCAAAACAAATATATCAAACCAAACAAATAAAAACCCAAACACACAAACAAATAACAAAAAACAAACAAAACCCCACCCAGTAGCTATTTTACAACAATTATTAGTTCCCCGAGTTCTGTTCATTTCCTTGATAGTTCTGTCCCATTTCTTTCAACAATTTTGTCTCTTCTCAACATTACACATGGGTTGCTATTAGGATCAATACTGCTTAATGCTTTGATTATCAGCCTGGCCTGTGGATCACAACACACATTCACTGAGCTTGCAGATAATGTCAAATGGGGGGAAAATGGTCAGTGAAGGGGACAGCAGTGTCCAGAGAGGCTGTGGAATCTCCATTCTTGGAGATTTTCAAGACTCAATCATGAGTCAGGTTCCACAGCCACCTGATGTAAATTCCAAGCTACTGCTTTGCACATGCAACTGATGGATGACATCCACAAGTTTCAGCCCAGTTTTAATGTGATTATACAAAAGGGTGGCAATTCCCTCACCCTGTTCTTCTATAAATACTGGTCTTCCAGTGCTAGATACTGATACTGCTGAATTCACAAAAGCGTTAATTTTTCTTCCTTAAAGAGTCTTGATAAATTTCACTGAAAAACAATGATTTTTATAGATATATACACACACACACATAAATAAGTAAAACAGCATGGACAAAACGTCTGTTGGAAGGGACTTCAACTGAATAATGGGTTTTAATCTACTGAGAAATTATAGGAGAAAAGGGTAAAAAAGACAAAAAGAAAAGTCACAGAGACATTTTGAGCAGCAGCTCATTTGGAAATAGCTTGGTTTTATAGTTTCTTTTAACTTAAGACTCCAATACCAGTGAGTGGTAATTAAAAGTTTGAAGTCTTTTCATATCAGAATTATCCTGAAATGGAGTCTGTAGCATTTATAGAACACTGTGAAGCAATTAACAAAAGGAAAGACTCAGGGCTAAGCATTCATTCTTAGTCCATTCTAAAAATAAGTGGTTTACAGTTTAATTGGTTTGACAAAGTTAAATATACAAAAAATTCTCATCACAGAGGCATGAGTCCATGAACACAGGATAAAACACACAATTAAACCCCAGAAAAAAACAGCTTGTGGGAAAACAGAGTTCAAGACAAAAACATAACCTCATCTGAACTCCAGGAACTTGCATACTGAGACAGAAATTCTCAAGGAAGTCGGAAAAGGATGGTCAGTCAGCATCTAAGAAACATCACAAACTTTTGTACTGCTTCCCAGGAACAGAAATTGAGGAATTTAGGTCTGAGAGAAGCCTTTTCAACAAAACTGCTAATCTAGCTTGCTTGCCAATCAACTATGTAGAGTTCCAGCTAGACACTTCAATTTCTTTGAGCTATTGGCCTAAAACACCAGTCACAGAGACTGTAGAATCTTGGCTGTAACAACCTGGGGTGCAAACTCTGTGGCACTGAAGTATTCAACCAGAAGCCTACTGTTTCTCTAGCAAGTAACCAAAAAAAAAGTAACTGAAGAGGCTTTTTGGCTTAGAAAGAATCCCAGTTGAAGAATAGTTCTAGACAGTGAAAATAATGGTGTGCTGTTTCCAGTATCTTTCACCAGCACAGGATTTCCAGTGTGGAAGAAAACAAGCAAACAAACAAAACCAACCCTGCTCCCGACAGCAAATAAACAGCCCAAAGAGGCTACTTCCCTCTAAACAATTAGTAACTTTCAGAACACTTTGTAGAAATCTATATTCACAAAAATTTGGCTACTTCTTAAACTAGGTTGAAATGATCTTATTTTGCCTAGATGTTTTAACTTTTTTTACATGGGGTGATGTCCACCTTATTTCTTTAGGAAACTAGACTAAAAAGTACTTCAGTTTACCCAAAGCAACCAGTTCACTCTAAACTGCAAGTGTGATTTAGAACGCATAACTGCTACATTAGTACCATGGCACAATTCATGTTAAAAATGTTTCACTAAGAATACCTAGAATAAGCTGCAATGTTGGTTGACACTGGGGAAAGAAGTCTTTTCAAACAGGGTTTAATTTTTATTTTTTACTGACTACATATTTTAACTGGCAGCTTTTATGCTTCTCTTAACTGAATAGGGAGACAGGCCAAATAGCATGAATTTCTTGTAGGTCTCCATTAACTCCATTCTGTCTCCGGGTACAGGTGGATGAGGACGGAGAGAGGATAATCAAGAACCATTTGCTATTTTGCAAATGACAAGGGAAGAATTTGCTTATTAGCTATGAAGAGTCTGCTGCATTCCATGCTTTGTTATGCCACTGAGCTACAAAAGCTAATAAAATTCCAAAACAGAAGCCAAGCTTTTTGATCACAGCTTTTTTTCTTCCTGTTTTGGCAGAAGTCACATCAGGAACATCCTGTACCAGCCAAGAGAGTCATCATGGGCTATTACTCCAAAATTTCACTAACTGCTCACTAGTCAGACTTCATCATAGTATAAAGTCACTATGGCAGCAGTGCTGTTAATGTCCTTTTCATCTCAACAGGATGCTCTGCTCCTTCAGAAACAGTTTAATTTATTTTTCAGAATATGGCCTCATACACAGCCTATACATTCACACCATAATAATACACAGCCAATGTCTTAAATAAAAATAATTATATTCCAAATTGGGCTTTGGAGTTCACATTCAGCCAAAACTAATCTTTTTTTATATTGGCAATCTTATGTAACAAGAAGACGGATTGAGTCAAGAATGTTTAATAACAGGAGTTGTACTTTTAAAGAAAAGAGGCTTAAGCTCTGTTTAACTTAAATTACAGCCGAACAGTTGTAAGAAGAAAGACGCTATACTCACCACCTTGGAATAATTCCATTCTCTAAACTGGTTGTCTGACTTCGGAGCCAACGACGTTGGTAGCTGCTAGAAGATGATGATGAAGAGCTTGGAGATGGGAAAGGAGTAACCAGAAGGCTGCTCAGAGATGCTATGAAGAAAACAAGAAATTCCACATAAAATGAATCACAAAGAGTGCTGGTTAAATACTTTTCTTCATACTCTAACAATAATTTCTCACAAATATTGCTCTTGCCTGCTGATCTTTTTCACACAACTCACTTGTGACAGGAGAGACAATTATTTAAATAAATCCTGCTTGAGGACATTCACTTGGTATAAAGTAGTACTGTCCCTACTAAAATATACTAAAGTGTATCTTATTCTCATTAAAAGGGTTCTCTCCCAAGAGTTGTTGTACTCCCACTACAATAGACAGGATGACTTCTGGTCTTCATTTCCCTATTCAGTGTAAAAAACCAATTCCTCTTCATTTGCACTAGTAAAGGCTCCAACCAGTTCTTCCTCCAAATTAAAAATTGGTTAAGAAACCAGAACATGGTGGCTGTAAACAAAGAATATAATTACAAATATTTTTGCATGAAGGCTTGGGGCAAATGAAAAAGGCAAACCACTTAGCAGATAAAAACAATTGTGGATTTACAGGTCATGAGGTATCTATATTTCAGGTGAATCACTGCAGCAAAGAATTGTAACAATTTAAAAAGCAGGCAAACAAGATAGACAGCAGATACCTGACCGAGCAATGCCACTGTCTCTGTCCTCATTTTGTCCTCTGCTAGGCATATCAACAGGTGTGCTGTGTGCTAAAACAAACAGAGCAGATCAATAGAAAATATTACATAATTCATCATACTATTTGTCAGCATTAAAAAAATGTTTACATTTAAAGGTCATACACCAAAAAAATTACATCCCGTCCTGTTGCTCAAAATCAGCATGGTGTGAAGAGAGGTGGCAGCAAACCTATGCTGAGTATCATGTCACTAAAGGAAGATTATTTGCCCCAATGTAAACATAAAAAACATTTCTAAGGAGCTTAAGAATATGAATGCAGTCTGCATTATCAGAAATCAGATATACTTTGAAAGTGAGGGCTGGTGGTACTCCCATCCACCACTCTTGATAAACTCTGAGTTGCAAGGATGTCCTTTAACACCTTAACACCTGTCCTTAACAGGTTAAGAACATAATGAAATAGTCTAGCACAAGGTCCATTAAAAGCTTCTGTTTCACTTGGTGAGCTGAGATTTACTGTCCACAAAGCCTCACAGTCAGAAACATCCAACCTATGTCACGTTACATTGAAGTGTTAGTAGTGCAGAATCACACAAATTGTAGAGCATGCAAGATTTGCAAAGGCTGTGAAGAAACTGCATTGGTATTTCAGTTCACATTTTTGCAATTAACAGAAGAATTAGGCCTGAGATCTACCCACCTGCATGGATCATCATTCTGCCTGTAAAAGGAGACTTTATGTAGCTTAAGGCTTTGAGAATTAAAGAAATTGATATTGCTTGAGAAAAAGAAAGCCCTTAAAGCCTCCCAGACTCAGCCCAAGAATTTTGAATGTGTGTCATCAAATTAAAAAGTAGCAAGAGATAGAAGAAGATAAAGCTGTACACCAGCAAGACACCTGCATGTTAGCAAGAAACCAGCAATAAGTCAGGAAACATAAGTTCTCTAAGAAACATAAGGGCTAATTCATTTTTAAAAACACGGCATAAAAATCTCTTTTAAATTAAACACTGTAATTTAGCGATTTTCTCAGAAGACATATTTTTAAGCATACGCCAGACACACCTGTTGTCACTATTTTAGCCCTCTGTTTCTAGAGACTAATTATGCATGTCCTGCAAAGATTCAGAAGGAGCTGGATTTGTGTGTGCATATGGATGGGTTACACCGTGGCTGGCATTCCACACAAACCTGCAAAGAAAGAAGCACTGCGGATGAGCCGGAGGGGACCTCCTTCAGACACACCCTGCAGCAGTTTGCTGCTACACAGCTGTAACACACCTACGAAACAAAAGCAATGTAGAGAAAATGGAAAAAAATAAAACAATTAAAAAAAAAAAAAAAAAAAAAAAGACACCACACAAGAAAAAGAAAAAGTAAAAAAACCCAAGGAGGTGATGTACTGGGAAAAAAAAAGGCAAAACTGAATGAACAGATGGCCTTGTGTCATCAGAAAGACATAGAACCTGGAAATATTTACCTAAATTACTTCCACTGCGACAGGTTCCCAAACCATTCTGATTGGAGCTCAGCTTCCCCAGGCTGGGATCTTGGTTGATGTATTCAAAGCTATCTTGCAAGCTAAAACATGGGGGAAAGCCAGTGTTCCTTGAGAATGTGATCAATAGGCATTAATATTAGCTTAAGGTTAGGTTCATTTTATAAAGAAAAAAAGGCTGAATGTTAACTTTACAGCCAAATTAAAGGGTAAGTAGGTTCATGAAACTAGAAGGAAACAGGCAATTATTTTTCATATTTGAATTATTGGAAGCTTCTTTTTATGACATTTGGGATTCACTTTATTCATATTTACCCATTTTGGGGAGGAGTTACAACAGAACAGCATATCTGTTGAAGAAAACAGAAGTGGGATACAGGGACCAAGCAGTCTCAACATATCCCTTCCTCATCCTTCTGACGGCAGGAAGAGATGGAGGTTTTGATTGTCCAAAGCACCTAACCTCTGAACTTCATTGCATGTGCTGGACAAATTAAGAAGTAGAAACTTGGAGATTTTTAAAATTTTTTTTATTAAAACCTTGGCTGGACTAACTAGGATCTATTCAGAGAATTCTTCTCCACAGCTGCCTTCCCGATTTTCTACCAGAACTACAAAAGGAGAAAGAAAGACAGACAACAGCACTGGCTGGGAAAGGAAAAAAAATACATATAAAAAAAGATGTTCTTACTTATTGTTGCTTCCACTGAAGCTTCCTACCCTGGCTGAGAAGACTTTACTTATCATCAGCTGTGGGGGAGAGCTGAAAGGATAAACAGACATTTCAGTGAGTCATCAATTCCAAGTGCCTAACGAGACAGTGTATCACAGAAGAGGACACTCACCGTATGTAGTGAATTTTCAAGGTGGAGCCTTTGTAACTCATTGCCACTGAGCCAAACATCATTTCTCCCAGCATATTGACATCGGAGGCTGGTCTGGTGTACTACACAGACAAGAAGATAGGAACAGCAAAGTCAAAAATAACTTGGCATACTATTTTAACTTCACATAGTGCCAGAGCCATGCATTTGGAATGGAGAACACAAAGAAGTTCATCTTTGCTATGCAGAGTAAGATCAGCGTGCACTCAGTGTGGGTTTAACACTCTGGGTTTAGCAAGTAGAGCAGGAAGAAATCCTGCATTTTGCTCACTAGATGAGCAGTACTACCCTTTTTCCAGGGGGACCTCCAAAGGCAAGAGAGAAAAAAAGACCCACTGCATTTCTAAAGAAATAGCCATGCCCAGCAACAGTCCCATATAACAGAGTGTGTGATAAAAAGCTGTAAATGTTAACAGGACTTGGATTCTGTGGTCTGGATCCCCAAAAATAAACTGCCTTCCTTACTCAAACAAGTAAACTCACCTTCCCTGCCCTTGCAGAAAGCTTCTTGGAAATGCTTTTTATTGGAAAATGGTTTGTGATTATACTTAGAAATGCAGTCTTCAGATCAGCTGCTTATTTTGTTTCAAAGACTGATCATCAATAGCAAATACAAAGAGGTTTGTTAATTCTGAGGAAAATCATCTTCCAGTTAAATATTATTTTCTTTTCCCACCTTAACTATGCTTCAAATTCCATTTTTAGGTGAAATGCTAACACTTTTACTAAGAAAAGAGCCAGAGTACCTAAAATTTAATGTTATACTAAGACAGACTAAAGGGACTCCTAATACACTATGTTCAACAGCTTCTTTAGACCTGAACCATAAGCAGACATGAACAGAGAACAGTATATTGCTTCTTAAGACCTTCTTATGACAAAATGCTGTTAGATATATTTCACAACTCCTTGAAAGATAAAACCACAATAGACCAAAAGGTTAAGATGCACCCACACATGTTTTTATTCTACACTTTAAGAATATTAGAGTAGATATCTCAAGGTTCAGATTAATCTGTAACATAATAGAAGCCAAAGTCATCCAGTGCATCTATTGATGTCTTTAATAAACTAACTTCTTTGGTAAAATGGAAAACCAAAAGCAACAAAGTTACAAACATTACCTGATACTTCGGTATCTGTTCTTTGATATTCTGCACACAGCTTATAGAGGGACTATGGGAAGAAACGGTGTTCCCATTGCTTGCTTGGCAGCTCTTGGCAGAAGTCTTTACAGAAGCCTCATCTGCCATTTTCTATGTCAAAACAGAACAATGTGATAAAAACTATTAAAGTAAATCTGAGAAGTCCCATTTCTAAACATATCATGGCAGGAATCTTCTTAAAACTACAGGAAAGCAACAGAAATAAAGAATACTCTTATTTGGTTCAAAAATATGTATCAGTTTTAAAATATTTTTTTAAATGCCAGCATCAGAGCAAGTGGAGAACTGCTCTCACATTCACACTGTCAGACAGGTTTTCATAGGAGTGAAATATAATTGGACTAATTGGTCAGTTTCATGGTAAGATCATTCCCAATTGTTATGAATTACCCTTTGTAATATTTACCAAAATTTATGTAAACAAAATCTCAGCTTTTGGGTTTCTTACAAACCAATTCCTGTAATCATTTGCACAATTAATCACTCAAATTGCACATAACTTTTGCTCCCCAAATAATTAACGGATTTCTAAAACAGAAGAACAGCCAGCAAAAACAAAGGATGAATAACCTATCATTTGGTACAATTAACAGGTTAAAGACAAACAATGTATACGAATATTCAATGTGAATAAGCTTTACTATATTTCAGAAAAACCCACAGTATACACACATACGCTTCCTTGACTTTAATTTAAACAGGACTGAGTTTGAAAGTAATTTTGCCTTAATTTTACATGAATCAAGATTTAGTTTTGCTATTTGATAACAACCAAACACTCAAAATCATTTTTAATGTCTATGTGTTTGCATGGCATTCAAAGTACTGGCTGTTTTAAAAGGGTACCTAGATTAGTGTCTGGCTAGAAAACAGATTTATAGTCTGTATCATGTGTTATGAGGCAAGCTATAATCTGTTTTATGTCAGTGTTGCATAGAGAGTTTCTGACAGGACATTTCCTAGTTAACTTTTAGCTAAAGTATTCCAGCAAGTGGAATAATTTAAATATTTAAATAAAGCCAGAAATGTATTTTTTGCTAATGCTGTTTGTTTTAAAACAACTTAAAATACAAAGTAATGACCTTGATTTTGGGAGAGGGTGGAGCAAGAGGAGAAGCAAGATTAACAGCCAGTCTGACCCATTTACGCTCTTAAGTAGATGATCAGACATCAGCTGATGATGCTCATCAGTCTTACTGATTCAGCACAATGGCATATTTACAGTGTGACTGAAATAGAGATTGTTGCTTTTTAAGCATCTTTGTAAGTTCTACAAGTTGTGACTATTCTTATACAGGTATACATGTAGCTCTGCAATAATGCTAGTCTAATAAGATGAACCTGATGGTTCTGAAAAGAACTTCAAGCAAAAATCTGAAATAATTCAGTGTAGAAGAGAAACAAAGGCAGTAGAAAAAAACAAGCAAAACTGCCACAAAACAGAAAACACTATTGGTTTACTGATCTTAAAATGACCTAAGTTTGCTGAAAGCTTTACTCCACAATTTGTGTGCTTGGAGAGAAGCAAAAAGAATTTGCATCTTGACAGCATCTGCTCTTGCTTCTATGTGTCACCAAAACTTACACTACCATATATATCGCCATGTGTCATACTTACACAATACAACATGGTTAACCAGAGAAGTTGTTTTAATACACATAAAGACAACAGCTTTACTAATCCAAACACCAAAGGAAAAAGATCACCTTTAGACACATGGTGAACATCACTGAAATGCATTGCACAGCCAGGACTAACAACAAAAAGCAAACCCAATCAACATTGGAAAGGCTGAAGAAATACTCAGTTTAAAGGGAAACAGATTTCTTTGCCTGAAAGCAAATTTGGATTGTTACATTTGAATACCATATTTATATTATAAATACCAAAATACCAAATATCAGATATATTCATAGGCTCGTTTTAATCTAACACATGCTTGTTGCAGCTATCACAGTGAAAGATCACAAGATGAGGAAGTTGACACTGTCCTATTAAAATAACTGCTTTTGAAAAGGAAAACAAAAGAGCAATAGGACAACAGCAAAATGAACATTTCATACCTGAACCACAGTTTCATCAATTTTGCGGACTGCTTTGGAATCAAATAAGACCTGTCTGCCCCTCCTCTCACAGTCTTGGTAAACTATCAGACGGATTTCATTCAAGTCAAACTCCGAAGAGGACCAGCTACGGATTAGAAACACAAGATGTTAAAATAGTGTGTTTACTTTGCAGGTGCATTTAAGTGAAGAAGCAGCTATTAGGCAAAGACATATTTTACTTATTGTTCACAGAATCCAGGGAGCAAATCACATAGCTCCAAGCAAAAAGGAACTCCAAAGGAGTGCTTAAGCTCAGTGTCACTGACAAAGCCAGGCACAGCCAGACCAATTTTCATCCAATCTTTTTCCAAAATTTTCCAGAACATGAAACTGTCACAGCAATCTGCTCCAGGCCTTATCTCTTATTATTCTCTTCTCTGTACACAGCCTGGATCATCCTTATTTTAAGGTAAGCGTACTGTTTTATGCAATACCCCCAGTGGCAATAAAACACAATGGATTACCATCCTCTCTACTGCAGCCTTTCAAAAGCACAAGGGTTACACCCTCTCTTCCTTCTCTAAACAGCACAAGCCTAATTCCTTTTGACCTATTCCTGACAATGTAAGTTAAGATTTTTCCCCAAGTTTAAGTCCTGCAACTGAAAAGGTTTATGTTGTTCCATTCTTTTTCCCCCTTTTCTGAGGCATTTCAGTTGTTACAGAACAGCCATTGATTGCTGAGACTTGATCTCCAGCTACAATAAAAACCATTTAGTACATGAAACCAAGATACTTGAACTTCAACCTGAAGCAAAACAATCCTCTCAAGCCAGAATCTGACCATTCTCCAGAGACACAGTATGCCTCACTGCACTACCACAGGGGCTGAGGAGCCAAACTGATCACTGTGGCAATGACAAAAAACCTCATTTCCTAATTTCAAAAGCAGTCAGTCTGCACATCAGAGCACGGACATTTGCTTGGCCTCAGCTTCAGCTACAGAAAACACTTTTCAGGTTATGTAGCTGACAAGCTGAAATCAATGGAAAAAACCTAGTACTGCATAAAGCAGTGCCACAGAGCACTGATGCTCCGTCACACTGCCCCAGCCCTGACCTGGATGGACTGCACCTGGGGGGTGAGAGTACAACTGTTATTAATGGTTGTTGGTTTAACAAACAGCATAACAGACTTCAGTCAAGGCCACACTCATCTGCCATCCAAAAGGAGTTTGCATTTAGTAATAGCCCCCAACTGTGCTCTACAGAAATGGAAGGTAGATAATTGAAGGAAGAGCATAAACCCCCCATACAGATGAAAGACTAGAATTTATGAAGCTATTTCTTTTATTCCATGCTGTTGTGTCAACATCCATAAATCAATAGTGAGGTAAACACTATCAAATCCTGCTAGAGTCAGGATAACTGTTTTAGAAGTACACTTGCAGAGTTGTGGTTTTAAAATAATTTTAAGCAAATCCAGCTTAATTTCTTCTTTGTGCTCTTTTTACATAGCTAAAAAACCAAAATAAGCATCTTTTCCAGACCTCAGTCTGGAAGTCTATTTTTGAACATCTTTGGACAAAATAAGTCAGATACTTACCTTCATTGTAAGGTACTCTGATACAAGTACGCTGTATGTACATAATATGCAAGGTTCCCCATCATGGAACAATGCTAAAGGCTATTTCGGCATCCACAGTGAGGAAACTTCTTGATGTGTATGTAACACGTTGCCTCCAGAACTGCTGAGGGTGCCAGGCAGATTTCTTTTCAAGCCTTCCCTTTCAAAGCCAGTCACAGCATTACGTTAACTTGCATGAGACCAGACCTGATACCATTGTTGATAGTGACCCAACAAAGATCCTACACACCTTGCTTACACAGAGAGCTGCAACTACACCATCTGTTTAAGAAGTCTGTTACTAGTTTCTCAGCCCACTGCCTGTGCAGTGCTATTACAAAATCCAGTTACACTGAATGCAAGAGAAGTCAGAGCCATCAATACACTTCATCCTAGTCTGTCACATGAATCTGAAGCTCTTCAGTATCAGATAACCCAACATCTCTTCAGTTACACAGCTAACTATTTACTTACTTGCTGCAACAGACAACCTGAAGTAACTATGCTGTTTTCTTAAAAAGGCTGCAGGTCCTTCTTCCTTTAACAGCAAAGGTACATCTCTATGGCTTTTGCTTAAATTCTATGCAAGAGCAAAGCTTTGTTTACCCCCATGACTGGCACAGCAGCATCCATACTTCAGAACACAGGCTTGCAAGTCTAAACTGAGACAGATTTATTTCAGATACAGATTGAGCCAGTCTAACCCTGCATTTGCCTTCTGATGCAGGGTTGCATGGATTCAGGTTTCCTCATGTACAAATGAACTCCCTCATTATGCACTAAAGAAAACCTCACGTTGTTCATGCAGTGCTGACTTCTGTATAAGACATGAAGTGGATTTTATGTTAAAGTAGAAGCAAATTTAACAGCCTTTTCCACACAACATGCTGGAACTAAAGATTGCTGCAATCTGTCAGAACTACAAAGAGATTCTCTAGTACCAGACAGCAATGAGCTAAGAAATTACATAAAATCTATCATACAGAGCTTTATGTGACTAGCAAACCAAATCTAGGGAAGATAACACTTCTTTTAGTTCTAACCAAATATCAAACTTGTGTTGTACTGATGCCATTGCTTACAGGTGCACTTCCTGCAGCAGACCTACCCATTGCAGAAGAGATCCTCATTTGACAACATCAAACCTATCTATAGGCAATTTATACAGGCATACAAGTCCATGTAGTCCCATTACTTCCACATGGAATCCAGCAGCAGCCCAAGACTAGTCAGATGACCGGGATGTTTATGCCCATCACAAAAGCTGATGAGCACTGCGTACAGTACTTCCACCCTTTATTGGTTAAGTGAGATTATGTAACACAGATCCCCAAAACAGGGACAGCAGGAGTATTCAATCATCTCCTAAAAGCAGAGTGTTAAAGAATAGAGACAGTATACAGATTTATTGGTCAGCTCTGTTTTCACATGCATAAAAACGAAAACCCCAAAATGTTACTTATCTCTGTATCAGCTTCTGTATCAGGTCCTGCATATTCTTAAAAATCAACTGAATTAACTAAATTAATATGTTCTTGTGTATATGATCACATTTCTGACTGAACATGTTTTCTTATTTGACCACAAAAGTAAGAACTCCACATATCCTTTCACCCGTTTTTGTAACTATGCGACCCTTCCTGTTACTTGTATCTAGTCTGGTAATTGTTGGACCCTTCCATATGTACACTGAATTCTCCACAGCAACAGAAGTCTGTCCAAGCACATGAAAATGAACCAGAAACATGATTGGACAAAGGAAGAAGTAGAAGGCAGTGGAACCTGCACCTCTTGGTGGCAGCACGACTTACACGAACTCACTTCGTCCATGGAACTGTACCCTTAGGAAAGGTCACAAAGAAAACGTTCCAAATATAGTCCTAGTAAGTATTGAGGCTAGTTGGGATGTTAATTGAGTTTTCTTGTTTCCAAGTCAGTTCTCTGTCTGCTTAGTGAGTTGACTCCCTAAAGGGAGACAGTTCTAAAAGGACTTGAAAGGCCAAGGCCGGAACAAGGGGGAAAAGGACAAGAGCATGATGCCAAAAATCAAAGGAAGAAGTGGCTCCTTCAACACCATCAGTCTGTTTGAGCAGGTAAGTTTAGCTTCAGACTGTATCTTTACTGTATGTGGAAGATGCTAGAACTAATAAACATTATCTTCAAGTCAAAAATAAACAAACCAAATCAAGCTGTCTCTATTCATACAACAGTAGAACCGGGTCTAATAGAGATGCTGAAATGCTATGGATTTTGTTTTATTTTTTGAAAGAAAGCCACAAGTTTGGAACAGCTCACAGATATCCTGAAAAGTTTTGTCCCCAAAGAAGATTAAGCTTGCTTTATTTTCTCCTACACATGCATATAAACTACTTTCCTTTGGCTTGTTCAACATTTCTTCAATTACAGTTATGAGACATGGGGGCAAGATCTCCCTTACTTAGGGGAAAGCAGATTTGTTTGTTCCTGGAAAACATTCACAAAAAATTTGCCTCATTCTTCCCAGAATAAAACCTTTCAGTTAATATAGATCTCCAAACTCTAATGTTTACCAAGAAAGTTTTTGCTTCACCTTTATAATTATCAGCATGCATGCAATAACTGAAGAGTGACCTATTCATTTATATTCAAAAACTACTTCAGTTGACCTTAAACTGTTTTTGAAAGTGATTAACCCCTCACTTCTTCACAGCCACATCTACATACAGGCTAGAGAATCAAACAGGCTGAAACACCCTTTTATATTTATCTATATTTTTCAGCTTCTTAGACCAGCGGCCCTGAAAGTAGAATACTAATTCTAACACCCTTGGGTGCTAAAACTTGGAAAAAGCCGCCCTGAACTGTATTTTCAACACAGCTATGCAGCTATAAAGAGTCAGACATTGGAGACATGCTGGCACATGTCTGAAAAGGACAACACAAAAGTTAAATAAGCACTATTCCCACTTCAGATTACTCTGATGTAATGCTCAAATTAGAGGTAATTAACAAGTAAAGCAGAGGATTCCCCTCTCTGTTCTTCCCCCACTTCACAGCATTCTCTCCTGTCAGCTCTGCACACTGTTAGTACTTGACCCACTAACACAGGAGATGGCAAAAAAAAAGTAAAAGAGGGGAAACTAATTAGCATACTAGAAAGAGAAGGTAAGATTATTTAACCTTAATTGAAAAGAAAGGCAATTACCCTTTCTGCCTCCGTTTGCATATACATAAATCTTACACATCAGAGTCAAGAATGTATGTTCAGTTTCAAGCAGGAAAGACTTTCTGGAGTTTCAGTTAGCATCATCATCAAGAATAAGCTTCTAACAGAACTTTTTCAATTATTTATAAAATAGCCATTCAGGCACATGATTATAAATCTAGCGTTACATTAAAATGTCCTTTCTTTGTCAAAAATCATATACATCAAAAAAGTTACATGCATACCTGTTTTGCAGCAGTCTAGTCACTTTGTTCGCACAGCTGACACTGTCATCTCTCAAGGACTTCCTAATTCTTTCATCCAATTCGGTACAAGAGAGATTATTTCCAAGTGGTACATCGTTGTTGTTTCTTGCTCTTCCTATTTGTCCCCCAGTGCCATTTGCAGTTTTTGGTGTACCCCCACACATTTTCTTAGCTACAAATCCTCTTGTAAAGCTCCCTCAAAGAAACTAAACACCTGCTGAAGAGAAACAGCCTCAAGCAGATTTTTTCACTATCGATCAACCATTAACAATGATAATTTACCATCAGCTTTCTTTCCTATAAAGAAACACAGTCTGCTGAATTTCCAGCTGGGGGGAAAAAAACCCAAAGCAGTCTTCATATATTCTATATGCCATTAATACAAAAAGAGAGCTGTAGCTAATGTACTCCTGCAATTATTCCAGACAGAACAGACATGACTTTCAGGTTTCAGAAGCCATCGTGGACTTGCTCCTGCTGCTGTCAGAGCTTTTCCTACTAAGCCTGGTGCAAAGCTGTAGCAGATACAACAGCTAATATTGACTTTAGCTATGTTTGTTTCCTGGTATGTGATTTAGGTAGCTGGCAATTATGTAGTCACAAGACTGAACCATATGGCCTCTTTAAAAAAAAAAAAAAAAAGAAAAGCATAGTTGCTTTTGCAGTGACTCGCCCTTAGTTGCAAGGTTGTTCTAACACTGGCTACAACACCCTGTTAATGGCTCTCATGTGAGCAAGTGTCATCTGACAACCCCTAGCAACCTCATATAGCTTAGAAGCAAGTAAGAATCTGTCATCATTGCCATATGGTCACCAGTTTTAAAAAACCCAAGTACCAACACCGAGGAACACACTAGATATTCTGCACTGTAATGCTTTTATTTCTAAGGACAAATACTACTTATACTTGGTCAAGAACTTGACATTAGTACTTTGAAAAGCTTTTTTTTAACAAGTATGAAGTGAAAACAGTGAGAAAAGGTTTGTTGCAGGCTTCAAGTTGCTTGATGAGGATTTATAGTCATGTGCCTCTTAAAATAATTCAATGGTAATACTGATGTCAAAAGTATCTAATAAAATACTCCTGACCAAGTAAATTTAAAATTTTGAACAGAACAAAGGAATCAGATCACAGAAGACAGAATATCAAGTCCAACTCCTGGGCCTGCACAGGAGCATCCCCAAGAGTCACACTTATGCCCCAAAGCATTGTCCAAAGGCTTCTTGAACTCTGTCAGGATTGGTGCTGTGACCACTTCCCTGAGGAGCCTGTTCAAGTGCCCAAACACCCTCTAGGTGAATAACTTTTTTCTAATATGCAACCTATACCTCCCTGGCACAGCATCAGGCCATTCATTCCCTGGGGTCCTGTCACTGGTCACCACAGAGGAGAGCTCAGTGTCTGCCCTTCCTCTTCCCCTCATGAGAAAGGTGTAATTGCAATGGGGTCCTCTCTCAGTCTCCTCTTCTCCAGGCTCAAACTGAGTGGCCTCAGCCATTCCTCAGACAACTTCTCCCCAGGGCACCATCCCTGCTGCCCTCCCTGATAGCTTAAATATCTTTCTAGTATTGGACTGACCAAAGCTGCACACAGGATGTTCTGTTAGGCTCTGGTAATTCTACTGCAGAACAAAGCTCTCTTCCCAGTCTTTGCTTTTAAAAAAGTTACCCAGACATATCTGCTCATAATTCTTGTCTCTCATGAATTATGATGGGCTTTCTCCCCAACAGTAAAATTTTAGACATTTTATAAGATAACAGCCCTATTGCAATTTCCCTTCTAGGTTAAAAAGGGAAAATAATTTTGTTAATGGTCAACCAGACCAGCTCTAGAGTTAGAAGCAGGATTTCAAAACCCAGTGCTACGTGCTACATGTTAAGCACAGCACCCTTAAAATGATTTTGTAATCATAGTTAACCCCAACCTCTAAAAACTGGACAGAAATGAAGCAAAAAAACTAGAGCAAGGTTAGGTTGAACAACTTGCTCTGCTGCTGAGGGAAACCTATAGCAATAAAAAGAACAGCTCCACTTCAATCCCCAGAGAAGTGACAAGAACCGGATCACAATCACTCCTTTTCCCAAGTGTAGGAAACAAGTGAAATATTTGGCGTGTTCTCATATGATTTAAATGATCTAGGAGAGGACAACTTTAGCCCTCACCTCATTGAGGAAGACTACTTTAAACAAGAGTCACCAGTCATCTTTGAAATGAGAATGAAATAAGTGAAATATTACACTTCAACTAAGATCAGGAAATCAGAGCCTTCAGTCCTGTACTATCTTTTCCCCAAAGAAACCAAAATTCTGGAACATTCCTCAAACTATCAAATTCACATCAGACATTAGAACAAGGAACTCCTGTAAACTCACTAAATAGATTACAACACTACCTCATCTGTAAATGCAATCATCTGTAGAATAATATAAATACTCCAACAACCTGGAGAATTAACATTGCAAATCCACAAAACAGATTCTAAACAGCAACAAAATAATACATAAATTCACACATGGAAAACACACAGAGTCCATAAATAGATAACAGAGAAAATGGAAGAAAACGTCCTGCTCCGCAGATATAATCCTCTGTGAAGCAGAGTTTAATCACTCTTTTTCTAGGCTATGCGAGAGCATGTCACCTGCTCTGTTTGTAGGTCATTTCCTGTCCTTCATCTTCACTTCGAGACAATTGCCTAAATGATTTCAACTCAAGGTAACACTTTAGCAAGAAAATTTGGGGTGGGGGAAAGAGGAAATAAATATATGTGATACAGTTAAGAATAATCTTCTGTAGAAGTTACAGCTCTCTACTAAAACTTAAGCACTGTTTTCAGATCTAAGAGAATATTTTCAGAGATCCTTGCACGATTTTATTTTCAAAACAGCTTTTAGAAGTGGCTAGAGAAGCTTAGGAAAAAAAGTTTGAATCACATCTGCTGTTTCAGTGAGCATTTGTTTTTGCAGAACATACATTTAGCACAATTGATACACAAAAATGCCTTGACTAAGACATTCAGAATTAGTGCCAAAACACATGTTTAAAGATGAAGTGCAATCTCTTTTGGATTGCTTAATGATGATTTTCCCTCTTTCAGTCCATTGAATACCTTATGTGGAAGACAGAGGTTCCAGTCCTCCCTCCTAATTTGAATCATTTACCCTGCATTGTTTCCTCTCTTTCTAAAACCTCAGATATGGAAGACTGGTGCTGATGCCACGCCACATTCCTCTTCCACAATGACTTAAAGTAGTCCTAATATGGCAAAGCTCTATTAACCTCAGATGAACTACCTTGTTCAAGCATGATACATAGTTACAAGTTTCACACAAGTTAGGCGGGATACATTGCAGATTAGTCACGCAACAAGTGAAGGAAGGTATTACTTGGAGCACTGCTCTCTCTCAGGACAGATTTTCCAGAAGAAAGAGTTCAGGAGGAGAAAAATGAAATTCTCAGTATCAAATCAATGTACAGGAAGGTAACTTTTTTTTTAGGATAATTCTCTATGTTCCTCTACGAAGTCCAAAACAATATGTATATGTTCATTGAAAAGCTAGAATTCCACAGATTCCCTGCTTAGGAAAGGACAATATACTGGATTTTTGAAAGGCTGGAAGCATTTTTTCATCATCTTTGTTGCTACAAAACAATATCATCATGGGCATGCACAAAAAATGACAAGACACACACACTGCTGATAGAGGATAACAAACAGATCTACGCAAGTCAGAGTTACCATGAAGTGCACACATCAGCCTTCCACAAATAAAGAGCAGCCCATTAAACCAGTGCGTCACAACTCCTCTAAGTTATCAGGAATCACTGGCTTATCTACAAGCCTGAAGTTTGGGAGCTAGCTTTCATACAGTATCTCAGTAATAATGTAGAAATAAAAAAATAAAACCCACAATAAAACAAAACCCTAAATCAAAGAAAACAACCTGCAAGTACATTGTTTGAAGTTGAACCACAAATAGCACAGAGACAGCGCACTCAGCTGCTAGCTCCAAAAGTGGAATCCTTCATTAGCAAAGAGAAGAGCTAAAGGCTTGTAATTGCATGGAAAAAGGCATGCATTTAATTGTATTTAATCATTAAGAAAAGTGTGTTTTTTGTTAAACTCGATCTTTAAACAAAGAAAGGTAAAGTCTGCAGTAAGGTTAGCACCCTAAGTCCACAAACTAGTTCTTTCCTCCATACAGATAGCCGTGCTTAGTCTTAAATAACTTTCCCCTTTCCATCCCGCTTTCTGCCATCATCTCCATAGCTTCTAACAGCGTCAGGAGAGCTCAGCTGACCCAAAATAAATCAAGTATTTTGCAGAAGCTGTTTCAAAGTGATGATCTTCATCATTTCAAAGACCTGAAAATTTGCTCGCAATTTAACACTCTCCAGGATTTGACTCTCCTTCTTTCCCTGTTTATTTTTTCAAGGCACCTGCAGTAACCAGCTTCCAGCTTTCACTGGAGCCAAACAGCAGTGGCCATCCAGGAGCAAGCAGCGCTGGGTCCGGCGTCTCTGCTGCGTGGCCGGGCACGGGCGGCCGGGCCACCCCACCTCCTCCGGCACGCAGCACTGGGTCTCAGCTAATGCATCATTCCCGTGTCACTTGTTCCAGCGGCGCCATGTGACTGGGCCAGCGGCCAGGAACACGGCTACTAAATACAGACACTGCCAAGGCACGTCTGGGAACTGCCTCTGCCAGAAAATGAGATTAAGAGAAATTTTTTATCCTGCCTCTGCCTTTCCCCACCTCCTCTTGAACACAAGGAAGAACTACACATTGCGCATCTGAAGGAGAATTTTGAGCAACAATGCAAGGCAGAATCTGGTATTTACAACACTGTACTAAGCTCTTACTCCATTGCAATGCTCTATAAGAATACTGACAGATCTCAGACCTTAGTATCTCCTACATAAGTGAGCAGGCCAAGACAGACATCACCACACCTTAGGGCTGGTATCCTCAGGCATGGGTTTGGTTGCCTGCTCTTTCCTGTTCCTTCTCCCTCCTCTATAAAGCCCTATATTCTGTATCTTATTCTTTTTATTTAAGAAAGAGTCTGTGCACAGCTTTCAAACCTCTGTTCAAAGGATTAATTTTAGAATATGAAAAAAATCACTAAGAAGAAAAATAATTTATTGGACATAAGTAAATACATAGATACAGAAAGATGAACAATTCCTGGTGTTTAACATTCCCCCAAATTTTTTCTAGCTAAATGAAAAATATCTTCTCTGCTATAACACACACAAACACCTTCACTCAAAGTAGCTAAAAACCCACGTGTCAACAGCAACCATTTCTTTACAAATTTCCTCCGCTTCTACTATGAAAAGGCCACATTCACCAGAGGCCTTTGTGAATTGCAAAGGCTGTGGCACTTTCTCAAGCCTTACAGACAGAAGTTTAGGGTACTTTCTCCAGGGGCACAGAAAGATTGCAAATCCCCATCTCTCATTGTTGTTCTGAACACGCACTCCCACTGCACAAAAGAGCACTTTCAAGGAGGGCTAGAGGCAAGTGCTATCCAGGGACCCCACGTCCCTCTTCCAAAGGAAACTGCTTCAGAAGGGGTCAGTTTCATCTAACCCAAAAGCACAAACTCAGCAGTACCACTTCACTTAAAAAAGAAATTAAAATTTACCTCCTAAAGTCCTGTTCTATGAAAATAAATCAGAGGTGGCTCTCTAACAGTGCTGAGAGCCCAGTTTTTTTGACCAGCTAACATAATATTGGTAAGACCTCTGTAAATGGTTATGTTAAACTGTTATAAGAACAAGATGTGTCTTGACCCTTCTGAAACAGATTGAAACTGAAGTTAGTCTGCAATAACCAGGAAGGGAAGGAAGAAAAACTAATGTGAATATTTATGAGACAGTACTGATTTACCCAACCAGCAAGAATATGGGAAAGAACGCATACACAAGGAGCCATGCTTGATCACCCAAAAGCTGCTATAGCATGAACAACAAAATCCATTGCTTCGGTCTAGATGAATGCCAGGAAATCCTGACTTAGATTGAATGAAGTGATAACATGGACGGATATAACGTCAGCTCCGGCATTTTTCGCTAGTTATAGCCAAAAATGTGTTTTGCTCCTCTTGTTGTTGTCATGATAATTTGTCTATTCCATCCAAAACACTTTCCTTAACTCTCTCTTGTAGACAGCATAGAACGTAGCTTTCTAGTAGCTAGAACTGAATTTTGAAGGCTTAGACAGATTTATTTCCAAGTTTCAGTGGAAAGAGAAGGAGGAACCATGTGTTGGGACCGTGTGCAGAAGACCATGGTAATTAAATCACTCATACCATATACCTTCTCAATGAAAAAGACAACACACAAAACCAACCAAACAAACCACAGTCCTGCAGCTGACTGGCATGGGCAAACCTAACCTTGCTGCAAGCCACTATGCTAAAGACTTACGTTCTGTTTACCACCAATTGCGTAGGACTTTGAATGTATAAATAGTCATTAAGTTATGAAACAGTCTCCCCTCCTTAAAGCAGGCCAACCACTCTAAACTACTCACATAGGATCCCAAACATTTTCTCAAAAACACTGGTATTATAGTAGACTTAGGAGTTTATCCAGTCAGGTTTGTACATAATTACATCTGACCACACCCAGTAGCATGCTAACATTTGGACGCCAAGTGTCAGTCCATCAATCCTGAAATATTTGAGGAAAAAAAAATAAAATTTGCACAGCAAATCCAGTTGCACCCTTGCCCTGCAATAAGAATGATTTGTACATTGACAGGTGCAAACAAATTTTAGTCAGCAAGCTTATGTTGCAATTATTTAGACAAATTAGAAAGCTTTCTCCTCAGAAGAAGGTAAAAATTGGTCAAGCTCCTTTAGCGTTCCCCAGAAAAACAAATGTAAAAGAAAGTCCTTTATAACAGACCTGACTGACTTCAGAGATGAAGTCTACCAGGGCAGACTCACTAGAAGCCATCCTAACAACTATAGATTCAGGATAACTTCATTTCATTACAAACAAAACTTTCTTTTCATTTTCTGTTAAAACAGGACCAAGGATACGACTCTAATGAAGACTAAGTCAACTTTCAGTGCTTCAGTAACACAAGCAAAAAGCCAAAATCAAATCAAATTTCTAGTTCGCATGCAAACATACTTCAATACAAATACAGAATTTTTTCTTTAAGTAAACAAAGTTTAATTCAGAGGTTCAAGTCATCTTGGGCACTCCACACAGCCATGTTTTGCTTAAAAACAAAGAAATTTGGCATATGCATTATCAATCTGCACATGGGTTCATTGAGTTGACTGATTGTTTCAAAAACCCCACATTTACTACAAAATACATTGCTCTGTTTGCATTTTCATCTTCTTTGCATACCTATCCCTGCACCCATTATCCAGTCCAGCTATACATAAGCATTTTACAGCATTTCCACCAAGTGCTACCATAAAGTTACAGACAGAAATACTTATTTTCAAATATACGTTATTTCCCTAGTTCTATTCAAACGCATTCCCAAATATATCCTTGTCTGTAAGACTGCTTACAGGAACTTCTGAACACAAAAAATTTAGTATCTGAATTTTTTTGAACTCAGTTGTACTGTGATCTAGTCCACAGGAGGTCACTGACATCTGTCCCCAAGCACCAAAGTCATTTCATATTACTCACCCACTGCCGAAGTTAGAATTGTGTCTGAAATCATTTTAGTGCTTTGTAAGCATGATTTATATGCATGCGGAGGCAAATCTCATCAGTACCTTTATAAGGAGAGAGGGTTCATTTTTCCCACTCTTTAACTTGATGTGATCTAGAAATGCTTTCAACAGTTGGGAGGGTAGAGGTTGCACTCCTGAAGCTGTTTCAAGCAGCTAACACAGGAGAGCAACCTTCCTCCAGGCTAAAAGCCAAGACCAAGTAGGAGCTAAGATGCATGTCACTGTGGCTGTCTGCTAAGTGAACTGAAGTGGCCACCAAATCCCTGCTCTTTATTCCAGCCTTCTCAACACAGCTGAGGACTAGCCCTCCACAACCATTCCTGCATATTGTGACAGTGTAACACAGACTACTGTAAGAAGGAGCTAGTTCCATCACTGACCTTTACACAGGCAACTGAGAGGCCTTTAATGCTGTTCTATCAACACAACCATGGAAGTGACAAATGTCCAGCCAATACCCAAATTCCAGCACAGAAGAGGAGAATGCAGCAGCATCTTGTAACATTGGAGACATTCACCAAGACCAAGCCTTCATGTGCATGGACTAACCCTGCTGTTCCACAGCTGAGCAAAGTGGCTTCTCCACCAAATTCCTTCTTCCTTGTGCCTACACCTTCCTTTGCAGCACCCTCATAGGACTCTGCCCACCTTGTTCAACCCAAGCTGTTAAACAAGACAGGACACTACAGAAACAAAAGGCTCATGACCTTTCCTACAGTAAAATTTGTCCTAAAAAGTACAACTCATTTTAGAGTGCAAGTTAGAGAGCAGAGTGTTAAAAGTGAAAATTTTAAAAGGTCATTTTGACAGAATGTGAAAGGAAAGGCAAGCAAATGTGACAGAAACAAGCACTCAACTGTTCAGCAATAGTTGGACAAGCTCATGTGCCCCCGTAGAAAAACAGAAGATACAACAAAAAATTGCCTAAACATAAACTAATTTCTGTGAATTGCAGCTTTCAAAAAGTTCCAATAACTGTCTTTTCCAGACCACAGAGGGTTTTAACATTACAACACTGTATTAAATTCTGTAAAATTATCTGCATTCAGTGAAATAATAATAACTTAAGAATAACTAGCTCAGAACTAGATATTCAACAGTTTGTACAGCCTTCTCTCTGGGGTTTCCTTCAAAAACTTTATCTAATGTACTCCGCTCAGATTTTCTGTACTCCTGGAGCTGTGCATTAACAAACCCAACCCCAAGAGTTGAGCAATTTCAGGTGTTGGATAACATCCAGATTCAGAATTCAGTACAAACACCCTGCACAGAAATTTGGAGCACTGAGTTCATTCAAGCCTCTGTTTTCTTTCATAAAAGTCAGTAAACTCAGTGAAAACAAAAGCTGAGTTATTATAAGAAACTTCCCTATTCCTTTATAAAAAAAATAAGTACTACTGTGTTCAGATTTCTAATTTGAAAGTGCCAATAGCAAATTTAGACTGCTAGCACCTCTACTAGAAAAATAAATAAATATTGTCAATTGTTTACTTAATACAGCTGATTTCGTTAGTACACCTAAAATTTCACTGAGCACCTTGGAGGAGAAAAGTTGAGCTGTATTGCACTGAAGCGAGAGCATCCTGCAGAGAAAGCTCCACACTGATTTAGTAATTACATCACACACAGCTCAAGTTTCACTTCAGCACAGCCCATGGAAGAGGAATCATGACTCAGTTTTAACAGTGGCAAGTGTGATGTAAAGCCCTCATGCCCGTTTATCAGTACAATTCTAAGAACCTAAGAATTGTGCTGACTGACCAAAGAGATTTCACCTGCTGGTCAGGTAAATGCACCTGTACTCACCCTAGTCGATGTGGGGAAGACACAGACACTCACTGCTGCCTGAACTCCTAAGCTCATTGTCTCAGTGCCTCAGAACACTTTGCCTTGTAGCCTGCACAAGAGCTTGTCTTGTGACCTCAGCCTTGCACATTAAAACATGACATTACTAAGGTATTCAAGAGACAAACCCAGACAAACAGGGCAAATGGAGTGACTTGAGGAAGGCATTGTTAAGGGGGCAGAGAGCAGAACAGAGAAGAACCTTAGCATGTAGATTAAGAAGAAGCATAGGCAGAACACACACAGATTCATGACAGGCAAAGGTGAACTGCATGTCCATGCCTGTTAGTCAGATCAGCAGCAATCTGAAACTATCAAAGGAAGCACACAGAAAAAGTACAGACAGGTATTTGCTGTTTTCACATGAGTATCCCATTCAAAATCTTCCTTCTCCTGCTTATTCTCTCTAGCCAGCCTGTTCACCACCACCCTACAGAACTGCATTCCTCATCTTTTGCCTAAGAAGTGTACCCATGGAAACCTTCACACAGCAAATGTTGGTAATTAGGACAGCCTAAGAACATTCTTCTCACAAAGCTTCATTTAAGCTCCACACAAGATAACAGCGTGCTCTCAATCAACGGTGCACCTAGAAGTAATTCTTGACAAATATAAAACACAATACATGACTCCAAATCTGAATTTACTCTTCAGAAGTTACCCATGAACATCACTAAGGTGCAAAGTACATTATGAAAGTACGTGATTATTAGTGTCGGAAGGAATTCTTAGAGGAACAGCTACATCACCAAGGTTTGTAGCACATACAGTGAGTATTAATTCAAAGAATTTTCTTTGCAAAGGAAGTCCTCAGCAACTTCAGCAGTACTGAAATGTCAGATCAAGGAATTATCTATATGAGAAAAATTACCCCATTTTCTTCACCCCTGACCCCAGCTACTTTGTCACTTCTGCTGTCTCAGGGCATTTGGTCTGCTGTTGCTGTTCAAACCAAAGGAACAGCTCAAGGCCACTACCATCACTGGAAATACCTACATCCCACAGCATCAAAGTGGGATGACATGATGACTAATGACTAAAACATTTTTGTCAAAACTCTTCCACCTTCCTTTCCCCTAAATTTAATAAAGCTATTTTGTAACTTTAACTTAGTTTACATAAGAACAGTTACAAAGTTTATGTAAGTTTATTTGAAACCAGCCTCTACTGGCAACAAAGCTCTGCATCGATTTTTAAAGTGTTTCTCCACAAATTCAGCTTTTATGAACGTTTGTCTACATTTTTCAGCCCCAAGCAGCTTTATTTTCTCATCTGCATCAAGCCATTTATGTCCACCGGTATTCCCTTACAGCACTAGCATGACTGTCAAATTGCAGTGTTTCTTACTTTAAGTTGTGCCATCAACAAGGAAAGATACCTCCAAGGCTTTCAGCTGCAACTATTCCCCAAATCACTTTCCATATCACTTTTGAGCATAGTATGTGGCACAGTACTCACCCAGTTTTGGACACGTCAATGGCAAAAGTGCTCTAAGAATAAGGAATCAAGCACCTACTATCCAACTGCACACCAGTTTGAAGAATCAATGCATGGAACTCCACGGATAAGTTACCTGTAAATCAGGAACAAGATAACCTACAGGCAAACCCCATTTGACTACCAGGCAATAAAGCATCTATTAATGGAATTAAATAACCAAGGTACATCCATCCCACTCAGAATGTCAGTAACTTGTGCATTTCCACACTTTTTTTTTTTTTGTTATAGGTGGCAAAAAAAACCCAAAAAACAAACCCAAAACAACGACAAAACCCACAGGGTGTCTTCTTGCAACTTTAGGAGAGATGGAGCTAGACTCAGAGCAAAGCCAGGGGAAACCAAGAGGTTGTTCAGTGACAACAGTGTTTAGGAGACAGGAAATCCAAACAACTAAATAAGAATGGCCTTAGTTCCTGCAAAGCTCAAGACCAGAGGACCTGGGGCTTGTTTACCTTCAAAAAAGCCCCAGGCTGGAAATGTGGTTTCCATGTCAAAAGACCATACTTTCAATTACTTCCTATCTAAGCTGTTTGGTTGTGGTTTTTTTTTTTTTTTTTTTTTTTTTTTTTTTTTTTTTTTTTTTTTTGTTTTTTGTTTTTTGTTTTTGTTTTTGTTTTGTTTTTGTTTTTGAGTGAGACTGTAATAAATCTCTTTCTGCAGAACTTATTCTTTAGCTCACTTTACTGATGAAAGAAAGACTAACATCAGCACAAAGATATAACACAGCAGCCTAAGGCTCATCTCCAGCTGTGAAATGGTGTACGGTTTAGATCTGCTCCTTGACCTTTCCTGCCCCCATGCTCAGATCTGGCCCTGGGCTGGATCACCCTTTTACAGCATATAAACCAGTCATTTTCTTTCAAATATTTTTCAAAGGGTTTACAGCCAGATGTTTATGGATATTTCCACGTATGAAGATGTACATGTGTGCTCAGTAGGGTTATCGCTGTGTGGATCCCTACAAAACTGCAAGAAGCTCAAGAAAATACCCAATTAGGTCACAAGAACATTCTGAGGAGTGTTTCATTTGAAGAAACTGACATACAAACAGACTCCAAGCTCACCACTGCTTTCTTTCCTTTTTCAGAAGGTGGAACATTGCCAGGCTGGTAATAAATGCTGTGAAATAATGCTTAGCAAGTAGGATCTCACCAAGCATTTCAGCACGATGACCAAAGGAATCACTAGCACCAGCCGCCAAACAAATGATCTCATATACCAAAGCTAACAAACTGTTACCAGATAGATATCCTGCAGCTACAATATGACATCCATTCCATTATAGACACCAGAAGGAGTAGCTGATACTTAAAGCTGAAGAAATAGCGTGCATGCAAGTTTCAGACACAGGTGAAATATACAACCTTTAAAAAAAAAAACAAAACAAAAAACACATAAAACAAAGTTATTCCCTATCTTACCACATATACCAATATCAAAGAAATTTAATCACATGTCACAATCCAGAAATTATATATTCAGCAGTGAAAGCAGTCTTCCAAAAACTCCAAGACATTTATTTTCATTTTAAAAACCCAAAACCAAGTCAAACTATCAGAGACTGAAATTAAGGTGAAGTGTGAACCTGCAGCTTAAGGATAACCTCAGACTTTATGTTGAAAAGTACAGAAAAGCACTGATGTGAAATTCTTCTAGAATCAGGTAAACATAATTACAGAAAAACTGCTATCAATTTAATTAAAATCAAACTATATCAACTCATATCAATTTTCTTAAAGCTACCCCCCCAGTACCTTACTCAAATAAATGCTTAGCATTAGAGACATTCTAGTCTTGAGATACTATGTGCTTATACTCTATGTAATCCCCAACACTTAATGGACTGTTCAGTGGGTAAGGAATTGGTTGAATGGCCACCTCCAGAGGGGGGCGGTCAATGGCTCAGAGTCCTGACAGACATAGTGACAAGTGGCGTCCCTCAGGGAATATCAATGATGGAACAGCGTGCACCCTCAGCAAATCAGCAGACAGCACCAAGCTGTACTTGTCCGCACACCAGAAGGATGGGATGCCAGCCCAAGGGACCTGGACAAGCTCCAGAAGTGGGCCCATGGGAATCTCATGAGGTTTAACAAGACCAGGCGCGAGGTGCTGCACCTGGGTCAGGGCAAACCCTGGTATCAACACAGGCCGGGGATGAACAGATTCAGAGCAGCCCTGTCCAGAAGGACTTGCCCAGGGTATGCTGGTGGGTGAGAGGCTGGGCATGAACCAGCAATGTGCACCTGCAACCCAGGAAACCAAACATGTCCTAGGCTACATTAAACAGAGCATGGCCAGAGAGACTATTCTATCCTTCTACTCTGCCCTTGTGAGACCCCACCGGCAGTGCTGCATGCACCTCTGGGGGCTCCAGCATAGGACATTGACCTGTTGGAGCAAGTCCAAAGGAGAGACACATGCTTAGCGGGATGGAGCATCTCTCCTATGAGGAAAGGCTGAGAGAATTGAGGCTGTGCAGTCTGGAAAAGGGAAGACTTTGGAGCAGCTAATTGCTGCTTTCCAACACCTGAAGGCAGCCTATAAAAAATATGGAGAGATGCTATTTTAAAACACATGTAGTGTAGACAGGACAAGGAAGAACGGCTTCAATCAAGGAGAATAGGTTTAGACTAGATATTAGGAAAAATTCTTTACTGTGAGGGTGGTGAGGCACTTGAAGAGTTTGCCCAGAAAACTGGCGGATGCCACATTCCTGTAAATGTTGAAGGCCAGGTTGGATGGGGCTCGGATCAGTCTGCTCTAGTGGAAGGTGCCCCTGACTAAGGCAGCGATGGTTGGAACTAGAGGATCTCTAAAGTCTCTTCCAATACAAGCTGATCTATGATTCTCCTGAGTACACAACCAAAGTAGCACTCCAAAAAAGTGTACAAGCTACACTAAAGCAATCTTGTAGGGGAAGTAACATTTCGTAAGAAAATAAGAAGTTTTAGGTGAATTTATCCACATAAATACACATTGCTTGCATACAAAGTAATTAGGGTTTTCCCAGAGCCTCAGAGGCTAAGAAATATATTCAATTACAGCCACTCAAGTGCCTCTGTTGAAAGGGATGTGTATATACACACACATCTTTACATATGTATCACACACACAGATATATATTTTTTCAGTTAAGGAAAGCAAGAAGCAGCAGTAAAAAAAGAAAAGCTCAAGTCTGTACAAAACTGCTTAGAACAAATGTAATATCTCACTAATACATGCCTGTTGTCCAGTTGGTTCATAATATCATTTTGTAAAAAAAAAAATTAAGCTATTCTATAATTCTAACCACTACCCTTCTACCACTTCATATTTCCATTATTTTGAAGGGAGACCCGGGCCACTAGAAAATCCTACTATCCCAATAGCTCTGTATTAGGATCTACACCTCATGTTTACATTCTCCTCATCCAGTAGGTAAGGGTTGTGCTCATGGGAATGTGCAGTGCAGCTCAGACCAGTTCCAGAGAGTGCATTAATTGGTGCTAAGGACCCGACACCCACACTAAATGTATTCTGGAGTTATACTTTTGACCAGCTGTAGTATGGTTCCAGGGACTGAATACCCATTAGTGGTTGGAACACACTTTCTAATTTCATTCATTCCAACAAGAATCCATTTTATGTACTGAAGCCACCTGGCTTTGTGAGCCAAAGTGCAGTTAGTGGAGACGATTTAGAGGTTTTCTTAAAAAGAACACTCCTGAGCCAAATTAATATGCTAATATTCATGCACCCAGGAAATCATTTCCTATGGCTCCACATTCAACTATAGGCACCATGTCTCTTGCTCTTTGAGGCTGTATCAGCTTATCCTGGTAAGCAGCATGGACCTTGAAGCTTGATGTTTCCTTCAGAGCAGAAAAGACAAAGCAGCATGAACCTCTGGCCAAGATCTAGCTCCCATTAAAGGAGAGAGTGCAACAGAATGAGTACATGCAGTACTTGTTACAGGCAAACTGCAAGCCTGGTTGATACCCCTCTGCAACAGAACTTTTCCTGGTGTTCCTGGAAAGACTAGAAAACACAAAGCTTCCCAACAATGCAGTTGAAAAAAGTTGTCAGATTACATTAATTTGAGGGAGTATTATCTACTAAAGAGATTTTTGGTGATTCCTCTGTTGTTCAGGGTAAGGAGGGCGTGTGAATACACTTAAGCTTTCCAGGCTTTCATAACAATTGAAAGTCCAAGGATATAGATTGTTATTGGTCTCACAGGGCTCCTTAACAGAGCTAAACTGTTTACCTGTAAACACGTTGAATGTGGAGGGATCTCACTAATCAAAACCTGGAAGGAATAAAGCTAACTAAAAATCCTTAAAAAGACAATCTTATCATTAGAAAATGATTCTGCCATTTTGCATCTAACACTGACCAGCAGTATATACTTAATACAGGAGCTACCAAAGGATTATATCTCCTACTTTACTTAGATCAAATCACATCTCTCCACTCAGAGATTACTGTTGAACAGAAAGTCTATTAAAAGCATTGCAGCAAAGCTTCTAAGACCCCATAAGTATGCTCTTGCAGATCATGAGCAGATTGCTGAAAAGAAAAAGCACTATAGCATACTTAAAAGTTGTAATGAAGAAGCTTAATATTAACAAGCAATAAAAACCCCACCATTCACTTCAAATAATTTTATTAACCTTAGGTGTGTCAAAAAACATCAGATAGAAAGGGAAGGAGGAAAAATAGGGGATTAAAAGAGTGAAGGATACCTACAGTAGTATTTTCATTACATTAGCTTTTATGTGATGTGTCACATCATTTAAACATTACTCAAACTGAAAACCAAGCATGAAATATCTTACCCCCCCCAAAAAAAACGGAAGGAAAAAGCACAATCCCTAACTTCACTAAATACTCCAGATGGAATAATCTTACTGATTTTAAGGGGAAATCACACTGTGCAAGGAATCTGCCTTTGTGGAGCTACTTGATAATCCAATAACAAGCCAATAATCCAGAACATTTTTAAGTACAAAGCAAAATAATACAGTTAGCCTGGAACTGTCAGTTTCAATGTGGAAAACTGTTTTCTTCCATGTTCAAGGAGATATTTAACTCATAAGATGAATAAGTGCTAAAAGAAGTAAATAGCAGTTACACAAATGTAACCTACAGTTACGAGTACAGCATATACACCCCACAGCTTCACAGAATTCACCAGATTTGTTCTCTAATATGAATGCAGATCCAATACTGTCTCCAATCGCTTCCAAAGGAATCACTTTGTAACCCAAATACATTGTCATTTTCATCTTACATCATTGTTCTCTATGATGCGGCAACTTTAGCCACACAAATGGCCATGTCCCGTACAGACCATCTTTGAAATTGTAATGGTTCCACGACTGCGATCTTTCATACTTCACGCTATGGCATTTTGTGGATGAGAATATTGCCCACTGCTCTCCCTCACCATCCTTAGTAGTCTCAGCGGTGAAAGCCCAGATTCCACTTCAACCTCGTGTACCATCTGATCACAAGACCAGTCAACTCATGCCGCACAGAAAAGCAGGCACAGAGGTTACCGGGCATGCATGTGATTGTCACTGCGCTCACCGGGCCGCTCGGTCTTGTGAGCAGCACAGATGTCACACGAACAAAGCTCCAAAGCACCAGCCTGAGCAAAATGCTGTCCCCGAAGGTTCAGAAAACACTAACAGTTCAATAATACACAGAGAATCAATATTATATAAAGGTTATAGACATAAACCCTGAAGCAGGGATAGCTACTGAGCCTCACCTTTCAGCACGTGCGGTACCAAAAGCAGGGGGCAGTGAAAGGTGCCTAATGCTTAGCGGGTCACCAGACTGCGCACGTGTATTCAGGTCACGGCAATTAAACCGTTTCTTAATTTTCCTGTGCTGATGAGACCCAGGCACGAGTTATCACATCCACCGCACACAAACGCCAGACAGGAGGGCCGGCGCCTCTCCCCCACCGCCGCGGGCCCCCGGGCGTGCCGCCGCCAACCCGCGCAGAAAATGGCTGAGAGATCGAACGAGAGGCAAAGGCGGGAGAAGAGCCCCTCCGGCGGGGCCGTGCCTCCCGCCGCACCCCCTTCCCGCCGGCCGCTGCCCCGGAAACTGGGCGCCGGGGGACGCCCGGGGGCTGCGGCACACCTGCGCCCCACGCCGGCCTCTCAGGCGCCTCGCCCCCTGCCCCGCGGGCGCAGCGCCCGGGGGCCGCCGCCGTCCGCCCCGGCTCACCTGAAGGCGGGCCCCTCCCCCGGAGCCCGGCCGTGGGGGGCCGCCGCGCCGCCGCCCCTTTTGTTGAAGAGCTTCTGGAGCAGGGTGGGGGCCATGCCGCCGCCCCGCCCGGCGGCGGCCCCGCCGCGCCCCTCGCAGCGGCTCAACGGGCGGCGAGCGGCGGCGGCCGCGGCAGCATCTCCGAAGCCGCCGCGGAGCCGCCCAGCATTCCGCGGAGGCGAGGCGAAAGGAGCGCCGGCCGGCGCCGCTCCCGGCGGCCACCCGTCAGCTGACCGAGGCGCCGAGCGCTCCCGGCCGGTGGTGCCGACACCGGGCAGGGCAGAGCAGAGCGAGGCAGCGCTCCCCGCGCCGCCGGCGGACGGAGACAGGGACGGGACCGCGCTGGCGCCGCGCCCCTCGGGCGGTCCCCATTGGCTGCGCGGCGCCCCCGCCCCGCCCCCAGCACGTGGTAAGGCGCGGGGGCGGCCTTAAAGGGCCAGGGCCCGGCCGGGCCGCGCCGCGTGTGCGGGGTGAGCCGGGACTGGGTGTCAGCCCTGAGCGGCGTGCGCGGGTACTCGACCCGGAGAACCCGTGTGAAGGGACTAGAAGGGGCCTTAAAGGTCATCTAGTCACAAGCTGCACTCTCATGGGCAGGGACACCTCCCGCTAGACCAGATTTCTTAAGGTCTTATCCAACCCGGCTTTGAATATCTCCAGGGTTGGGTCGTCCACAACCTCCTTGAACAACCTATTCCAGTTCCTCATCACCCTCACAGTAATGGATTTCCTTCTAATATCTAGCCTAAATTTCCCCTGTTTCTGTTTGAACCCGTTATTTCTTGTCCCATCACTACAGTTCCTGACAGAGTCCCTCTCCAGCTTCCATGCAGGCCCCTTCAGACGGCGAAAGGTTGCAAAGAGGTCCCCACACAAGCTTCTCCAGGCTGAGCAGCCCCAACTCTCTCAGCCTGTCTCTGTATGGGCAGTGCTCCAGTCCTCTTAACCTTGTGGTGCCCCTCTGGACTTGCTCCAATGGTGCTTATGCAATGATGCCTTATGCTGGGGACAACCAAACTGCATGCAATTCTCCAGGTGTGGTCTCACAAGAGCAGAGCAGAAGGGGAAAATCACCTCCCTCAACCTGCTGTCCACTCTGCTTTTGATTTAGCCCAGGATTTGGTTGATTTTCTTGGCTGCAAGCACACATTGCCAGTGAACGTTGAGTTTTTCATCCACATCCACGCACGGATAATGTGTCTTTTACAATACATTTCTCTACAGACAGACCAGTGTGTGCGTACTTATGTGTGCTCTGTGTGTGCACACATGTAAATCATGTGTTTGCAATTTAGAGCACTGTATTTGTGCAGTCAAGCAAGAACAAGCAAGCACTGCCTGCATCAGAAGCGGCGGTTTCCCTGCTTGGGCTGACAGCAGAATGTGGTGTCCAAGTGCCCTCCCATCCTTCTTGCACTAGCCAAACCCACAGTTTGACAAAACTTCGCTGGGTTTCAGGAAGCTTACATGCCTTGTTTTGCTCAATGCACCAATCTGTCATTGGTCCAGGAAAATTTTCATGTGATTTTTTCCCTTGTCAGCACTAGGATATCTGTAATGGAGAGATCCTCGGCATATAATTGTAGAAGTACTGTGATTCCCTTGGAGAATCTGAACTTTTACTTTAGCCTTTGACCAGGCAATATTTTTGCAGGAAGGTAGGTCTGCTGGAATGGTGCCTATTTTCACACAGATCTATTCTATTCACAAATAATTAGATGAGGCTACAGTATGTAGGTATCATTTGGAGCTTTATGAGTTTTTAATTTGAGGGAAAGGATTGTTTGTGTGGTTTTGCCCAGCAGCAGGATGACACCTCAACACACCTACCAAGAGAACATGACTTCAAATGCTCCTTTTCAACCAGTTAAGTTACTACATACTGTGGTGGAACAAAAAACAAACAAATCCCCCCCAAAACCCCAGGAAAAGCAGAATCACAATAACTTCCCTTCCTGTGCTTTTTAGGAAACTGCAAAATGAGACAGGGACTATAGTGGTTATTATAATAGCTGTAAAGAATCATTACAATAGTCTGCAAACTCAGCATCTAGTAGTGGTAGAAGAGGTTTTTGTAGTCAGCCTTTCACTGTGTGGAGAAACCGATTTCTTTTTAAAATAAGAGGTGACTGTCTACTGGCCTGATAATCTGATCAGCTGCACCCTTGGCAGCACCAGACTGGATCTTGTAATGCTCAATTGATCCTGTACGGAGGTCCATTCTCAGCAAGACTTTAACCACTTCCTCTGTGAGACTGAATACCCAATGTAAGTGTAAATCTTTCAGCCTGGATGTTGTTACTGCCCCAGTCATTAGACTCCACTCCAACAAAGCTGAAGGACAGAAGAGAGAAGGTACCATGATGACAGCACAGAGAAAAGTGAATAGCAGGGTGTGGCTGGACAAGATGAAAGACATCACAATTGACAGTAATCAACACAAATGAGAATCTAGGCATCCAGCTCCAAAAATAATCACTGGACTGCATTTCTCAAGGAACCGTCCTGAGAAACTTAAAAGTTGCACACCCGTGGGTGCCCCTCTATGGTCCATCAGTATTAGCAAGGAGTGCTGACCTGTGGGGGCAGAATCAGAGGCTAACAACCAGTCATCTCCCAATGTCCACACCACAAACTGTTGGGGAGGATGAAACTAGCAAACATTTTACATTTTACATAAACACTTTACCAGTCCATTTATTTTGGTGCTTATTTTGCAGTCTGGTCCTGTCAGAGAATGCATGTCAGTGGTTGAAGAACACTGAATGTATTTCTGAAAAATATGTAGTTTAGTTTCATCTGAAAATGATCCACTTTGTATGCCTAAATGCCTTTCCAAAATATGAAGCAAGACAAAGTCAGTGAAGACAATTGGGACACTCTCTTCACAAATAGCAGTGTAAATGCACCCTACATGTTGGCTGATGCTCAGTGCAAAATTAGTTCTCAGTGTGTTCTGTTTATGTATGTTACCATCACCACTGAAATTGATAAAAACACATTAAGACACTAGTGTTCAGAAAGCTATTTCTGGGGGGAAAAAACCCACCACCACCAACAAAAACCCAAAACAAAAAACAAACAAACAAACAACAACAACAAAAACCACACCAAAAAAAGGGAAAACAGCAGAATCAGCAAAGGACTACAAAATAACTTTTCACAATCAGAATGCACTGTCAAACCCCAGAGTTGGGCTATACAGAACACCTGGCAAAGCCAATGCAGTGATTTTTCACTAACCCCAGAGTGCAAATAGGAGCAAATGTAAAGAAAAAAGTCATACCAGCTGTCAAGCAAAGATCATTTGCAAGCAAGATAGTGCATTTACAGCCCTCGCTCTTCTAGGAAATACAGGAAATAAAAATGGCATTTAAAGATCAAAAACTGATATTCTGCCTGAGGATCAGACTCTTTATGGGCAGAGAAAGATAATTCAGTTGTTTAAACTTCATTCAGAAAAGGATTCAGATTCTCAGTGCAGAAATAGATGGGACTTTGTTAGGAAACTGACAATACATAAAAAGGATCCTTCAAATCCAGGCACAGCTGAATGCTTGGAAAAGCATATTAATGTTTCATAGTGCATAAATCTCTCTAAAGATTCTCTCCTGAAAATGTAGCCAGATTTAATAGCCAGGACAGGTAGAACTAAAAGCCAAGTCTCCTAAGTCACACTTTGTCTCCCCATCACTTACACCTGGATGAACTGTTGAGTTCCTTTATGGATGCTTTCATTCCACTCTGTTCAGCCCTAAATGCACAAATCGAAAATGCTCTTAAACCTCTGTTGTCAGAACTAGGCTTTGGAGGTAGTGCAAAGAGATGCCAGAGGCCAGAACAGGTAAACTCTGAAGATTTAACAACAAGTTTGGTAATCCAAGATGTTTGTTGATTTACTGCTTAGTAATTCATGTTGCTTAGGTTACATGAACACAGGTAAGCCTTGCTACACTTTGCAATGCATCAGCAACATTTTTGATTCTGTAAAATAAATAAAATCCAGTTTTTAATGACAATTCAAACATGTCAAGTAAAATGTGATATTAAGAAATACACATAATTATTCTCTCTCCATATTGTTATTTTTACTATTTAGCACATTAAATCTAAATTACTCTCTACAGAGGATTTAAAAACCTATTGTAAAATGTATTTTACACTTCACAAGCAGAGACAGAAACTGACAGAAAAGGAGAGCTTGGGATTGCAGCCCCCTGCAAACCAGCTTACTCATCCTTCATTGAAGCATTACATAACTTGAGCTGTTGCTGCAGCAACTTTCCTCAACCCCTGAAAAGAGCCACAAAGGTGTTGCCATAATACAAATAAGCTGTATTATATCACTGTCTTTTTACATGGAATACACATTCAGTTAAAAACCAAAGAGAGTTTGGAGGGAAATATTAATTTAATTGTTTCAAAATTACTGGCAAATATTGATGTACATTATGAACATTTAATTTTCAATAGTCTTTGGTGTTAAAAGCAAAGAAAATGGCCAGATGAAGAATGTATTTTTTCAATCACCAAAATATAAATATCAAGTAATATGGAGAGAATTGGATTCTGGGAAGGTGATAGGTACAGTCCTCTGAAATCACTACTGTACATAAGAATCTTGTCAAATTTCCTAAAGCAAGGATACACTAGTTTTTCCTCCAGAAGAGCCTGAAAATGTACATACCTGTGAATGTTTAAACACTTGTTTAGAAGCTGGTTTGGTTCCTCTTCTCAACAAAACTCTTAGCATTGGTAAACTGTATTTGGAAGTCTCCTGCCCAGGACTCCATCCAGAGTCTAGCTGGAAATCCTCATGTTGCAGATTTTCAATGGTGAAATCCGCCATGGGTCTTCCTGTTTGCTGGCTGCACTGTTATCTTTGGGTCCATGCAGGTGTAATTCACTTTGGACTCCGTCCTACCCACAGGTAGGTGCAGACCAAGAAGATTTTCTACATGAGAAAGACTGCAGTCATCATAATTGATGTTTCAGTACCTTTTGGTGGTAACTGTGATAAACATGCATTTACATGAAATTGCAATATTATCAGGACATACATTTGTATCAAAACTGAGGGCAGGAATTTAGCAACTAAACTGACTGACATCCTGCAGGTCTGCAGCAGTGACCACCTGCGAGCTGATACTTTGGGCCTCTCCTTACAAGCCATGACTTTACTGTTCTCAAGAAGTTGCAGGCACTCTCTTCCACACCTCCTCACATCCTGAGGTCCTAAGCACTACTCTGAATAGTTGTATCGAAAACATGTTTTCAGCAGACCTAAAAATACATAACAAAAAAGTCTGCTTATTCTTGCTTGGTTCTTAACCATTTCTTCAGGGATCAGCATATCTGAAATTTAGTGCCAAGTAAATGCATGACTTTATTTTCAGTTTCTGTCATGTCAGCTCTGTGTGGAAAATTTTCTTTTTAAAACATCCTCAGACAAGAACATTTGGTTCTTTCATTGTTTAGCATCACATTTTAACTCAGCTTAGAGGAATCTGAACAGTTAGTAACTGCTCAGTATGAGTGTAATCTGGGCCCTTTTTATTCAATTTTACACAGAAAAATACTTGGTGCAGGTGGGTAACAATAAACCTGACGGTGAAAAAACAGATTTATTTTTCCTGTCTCGTGTGTCTCTCATGAAGGTGACATGCTTGATGCGCCAGGTCACATGGGACTAGCACACGATGCACCCTGTGTGTCACACGGCACAGGGAGGGCTGAGTGGCTGCTCTATTTCACAGCCAGCAGTGAAAGCGTCCTTTCCAAGAATGTTTGCATGTTGGGAGCTTCTTGATAGCTGTTCTGAAAAGCTGATGAGGTATGTGTTTCAATTGCTTGTCAGATGGATCCCATCAGTACTGCACCATATTCTGAAGCTGCAGCTCAGTCCAATGAAAACCTCACATATGATTGCTTCTGTACAATGCAATGTACATTCTGCAAAATGGCTTTTAATATCCTTAGACAAGGCAGTCCTGCACTGAGCCAAAGCACTCACTTTGCAATGGAATTACCATATTTAAACCTCTATTTTATTTGCAGTGTCAAATACATATTTAAAGGTGAAAAAAAAGCAAGAAAAACAAAACAAAAAATTCCTAGTCTGTATGTATACATATTTGCCCATCTTAACACAATCTGCAACAACTATAAATCTTTATTTTGCAGTCTATTCTCTTGTGAATGCAAACTGATAGGCTAGAATAATTATGAAATTGCTTATTGTGTATTCCATCAGAGTACTAATTTTAGAATTACATATGCATTTCTATGCATTTATCAATGATTGCTTGCTTATTTAGTCAGGAAAGGAAGAAGAGGTAAAACCAGAGATTTTATAACAGGCTGATCTTTGAGTTTAATTAGGCTGGAGAGTGATACTCCAGCAAGTATGATGTACTTGGTGGAAGGGAGACCTGTACTTGAAGCCATTTGCTTCAGGATTTTAACAGTCACAACACATTTATCTATTGATAATGATCAAACTACTTTCCTGGGTAGCCAAACCTGTATATGTGAGAAAATAAATAGGTGAATTAAAAACCAATTCAGTTACAGTGAGTATTTTAAATGTACTGCTTTACAGGCCTTTACTACATAAACTACTGGAAATGTCAAAATATAGGAGGTATTTTGGTGATAGGAAATTTTTTAAAATTACAAGATCATAAAGGATTAGAGGAACATAAGGGTGATTTCACTACTTGAAAACAGATTTTGGAGGACTTTATAATGGAAGTCTGACTTTTTAAGAGGTTATTATATAAATTCAGAGCATAATTTAATATATTAATTTGAACATGAAATCACTCAGTAAATTCTTGACAGAAGTCACATTATGCTTGTTTTTTACAATCTGTCAATGACTATGAATTAATATGAAACTAATTATGCTACTGCAGTCCTTGGGAGATATTAATTCAGCTCACATATTTTCCAGAATCTGCTACTGACATTGAGAAAATCACTTGATTTCTCTCTTGTTTAGCTCACATCTCCAAATTTTCGTGGAGATGCCTCTTCCTTTGTTTCTCTAAAGGGCTTTGCACATAAGGTCTTCCAAGCAACTAGTGTAAAAAGAATTACTCATCTAGAATCTAGACTATTCCAACTTCAGCAGTAAAAAAACCTGCAGGGACTGAATTCATTCTACTCCTGGAAGAATGAATCACTGCTTCTTCCTGAGAGGAAGCTGCCAACAGCTCTTGCGGGGGACACACACCAACAACACACACTTTACTCTGATGTCTGCTACAAAAATCTCTTCTAGACTCTACTCACTTGGCTGGCAACTGACTCACTGAGATCATAGAATATTTTAGGTTGGGAGGGACTTTAGAAGGCCTTCTAGTCCAACCCCCCTGCAATGAGCAGGGGCATCTTCAATTAGACTAGGCAGCGCAGACCCCTGCCCATCCTGGCCTTGAATGTTTCTAGGGACGATGCATCTGCCACCTCTTGGGGCAACCTGTTCCAGTGTTTCACCACCCTCATTGTAACACTCTTCTTTCTTTTATCTAATCTAAATTGACCCTTTTGCTGCTTAAAAAACCATTGCCATATCACAACAGGCCCTACTGTAAAGTTTGTCCCTGTCTTTCTTATAGGCCCCTTGAAGAACTGAAAGGCTGCATTAAGTTCTGCCCCAGAGCCTTCTCTTCTCCAGGCTGAACAATCCCACCTCTCTCATCCTTTCCTCATAGACAGGTCCTATAGTCATCCCTTCCTCCTTTACATGATCTTGGTGTCCTTCCTCTGGACTTGCTCTAACAGGTTGTCATCCTTCCTGTGCTGCGGACCCCCAGAGGTGCATGCAGCACAGAAGGTGGGGTCTCGTGAGGGCAGAGTAGGACAGAATAGTCTCCCCCGCTCTGCTGGCCACACTGCTTTTAATGTAGTCTAGGATATCGTTGGCTTACTGGGCAGCAAGTGCACATTTCTGGTGTGAGACCCCTTCTCCTACATCACTGCACCTCAGCTAAGTGTAATGATAAAAATATCTCAGCCCGTGACTGTGGCCAAATGCCTTGTGAATTACAGATGACTCAAAGCTTTGGTGGCCTCTGACATCGTGGAGCATGCGAAATCCCTGACACAGCTGCATGACCTGGCTCAGAGAGAGAAATGCCGTAGTGTGGTTCCACTGATTTCTCACTTAAGTGTTCCCATATGGTAGCAGATGTCTTTTCCTTCTGTTAAGGGTTCCCAGATGCAGTGTGTAACAGCACTCCGTGCCAATCACCTCTCCTACCCGACATCTGTGCAGATGTGTGGGAATGATTATAATGCAGTACATGGACTGCAGTTATTAATATCAATGGTACTTTATCTTTCAATCTGGGAATTACAACTGCCCTCTGACACATCATGTTGACAGCATACTGAGAGGGAGATGAAAACCAGCTTGATGAAGGTCAAGTCCAAACACATAGACATGAATTATAGGGGAAAGCCTTTGGATAACACAATGAATCAAAGAATGAATGTAGAGGTTTCTGGAATGGATTAGAAGAGTCCAAGAAATACAGAGGCTCATCAGCAGCATTCCCAGAAGGACTATAAGTTTGCAGGAGTCAGACCCCAGCACTCTTCTGCCCCTTTTATTTTTGCCACATGTACCTTGCCTCCATGATGCCATTCAGTACAGAATGTGGCCGTGTTGAACCCTTCACCTGCTTGGGAATCTACACCTTGAGGAGCTCCAGCCAAGTGCATTGATAGAACTCGTGTCTGTTGGTCAACACAAATGTCCAAAAGAGATTGTTTGCCTTGGAGCAATTATCGCAATAGTCATCCTTTGGGATGAAATTTAGGAAAAAAGACCTTAGGAAGGCTGGAGTTATTCTGCATTTCTAAACCTTTATGGGATAATAGTCACTTTTGACAATTTGCCCATTTTACCACGGATCACCGGTTTTAACACAGCCTGCCATTTCTCTCATAAAACATAAACCCAGGCAAAACCTACAATCTCTTTCCTTCCCCCTATTTCCAGGCCTTGTATGTGTGTATAACCTCGGGAAAGCAATGCTCCTCCTCAGCGGCTTATCTCCGAGTCACTCGAGGCCGCACAGAGGCAGGACCAGGGCCGGCCCGGCCCCGCAGCCATCTGCGGGCTCCTGGCTGCAGGGGCCCGGCCGCCCGCCCCCGCCGGTGGGAGGAGCGCCGAGCGGCCCCGACCCGCGGCGGCCGGGATCGCGGGCGGCCGAGCGGGCGGAGCCACCGTGCCGGCGGGCAGCTGCGGGATGTCGCACCGGTCCCCTGTCGCCCGGCCCAGCAAGGCCAGCAACCCCCGCGCCTTCTTCGATGTGGACATCGGGGGCGAGCGAGGTGGGGAGGGGGCGCGACGGATCCCGGGCGAGTCCCCCGGGCCGGGCCCGGGCTGCAGGAGCGGCTCCGGGCCGGGCCGCAGCGTTCAGGATGAGGGGGGACTCCGGGCTGGGCCGGGCGCTGCCCTGCGGTCTACGAGCGCACAGTCCCGGCAGCGGGAGGAGGAGGAGGAGGGCGGCCCCGCCGCGACCGGGCCTCCCCCGCCAGAGCGAACGGGCCCGGGGAACACGGAGAGAAAGGCAATATGGCAGCACAGGCGCCCGGCCGCGGGGTGCCGGCGGTGCTGCCGGGGGTCGGGGCACGCCCGCCGCCGCTGACCCCGTGCCGCCCGTTCCCCTGGCAGCCGGCGCTGCCCATCGGCGGCTCCCGGAGCTGCCCACGTGTGCGGCCGCTGCCGCGCCGCGCTCCACGTGCTGCGCTGTGCCCGGCGCGGCCTCGCTCCGAGCCGCCCCCGACTCCCAGCCCTGGGGCCCCGCCGGGGCCCGGGACCTGCCGCAGCGCGGCGGGCCTTGCCTGGCTGCCGGGCCGGCAGCGGGGGCCTGCGCGGTGAAAGCTCGGGGAAATTGGCAGCGCCGGTGCTGCCCGAGGTCATACAAAAATCTGGGCAAACGGTCAAAATGGAAATAAGGAAACAACACCAAGTTAGCTGGGGTACAACCTGAAACCGTAGGTTTAAGAAATTTAAAGGTAAAATGGATAAAGATAGGGACTGCCTAAATCTTGTTAGGATGTTGCTTTTCACTTAATCAGTTCTGTTACTCAGAGGAATAAAAGAAGAAGGTCTGTGAGATGATTTGCCTTTTATTGACTTTCAGTTGTCTAATTTGTTTTCATTCCTGTATTAATTAGAATCAATATATTTACATTTATCTTCCGGTGAAGTTATGTTAATTAATTGACTGTGAGGCTGATGAGAAAACAAGAGTATCAACTGATGGCGGCTGCTAGGAGTGAGAAACAGCGCTGTGAGAAGCCAGTTTGTGAAGGAATGACAGTTCGGCACAGAATCCATTTATCAGCTATTACAGGATAAGTTAGCTACTCAGGTTTATTTTCCTTCAGTTAAAACATGTGCAGTTTAGGATTTAACAGTTGCTTGTGGTGTAAATAGCCATGATTCATATGCATATTAAGTACCACTGTGTCTTAGTAAAATTCAGGTTTAAGAGAGTGAGGAGTAAGGGATATGTTTGGCATAAGCTTTTTTATGGATTAAAGGTCTCCACAAAACAGTCTTTTTGTATTGTATTTACTTTTGATTGAACAAACTATAAATATACTAAAATTGACATAAGTGTGCATATTAAAATTCATAAATTGGCTGTAATAGCTTTAATGTATGTGTGTGTGATTTCCCACACACCTTTTTTTGGCAGAAAATGTGTTTGACATTTTCATTAGTTTTTGGCAGAAGTTTTTGGCAGTCTTTATTTCCCCTACAGTATTCTTGACAGGTGAATTCACTGTTGGTAATAACCTTGCTAAAAACCCAATGTAGCTCTGCAAGCAATTGCCATGGAACAACCCCAAGATAGAAATTGAATAGTAATCTAAATAATAATAATAAAGCTTGAAACATTAATTTCTTTTGACTTATAATGCTCAATGTATCGCTGTGCCAAGGACAAGACTTAAAAATGTCTAATTCTCTCTTTGTCATTTCAGTTGGACGTATTGTCTTTGAGTTATTTGCTGACATTGTACCTAAAACTGCTGAGAATTTCCGTGCGTTATGTACAGGAGAAAAAGGAACAGGGGCTACTACTGGAAAACCTCTCCATTATAAAGGATGTCCTTTCCACAGAAGTAAGTTCAGTTAAATCCTCCATTTTCCTATTGGTAACCAAATTTGTCTACCATGAATATTTGAAATAACATTAAACAGTATTTTAAGTACCTGTTAAAGAAATAACTTTGCTGAAGGAAAGTTTTTCAGTTTTTGATCCTCCTAATGTCTACTTTTTCTTACAGTGCACTGACAATAGTAAATTATAAATCTACTAGTAATTTTGCAAAACTAGTTTACTCTGAGTTGTAAGCAGGTTGAAATGAATCTTGGGTAAAGGTTTAAATATCAAGTGATATCCACGTAACTGAAAAGGAATACTTAAGTGACACTTGGTAAATAAAAAATAGATTTTAGTTCCATTTAGGTGCTGGTGACAAGGATTGCTTTTCATCCTAAGAGTTACTTTTTTTTTCCCCCTCCTGCCTTTTGTGCCTTGCTGATACATTTTATAACTGTTTTATTTTACAGTTATTAAGCAGTTTATGGTTCAGGGTGGAGATTTCTCAAACCAAAATGGCACAGGTGGAGAAAGTATATATGGTGAAAAATTTGAAGATGAAAACTTTCATTATCAGGTACTCTATTGAAAATACTAATTCTGTTTGGTTTGTGACATTTCAGTAATGTTATTCCTGCTGCAGTAATAACAATTGTCAGCATTGGCATTAACCATTTTCATATCATGTTACATATGGTAGCATATGTGGGACTCTCAACACTGACTAAAAAACTTACAGACATCACTGTCCCATGGTTAAAGCAAAGCCCTGACTGCAGTTACACTTGCCCCCAAACAGTATTTTAGGTAAAGAAAATGCAGCAATCCTCCACGAATCAGATAATCAAAATCCCGTATCAGGCTCACAGAATCACAGAGTCTATTAGGTTGGAAAACACTTTCAGCATCAATGAGCCCAAGCCTTGATCAAACACCACCTTGTCAATTAGAGCATAGCACTAGGTGCCACATACAGTCAGGTCTTGAACACCTCCAGGGATGATGACTCCACCACTTCCCTGGGCAGCCCACCCCCTTCTGTCAAGAAATTCCTCACAGTGTCCAACCTTAACCTCCCCTCATGCAACTTGAGGCCATTTCCTCTTATCCTATTGCTGATTGCCTGGGAGAACAGACTTACCCCCCACCTTGCTTTCAGGTAGCTGTAGAGAGTGATAGGGTCACCCCTGGACCTTCTTTTCTCCAGGCTAAAAAACCTCAGCTCCCTCAGCCACTCCTCACAGGACTTAAGTTTGGAGCAAGAGCTGGAAACGTGATTCCAGTATTAATCATAAACATAATTCCAGTTGACTTCTCTGCAGTCTGACACTGGTGGTGCCCACAGCACTGCTGCTAGCAGTGTCTGTTCATTGGTACTGTCACAGGATCACGTCCCTGTGAAGATGACGTTTTGTCATTATGTTTTTAGTTGTTCTTTGCGATCTGGAGGTAATTATGAACATGATACAAATGATTCCCATTTCTGTACTTCTCTGATTTCTCAGCTCTAACAAATGTTGTCAAAGTGTCAGAGATGAGTTGAAGAATCCATTTGGATCCTGTACAGAGTCTGAGTCTTCCTGTTATCTATTTGCCAAGTATGGTAGGATTTTACTGGGAGTTTAAATGTCTCTATTATGTAGAAATTTCACTGGTTCTTGCACTTAATCCAGCAGCCCTGCAGTGGTCTCACCCACTGTCTTGGAAAACAAGAGAGTTGTTTCTGGTTATGTTGGAGGACACTGGAACTGTGTGTTCTTCTGCTGGCTGCATGGACAGTTGCAAATTGCAGTTAACTGCAAAACTTATGTCAGTAGTCAGTTTATCATCTCAGATCAATCCCACTAGGCTTTTCTTGATGCCGCTTCTCCAGATAATGGCACTGCTATTGTGGAACACCCAACTTACACAAACGCTAGCACTGTTACTGTGGCATAGTTTCACAAGCCTTGGATCTGTCAGAGAATCTGATTTTGTCCAGATTTTTTTGCTTGCTTTATGAGCTTACACAATAACAGCAAAAACCATAATGGGAAAGACACTGCATCTATCTGCAGTGTTTTTCAAAACACAGCAAGAAAATTCATGAGTGACAACAGTTTTCTCTATAGAGACTCTCATCATTTGGGACTAACCTTGAGATTTGGTCCCAGATGAAACAGGGTTATGTATAAGTGGGGAGACTGAAGACCCCAAACTGTTCTCTATAATTTCCAACTTGTCCCCCTACATCTTTACAGACAAAAAGTAAACCTGTGGCTGTAAGGCAACACCAGACCTTAACTGTTACTTGGGTTTTGTTTACAAACCATTGCCGTCTAGCGTTAGCTGTAACTAGGGAGAGAAGGGGGAGGGGGGGGACGGTAAGATTTATAGGTCTTGGGCAGTGAAGCAGTGACCAGCCTCAAACGGTATTTGCAAAAATCTGCTATGGGGCAACCCTTCTGTTTAACCTGTTTGCCAGCAGCTGCAATGCAAAGTGAGAGATACTTGTTTTGGAGGCTGCAGTCCTACCAGCTGCCTTCTCTTGCTTTTGAACACAGGCTCCTCTGTCATTTGCCATCTCTGACTCCCCAGGGTGAGTTTCAAGGTTAGAACAGACAAAGCCAAGATTCCAGTAGCTTTCTGTTGGCTGGCTGTGATTCTGGCTGTCAGCTGTAGAACCTTTTCTCAGAGTTTCTAAGCCAAATCCTGACTGAAAAGGTCAAGATTTACTGTGCCTTATGACCAGATGAACAGTTTAGGCAAGGAGGTTTCCCTACCACCATGGAAATCCAAACTGTGTGTGAGAAAACAGTTTTCAAAACAACAGGTTCTTTGAACTGGTAGAGAATGGAGGGAAAAAAACCAGATGCTTAAATACACCAGGCTCAGACTGTTATCTCAAACTAATCAACCTCCCATTGAGCTCTGAAATCTGTTTCTATGTCCTCTGTGCTGTCATCATTTTTTGCCCCTCCTCTCCTTCCCACAGTATCAAGTTTCTTAGCAGTACCACAGCATGATTGCTTTAGATGTGTACCAGTGTCTTAGTATAACATCCTCACTTACATTAAATGGAGCTCCTTGCACTTAATAACCAGACCAACTTGAGGAGAATAATATCTTCATGGCTGGGTTGTGCCAGTTAAACAAGACATTCACAACACATATGAAAAACACATTTTTGCAGTACAGGTGAAAACTAAATAATCTACATGACAGGACAAGGAAAGTCTTAGTTCAAAAAAGGAAAAAGTACTTGCAAGAAACAAGATAAACAGTATCTTCTTACATTGGGCTGTTTAACAATTTTCTTTTAGTTGGAGGCCCAGTGGTTTAAGTGGCAAAATAATTAGATGGTTAAAAATCCCAACAGACTAAAAACCGTATTCTAGAAAAGTGAAGGAAATAAAAAAATCTCCAAGCAAAATCACCAACCTATAAATTTTAAAGACCACAGTCCTGTAAACTCCACAGTTCTATACCCTACTTTGTGTGAGTAGCCCTTATAAAGTTCACATTACGTACCCATCTTAGCAGTGCAACGTCAAAGTTGGTTTCAGTGGTGTTTAGCCTCCTTTCTTCAGGCCAGTGGTCTTAAATAATTCAGTGAGGAACTTCACTCGTTTCTCAGGTGATCTGCTTAAACTCAGCAGCTGTGCAGGGGATGGAACGTAGAAGCAGCAGACAGGTGTTAAAGCATTAATTCACACATGTGGCTGTGCTTGCTAGATTGGTAGGGGGCAGGTAAAGACCCAGATCTGAGCATTTGCCCTTTTCAGTGATGGTAGGTAAAATTAGTTGTCACCTAGATGTAACTGTCTGGTTTACCAAGTTGTTACGGCTGTCCTGACCATGTTTATGATCAGCCTTACAGAATCTTTCACATGATTTTATAACATATTTTAAATGGTGATGGTGATTTTTTTCTCCCCAACGCAGCATGATAAACCAGGTCTGCTGAGTATGGCAAATGCAGGACCTGGTACTAATGGCTCTCAGTTCTTCATTACAACGGTGCCTACTCCTCACCTGGATGGGAAACATGTGGTATTTGGCCAAGTGATCAAAGGAATGGGTGTAGTTAAAATACTAGAAAATGTTGAAGTAAAAGGAGAAAATCCTGCTAAGGTAAGCAAAATGCAAAGTACTGAGGGGTGATATTTATTATTTCATTATATGATGTATAATAATTTCTTCTAAATGCTTGATGTAATATTTAGAACTATTAAATGTTAGTCAGTTATTTTTACTAACTGGTAATTTCAGTTTTACTGTCCTTGTTAAGAGGCTTTTGTTCTTGAACTGTAGATTTCTCTTGCACAAACCATTTATTGTTCAACACAGTGTGAGGGTGGAAGCCTTTGCTAGAAGTGTAGGATGGGCGATGAAATTAAAAGGTGGAATTCGCAATCCCACCTAAATCACATGTAATTCTTATCATTTTTATGTCAGAAGTCATGTTTCTGAAAAAGCAATTGGTGTATAGGTCATAGCTGTTTGTGGGTATTTGATGAATTAATACATCTAAGTTTAAAAGACTTGGCAGTTGAAGAAAGAACCATCTTCTCTAATGTAGTAGAACTTCCATGTCTTGTGTTTTGCTGCACTTCAGCCTGCTGCCAGTTCCTCTTCCAGCCTCTGTGAAGCGTGGGTATGGTGTTTTTGGAATGCTGATCTTCTGAACGCAACACTTTGTGTGATAAAAGCCTTTTGATGAGGATAGGCTAATGATGTGATGGGTTTCTGAAATAAATGCACCCAAACAACAGATGAAAAAGCCTTTTTATGGAATTTCAAAGAGCACTTGGAAGTTACTGCTTTTTTAAAAATTGTCTTAATAAGCAATAGTACTATTAACACTTCATTTTTTCAGTTGTGTGTCATCGCCGAATGTGGAGAGCTAAAGGAAGGAGATGATTGGGGAATTACTCCCCAGGATGGATCTGGAGATGCTCATCCAGATTTTCCTGAAGATTCCGATATAGACTTGAAAGATGTAAGTATTTTTCTTCTTGGATATTTTACAGATTGCAAGACTTGTAGGTAATCTGAGTTACATGGTGTCTGTGATGATGTTCATTAAGCTTTTTTTTGTAAGAATGGATCGAGGTCCTGATTAAATGGTGACATTCCATTTTAAGAAAGAGAACGCTGTGTGGGAAGGGATTGTTACCTCCTTTTTTTCAGTGCTAATTGCAGCCCATTTTTTTTCCCCAGTAACTAAAACCTCAGTTGCAATTATCACTTATTTTCTGTTCTTGATTTCTTTTTACTTTTGTTTGTGCTGTAATGTCAAATTGCAATTACTAGAACTCCATCCTGCAGATGACTAACTTAATGTTATTACCCACACACTTTTTAAAATACCCACCCATTAACAGACTCTGCCCCACTTATTAGAAATAAAGTATCAGCCTTTAAAAAAAGTTTTTACTATTTACTACATCAGAGCTAGTTGTTCTTAATTCCCAGTAGTTGTTTACCTTTTAGATAGTTCAGACTGAAGGAAGATCTGTTGTTGGGAGTTAGGGAGCAGACTGGTGAAAGCAGCTCTTCTGCAGGTTTTTACTTTCTCATGAAGGTGAACCAGGCAAACTGTGTAATTCAGTGATTTGTGAGAGGGGGAAGAAAAGGGGGCTGCATGAGTAGATTCCAAATAGAGAATTAGAATAGTAAAAATCCATTTGAGCTAGAAAACAAACTCCTTGGCTGTTGAGAAGCACTTCAACTTACGAAAATGTTTTTGGACAGCAGTTGAAGTGGTGCGGAATTGAAGTTGGCAGGTGCTTTTGCCCTTTAACTTAAAGCTTGTTCATACAGAGCAACTAAAGAAACCATGATGACATTGGTCTCACAGTGATGAGTTTTTGCAAAGGTTCTTGATTCTAGTAGGGTAGAATAGACAGCAGTAATTGTGAACTATTTATTGCCACTGGAGAAGTAACTTGATGTGTATGCAATTCTGGAAATAGAAGTGATGGATTTGATAAAGACAGGCAGTTGTTCTTTTCTCCTTCCATTGATCCAAGCATTCAGAGAGGAGAATTGTGTTGATAATGACTTCCAGTTGGAGAGTGTGTAGAGTTCACTTGAGTGATATTGTTTGGAGAAGCAGAAGACATTTCATCAGGAATAAGGAAGTCTTGGTTGAATAATTGTTAATATATCTTCTTTTCTTTGAATAATGGTCAACACCTTTATATATAGCTCTGTGTGGGTAGCAGCATTTAAGGAGAAGAGTTGGACTGCTATGTCTTCTCTAGTATTTTCTCACAGAAAACCCACTAGGAATTTCATCTTTCAGCCATTTGTGTTACGTAAAGTAGAGAATATTACAGAAGTGGTTTGAAGGTAGTATTTTGTCTAAAATTGGAGTATTTCTATTCTGAGATTTTATAAGCCTTGAAAGAGGATGGGCCTGGGATCAAACTGTTAAACATTAGTTAATTCATTGCTTCCTTCATAAATACATTCATACTTTATATTTCCCATCTATTTTATTAGGTTGGCAAGATTGTGGCTATAGCAGAAGACACAAAGAATATAGGAAATACTTTCTTCAAATCGCAAAATTGGGCAATGGCAGCTAAAAAGTATAGTAAAAGTTTACGGTAAGGCTCTCATCACTCAATCAGGTAGTTCCTGTAGCCCAAATTAATACCGCTATTAAGCAATGATTTGTGCATTTAAAAGGTGCCTGGTGCAGTGCTCTTTTCTTTTTTAAACAAAGCGCCTTCTGAATCTGGAAAACATCTGGTTGATTTTTAGCTATGGAATCAAGTAGGTCTTCTACTCACTGCTAGGTAAGAGCTATAGGCAGAAAGTATTGCTTAGAACTGACTAAATACTCTTTTTATAATACTGTCACCGTGCTGGTACACACCTGGGAAGAAAAGCACAGTAGCATCCAGGGTAGTTAATGGACAGCAAGAAAGGGAAATACTTTTTCTATGATGTATAAAAAGCAATAGGTTTAGGAAATTGATTAAAAAAAAAAAAAAGTGGCCATTACTCATTCATTACTATTTTTTTTCTGAGGGTCCATACCATTCATCCTGACTCCGTCTATAATTCAGACTTGCCTTCAAAACCATAGTCTTTCTACTTTTGTTTCCATACTGCTCCTTTCATATTTTCATGCTTTTTGCTTTAACTATATAAACATCTCCTAAAAATAAAGTTATACTTACTGACCTTTATCCTGACCTTCTTAATGAGCACTGGTTAAGCAACAGTAACAATGAAAGAAAAAAATTCAGGCATATTGAATTTCATGCTTCAGCTGAGATTTAGCGGACTGGGTTTCAAATAAATGTCATCTTTCTGAACCATAAAACAAATCCTTTCATTACAGATATTAACCCAAGATGCAGTGTCTCGATCTGCCCTCAAAAAGAAACAGAAACCCCAAAGTAAAAAGGATTTCTATGCAAACCTTTTGGAAATCATACATAAAAAAGGCTAGAATAGATCTTTCAGGATCTTTGTCTTGTATCTGTCCATTTTTTCTCCCCATTCTTAGGTAAATGCCAGGTATAATTACACCATCCCTTCCAGTTAGGTGTCTTGCTCACTTCTAAGCACACCTAGTGAAGGATCTTTCTGTCTGAGCTGCTTTGGTACTTATTTGTTCTTGTAGGTGGAAATCAGTAATTTTTCTAGGCTAAACAAATCTGGTCTTTCCTTATAGGCCATATTTTTATGGACATACCCTATTATTGTATTGTAGAATCTAATAATTTATGTAGGATGGTGACCTTCAGCTGGCACTTCACCAGAACTGACTGGAATAGAATAGCTCTTACCAGGGTATCTCATGGCTTAGGTACAATTCACCTGGCACACCATCTGACAGTGCTGACTTTTTCTTTTCACCTACAGTAACCATTACAATCTTCTGTTCTTTTTCTTGTTTTATTGCTTCTTAGTCTTTAAAAAAAATAAAATTACATGTTAGAATTCACACCTTTTTTTTTGTAAAAAAAGTACTACTTCCTATTATTTCCCTTGATACTCACTTCACTGATTTCTTTGACTTGGGAGCTGTAATCTTATTTCCAGAATGACTGCAGTTTTTTTTATGTTTTGGTGTGATTTATAAATATTATACATGTGTTCCATTTGATTTGAACATAGTACAGATTTGTGTTATAACTCTCCTTACCTTTTTACTGTTTGCTCTTTCGTCTGGTTCTCATCTTTTGCACGATGCCTAGCACGTGGAACAAGCACTGGGACTGCATCTAATTTACTTTTTAAGTACCGCTACTTTTTGTGATCCAAACATTGTATATGAACAACAAAAAAGACAGGGCATGCAAAAAGTGAACTTACATAGGTACTGATCTGCAGTGCCTACAAAGATTACATTAATTCATGGCATGCTTAAAATGTGAATGTATGCTAGCATAATTTTTGTTTTTTAACTAAAACTCACAGAGGTTCTATCAAATAGACCATTAAGGAGTTAAAACTTTTGTATCCACAGCAGACCTTTGCCACTGGAAATAAACACCAGACAGCATTAGCACATTGTAAATTAAGAAATCTGCTTTCGAAACAGAGATGTAGTAACTGCTGTGGCTCTGTCCTGAACCGGTGTCAGTTTTGAAGTTCAGGAAAAGTCATAAAGGAGGACAGTGGGAAGAAGGTGGTGTAACTAATGCTCATAAACCACACTCACTTACAAAAAAGCTTCAGCTTTTACCCACCAATTCTTAATTAAGAGATTACTGGGGAAACTCAAGAAGAGGTGAAGCTTCTCATGAACGTGTAAGGTGCAGTGGTGGTGTTGGTTTTTTGGGGACTGATGAGCAACATGTTTTTTGAGAGATAAACATGTAAACTGAGATAAATTCTGATGCTTTCCTGTAGTAGAATAGTTCTTTGTCTAAGAAAAAGAATGTGCTAGTACAGTGGAGGACTAAGAGTAACAGGAAAACATTCCTTAGTGAGTTGATTGGTTTTTGTTAGGGTGGATTTTATGTACTTGGTTTAATAAAGATTTGTACTAGTTGAATGGAAGCTGCTTTAGAAGTAATGTGGATAGGCCAGTTCACACGTATCTGTGGAGAAATAGCTAAAGTCAGGACAAAATGCAAGTTGCAACACTAATACATGTTGTGTGTGAATCTGTTTTTCTGCAGGTATGTAGAAGCTTCTGAAGCGGTGGCAGAGGAGGCAGACAAACCCAAGTTAAAAACTGTTGCTTTGACCTGTGTTCTAAACATCGGTGCTTGCAAACTAAAACTGTCAGATTGGCAGGGAGCCATTGAGAGCTGTTCAGAGGTAAACATAATGTTCAGTATCTTGGTCAAGAATTGGCCTGTACAGACAAAACTACAGAGCTTTCTTAAAGAGTCTTCTGACAAGCTTATGATTTGAAAGTAAACAAGTAGAAGCTCATGGTGAAGGTAGTACTAACTTTCCAAATGCAGCGTTTTAGAAAGATTTTGAAATTGAAATGAATCATTAGAAACAACCAAAAGAGGGCTGTTGCTTACTACCAGGAAAAAATGCACACCATTGTCAGTTTGGTTTGCAGAGCTGTGTCTTACATTACAGTGTTAAACTGTATTCAGTGAAAGAAGAATACTTTCCTCTGGAATAGTAGTATGAGAAAATGTTTTACTTGCCTCTGGATTTGATGGCCTTGTATTTTATTCATGGCAGGGACTTTCTAACGAAATAACTAACCTTTCAGGCAGGCTTAGTGGTGAAATAAAACAACAACTGCATAGGAAGAAACAAGGTAATGATAAATATGGAAAAAAAAACCCCAGTAGAATTAAAGAAAAAAATGAATCGTGACATGGACATAGTGCAAATTTAGTAAATTTGAGGAAACTTTAAATAATTCAATAAAACTCTTAATAGATTGAAGGAAACAGAGGAAAGAGTGCTCTTATCTGGTAGCAAAGGATCCTGAGCAGCATCTCCTAGGGCTTCCTGCTGAAAGCAGGAGTCTTGGCTAATCTGTATGAGGTCATTAGAAAGCTGTCTTGCTTTCTAACTTGCTGATAGTGGAAAACCTTCATAAACCTATATTCAGAATGGACAAGGGAATGAGGAAAAGAAGAAAATAGGAAAATTATGTAATGTGATATCTGTCACCTAGAAAATGGTAAAAAACTGACACAAACATGTTACAGGTAGAAATTACTACAACTAATACTTGCCATTGTGGGAAGAAAATCACACTTCCTTTTTTTAAGATTAAACAATTGTTAAATAAAGGCAACTCTGTGGCTATAATAGACTTCTGTAAGGTATTTAGTTTATGTCTCATAACTGTGTCAGTGCTTTAATCAGAACACCAGTTTCCTAAAGTTCTAGGTTAATTGTTAATGAGAAACTATACACTTAGACTTTTATGACTTCACAAGGCCAAAAGCAATTTAAATTAACAACCTGGAATACGTGCATTGTTTGGTGTAAATAATGAATTATGAACAGCTGAACCTGTTCAAACAAACCTTGCATTGAAATGGCTGTAAGCACAATGGTCAAGGTAAAACCAAAGAATGCTACCTCTGTGTATACAGCCCAGACAACTAATTAGTACAGATGAGGCTGAAGGCTTTATAATAGATGGGTCAAGAAGAGCACCCACAGTAACACTTCCTTCGTATTAACAGCCAATACCTAAGTGATTTAAAAAAAATATGGATGCTATTGATGATTTAAAGTTAATAAATTAAATTAATAAAGCAACACATTGCTGTGAAGACATTTCCTCTAAACACTGAGAAACTATTCTTAAAAATAATAAAGACACACTACAGAACTAACTACAACAAAAATGTGATTTTTCACCTGGAAAATAAGGTAACAGCTAGCTGACCAAATTATCTGAGGTACTCTGAAAAAATAATCAAAGTAATCAAATAGTGGAACATCTCTTTGCCCAGCCACCGTATTTCCTATTTTGACATTGTCATATTAGAGCTGGCATATACACATTATTGAAAACATTCAGCTCAAAAAAGGCGTAATGACTGGAACTTGGCAAAGTTCCTGAAGCATGACAAGATGGATTGCTTGCATGTACCTTTCTAGCCCACAGTGAAAAAAATCTTTACAGGAAATCTCTGTGTTTTATTTATGATGCAATTTGAGGAGGTTTTGGTGCGAAGGAAGGAGCTGCAATAGAGAGTTGCCCTGTGAGACTCAAGGTTAGGATAATTTGAACTGCAAACTAATAACTCCTCAGCCTTGACAGCTATCTATATATACACACACACACAGCTGTTCCATTTGGGCCTCGTATATGCTCATCCTTCACAAAAGACCACTTTTGGTGCAGTGGTACTGAAGCTGATTACTTGCTATTCAGTGTGCTGCATTATAGCATTCCTTTTTACACAGTTAATGTTTTGACAGCTTACCCTCAAACCAACTGCGAAGATTGTCTGCTGGTGTGAATTGTGCCATTTGTGGAGATGGGAGGCTGTGAAGTATAAGAAATGTTAATGTGGCAATTTTATTAAATTTACAGGCTCTTAAAATAGATCCAGCAAATACTAAAGCTCTCTACAGACGGGCTCAAGGATGGCAGGGAATAAAAGATCTCGATCAAGCACTGGTAATGATAAGTTTTTTTTTCTCCTTTTAAATTTAAAATACTGACAGATCATTAATTTATATTTTTCTTTTATTTAAGGCTGATCTTAAAAAGGCTCATGAAATAGCCCCTGAAGATAAAGGTAAAATAAGCTGTTCCTTTTAAAATGCCCTTAAGAATTTAAAGGATCCAGGGTAGTATTCAGTTGGAATTCATACCAGTGTGATGCCTAAAATGCTAGCTTCTTCAACACTGATGTTCTGAGCACAGATGCTTCTGTTGCACTGGAAGACCTGCCTTAGACCTGTAGGTCAGCAGCATTCCTCTTGAACTATGACTGTATCTCACTGGGCTCTTACTAGCTTAAATTTCCTGCTCTAATTGGGTGAGAGTTTTAGCTCCTAAGTCCTGTGTTGGCACCAATACCATGCTCGCTACACACTGTATGTGGTTACCTTAGCAGTTGAGATGAAGCAAGGGACAAGGCTTTTGTTGCTAGTATCTGACCTAATCAAAGACTAAATGCAGTTTTATGAAATAAATGTTTATGAAATAACACAGTGAAATTCCATAATGAGTGCTAGCAGTGACCTGGTGTTAACCTAGGAGGAGACCTAATGTGAAGAGATCACTGTAACTCTCTCATTTTCTTTTTGAGCAGCTATCCAGACGGAAACACTCAAAATCAAGCAGAAGATAAAAGCCCAAAAGGAGAAAGAGAAAGCAGCTTATGCTAAAATGTTTGCTTGATTTTTTTTCCTAAACATTTGAATCTATGCACTAACTCATGCAAAATGATAAATGGAGCTGCTTCTTTCATTTGCCCTCTGCCACAGTTTTCAGTGTTTACAACACAGAAGTCTAGTAATAAAGACAAACTGTTCAAAGGTGATATGGTTTTCTCTTCTTTTTTTAGCTGTAGTAACTTGTGTTTTGCAACTCAGGTGGTTTTTTTTAATGTGTAAAGCAGTGGTGGTTGTTTTTACTGATTAATAGTGCTTCCTAAGCAGCTTGGTTTCACATGAAGAGAATTTAGGCATTTTCACAGTTCCTATTACAGCAGGCCTGATATTTTGTTAGGAATAAAGATGCTGGTAGACATAGAATGAAGATGCAAGTTGTTGGGGGTTTTTTTAACCACTTTATAATAGATAGTCTCTATTATCATCATCAGGAAAAAACTGTAAATTTGATGTAAAATGTAACACTTTAAAGCAGTGAGTTTTCTAGACCAATCTATTTCCCTGACTGCCAGGTACAATTACATGTAAATCACTCCATCTAGAGAGAGAAAATACTTTTTTAAAGGTGGGTACTAAATTATTCCACCATACGCACAGTTCTGGATATGGCTCCTGTTATCACTGAACTTCAGCAGTAAATCCAAGATCCAAAGCTCCTTGTCAGTCCTGATAAGAACTTTTGCCTGCCATACAGCTCCTGTAAAGAAGTCCTATTTAAATAAGGCTAGGGTTTAACCAGAAGGCACTGACTTTCCATTTAATGCAACAGTCATATGTAAAATTCAGAATGGCAAATTAGTCTCAAACTCTTTAACATTCAGATCAGTGCTGTACATTAATTACGCTCCAGCATAAAATACTCCCAACATATTTGTTGGTGATCAGAAGTCACTGAATAGATCTCCTGTTAGTTTACATTCCATTATAAGCCGGTCCTCCTCCACCTTCAGGTACTACCCAGTTAATGTTCTGACTTGGGTCTTTAATATCACATGTTTTGCAGTGGACACAGTTCTGAGCATTTATCTGCAGCCTTGATCCTTCTCCTGTTTCCAGAGGAACATACTCATAGACTCCTGCAAAGACCAGAAGGGAGTTAATCATTTTGCTGAACAGCTTCTACCTGCATGTATAACTCTATTTACCAGCAAATGTAATGGGGGAAGTATATTACTAATGTGATTTAATTCTCTTCTAACACATTTAACAGTTATTTCATCACAAAAGTACTGCTAACATATTTTAAGACCTGCAACTGAACCCCCTTCTCGAAGGAAAATTGGTATAGAATGCTTGAAGTAAGTAGTAGGCCAGGTAGACCCTTCCTGAAGTACTTAGTCTTTTATTTTGGAGAGCCAGCTAGCACATACATTTTTGTTACCTACCTGCTGGACAGAATCTTTGCTCTGGTCCATCGAATACAGCCAGATTCCTGCTCACGGGGATGCTGTCATCTTTGAGAGTTAAATGAGCGGGCTGGTCATGTTCATGGTTTGTACCACTTAAAGCCACAGATGACAGGAGATCAAAACTGATTTTTCCATCAGGTTTTGGGTATTCAATAGGAGTGCAGTCTTTGGCTGGCTTGAGCTGAGCAAAATCTGGTCCTAAATATATTTTTAATAAATTTCAGTATAGAATTATTGCAATTTGCCGTTACTCAAGATCAAAGCTGTTTTAACTTCCCTTATCATCAGAATGAAGTACTTCATAAAAGGCCGCCTTTTTAATGAGACAGAAAACTATACCAAGTTATACTAAACAGTGGTTTAATATCTTAATTGACATTGTGTGGTAGCTAATACAAAAAAGTCATCTTCAGTGCTTTATCACCTATTTCTTTTGTACACTTTAGGGCCTCACTACTGGACCATGTGCACTAGCTGCAACTAAGACCAGAAAAGACTGACATAGAAATTTAGAATCTTCAGGAAATAATGAAATTACCTGGATGTTTTAATGTCCATGGTTCCATTCCTCTCAGCAGCCAATAAAATATGCCTGTATATATCATTCCTCCATACACACCAAGTACGCTATGGCAGGATGGTCGGATGTTTCTTACTGCATACAGCTCTTTCCACACCCAGGACTTTTTCAGGTTCTCTTCATATTCTTGCACATCAAGTCCTAAGGCAGTGCATTACTTGTTAGTTACAGTACATTAAGACTATCCTTGAAATCAATCAATAAATAAATGCTGAATAAAAGCAACCGCTAGCAATGAAATCCACAAAATAAGAATTTCAGAACTGCAAGCTAGGAGTATACTAGACAGCATGCTCTTGAATCAAGAGACCTGTTTTGTTGGCAGATACATACTGCTCCTTTGTAGCCTCTATTAAATGAGCCACAAACAGTAATAAACTGCCTTAAACCTCAGCGAAGTATAATCAGACAGGTGGCTATGTTGGCACCTCTGTGGGAAAACAGCTGCTCACTCTTTAGAATCCGAGTGCTGAGCAGCACAGTCTACCTGTGACCCAAAACCAGGTTTGCATTCTAGTGTCAGGTTCAAAAGCTTTTTCCAAAGAAGTTTTGCAACCAAAGTCTCACTTCAGTAACTATAGCTATGGCCCAATGGATAATGCCAGTGCTAGATAATTTCTCCCTTTGTAATCAGCACATTCATGAGATATATTTGACTGCAAACTTTTGATTTAAACTCTTTGATTGTATTCTTTACAAATACTAGACATTTCACACTTGACATATCTACCACAATGTAGTTAAAGTCAAGTAATTACCTTAAAAAAGAATGTTTCTTCAAATGAAAATTATTAGAGAGCTTTCCCTTCACCTTTCTCCATTACTACTGTATAGTAATCCCTGTCTACATATGCAAAGCATGCTTCACTCCATATTTCCCATAACACCTATTATCCCTGCAAAGAGAAAAAAGTGGGCTGTAGTAGCGCAGTCTTGAGAAGACTGGAAAACAGCATAAAACCTGTCCATAATCAAGCAGGAGTGGCACACTACCCACCAACAGTGTTTATAGCTTCAGATGGATTCTAAGCATTTTAGCATGTCTAGTTGAAGTTTTAATTGCTCAGCACACCTTCTGTGTATGGTGCATTTCAGCTGAATGAGAGCTCATTAGGCCTGAATCCATCAGTGCAGAGAGGAGACTTCTAAAATAATCATGTGGCACCTGGCTATAGTGTCTTACCTCCAGAGTGACTGAAAATCTAATTCGCTCTCTAAAGACTTTATTACAGATTTAAGGGGACAGCTAAGACTTAAACAAGTAACTACAAGGTGGTTAGGACCAGGTGATTACTACAATGTGCTTGTATTATGTATAAAATAAAATACATGTAGTCTCAAACTGAGATGACAAAGATTAAAAGATAGAAAAAGGGACTGAACAGGATCCTAACAACAGTAAGAGCAAATATGAAACATCTCACTCTCTTTTGCTTGCATTTAATCTATTCCTTTTTTTTTCCTGTTTTGGCAGGCTTTCAGTAACACTTCCTCAATCATAAAGCATTACTTTTTATTGTGTTTGTAGGAATGAAACTATTTTGGTTTTCTTACACAGGAAGCATAAGCTTACTTTTCAGATGGTCATTAGAGTTTCTAGCAGTAGGATCAAAACTTATGAATAACTGAGCAAATATTAATTTCTTTCATAAATAATTTGACATTATCAATAGTAAATAAACAGTAAGATATATTTTAAACACATCCATTTAATGATTTATTCACATTTCCAATTAATTCATTCAGCCAGATTAATTACTGCTGTTAGTTGGTGGTGGTTCTAATTGAACATAAGGTAGTTACATCTCAAAGTACAGTGATCTTACCTACTGTCTTTGATTGGAGATTTTCGTTGATTAATTGACTAAAAATGGCTTCTGAAGCCAACATGCCACTTTTCATTGCAGTATGTGTTCCTTTGATCTTGGGAACATTCAGGAGTCCAGGACTGCAACCAATTAATAATCCACCTGGGAAGGTGAGTTTGGGTATTGACTGAAGAGAAAACAGAAAGAAAGATGGTTGTTTTATTCTTGTTTGTTAAAGTGAAAATAACATTCTGGAAATTAAACTGGCATAAAGCTTGAGTGTCCTTTCCATTTTCAGACTTGGCATATGCACTCTCTAAACATACACTAGTTATGCCATTTACTCATGGAATTTGAGTATAGTATGTATATAGGAACAGAGACACTTTACTTGTGCTGAGTATGAAAGTGACAACCTTTTCCTTACATCATCTCTCCAGCAGCCTTATCTGCAGCAAAACTCCAGTAGTGTCATCCACCGATATGGTTTTCCCTCCTTCAACCTCAAGGGAATTCTTTAAAATAAAGAACCCAAACCCCCATTTCTTTTCCTGATTTCCATACAGTAAGTTGCACTTGTCTCATGCCACCTCACAGTGCTTTTTTCCACTAATCTTTTTCTGTGAAACTGCCTAATGCTAACATGCCTTCAAAAATGCAGACTGCAGAACTTGAGCAGAAAGCTCTGATCAAAGCCCAAGTCACAAATTGCTGAAGGGAAGTTTGGAACATACCCTTCCTCCAAAAGTCTTTAGTACTGAGCAGCACATCTTAATCTAGCATCCTGCTTTCATTAAAACTGTCTGAAAGAATTCATTTTGCAGTAACCTAAATACTAAACAAGTCATAGAATTTCATGAAAAATGTCCAAAAAATATTTCCCTTGGAATTTAAGATAACCCAAACCAAAAGTTTTGTTTCCTCGGCTTGTTCAATTGTTACCTCTTTGCTAGTCACCCAGGACTGCTTCCTTTTGTACAGTCATATAGCAATCAATAAAAAAAAGTTATATTACACAGCATTTCCTCTGTGTTTTGTGCAATTTGTTTAATCAGAGACATAGGGTTTTGGTTCATAGGAAAAGTAATTCAGGCTGAAAACACAACTACATTTACTTTTTTGGGATAAGAAGTTTGAAGTTCAGCTACGTCACACTATTTCAAAGGAATTAAGTATGTAGGATGTTCTCTCTTTCCACAGAAAACAGCCATTCTGTGTTATCTATTAGGATTCAATGGTGCAGCACTGACATAAGCATAGAAGGACTTCTTGACTGACTCTCTGAATTGCATAGAAAGATGGTGATCAAGTACTCTTCTTCTGCAGCCACTGTTTCACATAATATGAACACAGTGACCCAAAATACTGCTAAAGAATAAATGAGATTAAAGATGAGTCATATAACACACAAAAGGCAGCACATACTGCAGCTTTGGTAGTAACTCATTATTAGTACTATGGCACTTGGTGCCTGCTTTCACAGCGAGTTGAAGAAACACATCATACCCCTGAGACACAGACACTGTTTTAGAGAAGGGGAAACACCTGCTCCTTGCAGAGTCTTTTGTGCCAGCAGACAAGAAACCTCATGCTCTTCCTCCCCTTAGCTCAGATCAAGGCTTAAAATCTGCTAAGTGAGTCTAATATTTGACACTTAAATGGGTTGTCAGTATAAAGGTTTTTCCCCTGATACAGCATACACTGCTCAACAACTGCAACACCTTTTTTTCCACAAAACTCTTATAACTTTCAAGAGTTTTTGATAAAATAGAGACAAAATAGAGGGTGCATGGTGCATTTAAATGCCCTGCTTTTCAATTTTAATAAATGTAAGAAATAGTAGCTACAGAGATTAAGTTACTAAACTCTGATCCTTCCTTCCACATGCATTAAAAACCACATGCACTCTCTCTCCCCCTTCACTCTGTGCTAAAGACTGAAGATCAAGGTCATAAGGTTATCTATAACAAAAAAGCTGAGGTTGATGGTAACTTTATACACCTATTTGATGCAATTCTGTTACCAAAAATCAAAAACTGGAGCTACAGAATGACTTACATAAGAAAATATTCCTGGACTACAGTGATACAAATGAGTCAGACTGCTACAGCTATTAATCAAAGCAACACATGCAAAAGAAGAGCTAATCTTAAAACCCTTCCTAAGTGAATCATCAATAAAGCTTTTTTTTACTGAAGCCATGTATTAAAAAAAGTTTTTTAAAAAGAGTGACTTCATGATCACATAGACAAAACTATCTACAGGAAATAATAATAATAAAAAAAATTTAAAAAAAAATTTAAAAAAAAACCACCACAAAACCACCAACAAAACAAAACATACTTTTATATTAGGAGCAATGCAAAGTAAGGAACATATTGGTTTAAATCCAGCAAAGACCTCCAAAGATGAGGCAGAGACGTGCAAGATCTGTAGTTCTACTGCGTAACTTAGCACAATGCCTGTAAGTGACTTTAAAAACAGTGTGTTCTTTCAGCTATAGGTTTTGAGTAGAGGGAGGGTGCAACTAAAGTCACAATCTGGCTACTTCACCAAAGCCAGACATTCAATGACTATGTGTGGTTTTTGAAATAAGCCAGTGACACAGCTATGTTACAATGTGATATGACATATTTCCACTGCAGAGTGGACAAAATCATGCTCAGACTTATTAAGTGTACAGCATGGGTGTAATCAAGAAGTTGCTTCCTGAACCCACATGACTCACTGCCAGGAATGCAACTGGGGTCAAAGCCTAACTCCACATGACTGTGACAAGAGTGAGGCTGTGATGAAATTTCACTTGTATTGCAAAAACTGCGTGAAGCCACATTTATACTAAGGAGAGGTTCAAAAAGGAAAGGCAAAATAGTCAGAGGGCACAGTGACATGGGCCCACACACAGGCTGCAGATGATGAACACTCGGGCTAGTTTTAAGGTCCAAACTGAGAAGAGCATCTGGAAGATGGATCTGGGAGTATAGAACACTGCCATGCCCTGTGTTTCAAGATGAGAAACTAACAGGTTGAAAGTACTTTAAAACTGTTAAATGTAAACTACAGATCATTTTTTTGCAAGCTTTTCCAGCCCTTTTAAGGGACCTAAAGTCTTGATGAATACATATTCAAAATTTTTCCTTTTACACTACTTAAGTTAACAAAATTAACAAAGTATTCCACCTCCCAGGAAAGCAGAAATTCAAAGCTGTGCGTGAAAGAAACTCAAGGTACTTGTATTTGAAGAGGTAAAGATGTACCTGCCAAACTACAATACAATTTCAGCACCTTTAGTGACTTAAGGCTCAAGCACTGAAAAGGAGCTTTTTTTGCGGGGATAAACAAGTAATTTGGAAGACCCCACAGGAACAGATCAGTGGTACTACCCTGTCTTCCCCAAGATTCCAGGCAAAGCAGAAGATTGTCTGTGGCATCTTTGCTGCTGAACATACTTGACGGCCATATAAATTCCACTTTACTGGCTGATCATGGCTTGGACAAACACCCTGCTGGGTAAAAAAACTCTCTGATGTCTGGGCTCAGAGACTGTTGGTGAATGAAGTTACATCCAGTTGGCAGCCAGTCACCAGTGGGGTTCCCCAGGGCTCAGTACTGGGGCCAGACCTGATAAATACCTTTATCAATGACCTGGACAAGGGGATTGAGCACACCCTCAGTCAGTTTGCAGGCAGCACAAAGCTGGGTGGGAATGCTGATCTGGATAAGATGGATCTATGCACTGAGACCAATTACACAGACATCCAGTAAGGAAAAGTACTGTGTCCTGTCCTTGAATTACAACAGCCCCATACAGTGCCTTCGGCTTGGGGCAGAGTGACTGGAAAACTGCCTAGCAAAAAGGACATGGGGAGTCCTGCCAGCTGAACATGAGCCAGTGTGTGCCCAGGTGGCCAAGAAGGCCAATGGCATCCTAGCTTGGATCACAAATAGTGTGGCCAACAGGACCAGGCCAGTGATTATTCCCCCAGAGTCGGCACTGGTGATGCTTTATCTTGAATCCTTTGTCCAGTTTTGGGCCCCTCACAAGACACTGAAGTGCTGGAGTGCATCCAGAGAAGGGCAACGGAGTTCACGAAGGCCCTGGAGCTCAAGTCTTATGAGGAACAGCTGAAGGAGCTGGGGCTGTTTAGCCTGGAGCAAAGGAGGCTCAGAGGGGAACCTTACTGCTCTCTATAACTACCTGAAAAGGAGGGTGCACTGACGTGAGGGTCAGTCTCTTCTCCCAAGTAACAAGTGATAGGAGGAGGGGAAAGGAGCTCAAGTTGTGCCAGAGGAGGTTTAGATTGGATATCAGGAAAAATATCTTCACCAAAGGGCTGACAAGCACTTGCACAAGCTGCCCAGGGAAGTGGTTGAGTAAGACACATGCATGTGGCACTTAGGGACATGGTTTAATGGTGGATTTGGCAGTAGTGGACTAGTTATTGGACTCAATGATGTAAATGGTCTTTTCCAATCTAAATGCTTCTATGATTCAGTATTTCATTTAGAAAGCAAGTGAAAATGTCAGAAGATTTTCAGTATGACAGAGCCTAAGTCTAGCAAATCTCAGCAGCCAGTACTCAGCAAGACAAGAAGGTTTTTCTGTCCAGCAAAACATTTGGTACAGCATGCAATCCAAATCTACAGCACTAAATACATGGCTATAGAGAACTCAAAGATAAAAACTTCATGAAAAAGATTACCTGGATACCACCTTCATTTAATGCTCTGGCACCGTAAGCAATCCTTGTTCCACCTTCCAAAGTAGGCTGTACACTAGGATGGTGCTTCCACCTCTGAAATTCCCTAAATGGATTCAAATAGGGATTTTGATAATCTAAACCAACCTTAAGAAAAGAAAAAATGCACATTAATAAAAATAAGGCATGAAATGTCAACAAAAATATTAAATTAAAACAATTGCAAATTACCACATCAAGTCTTTAAATCTATTTTATACTAAAGCAACCTTAGGATCTACTTAAACTACTGGCAAAAATATATCCTATTAATGGTACAGCAAAAGCAAATACAAAAATCTGCTGCTACAAGTCTGCTCTCATCCCCACCTGAAAGATGGAAAATATTTAATTGCATTGTAACCTCCTTTCAGCTGTCTTTGGTATAAAAAGGATTAAATTAAGTATGATTTAATGGGTGGGATAAGCAGCAAAACTTGTTTTAAATTTGTATTTCACACCTCCACCCTAAAAAAATAGGTAAACAATTATTTTTTGATTGTTATATCCCTATGCTGTCATATTTTAAACAGTTCTTCAAATTGTTTAGAAGTCAATTATAATTTGCAGTTAGGTGAGCCATTGTAATAAAGCACAGGAGAGCAATGATGAAAGCAGAAAATGGGGTAAAAAAGATTGCCAGTGGGCTGGATGCCCAGGATTGTTATGCATTTGAGAATTTGCCCAAATATATCCCCTGCATTTCCCACCTGTAAGATACAAAAATAATCCTCTTGCCAAATTTTTCTCTTTTGAGAAAGGGATTATTTCTGGTTCCTGTGAGCTTTATTGGAGATAAGTAACAAAATATATCATGAGTCAGCAGGAATCAAGACTTTGATATCTGTGGGAGCTCACTGCTTTTAGAGCACGGCTTCCATCTGCGTTGCTGACAAGACAAAATTAATGCACAAGTTTCAAAATAAAGGTAAAATAACCCTACCACAAGAATCATCTCAGACTGAAATAGGTATAAAGTTCAAAGACAAGAAAGTGATTGTGTGTTCACGCAGAAGTTGATTTTTCCTCTCTGGAGAGAACATGAACACTACTGGTTAATTACCATCCTCTATGAGAATCAGAGCTCTCAGCCCTTCTAAAATCAAACAGAACTTGAATATCTACTGCATGTACTTATTAATTCCAATACTGGAAATCTGTACAGGACAAGTACATGTGTCTGAGAAAGATAACAAGTTTTTTTTCAATGCTTCTAACAAAACAGTTAGACAAAAATAAGAGTTTTTCCACACAGTCTGTAATCCCTCTGATATCTAGTAGACAGAAGTGTCAGCTCAGTCCCACGCTGCTGAAAGTCCAACTTGTATGCTTGACTCTTACAACATCTGTGTTAAAGCACGTGCACAGGGTAAATAATGGATTTTTCATTTTGAACTGTAGGCGATAGAGAATATTTCCAATCCTTGCTCCTCGCATCACCTGGCTGACAGAATGACACCAGACTATCTCTAGTGACCTCACTGCTTCTGATAGAGTGGCAATGAGCAGGAAGAAACCGCCTGCCCAATTTGGAAAAGCAGCTGCTAAAGAGGCCAACGCCAACATGGGTGAAGACTACCAAAAACAAAGTGAAGAGCTCAGAAATTACAGTGACATTGCTTGTAGCACTGCAGTGCTTCCACTTTGGACACTTCTCTCTAAAAGTGGCGTTACACACAAGGTTGACACATGAATTAGGAAATGGAACTGTACAAAGTGCATGTGATTTAGATTTCCTAACTTACAAGAATTTTTTGAGCACAGTTTTGATTAGTCATTTGGTTTTGCTGTTACCAAAATTTGCTTGGTTTGCAAAGAAATTATTCGTAAGTTTACTAGTTGGCCTCAATAAAAGACACTGGATTAAAGACAGATTAATATGACAAATTAGCCTTCCTTAATATGGGCATAAGCACACTTAAGATTGAGAAAGGACTAAATTTGGTCTGTTCCTATTCTTGTATTTACATTTTCTCCTTAAAACAGAGCAAAGAAATAAAATGAAGATCAAACAACATGCAAGAATGAAAAAACTAACTTCACTTACCACAAATCCAAGAGCAACTAAAGGCTCACGCTCATTTAAGTGATAAAGAAAGGATCCTCCATATGTATGCCTGTCTAAAGGCCAGCCTACAGTATGTTCCACTCTTCCTGGTTTCCATTTCTTTTCATCAATAGTCCATAACTGAAATGAAGATGACCAAAAAATTACTTCAGATTGCAAAGTAATGGCCTTTCAATAATATATTAAAAGACACACACAATTACATATAGGGGGGAGACTTAATTTACTCCTATGAGCAATGCAAAAATTCCTACAGCAAAATACCAACTGTTCAGTATAGTTTTTTGGATTACCATTTAGGATTTTTCCAATACCTCTCTTTCTTTAAATGTTGTGTATCAAAAAATGTGACTGAGACTCCAGTACTACACCCAAAATTTTCATTCAACCACAAGATTCCCAATATTAGTGACTTTGACAGATACTTCTGCCATGGAATGCTCATGTTGACTTTTTTCTTTGAAAGCATTATTTTTTCATACGATTCTATGAATATCTTTTTGAGTCTTTCAAGGTCAGGACAAAGCAATATTCCTGAAACTAATATAAATATTTTCTGTCAAACAAATCGTCGTGTCTCTGCTGTCTCCTAGACGCTTCCAGTGCTCCACTGACCCATGGTGAACTCAGAGAAGCATTTCCATGTTTTCAGAAGTGAGTCCATTTTCTGCTCATTTCACAAAACATCTTTGCACCATGGAGGTACGTGCCAGGCACAGTCTATTAACAGGAGGGCAGTTCAGCACCATAAGGTCAGCTCAAGCATGGAGGGCACATCTAACCATAATGTTCCAGTTTAGATTAAAGAGCACCTTTTTGAGCAGGACTTCTGATTCCTCCCACTTAATGTGCTTTGATCCACATCAAACAGCAGCTATGGAAGGCATGAACTGGATTCCTTCAATGTGAAACTAAAAGACAGGGTCCTAAAAGTCCATCTAAAGCATTCCAGTCATGAAAGGGCACTCAGTCCATGAGACTAGATCACAGTTAGTCCAAAGTAAAAATAAACCTGAGGCGTGCATAGTAGGAATATCAGCTCATCAGCAGCAACTACTTCAGATCCACTCCTACTGGACTGCACCATTTGCTAAACCAGTCTCATCTGGAAGCAAGGGAACTCTAGAGAAAACCCTTCTTTAATGACAATTTCAGTATTAGACACAGTAACTAAGATTATGTTATATTTACAGAGTGGTTATTCTCTAGAGAAGTGTAAACTCATCATTTAACAAGTATTTTGTAGCTGCAAGCGCATACTAAAGTAATAAAAAATATGTTATGGCCAAAACTCTGAACATATTCTAAAATAATACAGCTCTTTTTCATGAGTGATATTTCCTGAGTATATAATATTTTAAAAAGGAAACCTCATTCCTATCCCAATTTTATATGCCCAATGGAGTTGGTTTTTTTTTTTTTTTTTTTTTTAAACAAAGGCTCACCTGGAAGGTTCTTCAGAGATCACGACTCGTCATCTGAAACAGCTCTCCTCTCTTTCATTAACATACAAGCCCATAGAAAGTATTTTCTTCCTTCCTCATGCACTAAACTCCCCCAGAATTAGGCAGCACAAATCCCTCTCTCATTTAGTACAAGTACAGAAAACAGATTTCACAAACAACTGCAATTTGAAAATGTTAAGAGAGCACATTCACAGATACCTCTAGTTATAACAGATACAAGAGAAGCAGCAGCTGAAATGGAACAGTCATGATATTCAGGGAGCATCTGCTCTGGTCAGCTTGAGAACAGCAAAGATTCTGAAGTCTGAAAGTGTAACTCAAATTCTCTAATTCTTATGTCTTACACAAATTAGCTAGAAAGCAAACAGAATCTACCTTAGAGTCTTACGGTATTTTCTTTAATTGTTAAAATTATGCAAGTTGATACCTCTTTCAATCCAATGCCATAGCTCTGGGGTTGACAATTCTCCCTTAGGTTGTATTTTTTGTACAGCTGTTTGGCTAGATGTCCATGACAACCTTCAGCAAAGACTGTGACTTTTGCATGGAGTTCCAAGCCTCTTTCAAAGGTAGCCTGCAAAAGTACATCATTTTAGTACATTTCAACAGCAGTTAGGTCTGCGCCACACCAAACTCACAGCAAGAAAATGGAGAGTAATAAAGTGATTTTACACTACTTGGTAACACAGCTCAGAACCTACAAACCATTGCAAATTATGGTTCCAGTTCAGTTGTCTTTTCCACCTAACCAAGATGCACCCCTGGCAAGTCTTGGAAGGGGATTCCAGTAAAGCAGCCCCACAGTGAATTGCTATTCATCACTGAAAAAGAGAATCTTTCCAGATCAGAGGGTACTTATATCAAATCTGCTCATTCACAAGGTGCAATGGAACTCTGACAGACAAAGAATATTTACCTGTAACCTCACACTTTAATTTTTGCTCATGCAGTCACATTACAACAAAACATTGTGTGTACCCAAAGACATACCACAGAGTAGACAGAACTACCATATCTGAAAAACCTGAATCACCCCTGCTCCCAAAAGGACCCACTGCTTCAGAATAATGGTGTTACTCCAATCTGGCATGTTAAAACATACAAGAAAATTAGCCTAAATAAAATATAACTATAAAAAAATTATCACTAAAAATTCCAGTAATGAGATTGAGAACCAGGTAAGGGGAATTGGCATACTGCTGTATGAGTACATCATCTGCATCTGTAAGCCTAATGGACAAGAACATAGATTACGTTTACAATTTTTTAATAACAAAAAAAAGCTTGATTTCAGTCAGAAAGTTCAATGTTGAAAAAAGACAAGGAAAACTGTCTTGGATGAAGTTCTCCAGCAGTACCAATTAAACTATCTCAAGGTAAGCTAGCATAGGTTCAAAAGAAGCTTACTGCTTTGGTTTTGAATTGTCTCTCAGGTGCAATCTGCTGGTAACTTACAAATGAAAATGTTCCCTCTAGTTTAGAATTATACTTTAACAGGAGTCACTGGATTTTGCAAAATTTTTTGTACTCTTTGAATTTCTGATTGTCAATCTGAACGTGAATTAATTTTACAAAATACTAAACAAGAGTTACCTCTTGAATATATTATAGTGTCCACTTTGAAGTAGCTTTATAGAAAACAAATGAACTACAACTCCACATTGTAAATATTAGAAATTCATTCATTTGAAACATTTCAGTAATGTGACGGAGTTGTATTTCATAGCTAACAACCTTCTCCAGTATCTATACAAGAATCAATGTGGAACTTTCTACAATGTAGTTTACCACTGTCATTTTTATTTGGTTGGTGCTGACTGCAAGGTGAAATCTATTCATTAACCACAGTCTATTTGATTAGGCTCTGTATAAACACATTGAAGATATTTTTGCCTTGGAGGTTACACAAACCACACCTATCTACCTGAGCCTTTATGAACTGGAGGTAGGACCAGCTGACCTAACTGACAGCTAAAATACTTGAGTGATAGTGCAGTAAAAAACCTGCAGTAGAAGCATACTCATTATGTACCTTAAAGAGGTTAAGAGACACATTCTCCCAGAACAAATAGGAAAAAAAAGAATCTATGTTTTGCAGATGTTAAGAAATGCACCTAAAATTGTTCCTTCCCGTCTTAACCCAATGAAGCTTCATTACAGCAGAAGCTGCACACGTTACTTGTGCCACCTTCTGGACAAAGCATGCATTGGAAAACGAGAGTGTGTCTGTCCCCTACAGCAGATACACAATACTACACTGGAAAAATACATTACGTTGGCTATAGTCTCTCGAAATAAGAAAGAGCCATTTCTTCTCACTCCCTGCCTTGAATGGGGAAAAACAGCCCACACTTTATGTGAAACTCTTTGAAACTCTAGGAAACTAGAAACTTCATAAAAAAGAAAGTAAATGTTAAGAAAAAAACTTGTACTCCTAATTTATGTAGTCAAGTAATTCTGTGTGAAAGTTGTTCCAAGTAACTCTGAGGTGCCACATTCTCCCAACATATTATACAGGGAAACAGCACGCTGAGGGCAGGTTCTGGATTCCACTGAAGAAACAAAAATCCAAGTCTGACACTTAGGGCTGGATGCACAAACTTGACCAACCAGCATAAAGGTATAAAGACTCCGTGTGTACCTTGCCCCAACAAGGTAGACAGACTGTCAGCCAGTGCAACTGCAGTTGTAAATATCAAGGAAACCAAACCAGCCACATGTTGCTAGTTACCAGATGGACTAAAGCTTTCTACTTCACCTTTGGACTTTTTATCCAGGAGTTCCTGGAGCTCTTTCCCTTGTTTCCAGATCTCACATATGCCAAAACACCCTTACATAATCTTCCTCAAGACAACTTTTCTGAAAAGTTTTTTTCTACTTATCTCAAAAGAATTTTACAATGTTCTGAGACCAGAACTTTCACAGGTAATCAATCCAATTAAATAGAGAGGGAGGACAGGTACTGAATTTTACAACTTTTCTTATGCTGCAGCAAGACTACTGATGGCACTAGAAGCAGATGTATCACAATTTCCATAATTAGACCCCTAGCAATGCGGAAGATAGGTACTTACTTTGGGTGCTCCATCCTTCTGAATGCCTACATCATTAGTTGCTATCCCTTTCACGCTACCATCTTCATGAAAAAGTACCTTTGGAAATATTTAAACAAAAAACATTGTAATGAAACTGTAGTTCGAACCTATTCACTAAAAGTTCTAGAGCAGAACTTCTAAGCACTATGATTTTAATGGTCAAACATGAAGATTATATATTTATTCACATACTGTATTATCCACTTGCACTTTGCTGGATCAGAGCCAGGGAATTTAGACAGAGAAACACAGTTTTCACAATACATATCAGTTAAAAGGAATGTTGCATGTGTACAAATGATCATTGACTGCGCTGAAGGGGGTTCCAAAGCCACTTTTCATAAACACACACTGATGTCATCAGTACCTCAGCTGCTGCATAGCCTGGATATATCTCAACACCCAAAGCTTCTGCTTGTTCACCTAGCCAACTCACAAGGTGGCCCAGACGTACTATGTAATTCCCATGGTTAACCATCGGAAGGCCTAGGCAAAAAAAAAGACACACACACATATAAAACATCAGACACTAATCAAAATAACCAAAGCTGAATACAGCACATGTCACATCTACAGCTACTATCTTCAAGGTAATCTCATGTATTATCAGAGCCATGACCTACGCAGAGCGTATCACTGTAACCTGTCATATTCCACATACACTCGCTGCTACGTGCAATCAAACTTGTTTTGATTCATGGACGAGTTCAAAAAGACACAGAGGAAGCTGACTCTCCTCTCCTTCACTAAACTTTACCTGGAAGAATTGGCACTGGAATTCTAGATGTTTCTGTTAAAATTCCGAACTTGTCTTCAGTTACAGGAGTATTAAGTGGAGCCTACAAAAATTAAATAGAAGTAGAGAGTTGTTTTCTTAGCCAATTAAACAGAAACAACAAAATCAAACAATCAAACTGGCAGTCAAGTACAGGTTTAGTATAGCACTTCTATAGGAAGGTATCACAAGACAGAAGATAAAGTACTTTATGAGGCAGTCATCAGGCAAGAATCAACACAGCTACTGAGGTTAAAAAAAAAAAAATGGCTTTGCAAATAACATCCATTGTACACAGGCTTGTACCACATCACTATTCTAGACTTTCTTAAAGAAGGCATCTCAACTTGTAGATTATCACCATAAGGCAAACCAAAGAGTTGATGGTTGACTTCTTGCAGCCCTCAGGTGATAGTGGGCAGCTGGCTGCAAGTCAGATGGCTGTTCTGGGACCACTTTCTCAAAATCACCTTAAACCTTTTTTACACCACAGTGTCTGCACAGAAGTCAGTGTCAGTCTGTGCCATCTCCCTGAAGCGCTACTGTACAGATCCAGCAAGTCTGTCATTGGTAAGGATCAAACATCTCCCTGCTTGTACACAGGGACTGGATTTTGCACAAAGGTAGCAACTGCAGAGTACCTCAGGCTGCACCAGACATATTGTGTATATGCAGTAGGACTACTACAGAGAAGAGCAAAGGCCACAGCATATCTGCATAGACAGAAAACTTTTAGCATTGTTAAACTACAGGAAACAGACTAAAAAGAAGGTACCCATTTTTGTCTTGTTCCATCAATGCATTTTAAAATGGTACTAATCACGAATGGTACCAGGTACTAACTCCTACCATAATGAGTCAGACATGAAGTTCATTACCACCTAGTAATGAACTTCAGTGTTTACATGCTCATACATACCCCTCGCTCTTTCCAGTCTGGAAAGAGTTCTTCTAAGGCCCTTGGCTCCAGACAAGCACCAGACAACGTATGTGCACCAATCTGAGAAGCCTTTTCCACCAGACAAACACGTACTTCTTTGCTGTGCTCAGCAGCCAACTGCTTGAGTCGAATGGCTGCAGAAAGGCCTGCAGGGCCTGCTCCAACAACGACAACATCAGCTTCCTCTGCAAATCTTTCCATGTTTACCCCTTCAATGGAAAAAAAAAAATGATAATAACATAAACCAATCTCCAATTCCTTCCAACCTCTCTCTCACTAAACCTAAACCCTCAGGGTAAGAACAACTGAAAAAACCAAGCAGATACATACTGAGCAGAACTAAATCTTGTTGTGATAATCACTAAACCAAATGCTGCTTATATTTTTTTTTTACAAAAACAAGCATAACGTTTCTTCTGATACTATTTTATAGCAGTAAAGACACTCATTGTGAGATGGCAAGGAAAAATGTCATTTGGAATATTAGCACTGTATTTAAGCACAGAGAATTTCCATAAAGAGGAAAAAACAGCAACACATTTAGTGTCTTTAAAACTCAGCAATGACAACAATAATAATAAAAATAAAGCAGATTTTAAAGAATGCAATGTTTTTACCTTCCCATCGTTTGTCTTTGTCTCGGGGATGAATTGTGTAATGTGTAGTTATGCGAGGCACAGAGGCAGTAGAGGCACATCGTGAGACACACAGTGATAGAAGGCAATCTTTCTTTGTCAATTTTAGGGCATGAATGCACTGACGTGCTGCAAAAACCAGAAACAACTTTGTCAAATCAGTAGTTTTCCAAATTTTTCAACATTTCAGAGATGCAAGTAGCACAACAAATATGACAGCTTCCCCCCTCCCCCTCCCCCAAAGGCTACCAGGTGATACAAAGATGAGGAACAATAAACAGATTTTTAAATTTTCAAGTTAGGAGGATGCTGTGTAATTTTTTATCAAAGAAAAAAAAAAAAAAAAAGTTTCCCTGTTAAGCATCCTTTACTCAGTAAACAGGCCAACCATGTACAGCTGACACAGGATAATATGCATATATACAGGTGAAACACAGAGTAAGTTCTGATTAAATTCTTAACGTAAAAAGGTTTATTTCAGACTACATTAAAAGTGACCAAACAGCTGTAGAAACAAGACATGCAAAGTTTAGCTCTGACATCTCAACACAGCTTGGACACACCTTGGATTACTAATATAAGACAGTTCATCTAAAGTACATGTAAAAGCACAGACTTGAACCCCAGTGTGCTTAGCCAAAGCTAGGAACAGCAGATACAGGTAACTGTTACCTTTGCTGCAGATACAGTAATTGTTGTGAGAACAAATTAGAATTTCTGTGTAAGCAAATGGACAAAAAATTAAAGGTTCAAATTATCAAACCAGGACTCTTTTTAGAGGGCTATTACATATCATCATTTTCCTCTTTTAGAAACAAATAATAAATGTGTGTGATTTGTATTAAAAAACCCTAGCATCATTAGTATGAAAACTAGTTATAGTTAAAAGGCCTGTGAACTAGTGTGCCTTGACTAGTACTATTCCTTCCTTAAAGAATTCTCTGTATTCAGGGACGAAGAATGATCCCATATTTAAAGTGGAGTATTTTGGCAAACCTACGTAAGTAAAACCACCACCGTGCTTTGACTGAAATGTTTAGTTGAGAATGGCAATTGGCAAGACCAGCACAAGCATCCTGTGTCATAACCCTGCCTGGTGACAGGACAAAGGTCTCTATATGCATGGTAGCGGGTATTATTCATGCTGGCTCCTTAACAGGAATTCTGCATCCAATCAATATAACACGAAAGCTATTATTATACCACCTCATTTTTCTTAGTTATCTTTTACTTGCAACCAGGCAGCATCTGAGAACAAGTATTCTTTACAGTTGATAACAACTACATCTATACATATATACTATAAAGCTTTAACTTAGCTTTCAGGATTTTTTTATTTGACCATAACTGATGGTATTAAGACTCAAGCAACATATTAAAAAAATTCAATTACTTTGCACGTATGCAAAAGAAGTGAAACTCTGCTCTGAACACGTCTGATAATAACAGAGGTGGGTGCAATCGCCGGACGGGCAGACTCTTCCCCAGCGTGCGCACAGTGCCTGGGCCAAGACGCTTTTGGAGAGCTCACGGACTCGGAAAGCGATGGGAAACGCCTGCAAGGACCGGGCAATCCCCAAGGAGAAACTCTGCGGCAGCTCTTTAGCTGCCGGGATGCTGTCTCCACAACTACTTCCCAAGTAAGGGCACTAGTTCCACGGCTTTATTTCAGCCTTTAAAGCAGGTGACACCTAGCGTCGCTCACAAATCCCTCCCATCTTTTTACGCACCCCGCCGCAGGTGAATGACCCACGGCACTACCACAGAGCTGCGGCGCGGGCAGCGCTCCCGCACGGCGCTGTCCTCCCGCCTCAGGGCGCACAGAGGCTGCGGGCAAGGGGAGACACGGGGTCCCTTCCCGCCGGCCCCGCTCCGGCCCCGCGTCCGCCCGGACACCGGCGCGACCCAGCCGCGACCTTTGCTCTGCCTCGGCGCCGCGCCAGCCGCCGGCCCCACCCGCCGCGCCGAGCGGCCGCCCCAGCCCAGCCCGGCCCGGGCCGGGCCTCGGCCCCGGGCCCTCCAGCCGGCCCCGGCGCGTTACCTAGGCCGGCGGACGGGCAGCGGTAGAACGGCATCGCAGCGGCCCCCGTGCACCCTCCGCTTCCCGCGACCGCCCTGCGCGCACCCAGCCGGCCTCGGCCCCGCCGCGCCTGCGCGCCCGGCCGCGGGTCGAGTCCGCCCCGCCCCGTGCCGGGGCAGGACTACATCTCCCAGAGCTGCCCTCGGGGGCGGCGACTGCCGCCGCTGCCGACCCATCCGCGGCCCGGGCGGCTCTCGGCGGGAGCGGGGCCGGGCGTGCCGTGGGCGTGCCGTGGGCGGCGCTCGGGAGGGAGGCGCGCCCGGCGCGGGAGAGCCGAGCGGGACATGGCCGAGGCGGGGCCGCTGCCGTCCGCGGCGGTGCCCGAGGGATCGCCCGGCGCCCAGCCCCGGAGGGTCCGCCGCGGGAGCGAGGGGTCGGGGCCGCGGGAGCTGCCCGGCGGCGACACGCGGGAGCTGCTGGAGGAGGTGGAGATGCAGATCGGCGACGTGAGTGCGGCGCGCTGCCCTCGGGCGGGCTCCGGGGCCCCCTCGGGGACGGTGCCGGGCGCCGGCCACCCCCAACCTCTCTGCCGTCCCTCCAGGCCGCCTTCTCGCTGGCGAAGATCCTGGAAGCGACGTCGGCCGTGTCGGCCCAGGTGGAGGAGCTGGCCACCAAGTGCTCGGAGAACGCCCGGTTCCTCAGGACGTGGCGGGACCTGCTGAGGGAGGGCTACGAGTCCCTGAAGCCCAGCGGCTGACGCTGGCCCTGCCCGCCGAGCCGCCCGCTCGTCCCGGGCTGCGGCGGGGGTCTTTTCCACCGCCCCCTCTAGGGAACGCACGTGGAGTCTTGTTTTTCCCCAGAATTCTTTCACAGATACTTGAGGGCTCTCATATGGATGTTTTATGTTAGTCTACGGAATACAAATAAACTTTGTTTAGGGAATCTGTTTTGACTTTTAGATTCTTCGTTGAAGCTCAAGCCAGCTCATACTCTTCCTTCCTTTTTTTTTTTTTTTTTTTTTTTTTTTTTTTTTTTTTTTTTTTCTCCTCCTCTCTCTTTCGTGCTAACGTGGTAGATACAAAGTTAGTATGTGTGCTACGTTCAGAACTCATTCCTGGTAGGGAAGTCCTATGATAAAGAATTGTCAGCCCTCCTTTTTAAGAGCTGTCACCAGCAGAAACCCTGCCAACCGCAGAGAAACTTCAACTAACTTCAGTTTTTTGTTATGCACGCTTTTTCTTCATGTTGAGTATGGGATAATGTGGCAAGTTGTAGCTTATTTATGAGCTGTAAAAAAACTTGTATCTCGAGTCTTTTAGCAGTATTGCAATGTATGTCTGTAAAGCTGCAGATTTTTTTTAAAGCTGCAAGATGTTTTATTACTGCAAACAATTTTACCCTACCTTTTGTAATAAAGTGCCTTATGATGGACCATATATCTCTGCAGGGTAGAAGTTTAACAGCATTGTTTTCTAATAGGATGGGTTATTTTGAACTGCAAGTAAAAGCTTCCATTAGTTAGAAAAGAATCTGTGACATGTCCCATTGCTGGGGAAGCACGTCAGAGCTTTTCCAGTGTTTGGTCCTGGTTTTATCTTTGCCTTAAGCAGTGACTAGTTTGATAGTCTAGACCTTATGTTATTAGAACCTTTTGGAATGAAAGAGGCTGATCTGTAATAAATAGCTGTCCTGACACTCCTGTACCTTTACCAGACACTGTGGAAAAAAGTAATGCTGAGATGCAATGGCAGGCTGCAGGAGAACATGACTGCCATGACTTAATAGCAGACCTTATTTTTACTTATAGGACTTTGAGAAAGACCCACTGTAGTTTGCTTATCAAAACAATAAAGATGTTGCAAAAATTCTGAAGTATTGACTATTATTGTGTTACTGATGGAAACAAAGGTGACAGTGAATATAACCATAATCACGTGTAATGAAAAACAAGTAATGGCAAAGTCAGGGATCCTTGCATATTGAGATATGCAAAGGCAGTTACAGTCCTTGGGAGGGCTTGGCCCCTCGGAGTAAGGAGTTCTGTTGAATTGAGTTCTACTTGTCCCAGTTAAAGGCAATCCACGTGGCAGGATTTTGCTTAGGTGTTTTTAACCCCCACAACCCAAAATATTGCTAAACAGCTTGGAAAAGAAATCGTTTTGTTCAGCAGATAATATTTTATTTCAGTAGAACATACAGTAGTGGAAACAAGATGCTTAACAATCTTCAGTTTCAAGATAATCCAAAATTCTGTAAACAGTTGAAGTGTGAGTCACACTTCTTCAAAATTCTACTTCTTATACTGTTAAGAAGTTAAGTGCAAACATTGGAATTATCTTTTAACTTAAAGTAGTTTCAAATCAATGCAAAAAAAAGCTTTTTTTTTACCTTTTTGGGCTTCTAGGCCATCAGACTGAATACGGTACTGAAAGAAGAAGGGAAGTTGTAATAATTCATAACAAAAAAGATTCTCTTCAGTAAGAATGTGTGAAGGAACTGCCTCTATGGGATTGTTTCAGATGGGATATTATTTATTTTTCCCTTGTAATTCTGGGAAGTAAAATGCTTCAAAAAGCACTGAATGGCTGTGGTCTTTAAATTACTTTAACTATAATGTGCTCAGTCATGTACAAAGTGATTAAAATGTAGATGTCATGACAGCTATTAAAACTGATGATTTTCTGTTTGACCATCTCCCTTTTATGTAGAGAGACATCTTAAGACTGGAACTTGTTGAAGTCTGCAAGCTGTGTTGAGCTACTTTTGGTAGCCTGTTAAGGAAAGTGAGGAAAAGAGCAGCAGCAAGATATTGGCATACTCAGTCCAGGCTTTCCAGAGTAAGAAGAGGGAAACTGCCAACAGTTAAAGCTGGGGGACACTCACTTGGGAAAAAAAAAAAATCAAACCCAAACCTCTCCTTTTTATTTTTTTCTTCACCTTTTTATTTTTTTCTTCACCACAGTTCTGGTTCTGCCTGAATTAGAATCTTAAAGATCATCTAGTCCCAGCCTCTCCCTGCCACGGGCAGGGACACCTCCCAGTACACCAGGCTGATCGAGGCCTTGTCCAACCTGGCAACTGCATTAGAGGTATCATTACAATTTCACTACTGCCTTTACATGAGTGAAATAGTCTGTAAATTTATAAAAAGGAGTATAATTTTCACTTGTCTGGCTTTGACAAATATAGTTAGCTGACCAAATTGTGAAATTTAAATGTTTTTCTTACGGCTATTGCTCCTTAAAGCTTTTTAAGAGATGATGCAGCCTAAATAGAGACAGTCAGAAACTTTCTAGGAGGAGAAAATACATTTCTTAATGAGGAAACCAGTCAACTCTTAAAAAATCAGCTGTTGAAATGGGAACTTAAAAAAAGAAAAAGAAAAAAGAAAACAAACACACACACACACACACACACACACACACACACACACACACGCACTTCCCCATAAATAGATGGTTTTGAAACAATCTGCTTTCAGGATGAGATGCTTCAAATGACAATTTTTTTTTTTTTTTTTTTCTCCACACACTCTTGGCTTCTTGAAGAAAAAAGCCCCAAACAACTGATTTCTCATTCTGATCTAGGATGAATTGTCAAAATGTCAGGTACTGCTGTGAGATGGTAAAATGCCAGTTCTACCTGCAAACAGACACATGGCTCCCTCTTCTTCCCGCAGTGGTTCCTGTGAGCCCTGATGTCACACCTCTCTCATTTTCCTCCTGGCTGTAAAGCAGCAAGCCCACGGATGTGAAGCTACCAGTGCCGATGTCACCGTGAGGACTCAAAATGCAATTACGTGTATGAATTTAGTCTTGTGGACTGTGTAGTCACTGAAGCATCAGAAGAGTCTGTACAAAGCACAGGCTTCGTAACCTTTGGTGTGATTTCATGCATTGGCCACATCTCTACCCAAATGAATGACGGACCGTATGGTTTCTGGCTGCCTTTACCTCTTTTGGATCTTCTTTGTCTGTAGTTGTACCAAACCTGATGAATCATTTCTTTGAAAGGTCGTGTAGTCAAAGTGTAGAGAAGAGGATTCAAAGCACTATTTATTGGCAGTATAAAAATCACCACCCAAGAAGTTATGGTACCTTAGGGAGGGAAAAAGAGAGGCAGCTGTAATATGCATCCCAGTGTTTGCACTTGTTAGTTTGCATAAGCACTTGATGCCAACGCAACACAGCTTCCTGGTGAGAAGGGGAGGTCATGTGCTCTTAGTTCCTGGAACAACAGGTGCTTTTTCTTCTTTCTGTTACACTTGCACTGCCTCTTATCTCCCTCTGTTTCCAGTACTCCCTGCAAAAGCTGACATTTATTATTCTCCCAGAGTTCAATTTATCCCTCTTCTCTATGCCAAAACTTCCTATTTGCCCTGATAAACTTCTTATTCTGGCTGAGCCCCTTTTTCTTGCCCCAAAACCTTTTGTCTCTGCTTTGCTCCTTATCTCTCTTCCTGTGATCTCTGTTCCCCATCCTCTTCCCAGGACTGATGACATGCAGTCCTAATGATGCCCCTGATGTTCTGTCTTCCTGCAAAACTATCCTCCATTCCCTGTATCCCTTCAGAGCCAGGTTTTCTCTCCTGCACCAGGACTTCTCTATTCCTCCCCCTTGTTGATAAGAGTTTCTCTGTTCACTGCCTGCCTATGTCAGTCTGTGCTTCTTTACAACATCCCTTTCTCTTCCTTTACTGTTTGGGAGATAAGTTATCTGAGGGGCAGGTGGAGAAGGGATAGGATTAAAGTGCTGAAAGATGTCAGTGGGTGCCCTCCATTGCATTATTTGACTTATAAAATTGTTATAGAACTGTTCCAAGAGAGACAAAACACTTAGTTGATGCACTTCCTCTGGGACACCCCCCAGGCCCCTCTCCGGTTTTACAACTTTGTTGCAATATCAAACATTCCTGTTGACACCCATCACAATGGTTACATTTTTGGAAACAAGCGTGGAACAAGCGGGTGTTTGGTTCCAAAACTGTCACAAGGTATCACTGAGAAAAAGCAAATGCCCTCAAGCGGGGTTTACAATTTGTGTCAATTCGGTCAGTTAGCTGTCACGTCTTTAGTTTCGTGAAATGAGCGATTACTGCTTAATCTGGTTCATCTATCGCAGAACATTAATTTGCTGAACTCAAGATCACCCTGTGATTCCATAAAATTTCTTCAAGGTTTCTTGACTTATAATACAGCTGCTTCTACTTTTCACAATATTTTCTTTCAAATATCATAGGTGGTTTGGTATCTTCTTGAAGAAGAATTTTAAAAGATTTAAAATAACTGAGTATTTGACATAATCAGTGTAACTTCCAGACATTTGAGATACAAGTCTAAACTTTGAAAATCTCAACTCCCAACCCTCCTGGTCAGCACATAAGTCAAAATCATCTGATCTAAAACATTTTCTTGCCAATGAAATTTTGTCACATATATCTGTACTCTGACTCTGAATCCATTGTTGCTGATTGTTCTGTTCATGCTCACATGTCCTTTCTAACAGGGTTTACAAGCCCCACACAAAGAGGCTTTTTTTTCTGGCATCTACTGGTATTGCAAAGAGAAGGAAAAAATTAAGGGACAATTTTAGTCTTTTAGGTTACACTATTTTTACATGGGAATATATTCACAGCTTGAAGAAGATAAGCAGAGCTTTATGTAACTTAATGAGCTGAACTGTAAATACCAGCATGTAAAATAAAGTTATTTCAGAATAAGTTACATTATAAATTAGATGGAAAATACTATATTGTCTTGAGCCATTTAGGCAACAGAACCAGCAAAAGTCCTAAGATGAGAAAAGCCAATGCAACTCAGCCTTGATTTTCAAATATATTTCGTACACCTTATAGGTATTATATGCAGACAAACTTGAACAATTTGAATTTTGAAGTTTTTTTATGTAACTCAGAGGTGGTTAATCTTTCAGGATTACAGTAATACAGTTAATTAAATAGCAAAACAATATAGGTCATTATATTGTGTGTACATCTATATAGATAAAGAACCTGAAGTTAACTGCAGCAATATAGTTAATTTCATTAAATTATTTTTCTTTTGAAGAAGAAGAAACATTTCATGCAGGCACTGTTGAAACAGCTTCATAAAAGAAAGGACCTACCTGGTATTTCTACTCGAAGTAAAGAAAGGAGTTTCAAAATAAAAATAGGTATCCAACATAGCGCATCAGTAAATACAATGAAGAAAAAACGTTTAGCAAGGATCATCTCTTTTTTAATATGATTCCGAATTTCAGTAGCCATAATAGCTGTCTGGTGAACACTGTAGAACATGCTCCCATAGGAAAACACGATGATGATAAAAGCTGCCAAGTTTACACCTGTTTAAAAGTTTAAATTAATTATACCTTAAGATAACAATGGCAATTTTACATCACCTATTTGCAGTCTGGGTAATAAAGAAGAATATTTAATCTAAACTGCTAGTCCTATGGAATTAAGTGGCCAGAAAATCTAAGTCCGTCCTCATCTGAAGACTGCATTTTTGCCTCTACTCAGGTATTCATTTTATTCACTGATAACTGGCAAATGACTGCCATCTGATTAAAACGAAATAGTTCTCTGACCCTACTGTTGCTCTACTTCCCTAACTTAGTCTATTAATTCAAGAACATAATGGGCAATAATTTCTACTTTCTCTGCCCTTTATGCATTTTAAGATAAGTAGGTACACATCTAATACAGTAAAGTATTTATATTGGAAATAGTCTTTAAATGCTTCCTGGTGCATCTAAATCCAAGGAGGTGTGAACATCACAGCTATCTTATTTGTTTGAAAACTTGGTTCCTTTGCAGCTCTAGTAATACATAAAGAAGAAATGCAACTTACCTAAGAAAATCACAACAGAGTAAATCTGACTTCCTGAACTTTCTGATTGTTCTGAATGAAGAGGAAAACAGACGCCATTGGTGCCATAGTAGTTCCTGAAAAATTCCTTATTGCTCAGTGGGATAAAAGCAACAGCAAACCCAATTATCCAGATAAGAACCAAAATGGAAATTGTCCTGCATTTTCTGGGCTTCAAACACCTAAAAGGATAAACTATGCAGATGTATTTTTCCAAAGTCAGATAAGTCAACAGTAAGACTGACACCTCTGTAGACAGAATAGCCAGCGATCCAACCAATTGACAGTGAATACTGTCCATCCACAACTGAGCGTGCTTGTTGTATTCTCCACGATATTTAAGATCAAAAGCTCCAATCACAAATAAATATATTCCCATCAGACAGTCAGCACCTGTGGGCACAGTGCTTAACATCATTATTTACACATCTGAATTTCCCATTCTCTCTGTATATGTATATTGGAAAACAGACACATGCACACATAAATATATATAAGTATAACAAGTTAGTTAATACATAGATGTAAAATCATTATTGCATCTGGAATGCTATTATGAATTACAATTAAGGTAGTATTATTTTATATTCTTTTTCATTTTTTTTGTTTTCCTTTTCATTTGGACTTTCAGTCCATGTTTCAAGTTTGTTTTCATTTTTAAAAGCTCTGATAAAATTGGCTTGCAAATAGAAAAATATACAGCTGTATTTATATAAATATTCTTCCAACCCTTTTTTATTAGGTCTTATTTCTTTATTTCTTTATTAATATTTGGCTTAAGATAATTTTCTTGGAGTCGGCCATCTCTGTTGGATTCAAAGTTTATTTTTTTCCTCCTCATGTTAGTTCAAAACTCATGTCCATAGTGTTCTAAGACTAGTAAGGGGAGATGACCTGTCAACACAGAACTGAAGGCTTCTTGGGTATTTTGTATAGTATTCAGATTGTTTTATGGGAAAAACAAAGTTTCAAAATCACTGTATTTAGAAATGTTGCAATAATTGTTAAAAATATATTAAAAAGATATTTTATTAAATATATTAAATACATATAAATATTTATTTAATAATATTTAATGTCATTATTATTTATTTTTTTTCATTTACATAATGTCAACAGTGTTGACAACTACCTAACAAAATTAATCTAATTAATTGCATTTTTGCAATCCTTATAGACTCTCCTGTATCAAGAGACTCAGGATTACAGTGATTGTACTGCCAAGTAGTTCATCCATAAACTTGTCTTGCTTTCAGGACTAAAATTTAAAAAAAAAAAAAAAAAAAAAAAAAAAAAAAAAAAAAAAAAAAAAAAAAAAAAAAAAAAAAAAATAAAATCACCCTAATTCCTACTATTGGGGAGCTAAGATAGATGGATTTTCTATATTTGTATAAACAACCTTTTGTTTGTGCAAAGAATAGAATATTTGAACACAATATAATGTCAACATTACATATAATGTCAATCATTACTTACTGAGAAATGCATAGTGAAATATAGGTTCGTGGGCATTTGAAATATTGGAATTTTATTCCTTCTTGCTGAAGAAAGTGGGAATTTGACAGAATTCCCGCGGCACGAAAATCACACGTGAAACCTTTGGAATGTTGAAGCTGCCAAAGGCAGCTTTTAATGAGACCTCCCGGTATATGAGCCGCAGTATTTTGTGGTTTTGTTTGCAACATCACGAGAGCAGAGTTAATCCCACGCTGGAAGTATGTCACTATAATATCATAACAAATGTCATACACGCTACGAGCAGACTGAAAAGATAGTCGAGATACGGCGTACTCACAGCAGAGAGACATTATGGAGATGGCGTGCAGCTTGTTCTCAGATCTGATATAAGGCCTCATGCAGATAACAAAAATGTTTCCAAAGCAGGTAACGGCAGATACAACCCAGACAAACACTCTCTGTACGATGCTAGCTAAAAGATTCTCAAGGGAGGAAATCCCATCAGTGTTGGGTTTGCAGCTGCGCACATGGGGAGCGTATCCGCAGTACTGGAATTTCTTAAAGTATCTGGTTGTGAGAAACAGGTGAGAAATCATTCCAGATTCATCGTCAAAATATCACAACTATTTAGTAGCTACTCAGAAAACATATTCTGAAAGAAGAAATATAAAAATTTGTCAAAATTTGACAACTGCTCATGTGCTGCTTTTCATATACATTTGTTTTCAATTATCCAGTATTCCGTAATTGTAAAATTCAGGCCAAAGAAAGCGAACTTTCTAAAATAATCTACTTACATGTGGGAAAGATTTCTCAGGGGTTTGAACATTCTCCTCTGGATGTTTGTAATTTCAATGCCCTCCAGGCTGCTGTAAAAATATATTCTCAGTAAAAGGCCACAGAAACTCAGTAGTAAAAATGAATTTTTATGAGCATTTAGTTGTGATTTTATGATTATAGGAAACCAGAGAAGAACTTTAATTGCATCTAATCTGTCAATATTTCGAAACTTGATCAATAAGTCTGTGTAAAATCTCAAGTGGAGCAAAAAGGATTTTCAAATAATTTTGATAAATTCGCTATTCTTCCAGATTAATGAAGACTCTTCCAGACTCTTAATGCTGCTCTCAGTCATGAGAATTCAATGAATGTCTGTTTAGTATGTCACCCTTTCAAAGTACTATTCTACTGATGTTCTTTTATCATCTCTGGGAAAATAATAACCGGTTCTAGTAGTAATATTTTTACACAGATCTTCTCTCTTTTATCCCAGGGAGTGCTTTACTGGACAAACAAGCCAGGCCAAGAACTCAGTCTTCATATTGTCAAAAACAGCAGGAAGCTGGGACACAGAACACAGCATGTAAGAAAAAAATGCTGGCTTTTTTGTGACACACAGGTGGGATTCCTTATTTTAAAGTTATATATATATATATATATATGAAAGCAGAAATATTTTTTTCCCTGCAGTGCTAGATCAATAAAATTTAACTCTGTAAGACATTCTTTTAGAAATTCAGGTTCTGTATTCTTCCAGTCCATCCCATTCTCTGGTTAGATGTGCAACTTGTCAGGGGTCTTTGGATCTCCTTGTGGGGAGCCTTATTTGGATTTGTCGTTCAAAGATTTGAATGTAATACTCGTGTGAGTTCTGAACAAATTTAGGCAAAAACAGAGAAAAGTACAGACTTACTGGCTAGTTTATGTGGTTTGATGGGCAGAAATGAGAAAGCCCCAACATGGAAGTGAGCTACTTTCATCTAAGTGCTGCAATGAGTCCTAGGGAGTGCTTTCCCCAACCATTTTTACTATTTCAAACCAATGAAGAGGGCACTATTTCAAACAGATGAAGAGGGTGTTCTACAAACTGCCTGGTGTTCTATAAAATACAGTTGCCTATGGATCTATCCCAAGATTTAACAGTTTTTTTTTAGCTAAAAAACATGGAAGACCATGATCACTGAGTTGTATGAGTTCTTTGGTGTTAAATAATAGATAAAAGAATAAAATTGCGCTGTAGCTTGACTGTTAAGGGGGTAACTGGTTATTATTTTCTGTGCTCAGCTGCTTATTTTCATGACAGTTATACAGATTCAGTATTTTCAGCTCTTAAGCCATTTACCAAGTTTAGTTGAACTTGGCCAGGGTGTTCTAGTCACTGTGAGAGAGCTGGTCTGATCAGCAAAGGCATGTATACTGCTGGCTACAGCTCACACATAATCATCAGCTCAAATCTCAAACTCCTACTGCACTTCTGCCCAAGAAAACATCTGGTTTTTAATCTCCACAGCCATTTTTAATAGGGCCTGTTGCAATAGGACTAGGGGTAATGGTTTTAAACTAAAAGATGGTAGATTTAGACTAGATATTAGGAAGAAATTTTTTATGAATAGGTGGTGAAAAACTGGAATAGGTGGTCTAGAGAGGTGGTAGGTCAATCCCTAGGGATATTCCTGCTTAGGTGGAACAGAGCTCTGAGCAACCTGATCTAGCTGATGATATCCCTGCTCATTGCAGGGGAGTTGAACTACAGGACTTTTAAGGGTCACTTCCAAAACAAATTATTCTATGATTTTGAAGCGATGTCTGACAAGAACCAATGCTGTGCTATACACCAAGGGGGTTACTTCAGATGTGAAGTGACCAGTGAAGATGCACTTAAATCTACTGCAGGATAATTTCAGATTTGCAAGATTGTTGCTGTGCTGTCTCAGAGTTTTAGGAGGAGCTCTGCTGGCAGAATTCAAGTTAGAGTTGCTGTCTTAGTGCACATGCAAAAACTCCCCCTAATTGCACCAGGGGCAATTTCTTACCAAACATATTCTGGATCATGTGCTACTGAGGGAGATGTGCATAATCACAAAGAAAATAGAGCTAAAATATAAAAACTTGGTACTTACAGGGATTTGAGTTTAATTAGAAAATCAAACTGGTCTATTTGTATTTTCTTGATGGGGTTGTAAGAAAGGTTCCTATAAATACAACAAAAGTAACTTTGGCTACATTTCTTACAGTTTGTTCTAAACACAAAGTCAATCTACTTTTACAGTTTAATCCTGGTATCACATTAAGTGTTCCCATGCAATTATTAATTTCTCATGCTGTAGCTAGCATAGCTCATTTTGTATGTACTAACAAGACCTAGAAAAAGGTAGAATTTGAACATACTGTCTTTTGGGAAATGAAAATGCACATCTTTTACAAAATTATTCTGGACAAAATGCTATATAGAATTGCTTTGGGTGTGTTTTTTAGGCAGAATTTAAATGATGCACCTAAACAAATGTGTTATTTTTCCTAACATGTATGACTGAAAATATCATATCAAATCAGGAATGTACAGTTATGTATAATAATAAACAAGAATCCTTACAGTTGTGAAAGCTCCTTTAGTTCCTTAAATATATATGGAGGAAGTGATTCAATCCTGTTGCTGGCCAAATCTCTGCAGAAACACACAGGTTACAGTAAGTTCTTAATATACACAGTAATTTTACTGAAGAGTTTTGCAGTTTCAATATACAAAATTTTGTTTACTAATTACAATATTTATAGGTTATCAGAAATCTGGACTATAAAAGGATGATGTTAAAACAAGGTGGGAAGCTAGATCTATCACTTCTTGCTTTGTCTCATTAGTTCAGACATAGCACTAGATACATAATTTATTGTTAGTTTATTTCCATCAAAAAGAAAGTAAAGTACCATTATTTTGGCTTGTAGAAGCTTACAAATTAATTAAATATATTGTTACATGATGGCACATGGGCTAAACAGCACGTCTTTACTTTGGTTACTTATCTCTACCTTTCACCTTATTCTCACTGTGCAGAAATCCTAATAGCAGGGGAAAAAAGGTCTCAGTCCAGCCAAAACTGTCAAACTGGTCTAAAAGACACCAAAGGCACACATGCACCTGGATTGTAGTCATACAAGAATAATTAATATTAGGAGCTAATATTCAGGAATTAATATTCAGGGAACACAATGTGAGAAAAGGTCCAATATGATTGATACAGATGATGTATTTTTATTGATTATTTCTTTCCTGTTCAATATATATTCTAAAAAATATCCTAAGGAGGGATGTCATTTCCATAGCATGTTATATGAAATAGAATTTATGATGAATGATATTTCTAATATAAATCACAAAACTGTGTCTTGTACAAATAAGAGAAGAAATCTACTCACAATTCATCTAACATCTGGAGAGAAGAAAAGCTGTTTTCATTAAGGGAGCTGATTTTATTTTGTCTCATCACCCTGAAAGAATAAAACAAAGTTACGTTGCTTCTTCTTGGTGTTTATTTGATTTTGGAGATAAGGTTTTATAAACTTTAAAAGTTCTCTGTTCTCTGCATCTTCAAATATTTGCCCAATTCAGTTAACAAGTTAACTGCATCTAGAAGTTTACCATTTCATCATTTGATAAATAACTTTTTTTGCCTATACATCCCAAACATGCATGTACTTCTGTAAATATGTATATGTATACACACAAATTCACCCATGGCAGGCTAATGTAAGTTGACTGAGGGCAGGAGGAGGGCTGGGGCTTGTCACCTAATAATGTCTCAGACACAGGGACACGGTTATGCAACTTTTCATTCACCCTTATTTCATCTCCACTGAGCTTATTCCTTAAATGAACTACCTGGATTTTAAAAATTACGAGAAAGCCAAGAACATGGGTACTGCAGAAGAGTTAAAAATTGAAAGTGACACTCACCATGGAGCCTACTGATCTACCAAAAAGTAAAAGGGATTTTCTGAGGATGGTAACTTCATAACTGAAGAATCTTTGGAGAAAATTCTAAAATTAATGAGCCAGCCAACTCACCAGCCAATCAAAATATGCAACATGCTAAGTATTTTGTATGTTTGCTGGTTCTCATTATGAGATCTTTGACTCCAATAAAAAGGTTATAATGAAAATTTCTAAATTATAGTATCAGCCAAAGTCTCTTCAGTGAAGTCTTGTTACATATTTCAATGCTGATCTTTGCTGTAAAATATAAACAGTGGATATTCTCTGTGGTGCTCATTTCAAACCAAACATTTTAATTTAATATCCTCAAGAGATAAATAACCATAATACTCAGGAAACTTTTATATTGGCTGTAATGAATCACTTGACTGTTCAGAATAAGCACATCTCACTCTGGCTAGCTAGCATATCCAATTACTTACAGTACAGTTAGAGTGCTGCAGGACATGAAAGTGGCATTTTTCACATGATGGATATGGTTGCCTTCAAGGTCTCTGAGATATAAAAGAACCCCATCAATCATTGAAAATAAACTCAGGCACTTTTTCGAAGGTAATTGAGGAAAAATACTACTAGAACTTGACTAGACAGAGGAGAATGGGAGGCAGGCATGTAATACTTCTGCACACTTAACTGATGAGTTCAGGCCATCAGCCCTGCAGTGACCCAGCAGGCACTCTTCATGATCCAGATCCCCGTGAGAAAAATTGACGTGGAAGTGCCATACAAAGACAACAAAATACTATTTTTCTGGTGAAATAAGGTGGACTTACAGCCAGTTTAATCTTGGCATATATTGGCACAGAGGTTTATCAGGCAAACGAGCGAGAGAATTATTCATCATCTCTCTAAAAAAAGAGGAGAAAGAGTACAGCTGGTTATATTTGCACATACAGTATAGAAAAAAATTAATGTCTCTTATGTACTTCTGAAAAAAAAACCATTCCAATCTTGAATAATTTTTAAAGTAGTATTATTTTCTTCCACATATTTCCCCTGCGGCATTCTGTGCAGCGGTATTTTATCCTTAGCTTGTTAACGACCAGGTAAAGGAAAGATGTTCACTTCACTGCTATCAATATGAAACGTAGCAATCCAATACAAACCTACCAATCAGTCAGAACATGTAACTTCTATGGATGATGGAGGAAGTGGGATGTGGAGGGAGGTTTCCCTCTGGGATGCAGGGGAAGAGGGTCCCTCATCTTTGGGGCTGGAGAGGGCAGCGGCAGATCACAGACAGGGTCTTGGGGAGGGGGGCGGGCTGCCACCAGGGCAGGGATTGTGGGCCCTCTCCTGTCGTACCATGGCTCTGGAGGACACCTGGAACCCAGTGCTGCAGCTGCCTGGACCCTGCCCTCTCAGTGACACCTTTTATCATTTTCCCCACCCTTCTCCCTCTACTTTTCCAGACACCGTGTGTCCACTGCTGCCAAAATCCTCCTACTCCAGCGCATTTCGTCCGGGGCAAGGGAAAGCTGCAGGTGTACTGCCAGCACTCTGGGGGGAGCAAGCACAGTCGATGTAAAAAGGTTTCTATATGCATAAGCCCTTCCTATTCTGTTCTTTTAAAATTTTTAAGTCTTGTTTTATACTTACAGAAGAATAAGGGATTTGAGTCCATAGAATGTTAATGGATAGATCCGATTTATTCTGTTGTTTTCAATTATCCTATAAGTTGCAGCAAAATATGTATCAGATTGATAACTGACTTCAGTCTTAAATTGAAGAGATAATAAAAGGTAACAAGATTTGTAGTGAATTTCCTAAAAACTCCAGTCAAAAACTACTTAAAAAATTTGACACACTATTCCTTGACAGGTGAATATATTAATTGGATTATTTTCCTTTCAGAAAAAATAATTTTTTTAAAAAAGGTAACTTAGAGAAAATCATTTCTTTCAACTTAGAAAAAGTGTTTTCCTTTGAGGCTTTTAAATCCTTTGATCAAGACACTTTGGATGGATTCTCTGTAAAAACAAAGTAGCATAGCCTAATAGTATTATGTGACAATCCAGCAGTCCCAAACATGCAGAAGAATGTAAGACATATTATTTGCTTATTTTTAATAACTTAGTCAAAATCTCTCTGAAAAGCAGTAATAAGCAGTAATAAGTAATAAGCAGTAATAAGTAAAAATATTTCAGGTTATGACAGTAGTGTTGTCTGGACATTTAAAGCACTATTTACAGGAAAAGACCGGCCCAAAAAAATGTCTGTCTACTGTTTTATAGTACCTGGGTTATTTAATATATTCATTTGTAACAAGCAATTGCTAATAAACCTTGTTTACTGTTGTTATGAGTCATCACTCATTGAAGCCACTGAGGCTCAAGAACTATTTTCTGCTATCACCAAAGCCAATTGCATTTTTTACCACTCTAACAGGAGTTCCTTAGTTATTAGCTAGTGCAATGCTGTGCACAAAAATGAAAGCAAACAAAATATTTATATCTATTTATATTTAAATTAATTATTTATTAAGTAAATAAATATGCAAGTAAGAAAACAACATACAGCCATTCAAGTCTGTGGAGGTCTGCAAAGACAAAAGGCTCCAAATTTGTTATCTTGTTGTTGCTCAGGTATCTAAAACAAGACCAATCAAAGATGAATTACTGGAATGATTATTTAGCAGCAGACACATGAAGATGAGTTTTAAGATTAGTTTTCCTTGATAATTTACCAGAATACTCGTATTTTTAAAATAATTTCTTCCTTTTTTTGACTATGGTAATTTTCATGCCATTGTTTGAGAGCAAGGCAGGATTCTCTGTTGTGAGAATTTTAAGAGCAATTATATACAGCACTTTGTCTTATCTATAAGAAAGCATAGCCAGATAAATATTTTCACTGTGTCATATTTTAGACCCTTTCCAGTTTCCTTCTGTGGAGTGATTTGTTCCATGAAACTTTCCAGGATCCCATTCAGTGCTTGTTAACGATATTAGTCATAAATGCAGATACCAGAATAATGGAAAAAGAAAGGCTGAAAAAGAATGGGGAGGGGTACTATAAATGGTCTGGGAAGATAATAACAGCAGCTGTAATAACAGATAATCAGCCACACTTGTGTGATGGAAAGAATAAGAGGTACAGTTTTGTAAAACTTTCCTTCTGAAAACATTGCAGTAAAAGTTCTGAAGCAAACAGTGCAATTTATATGTTGTATCTTTCACTGAGAATTTACCTTAAAAGTTAGAAACACCTTTCAAAAAGTTGCTGCGAAATAAAGAAAAACGTTTTCCTTTCGTCACCTATACTGGCTACTTGGAATTGTATTTGCAAACCGAAAAACCGTGTTAAAGAATTTTCATCCATCACAAGCTCTTGCTTTCATTTTACTCCTTCTTCATTCTCTTTGACTTTCTGCAGGAAAACTACCGTAGTGCCTCCTTCCATTCTGAGGATTTGGGGACTAGGACTGAAGTATGGAGCCAGCTTGTCTTTTCAAAGTGCTGTCCTGCCAGATAAACTTGCACAGAGCCCTCTTAATCTGCCTTTGCTTTCTCAGTTCAACCATCGAATTAAAGTCTCAGAGTTTGTAAGTTCCTAATACGGAATCAAGTAGAGATTGAGAGAGACTGTCAGAGCTGTCTGCTGCTTTTTACTTCAGTATTCTAAAAGCAATACTTACAGTTTTGTCAAGTTGTATAAACCTTTGAAAGCACGTTCAGATATGGCTCTGATTTTATTATTCTGAAGATACCTAACAAGATACAAACCCCCCAAAAATTATACTCCAATCAAACAAAGTTAAAGCAAACATAACAAACCAATTAAAATCTATCAGCTGAACTGAATGCACATTTGATACTTTAAAAGAAGCTGTTATATTTGTTACATCTTGATTTTGACAATAACCATTTCACAGCTATAGCTGCAAAGATTGCAAGGTTGTTTTGAAAGAAAATCACACAAAGATCAAAATTACAAAAATCATTCCAATGGATGCTTGCTTTGCCAGAGATGAACAGTGAAGTGGTTGTTTGCAACCTCCTTGATTAACTCCTAACCTTGCAGTGCTCCCCTGTGTGACCTGATCTCTGTGTTCACCCAGATCTCCGCTACAAACAAAATTTTGCACAGAAAATGTAAAATTAAAATAGTTTCTGATTTTTTTTTTTTTTTGTGGTACCAGAGAATTCTCAAAATATTGCATTTGTAAGATAATATATTTAAAATATACAGCAAATCTTATTAATCTTCGGTAAACTAAAGATCTTAGTTTTTAAATTCTGGATTTCTTTATCTACTTTAATGAAGTAATGAGTTGAAAAGTATCAGCTGCAAATACTAAGTATTTTTCAAATAATTTTAAGGCATTATAACATTTTTCTCTGAATAATATTTAAACGTAAGTCCTTTAAATCAAATTCCAGCTAATGAAGCATCTAGATGCATTCCTGCTAGAAAGCAGTAAGAAATAGGACACTGGCTTTTACAGAATGGGTTTCTGTCAAACACTGCTCCAGACCTTTTGGAAAATGTAAAATTATCTATCAGAAGGGTGTGAAGTTGATATTAGAAACAAATGTTTTCTACAGACAGGTATGGATTTATTTCTTTTAGTGAAAACTTATCTTTCAGGAATTTAAGTGATGTAATGGGACTTAACTTTCAGAACACAAGATGGTGCTGCAGTGTAGCACAGTTCCCCTGCAAGAACTTTGAACTGGTTACATAGAAGTCCTACTCCAGGACGCATTTAATTTTTATTTCACTACTTCTATATAAAGAAAACTTGTTAAAGGCTATGATTTTTGAACAGCATGTATGTTACACACTGGAAAACATAACACAGTATTGCATTGGCATAATAATTTGACTTGTTGGGCATGATCAACTCAGTACCAGATATAATTAGGAGCAAAACCATGTGCCATGGGAATGAGCTTCCCATGATAATAGGAAGTTTAAGTTTCCAAACTTTTTTCTCCAGAATAAATCAATTAACTTACTTTAATTAATTTTGACACACTACTGTTTATTATAAATGTAATATCCTTCAGACAAAATTAAAATTTCGTATTTTTCTGGTATAAACCAATCTATAAACATTAACCATTAATTATGCAGTTACAGTGGTTTTGCAAAAAGACAAATGTCAGATCAAGGTACTTGAGCCAAACAGGGTACACCTGAGGTACCAAAGGGTGAGACAAACCAGACTTTCGTTACTTAAATGTTAAGCTCTGTGTGTGTACATACGGGCTAAGGAAAGGATGAATATTCAAGTCACTAAACAGGTATTTTATGTTATAGCACTCCCTTACAGATTTTTAAGATCCTGGTATTTCTGGAAAACATCAGCAGAAAGTTTCCTTAGCAGATTCCTCTGAAGAGACCTGTAGGAATGAATGCATACAGTAAAACTACTGTCTCAGCTTCCTACAGTGCTTTTGTTATTTAATTAGGGCAGTTCTCACACTGCTAAATAACAAAAGCAACATGAAACCATCTGAAAATGCTGCTTCTGTTTTTCTGTACGCTTGTGTCTATTTAAACAGCAAGCAAAATACGTTATATACATTATAATAAGAAAAATCCATGTCCCCCGGAAAAACGGACAAAATAATAGTTAAATCTAAGAATTCAAAAGATTTGAATATAAACAACAGATTTATTTCAAACGTCAATTGCATATTGACGCAAGATCGTATTTCCCAGTTCATGTGTCCCTATGTCCCATCTTCACTGGGGACACTCAAGTGTCCTGTCAAGAAAAAATTCCTTCAGGACATGGTTTGCTCAGAAGAGAATTTAGGCTGAAAGCCAGCTGAGCCAACTCACGGCTCTTTCTCCAGCTAGAATGTGGTCAATATTTTTGAACTCTTTTTTGACCCTGAGCCAGAAGCCAGTTAAAATAGATGTTTGACATTCCACATCAGTTTTTACTATGAAGTGTTGCAGTATTTGAATGTGGACCCAACAAGGAGAACTTCAGCCACATGTGAACATAGACTGGTACCAAAAGGAAAGATCCATGACCTGGATCTATGGGGGTGATCCTCAAGGTAAGGAGAAGGGATGCTGCTCCCTGCTCACCACACCTAAAACTGCCCCTCAAACAGCAATGTGCGTATCAAATGCACATCAACCATATTCTGGTCTCTTAAAAATAAGTTTAGCTTACATATACACATCTGCATGATGACTCAGCCCACATTAAATCCTTTTAAATAACAGTGTATTCAGAGACATCGAATGAGAACTAAATAGATTTGCTCCAGCAGGGAGTTCCACTGAGTTCAAGGTTATTGACTTTATAGACAGAAACAGACTAGGAATATTGGCAGGATCAAAGAATAAGAAACAGGTTCTAAGCATTGTATCTTAAAAAAGAGGCATTTCTTTTGTAGATCTCCTTAGATATCCTGAAACCGTTTGTTGCTCAAGTCACTATTACAAACATGAAATGATCAGTTCACAGGGTTTTTTTTTTGTTTCTTAGTTTCTTTTTTCCACTTTTCTGTAAGGAAAATCTGTACTCAAAATATTAAAGTACTTGTCAACAGAGAGACACAGTGCTTCCCAAGCATCAGCTGATCATACTTATAAGGCTGTAGTTGTGAAAAAGTTGTAGGATTGGCAGTCAAACCTGAACAGAGCAGGACACAAGGTTACTTCTCTACTTACATTGTGGTTATGTTTGGAGAGACTGATGGGACAGCACGTAATTTGGCAGCATCACAGAAGACCTCCAGGCCTTGGCAGGTACACTCTGCTGGCACATCCCCAGCCACTGCAGGAGGACAAGAACACGGTTGGGGCAATGGTGGGATATGTGTTGTGATGGGATGTGGAGAAAAGAAATATGGTATAAAAGAACAAGGAGCACAAAGACAGACATAGCAGGCTCTTCAAACGTAATTACGACACTTGTTTTTACAGGATTGATTTAGGCCTGGGAGGACTCTAACAATAAATATAAAGGGACACAAAAAATTTACCTCTGTGAAAGAGCTTGTAAAATCTATTGAACCTTAAGCATGATATACAGAAAGCTGGCATGGGATTTTTGCAACAGTTCTTTAGCAGATTATTCAGCACTCATTACTAGAAGGAGCACAATTTTATGGGTGAAAATGGGTCAAAAATGGGTCCGGAAGTCTTTGCTCATCATACTAGACAGCAGAATCAAAAAATCTGTACAAAGACCTGAACAAGTGGAAGGGGTTTGCAAATTGCATTTGATGTACAAAGAAGGGAACTGGGAGCAATGCTGCCTTCATTTCACTCTGAAATATATGCCAGTTCCATGGTCTCTCTAGCAGTATCAGCACATTTAAATAAACATTTATATCGCCCTCCTAATTGGCATATGCTAATTAAAATATGTTTGACACTTCTCTCGCACAAAATGAATCATCCTTAATGGAACTGAAATTAGCTTCATATTAGCATTTGTTCATTTGAGATGTTAGTTCTGTTTTGCTATAAATGAAACAGCACTAAATTTCCTGCTAAGCATATATTTGCTCTGTATTTCTTTCTAGGAATCATCATTATTAATCATTCAAATAATATCTATAATTACTTACAGCACTCAGGTGTCTTTGTCTGAAATGCATACAGAGATTTCAGTTTATTGTATTTGTCCTTCGTGTAATGTTTATCAAATTGCAGAGACCATCCATTGTTGTCCTCTAATAAAAAAAACCCATACAACATAAACAGACCATAAATAGAAGACATTAAAATAGAAGTGGAAGGTAGAAATATCTTCACTTAATTTACTTGCATCAATTTTTGTCTAATTATTAATACAGGTTTTTTATTCCAGAGCATTTCATACATCATTAGTCAATCTTATCTTTATACAGCTGCTTAGTCATACATATCCACAAACAAGATGAGCTGCATAGAAGTAACAGCTTATTATACCATCAATAACAACATTTGCTGTGGCAGTCACACTGAAAAAGTATAGTTGTGACCTCAGAAAATTTTATTTTTTTAGGAGCCTAAAAAATGAGAGGGAACCATATTTTCATACTTCCTTAAGCATGCAGGTTTGCCACTTTGTCCAGGAAAGCTGAAATGATTACTATGATTCTTGACTAGTTTGTACAGAAGGATGCCTTGCACTATCACAGCCTATAATTTCTTTCCTGAAAATCTAGATGAAGGCCAAAGGAACACTGCTTTTCTAGAGAAGAAGGGACTTGATGTAACATATTCGAGTCAGAGTGTTCATGTTAAGCTTAATAGGTGTCTTAAACACAGCATGATTCCATATTACCTGTTTGACGACTGTGCAGAGATGTACTGGAACTGAGTAGTTCATGGCTATAAGAGCAAAATTTAAGAGCAAACCTTTTAATTCCTTCCAAAGAATGGAAATTTCAAGATATAGTGGTGCTAGAAATAACTACAGATCGGTTAGTTATTTGTTTCTTGGAAATCTATTGTATATCTGAGACCTGTAAATTGACTGATCAGGTTGCTACTTTCCAAACAGGCTGGCAAGGGAATGGGAACTTGCCTTTAAAAGCTGTGATTGGATTTTAGTTTTATTATTTTGAGCCTGACTTTAGTTTTCTTGATTTCAGTCTGTTTTCTCTTCAGCTTTTAAAGCACCTCTTTTAATGAGCATGTAGCAGTAGCAGAAATGCTCCTTGGGATGGCACCCACTAGCCAGGGAGCCAAAGCATCTGTGGCAATTGAAAGCAGCACACTTTAAGGACACCTACTGCAAAATAACATTTCTATGAGAACTCTCAGGATGGCTCTGCTTTGCTAGTAATTACAGTCTCAGATTAACCTTTATGATGTACTGGCAATAGTTTTTACCCCAGCAATTTCACAGGTTAATAGTTTAGTTATACTTTAATACAATTCCTCATGGACATTTCTCTATAAATCTTTATATTTAACTAAGCATGATTACTATATATATAGGCTTAAATATAGAGGCAGGGAGAAATAAAAAATATTTACTCCTTTGCGACTCTTCCCATTCTGAAATGGCTTCTCATTTTTCATGTCACATTACATCTCAGTTGTTGTTTTCTCAGACAGGCAGGGAAACAACCTTGAAAGCATCTGACACCTGCCTGCAGATAAAGCTGTTTTTGAGAGATGCCTGCCTCTTTGCTATCTAAGCTGAAAAGATGTGTTATATGTACTGATTCATGATTTGATGAAAGATCAAGTAACTTCAGGCAAACTATCCTTCATCTAGTTATTTGTTTGTTATACATAAATTGAAAAGATGAAAGATTCAAAGCAAACAAACAAAGCCTGTCCTCAGGAACTGCTCCAGTGAGAGAAAAGACAGACCTGATAAGACATTTAAGAACATTTTTAAGAACATTTTACTAACTTCATCAAGAGCACCTTGCATGCTCTGATCCATTAGCAGTTTTGCCATTCTAGATCATTAAGCTAATATTCAGAAGCAGCCTAATGCATTTTGGACAAAAAGAAAGGTATTGGCAAACCAGCCTGCTTTAAATGCTCAAAAGAAGCTCAGTTTTAAGGCTGCCTGCAGCATGGAATCTGAAATTGATGAAGTGATGAGAACAGATCCTTTGTCGAGTGGCAAGTGCTTCAAAAGCCTACTGCCCCGTAGATGGACCATAATGAGATTTTCTCTATTGTTGGAGTCCAGGGCATTCCTTTGGTTGCCCTGGAGGGTCAGAAACCTAGGCAGGGGGGTCTGGGACCCCAGCCCAGAGCTCAGAGAAACACTGGCTTTGATCTCAGTCCATGGGAAAAACTACCTGCACTGCAGGAAGCATTGCAGGCCACAAGACTGTGAAAGACTGTAGTTTAGTATATCACGGGGTGAAAAAACAGTAAATTTATATTTCTAGCATTGAAGTGAATGGGGGCAAGATGGAGAATTTGGGGCGTTGTCTCCTTCTTCTTCATCCTTGTTCCCTCACTCCATTTCAGCAGTGACGTTGGCACAAAGTTTAATGGGGATTGGGTCAAGGTAGAGATGACCTGTTTAGTATTAGTAATAGGCATTGGTAAGAAATAATAAATAAAGAATACGTAGCAATTAGTATAAAAGATAAGGACAGCCCAGTTCGGGAAGAGTCGGGGAGTCGCCAGATGTCCAAGCCACGGCAAACATCTTGTTGGACACTGAGAAAATGGTAAGATAAGAAACAATAAACGAAGTATGCAACCTTGAAAAATCTAAACCTGAAGACTCCATCTCTTCCTTCGGTTTGGCACAGAGCTGTGCAGAGGCCAGAAAAGACTCTAAAACCACCTGAATGCCGGGGTAAGCCCCCGACACTCTATCACTATTCCTGAATATCTAAGTGTAGGACATCCATTGACTTTCATTTGTATGACTGGACTCAGCAATATGTGAGATTCAACATAAACAGAGAAGGTAAGATTTTTAAACAGAAACTTGGAAAGATGCTTTAAAAATGAGATTATTCTTGAAATATAAATTGCACCAAATGAACGCTTTGCAGTCCGGAATATGGTATGAAAATACTCTTGGATTTCCTAACTCATAATTATGTTCACAGAAAGTTTTGGACAACTAACCACTTGTTTGCAGATTCTGAACATACAGTTAAGAGCCATAAATACTAACCCTCTTGTTCTGACGCTGAGTTGATATATGAGATTTTATTCCATGTTTTCGTACTTTAAAAATATTTTTTCATGTGACAAAGCATGTACAAGAGGTGACCATCAATGCATTTCACATCTACAGAGAAAAAGGATGAGAAGTGCCTCCTACACTAACAGGAATGATGAAGCAGTTTGCTGTGAAGAGGAGGTGCCTCAGCATTTTTGAGGAAGTCTAGAGGCAGCTGTGTATTTTTGGGTGGCCATAAAACAGAAGGGGAAAAATTCACAGAGAAGATGGATTATTTTGTACTGGAAACATTCCGGCTGTTTGGTGTTTCTAGTAAGTTCATTTTAAATAATGGGCTTTTCTCATGGCGTGATTTCTATTAGAAATAAAATGCGTATCTGAACATAATAAAATAAGTTATTAAACATCTTTTGACCTCCAGAAAGATGTGCTTTGGGCCAAACTTTGTGTCCAAGCATGGGACAGTCTCTATTTTATCCTAATTGTTTTGTCAAATCCTGAAGGAATGTATTGTGCAAATATATGTAGCATGACCATTCGGCGAAACATTCAATGGCAGAACTGTAAATCACTTTTTTTGTCATTTAGAGTTTATATGAAGGTTTGTGACCTGTTTACCTCTTCTGAGGCAAGGTTCTCCAAACACTTTAAGAAATTACTGGTAATAGTACTGGTCTTGAAATCCTAAATCTATCATTTGAGGGTGTACAACTCAGATGAGAAATTACTTTTACCCTGAGCCTGTTCTAAAATAGATTATGTTGGCTGTGGTTCTGTTAAAAAAAAAAAAAAGATATCTGAGAAAACAAGACATCATTAAATTTTCTTCTACATGGGATAAGTGAAATAAGTAGTGGCAAACTGGATTTAACTGACTACAGATTAATATGCTCTTTCTTGCTGAAAGTTTCCAATTACCACTTCTGATGGGAATGAGAAAGAGCATGTTAATCCTGACAAACTACAGATCTGAGTAATCGTTTCAGTGACAGATCCAGCGACAGTGGCATCACAAGAAAGTATAATCTACTGTCAGTTAAAGACATATCTCTTAGTATGGAGTTAATGATGAGGATGCTATCTCTAGGACTTCCCCCTTCTCTCAGTCATGTTTTCATGGGTATTATATAGAGAAATGCTATCAGCTAAATGCATAAACACTCTAAAGAGAAACTGTGTCACCCTTTGATTTTGCCTTTTCTGTTGGTCATAACCCAGGGACATGTTTCTTTTTGTCAGTCGTTTGAATAAGATTTCGCTTGCTGCAAGGAATGACTTTTCACAAAAGCGTCTTTTGGTATAAGGAAAACCCGTGTCCTCCAGACAAGAAGAATTTCCTTTAAAAATATTTACAGATTAAGGAATAAAATTGTCCTTTTCCACAGTATTGAGGTATCCTGATACAGCTTCATAACTTACTCCACATGGAGATTTTAAAAAATCGAGGGCTGTGGTGCCTGGAGGGAGGGCGAAGTTGGGATGGGATTTCATTGTCTCAGTTTGAATATCCAAGCAGAAAAAATTACAGACTTAGAGCTGGATATCTTATCAGTCAATTCAAAGGTAAGTTACCCCATACCTATCTGCATCTCAATGCACATATACTGTGTTCTGTACCTGCTGATTAATTGAAATCACTTGTAGTTGTCTGCTTATATATGAAAATGCAATCATAGTTAACCAGACAGGAAACATTTTGCATAAGGTTTAAAGTCCTCTAGATGAACTAGATTACATACTTACACAAGGTTTTTTATGATTTTAAGGCAACTTAATTACTTAGTGCAACCTTAAGAAAACAGTCATGTTCAAATTTCCTAAAGATACACATCTTCTCAATGTTTCATCTTTATTCCTTGGAAACATATGCATAGAGTTTTCTAGTTCTATAACAATGCTTTTAATTTATATGAATTATTCTGATTTTATATTCTGTTTTTCTTTAATTATATTCAATTTTTAAAATTAAAATACCCTAATAGCATGGATACACCTATAGAACCTTTAGTTGCTTGAAAGTTCCTTTGGCAGTAAGCCACTACAGTGGAGACCAGTAGAGTCATAAGTACAGTGAAATGCAAGTTCCTCTTAGTTACCAACAATTTTTAAAAATTGCAGTAGCAAAATCGATTAAAAATCCTCAAAACTTCAGCAAAGCTATTCCATGTGCTCATGGAATTTCAGTGCCATATACTGTGGAGGGATGGCAATGACAATGAAATTTAGCCATATATAAAAACTTCCCATGTGAAGCTTGAAAATTCTGTAATTTCCCACGTATTTGATATATTTTGAGTATACTATCGAATGTCAAATATTTACTTTATGCTTCACAAACAGAATTTACTCTCTAGGGCTCAAAACTGAATAGCACCTTATACATTCAAATCTTGTATTTTAACTATGATGGGAAAACTGTCATGCCAGGAAAACATAAGACCAATTATGAGATTATTCATTACTAGTATTAATTTTAAATATAAAAACCATCAAAGTCGTCTGCAATGTGCTGAGACAAAATTGCAATTTCTCATCCCTTATGAGCAATCTTATAACATTAAAACATACATCTTTTGCATAGATGTTTTGAAATACCTCACAGAAATTTAGATCTCTGCTGTGGAAATCTAGAAGATGATTTAATGAACCTACAGAACTGCAATAATTCTGTGTGCAATTATAGACCGTCAAAGAAACACATACAAAACCAGCGTTACATTATACAGATTGTTTCTATGTTTATCCTGTTGAATTTTTATTGGCCCTTTTTAAAAAAAGAGCTGGTCTGTTGTAACTTATTTAGCAAGGCAAGCCAGTCACCTGGTGATTGTGTGGCACAGGGGAACAGATGAGGTCTGTGTTTTTAGAGGCAAATAGGTGCAAGACTTCAAACAGCCACTCCCTGCCCCAGTTCTTTTGGAAACCTCTGTGCGTGACCAATGTCTATGAGTGAATTTACAACTGGGGAGCGGAGAACTGTCTTTGTTCAGAGAACTCTTAGGACTGAGAGAAACACAATAGTAAATACATTTAGCCAGCAAAAAGCTCCTCTGGAGTCAGAAACAAATTAAATCTGCATGCCTGTTCCTGCTTCACTAGACTGGAAAAATGTGGCTATGACACCGTGATTAAAAAACAAATGCAGACACACTGCAACCATTGCCTAGCTGCCAAAAAACAGTTTTGCAGAACGATCAGAAAAATTGTCCAGAAGCCAAATTTTTAAACACTGAGGAAACTTGTGCTCTCAAAATAGCTCAGGCTACTTTGTTCCATTAACCGCTCTAAATAATTAAAGATACAAAAAAAGATAGAATTAAACACTAGCACATTTTTTCTTCCATTCTCCCTTTTATTATTGCTTGTATCTAAAGTGTAGTCAAAGGTGTAACAGTAGTTACTGGTTTTTAATGTCCCATTTATGGCAAAAGAGTCTGGTTTGCAGAGGTGCAAGGGATTAGGGCCAATGTGTGTGACTTCTGTTTTGAAATTAATAAGAATTCTGGTGCTTGCATTTTTTACAATTCTTATGTTAAAATACTTTTTTATTCTAAGTAGGACTTATACCTGCGTTACTTGCTCATAAACACTTCCTCTAGAAATTTACTAGTAATAAATGAAGAGCCTATATTAACAAGTTCTGAGATGGAGCAGAGGAGCTATTCAGTAGTGTGATGTGACAGTAATACTAATTTTAAATGAAGAATAAACTGTGCCTCCTCGACCAATTATGTTTGAGATAAAAAGGACTGAGGCATTTATTTATGAAATCTCAGACTGCATGGGAAGATACTGTATATTATACCTGATGTTTCTGTGACAGGTTGCACAACCTAGGTTTCTTCATCTAAAGTGAAAGAACCCCTCCAATAGCACAGTGCCTCCAGCCTTTTCCAGATCTATTGAGGAAGGCTGGTACATGAGTAACAAACAGTGGGTTTTTGAAACATATGAGCTTTTTATTAGTTGCCTAACTTAGGTAAATTATGATTCTTTGCTCTCTGAAGACAGTGGGAGTCTCTCCTTTGATTTTAGTGGAGTCAGTCCAGGTCAGTTCTCACTGGGCTTGGCTTTGCTTTGTAAGCCAGGTGGTGTGACTGAAGATATCACATCAGTCATAGTTTGCATTTTAAATTAGAACAGAACATAGTAAATCCAATAACTGTATAGATTTTTAGCTGCATGTTTGTGTGCTAGTAAACCCTAATGGAAGTTAAGAAAAACTTTTAAATCTGAAAGCATGATTATTTATAAAGAAATGAGTGCACCTCTACCTACAAGGGATTTTCAGAACCTGTAGCTACAGGATGCTGACACACAGCATTGGTTATATTGGTGACAGAGCAACAGGGATTAATCTCAGTCTTCCAGACTCATAAAATATGTTTTCAAATTGGCCAGGTGGGATGTAAAGTCCAGAAAAAAGCCCAGTACCTTTTGAGGTCTGATTATGTTTCTATATTTTTCCCAATCTAAATTTGACAACTGACGGGTGGTTTTGAAACAAGAAACTAGATGCAAGCTTCACTGCATTTACTGGGAGGCTTCTCCCCAAAAACTGGCATCATATTAACAGCACAGCTAATTTACAGTTCTGATGACCAAATTGTGCTGATGACCCAGCAGAATGTATAGAATATGAGGAACAATACTGCCACAGAGGTCTTAGAAAATCAGATAGGTAAAAAAATCTATTTAGTCCCTCAGTGGTTCAAAATTTACTTGCATTAGGAATTTCTGCAGCACTTTTTAATTAGTATGTTATGACTACAAAACAGCAACTGACCCAGTGTTGTATCCAGCAGAGATAATTACACAGAAGTTGTTCGACTGAGAACATTGTGCTTTTATCACTGCATGCAGTAGTAGAATAATTTTAGTCAGGGAAGGCTGACCCTTATCTAGGACAAAAACTTGTTCATTCAGCTCTCTAAGTAAAAGGCATATCAGAGAATTGAAAAAAAAAAAAAAAAAAAAAAAAAAAAAAGTGTAAGATCTAAAATTTAAATATTTAATGAGGAGCATTTGAAAGGATATTTTATGTGTGTCTAAAGCTACTCTAGATATTTTGAAAACTGAAATAACCATGCATCATTACTGACAGTGTTAGCTGTCTACTTCCAAATGCATTTATGTTATGATTAACTTTTCATATTTTTTCCCAATATTTTACGTATCAAGATTTGTTCATCTAGAGAAACACTTTGTAATGAGAAGACACGTGTAGGCTCAGTGCAAATCTGCATCATAAATATTGTTGTTCTGTTGTTTTTGTTTTGCATTAATCAACTGTTGTTTTTAGCTATTGTTAGTTTGGGATTTTTTTATCATTAAAAATCACTGTGAAGGCAGAGATCTCAAAAGTCTTTCCATGAATTTGTACTTGGGAATACATACCTGGCACGTTCAGTATGCCACTGGACATCAAAGAGTTTGCCTAGAGATTGTTTAGACTGCATTGACAGTCATATTGCAGCAGCAACATCTTCGATGTGAGAAACACTTGTTACTTATTTTAGGAATAATTTCCATGTCAACGCTGCCACGGCATTATGCGAGCAGAATTTGTGATTATGCCTATTTATCCTTGCTCAGGTTTAAAAAGCAATGAAATAAACAGAAGTTCTAACCTCCCATCTATAAAAGCCAAGTAGCTACGGAATCAAATCTTATAGCTGTAAATAAATGGGAAAAGCTCTTCCCTGGAAAATCAGGTTGAAGCCGTTATATTTGAAATCAAACTTAGTAGGACTAAAGAGTATCAAACTTGCTCTGCATTGCCAACTTATCTTTAAACAAGCTTGGGCACAGAAGGATGCTGTAATGGCTATATCTTGTTTCCCTACACCTTTTGAATTTTGCAAATAGATACGAAAATAACTCCAGCTGAAACATGAGAGAAGTTAAATTGCTTCACAGTGGCCTCAGCCTAATTAAGAACTCAGCGCTTCAGCAAAGATGAACATGGAATAGAATAGCAGAGAAAAATTTACTGCTCTCTCAAGTCTAAAAAAGGAAATTCCTCAAAACCATTAAGTGCTATGAAAAATTACAAAACTTTGAATTATTTTTATTTAAAAAATTATTTTCACGACAGATTTGCAGAGATACTCACTTCTACTTGGGGGACTAAGTTTTTGAGTTCAAAAGGTAAGATTGCATTTTCCATGCACATTTAAGGTTATCCAGCCATAGTTCAAGCAGAACCTCCCATCACTGCGGGTGTGATAAATTACCAGCTGCCTCCTCTTATTGCAGTTTGCTACACTGCCTCAGGCTCTTCCCCATCAGGGTATCACACACAGTATTTTATTGATTTTGGAGAGCAAACTAGGTTGCAAATGCATGAGTTTTCAAAGATGAGTGGCTTCACTCTACTATGAAATAACAGCTATAATTCACTCATTTCCAGAAGGGGAAGAAATGCTGAAGCTGAGCTGGCAAGCAGGATATCCATACCCTGAGGTTAAGCACTAACAGTAGTCTGAGTCTGTTCCCAACTCTACCTATGATCCTAATTTGAGATCTTCACTACTCTGGACCTTAGTTTTATGTATATTGTTTGGATGTGGAGAGGATGGTGGAAGTGAAAGAGGAAGCAGGACTGAAGAGGGCACCACGAAGCCAATCTCCGTGCGCCTGGGCTAGATATGAGCAGTGATTACAGCACAGGTGAAAACATCGCTCAGTGAGGATTTGGTTTAGTTTGAAATATTCATTATCATGTTTTGCTGTTACCAGGCACAGAGTGCCTGAAACAGGATTAAGTACTGCAAATAATCTCAGAGACTGCAACAACAATTTCTTACAACAATCATTTCTTACAGATACAATCTTACAAAGATTACAACTATAACTTCTTCATAGAAAAGGAGTGGCAATTGAGACAAATTTGTTCATTAAAAGAAGAAAGGAAGCACTACATGATAGTTGGAGTGAAACATCTAATGACATATTTTGCTTTGCGTTTCCACACTATACAACTGGTTTTACTGTAGGCTTGAGATAGTGCTTTATCATTACTGAAGAAATTAGATGTGAAACAATTGGTTTGGCTAGCTTTATTTGAAATACATGCATTAAAAAAAAAAAAAAAAAAAAAAAAAAAAGGATGTTTCTAGACTCCTTTGAGTGTCTACATGGATTTTTTTTTCCTTCCCACATTTGTTGGATTGAATCCTGTAGACTGGTCACCTCAAAGTTCCTCAAATTGATGTAAAAGTGTCCAGGAATTGAAAAGCTGAGGTATTTAATTAGAATACCTTGTGGATAAGATTAAGATTTCCAATGGCACTGCATGAAACAATTACTACACTGGAATAATTTAATTTTTAATTTCTTTTCTGTAACCAAGAGCAATGACTTCAACTGAAAAGTGAAAAGTCATTGTAAATTCAAAAACAAAAAAAAGAAAGAAGGGGAGAAGGAGCCAGATATAACTTCCGGCATGCAGCAGGCATACTGAAGTGATCCTGCGAATGGCAGGGGGAAAAAAAAAAAAAGACAGGTGGTTTTTCTGTCTCAGGAGCTAACCACTGAGGCCTCTTTTCTTGTATTTTAAGTAAGATGAATAATCATAAAACAGATTTACCCCACAAAGATCCCCCCCAAATGTAGAGTCATTGCAGAAAATCTCACCAGGACATTGCATACACTCAGACAAGGAAGTGAATGTAACACCAATTTCTGAGAAAACATTACTGCTGAATATTACATTAATGAATTTATAAATCAGAAGAGGGAGTAAAGATATGAGCAAAACACCAGTAGCATAGTTTTTCCCAGTATGAATACAATGACTCTTCATCTTTTGTAATTTAGGTTTTCAAAAATCAAGGTTAACTCATTCTTGAATTACTATATACAGAAGAGGTTTCAATATCACAGCTGAATTTTCTTGCTTGTTCATTTCTATAGAACACTAAGGCATTACTAAGGACTTTGTTATTCATTGCTCCAGGGTTCAGTATTAAATCACTTCTTGCAGCTCTCCCTGCTCACTGACAACCCATGTTACTTCTAATTGAATTTTTGAAATTTGTTATTCACAATCCAAGAATACCTCTGTTTTGTGTCAGTGATGAGATGCAAAGAGCTCTCTGATTAATGGTCTTAATGATCTTAAATTTCTTTTCCTGCCTAAACAATTCTATGATCCTATACGGTCTTGTACCTCCCATTACAAACTGTGTATATCCTAATTAGCCACATATTAAGCTGTGTCTTTCAGCAAGTCCTTGTATGATGGACTTTGTCATATTATACAGAAATTAAATATGGATAAAGCAACTGTTCATTGTCCTTGGACTTCTAAACATGAAAGGGCATCATAATTGGCAATTTCTACTACTGTAGGTCAAGATGACTACAGAAAAATAGAGCAAGCTCTTTTTGTTCAGGATTTTGATTATTTACGAGAGAAAGTAGGTTTATAGCACCAGAAAATGGTATAAAACTACAAAATGGTGCAGGTCCATTACATGGGATTAGAATTTAAAATCACTTTCATATGGAGTAAGACACTGAAATTGCACAGGCGTAAGAGTAAGATACTTTGCGTGGGTACACAAATCAGCTTCACATGCAACAAGAACAACTACTTTCAAGATCTCGTTGACTTTGGTGAAAGTCCTGGTGATAAATATCTTTACCATATTTTGTTTGAAATTCCTTTCAGAAAATTTCTTTCAGTATACATAGCTCGGAATTTTCACCTAATATTTTAAACCTTCCCACTCAGATCTGATGGTGATGTGCCTGTCTGGGAGAGACAAACAGTTCAGCTGCTTGGCTCTGGGGAGCTGGAGGCAGCGTGTAAGGAAGGACACGATGCACCTGGCTATCCTCCACAGCTACAGGAAAACTACTAAGGAATAGGAAGCTTACTTCCCTCATCTGCCACAGATCAGCAGCTCTGGAGAGCACCTCTGAAAATATCTAGGCTGTAAGTAAGGTGAGAATAACAATATATAAAGTGTGTTAGTGTCAATTTTCACTCCCCGTGGTCTTAGCTCACAACCAAATGGTGAAGACCTCTCCTCACAGAATATAGGGGTTCCTTTCCAGACTATCCCAGACTATCTCTGAGCTGTGTCCAAACACTGCATGAGAGATGCTACTCAGCATAGACAAAAGCTGTGCCAGGGCCATGCTCACAAATGAGCAGCATGGACAGGTCAGTGCCAATGCAAAGCCCTGGCCCTACCTGGCTTGCAGCAGAAGTAAAGCCAAAGCCTACAAGCCAAGTCAAGATCACAGGTGCCATCCAGAGAGGCTAGGGCTGACAAGGATCAAAACAGCACACATAAGTGACCTGACTATGTGTGTGCCCTGGGATTTTTACACCTTCAACCACCAAAGCCCGCCAGTAGCACAGCTTGCACAGTACACACAGAGACGCACATTTCTCCCAAATTAGGGCACATATAATTTCTGAAAAAACTTGAAAATTCTTCTAAATTATGTTTCCTGCATTAAGTCACATTAAGCTTTTCATAAACTCTGTCAGAGCACACTTACCTCTCCTCAGTAACAGTCTTTGATAGATCACATACATCCATTTGTAGACATCAAAATGACATGTACAAAGTAGTTCAAAGCAGGGAAAATATTGGATACTGATAACTGACACCATATACAAAGAAAAATGTGGCCCATTCTTCTTTCTCTTGCAAATGGTTTGCTGGGTGGCTTTATCAGCTAAAGCAGACCTGCTGCACCCTCTGCAAAACATTTGACTTTCCTATTCCTGACACTCCACAGCCTCCTGTCTGGTGTGAGCGCTGCCTGGGTTTTGGTGACTACAGGTGCTAGGCACAAAGAAAAATCACAGCCACGTACCGCAGTTGTCTTCGTCAGCCCGATTCCCGCAGTCATCCTCACCATTACAGTGCAGCTGTTGGGGCAAACACTTTGTGATATTGCCACATGGAAAGTAGCCCAGGGGGCACCTAGTGCCATCTCCAGAAACATGATCTTCCAAAGAGTCACAGATGACTAAATAGGAACAGAAAAAATATGTTTATTTTATGATGTGTTTAAAGGTAATTGATATTATGCCTTTGTAAGTACTCATTTACATTTGAATGTGAATATCAAGCAACAAAAATCTATTAATTCCTTAGACATGAAATTACAGAAAGTAGATGAAGCACTCGTTAAATTTGGCAAAAATATTTTATATTGTTAGCTAATTAAAATTTCCTCTGATATAATGCAAACAGGTAACTCCTCTCTATGCATCCTCAGAATAAGATCAAAATGTTAATTATACAAGACAAATTACCCAAGGCCACTATTTAAAGATTGTTTTGTTATTTATGATAACAATATACCAGATGAGCTATAGGTATTCTTGCCCATGGAAGAATGGTTGGAGCTAGATGATCTCTAGGGTCCTTTCCAACCCAAACAACTCTATGACATTAATTTGTGCTGAAATTTTAGACCCGGATAGATAAGTCCCTTTATATAAAGTCAAATCTATATATGTTTGATTATATTCTAATTTTAAAGAAATTTCTTGCTGTAAATGGATCAAGGATCAAAGGTAATGAAGATCAAATCTGTGACAGAATTTTTCTGAAAACTGAGTAAGACATCGTGAAGGGGTCAATTATGAATCCTTCAGAAGAGTTGTCAGTCTTATCCAAAAACTGTGGAGATATTGGTCAGAATATATCAGTGTGAAGTTTAGATAAGGTGCTGTTCTGCTGAGCCCATGCTTTGTAGGAAGGACCTTCAGAGAACACAGAACTTCATTCAAGCGGTGCTGAGGGGAAAGGCAGAGGGATGCTGAGGAGGGACAGCCAGGGCAGCTGGAGTGCTCTGCCTGCCCTCCAGTTCTCTCTGCTGCAGCAGCTGCAATTACCCGCTTGCGCCTGATGCATCATGCCATGCATGATGCCTTCCCATTCCCACCAGTGCACCTGAGGGACAAATTCTGCCATCACTATTTTTTTTTCCAAGAAAGCATGTCTGATCTACTGCTTCTGTAATAGATTGTGGGGTGCCAAGTCAGATTTCTTGTCATACGAGATCAACTTCTTCCCAAGAGAATACTTTGGAGAGGGTTTAAAATTACTCTAGAATTAAATTTGTTCAGTCCGCTATATGTTGGAAACGGATAAAAGCATCATCAGGACAGAAGGCTATCCAGTGTTCTGCACTTCCAAAACTTTCCTAAATCTACCTTTCTGCAAGGGTCTGCTAATTTAATTTTCAAGCATTTTCAAAAAGGAGTATCACGTTCTTATTAGAGATACCATTTGACTTAATGCATACTGTTACAAAACTCCCCCAAAATCAAATAGAAATTCTATTTTAGATTTCATAGCTGTTTTAGAACACTTCAAATACTCTCTACAAACTTTATTAACTGTAATATGATGTTTGTTCAGATAGTAAACTGCTAATTCTGAAACACACAACTATTTTTACAGGCTATTTTCAAAGACAAAGTATAAATCTTTCACACAACTTTCTCAGATTAACAAGGAATGTTCTTGGATAACACCTGATTTTTTTTTTTTGCACTCATTTTTCTCTTGGACTAAGAGAAATCACCTGAAATTCAATTAAGTACTTCAGATTCATTAAAAAATCTCTCACTGAAAAACTTTCTTCCAGTTAAGCCCTTGACAATGTTTACAGCTCTAAAAAATTGCAATGTTAGAGCTGTAGCTGCAGAAAACTGAGATAAATATCCTCTTTATGTACAGAATAATCCTTGCTGTCAGAAGCATCCTGCATAGAAAGTCATATATTCCAGTTAACCACCACTGAATGATTTTGAAAAATTGATTTGCTTTTATCCACAGCTACATAACCTATGCAATTCCTCAAAGAGCATTAGTTCCTCAAGACTTTTATGTATAGGTACCAAAAATAAAGTTATATCCTAATCACAGGGTGAATTCACACTTGCATATTGTTCATAAATTTCTCTGCTGATCTGTGCTTGTATTCAGAACATTACAATTAACTTGTTCCACCCAAAAAGGTGTAGCAACAAAAGCTTATGTAAGCATACTGTTAGGCAAACATTGTATGTGTAGTACTTAGTGTCTTAAGTCTCTTTCTTAGCAAACAGCTGAGCAGGCAACTGAGGCTCCCTTAAGTTCAGTTACCTGCTTCCATCTGAGTACCTACCAAACCATCTGGTAAGAGACACCAGTATGGAAAAAAACCACCATAAATGAAAACATCCCAAGCAGACCATCAAAAAAACTCTCACATATTGTCAAGCTTTTTATCCTACACACTAGAGACATATTTAGACTGATCTGAGCCTTGTGCTTAGAGAGGCTGCTCTCCATGCAGTTTAAATTTCAGAGGAAAGCCTTTATCTTCTTGCAGTACCATTCAATCGAATTTCACAGCATTTTCCAAAAAAAAGTTATTAATTATTCAAATACTATTAATCCCTGAACTAATTAATGAATTTCTCTTGCATTTTAGAAATCTGTACTTTGCCTCAAAAAATAAGTCCCTCATGATGTTCAATGTTTTGAATTCTCTGTACATTTATAGCCTTGATGATATCTATTCTGAATCTCTCCATTAGTCATTTTGTGCTATGTTGGATTACCCTGGCATGTAAATATCTGCCTGGGAAAGGAGATAACACAGCTTCAAAACTCAACAACTTCATCCTAGTTATAAAATCAGTGAAAGCACTGGTCTTTGTCCACTGACTTGTTAACATCATTTTGTTTATGCAAAAAAAGACAGAAGTTTGGACTCCGCTGATTGCAGGAGATTTATGTATGGAAAAGCCCTCAACTCTCTCAGGAAATATTTGGTAAAGCTGACAAAGGTAGACAGGAGATAAGAAGGTAAAAACTCTTGTAAAATTCTAGGCAATATTCAGACAATTATCTTTTGCATTGAGGAAATTAAATTTTAGTCTTTTATGTGATAAAAATGGAAAAAAGAGCACTGCAACAATGGCAATTAAAAAATATGGTTATTGTTTTGCAAATACAGACTTTACTGACACTGGAGTTCACCATGCCAAGATAATGATCAATCACTCTATCTTTGTGATGTGGTATTAAAATTGTTGGCTTTTCTACATTTGATTGATTTTCCACTATGAACAAATTGAACCACTTTTCTTGCATCTTGTTTGTACTTATTTTTTTAGCAGCTGAAAGAAGATGAAAAGTGATAAACTGTGACAGACTTGTTTATCAGGTTTGCTTTTATAGATACCAAGTAAAGAGCCACTTCTCTGTATACCTCGTAGAGAAAAAAAATCTCTGCCTTCCTGTGACATAGAGGTAATTGCATGCATTTCAGCTATTCTGTACCAGAAAATTTCTTTTTCATAATGCTCAGCATAAATATTAAAATATTTGCAATTTTTCAAGAACAAAGAAAAAAGGAATAGGTTTGTACTGGTATCAGTAAAAACAGCATAACCACAAACAAACCTCTTTTGTTGTCTCAATACAGAAAAATGTTCTACTTAGCAACGTGTTCATGATACTGAAAATTAAATATTTCTGACTATCATGTATTTAGGATCCCCTGCAATCTCCCAAATTCATCTCAAAATTTCAAAAAGAAAACAAGAATTCCTGTTGTGCACCTTTTAAGCTTGTCCAGACTGGCTGCTCTGAGATGCTTATTGCTATAAGATGCCTGCAGTGAAGAAAGTGGATAGCTTTCCCTGCTTGTCTTTAAATATAAGTTAACTCTGCTTTCCTTTGCTAAAGGAATAAGCATGAGTTGGGCTGTCATCTAGTATAGATAGTAAAGCTTTTTCCTCTGTTGCATGGATGCAGAATCACTAGGGAAAGAACATGACAGCTCCTCTTTAAGCAGTCATAAAATGAAATTGAAAGAAGGAACGCATTTGGGAAAGCCAAGAACAAGATGTTCCCAGGACAACATGGCTTGGCTTCCAACTAAATTGATTCATTAGGCTCTCTAGTTTTGTGCATTCTTTAAAATACAGTGATTGGGTCACAAGTGCTGTTTGAGAAACCAAATAAGGCACATGTGCACTACAAGAACATAGACTTAACACGGTTACTTGTAGGTTCCGTAAAACAAGCAAATATGACCCTGTAAAGGGAACAGTTCTGGGCTGATGGGACTGAGTCATGAGCACTGAAACTAACCAAAGGCATTACTCATTGCTTGGTACCTACTAGTCACACCAGTCTCAACCGTGTTGCATACAGGTTCAAATAAAGACATATCATAATTTCAGGAAAATATTTTTGTGTTTCCAAGAATTTGAATAACATGAAATCCAGTGTCATGAATCCAAAATGATGAAAGAATTCCATCAGTCAAATAAGCAACTTGGTTTTCCTCACTTTAAGGAGTAAAGTAACTCACTTTAAGTGAGTTAGCACTTCAAAATGGTTGAGGAAATTCAATTGCTTTTTAAAAAGGCTTCTTAGATGCCAAGAACCAAGGAATGATCTTGGTACTAGAGAATCCACCCGGTATTTTTCTGATGGAAAATTATTTTACCTACAAAAGCCCAAGTTCTTCAGAGAGACTCATGCAAAACTGGTAGCACATTTGCAATCTCACATAACTTTTTTTAGTTGCTGTACTTCTAGACACAGTGGGAGATGGGCTACAGAAACAGAAGACTTAAAATATTCTTGCTTTGATACAGAATGTTTTGTTAGAATAAAACAGAATCAACTCAGAAAGTATAGAAGTTAAAATTGATTTCATCTGTAATTTTTGTGCTAGCTTGACTACTTCAAGCTGACAGTTGATTAAAAAATATCCCCTTCTGCTGAAATGTATGTTAAAGGCACGTGAAACAGCTTTGAAAAACCTTTAGCATAACATAGAAGAGGTCTCTAAGGCCTATCACCATCATTTGTAAAGATGAATCATCAGAACAAGGTTATAAAAGTTTACAACTATTAATTATTTTAACTTACAAGATGTTTATTATTAACAAAGAATAGAAGTGACTAGTGACCGACCAACTTTGATCAGATGCATTTGCATCACCAATAACAGAAAAATAGAAGATATAACTTAAAAAGATGCTTTTAAAGAATAATTTGTTGTCTGAATTTGACCATTAAAACAACACGTAGTAGTGAATTAAGAGATGAAGCTCATTCTTAGATTAATTTTCGTGGTTTCATTCAGAATTTTCCCACTAAACAAGGGATTTTTGAACAATATATAACTGAGACAAGGATGAAGTTAGCCCATTGCATTTCAGGATAGAAACAAAGAGTTAACTTCTACATAATTTAATTTAAATTTTTATAAATTTATCAGTGAGAATCCGTTTTTTCCCCATGTAATTTAATGAAGACTCTTCTAAAATTTTCTTTTAGGAGAAGCTTCCTAGTGATATCTAGGAAAATGTACCAGGAATCTCATATTATTAAACATCAATAAATCTAAACTTTAAACTGTCCATAAATAGCATATTGAAAATAGATTCCAGTTTCATATGAGAACAAAACAGAGTTTATACATTTGTACTTTAGTGCTAATGTGTAACTTTAAGGTTAATGTTCACACAATGGGAGTAACACCTTGGAAAATTTGTTTACCAAAATAGACCTTGGTCTAGTGGCAATAGATTCTTTGGCATTAATCCTTGAGGCAAAGTGTCTGTGGCTTTAAAGCATGTAAATTTCTGTACAGTGTACTCACAGAGGTGTAGTTAAACTCTTATCACCATACTGCCTTTTCTGTAATTTGCTCCTCTGTTCTGGTAGTTGTCCAGCCCTGAAATCTATAACATTTTCTAAATGTATGTATTGCATATGCTTTGTGTTTTTAATTTTAGGTTTGATTGGGTGAAAGTGTCATTTATTCAGAATGACTGATTAATTTCTAAAACAGTAGCAATTTTTTGTATTTAGCTGTTACTTTTGAAACTAGAAATACACTTTCAGTTTTATTGCATTGCATTTATCTTTAGCAAACTATATTAGATATCACTCTAGAAATATGTAATACTTAACTACACACCTAAGTCTATGTTTGTTTTCATTAAACACAATATAGTGCAATGGATTTTAGTAAAAATGGTGCATATATTATGACTGTTGCACACCAATCTAGTAATTATCTCAGATTTTAATTTCATAAACTACCTTTATATCTTGCTGTGGGTTTCATTTTATTTCAATGCCTTAATTTCAGAAGCATTTTCCAAAGCAGAAAATTTGTACTCTCTTTTTGAAAATATCACCTCAAATCTCACAACAATGTCACTAGTTATCAATCAAGCCACAGATAATTCAGTCTAATTAATCCAATTATAGGGTTGGAAGATCCGTGTTGTCTAAGTGACAGATAGATCCACTCCAGGACCAGAAACTGCCCGTAAAACAACTCAGACTGGTGACATGGCACCTTGCCAGAGGATTTGGTTTTTATACCTTTTATTAATTTGTCATTTTGTTCTGCTTGCACAGAATTTAGAATAAAAGAACTGAAAGAGATAGTACCTCAAAAGTCCCCAATATGAAGAATAAATTCCATCTGAATCAAATTCTGTAGGGCATTCCCAGAGAATAAGGGTTCAGCACAATGTCTAAGAAATACACAAATTAACAAACAGAGCCAAACATTTCTATTGCTTCACCTCCCCTTTTCTTCCTCTCCCCAAACAAACAGAATTTAAATGATAGCTATTATTTCTGTTTAGAAATATGCTCTAGCTCCATATTCTGACAGGATTTCCAATAGAAAAATTCATCAAGGTAAGCTTTCCTTTGCCTTTGCATTTTTTGCATCAGTGTAACTCCTCAACTTCACTTATTTCCTTTTCACAGCAGAGCAATATCAAGAAGAAAGCTGGCCGTATGAAACATTAGGGTTTTGTTCAAGTGGTGTTAGGTATTGAATAGAAATGAAGGCACCAATCCAAATGTGTTAAATACCCTGTGCTAGTCAGTACCATCCAATCTGGAAGGCCTGGAAAGGGAATGGTTAGCCATCAAAATAAAAGAAACTCCTCTCCCAGTAGTTGATTCTCTCTCACAACCACTACTGAGTTGACCTGGTTCTCTGAGCCCCAAAGAGAAAAGAAATTTGTTGCAAGTAAAGTTTCCCCCCCTTCATTTGAAACACAGCATTTATGAGCTAATGATTTAAACACATGTAATAATAATAATAAAATAATAATAATAAAATATATATATTTGAACCTTCATACCTGGAATTTCTGAAGTTTTGTCATCCTAGTATAAAAGGTTACTTATATTGCAGTATTTTCCAGGTATATTACATTTATTTTTATGTCTTATACTCAATAGCAAGGTAAAGGTTTTTTTTTTTTTTTAATCAGAGCAATTCAATAATTGAAAATTTACTTTATCCAAAAAGATTAAGGACAGATGTTTATCAATAGATTAGTGTCCCTCAAGCAACAATCATCCACTTCATCTAGTTGACCAGCATTCTGAATTTCAATACATAATAGTAGTTAGACATTACTGTAAAGAAGTTCATTTCAGGCATGCTGCTTTCAGCAAGTTAATCCAGTCAGCCATGCATAAAGTAAGCAAAAGTGAAACACTGACTAGTGAAAACTAAATTATTTAAATTAACAAACAACAGACATTTGTAATATTTCTCTTAAGTTTCCATAAACAAAAGGCAGATTTAAGTGACTTCATGACACAATATCATATACAGGAGGAAGTTTGTGTACATGTGCATTCATACATAGAAGTAAAAAAGAAATCCAGCAGATGAGACAGAAAACACTTGTAGGAGAGCCTTAAGAGAATGCTGCAATGAGAAAGAGGAATTAAATTAGAAAGGCAATGAACATGGAAATTACTTCCTGATATTCAGATTGTAGGATATTCTGAGAACATATTATTTGCAAAAAAGCAGAACAGCAAAGAATTATTTGGGTAACATTAACATGTCCTCAAGGTAGAAACAACCTAAAAGATTATAACCCATTGCCCAATGTTTCTTCTGTCAAAATGGGCAAGTCTGTCTTCCATTTTTTTCCGGCTGAGTATCTACATTCTCACTCCCACCTCAAAACAGAAGTTATAGCAAAGTTATGCCATTTATTCCAACTTTGGAATGTTCTTGTGGTGGGGAAACAAACCCAACAAAACCCCAACAACATGGCAGAATGAGCAGCCTGCAATGCTGATGATAGAAAAACAGGTTTGAGAACAGCCAGCCCAAGGAAGTCTCCCAGTCTGAGGAAAAGAACCTGAAGGGCAGCTGTGGGAGATTCTATTATCTCTTCCTCCATCCTCTTCTGCTCTCTAGCCTCTTATTTTCTACAGTCACTAGAGCTAAACAAGCTGCACATCAGCCACAATTTCAGATCCCACTATTTTTCCTCTTCTTCCAAGTAGCACAATCTCAAGTAAGTCTCTAAAAAATAATCTTAGTTATGCTTTTTCTAGGACTCCAGACAGAGGAAAAAGTGTATTGGGAGCCCTAACACTGTATTTGAAATATGAACCATAATCTGTTTTTTTTTTTTTTCCTCTTTTTATTTTTTCTCCCTCCATTGTGTTTTTAGTAAAGACTAAAAGGATTGCAATAATAATTCTTACAATGGAACTAAGCCAGCATAATTTGAAGTGAAGCTCTGAAGTACACTCAAGATAAATCTTGTAACAATGAAAATATATTATTTTTTGGTGAGCCAGAGACAGGATTATCTGATATATTTTATTTATTCACATATTTTTATTACTAAGAACCATTTATAACTATTAAGAATTTAAATTTAATATGGAACTGCAAGTTCAGATTTGGGAGGTGGTTGTGCCCTGTGCCCTATGAGATTCCACCCTCCTGAAGTATTATAAAATATGGAACCCTGTGTTGTTTTGTTTTGAAGTAAAATAATTTGAAAGTATTTTAGCAAATCTGTTTTCTAAGAGCTCACAGAACTATTTTGCAAAAAATCAATTTGCAGAATGTGCTTAAAGAAAAGCATTATTATTGGATTCTGACTAATTAATCTTTGGTTTGATTTAAAAATTACAAGTTTTCTCATCTCTGTTGTATTCTACTGTGAGTACACATAACTCACCACTAAAAGTTGTGACACTCCAGTTAAGTACATAAAACAGAAATTATCTCATTAATAGGATTTCTGACTTTCTTGAAGTGGATAATGGTCAAACCACAAAACTGGGGTATAATTTAGGTTGCAAAAAACCTCTGAGATCAGGTAGTCCAGCTGTTTGGATCCCATGACCAGAGACATCTGACTTATTTCTGCTTTTGCAGGTTGTATCAAAACGTGCATGCAGATTAAGAGCAATAGATCTTTAAATTACAGCTTGTAAATTTTATGCATTTATTAATGCACATAAAGAAATGTCACATTAATAAATGCACACATTCGGAAATTTGGATATCCAGATTAGAAACTATAACAAGAAACAGCATTCAGAAGTGCGACTCCATTTTGGCTGCACTTTGGCTAAGCAATATTCTTGCACGGATTGCTGTGGATTTAACTTCCACATAGTCTGTAGTTCCTCCTTCTCCTCCGTTCATGCCCCTCCATCTAACCTAAAAGAGGATGGCGACTGTCTGTTCCTGACACTGTTTTCTCATTGCCAGCAGTGAGAGCCTGCTCTGTGGAACCAATCTAGTTAAATGATGATGTGAAAGCAGTGAGTATATAAATGAAAGATTTAAAAAGAAAAAGTGAAAATTTAATCAAAAAGTGATAGGACCAAAAGATGTACAAGCTGTTTTACTTTTGCTAAGCCATATTAAGAAAAAGAAAGACCTCATGTGATGTCTAAGTCTTAGGGGTGTAGAAAAACCTGTTCAATACCTGTTTCTAATATATTTTTGGAAAAGTAGAAAATGGCTGTACTCTTTCTGCATGGTGTTGAGAATCCATGAAGAAAAAGCAAGATTTATAAATGCATTACAGTTTACAGTTTTACTTGATTACTAGAAAAGAATTAGTTTCTGAAAACCAGTGTCTATAATTTCTATATAGATATGTCTATAAGATTATATAACAGAGGATTCACATGTTTTAACAGGGAATTGGAGTCCAGGAAATGAGGTCAAGGAGCGTATTTTTATAGTAGATGGGCCTTCTTGAATGAAACTTCTAAAAATACAGATTATCTTTGTCAACTCTATTGCCATTGAGTACTCCCAACTAATCAAGTCATTCAATCATGTGGCTTTTAAGTACATTAATTTAGTCATTTTCTTCCCCATACACACACATTTTGGCTTTAACTATGATGTGGACAGTTTCATAAAGGGATGCCACTCCTGCCTTATTCCAAAGAAGAGCTGACCTATTCCTACCTATTTTTTTTTTTTTAATGGAAACTGAATAAAAACCCCGGGCAAAGATATATTTCCAATTTAAAACTACCACTTCCACCCTTCCAAGCACTATGCCGTTTTCCCTACATTGAGCATAATATTGACAATCAGTTCTGCGACGGGAAATGTTTCTTCTCCCAGGTCAAGCCAGTTATTTCTTCGGCAGAACAGAGGAGAAAGAGGTAACGTTCACCCGCTTTGACCGACTTGTGCGTATCTTTGAGCCGCAGTGACTGTACAGTCTCTCCCACTCCTAGTGCCGCATCCGACACTTGCTCTTCTCTAGAGGAAACAATTGCTTGACCAGACAAAACATTTTGACCAAATAAAGCCACATCGATACAGAACAGCTGTGTGGAACACAACGAGCTGTGCTATAAGGGACTGGGTGATTTAACATCCTCTCTGGTTAAACACTGCTAAGCGATCTCACAGGCACAGATCCCTCAGCATGAGTATAAGGCTTTAAGAGCAAAAAAAACGGGAAGAGAAATGTTTTCCACAGCAGAATTCAGTTGCCTTCATGCAATGGCCTTCATTTTGTGATCCCCAGCTTCATCCACTTTTTACCTTAATCTTCCACAGTAAATGAAGAAGGGGTCATTCAGGCAGCATAATTCACCGTAATTTTTGATTCATCCTTTTAATGCAGGACAAAAAGCACGTGTTTTTGTGGAGATATAACAAGAAGAAAATTCAGTATGACTACATAGCACAAATTAAGATTGTGTCCTTCACCTAAATTCCTAAGCATTAAGTTAACAAAATTAATAACTTTCTCTGATATAGGTGACATTAACTATTAGAAGAGGAATCAGTTTCCCTCCAGCATTTTATAATAGGACACCATGCTGCATCACTAGTTCAGATCCTTTAGTTCTCCAGAGCTTTATTTTTCAAGAGGGTAGAGCAATCTGACAGCGCTGATCACCAGCCTTTGAGCAGAGATGTTACTCAGGAGGAGACATTTTGAAAGAAGTCAGTAAGTCACAGGGCAATCTTGGGCTTCATTCTGGCTTTGTAACACAGTGCTCACCCTACCAAGCACAGCTCCTTTTTCTGCTCATGCTCATCTTTTCCTCACCCCACCTTCTTCACTCCTATCCTTTCTTGTCTGATCACTACCTGCTTCCCATCATCTCATCCCCTTCTCTCTGTACAGAAGCCTTGTTCTGATCTCACCATCCTCTGACTTCAGATGCTCACTGCCCTCTCTCAGAACTTACTGTCCTTCCCTTCTAACTAATTTACCTTTCCCCGCTGGCTCCCTCTCTCACATCCCTTTCCTCAGTCTCTACTCTCCCAGACTGATAGTCCTCCTGATTTCCATTTTCCCTAAGCAGCATTAATCTTTTCCCTCAGCTCTCTGTTCCATTGGCCCATCTACCTGTCCATTTAGTCTCTGCTTTCTTTGTCCTTTTTCAGTCCTTTCCAATACTTTTTCACCTCCTCTGTCTTTCAGACACAGAAACTATGACTTCCTGATCCTCTCAGCTCCCTGTACCTCCCAGCCTTGCACCAGCCATTTCAAAGTCTGATTTGATGGCTTCCAAGTCATGGCACTCAACTAAAAATGCATGCTGAGATGACAGGTGACAGATCCTCGTCCTCTCAGTGTCACATTGGTCTCTAGCAACAAATAACATCTACTAGAAAAGGTTATTTTTACTTTTCTGCAACCAGGCTTGAGCAGCCTCATCAGCTCTAGTGGGATGACCCGTCAGAGGATTGTCTCTCAAGCACAGCGATATGGTAGAGGGATACTTCAAAAGAACTGTTTAAGAAAATGTTTTGCTTAAAACAAGATTATCCAAATTGACCAATGTAGGCAAAATACCAATTCCTCATATTCAGAAAAAAAAAATGGTAAAGTTTTGCTTGTCTTCTTGCTCAAGGACCACATAAAATTTCAAAGCAAATGGTTCCTTCAGTTTGTCATAGTGCAGATTTTCCACTACCCTCTAACTGATATTAGAGCAAATTTTCCTCAGGAAATCTAGCCTGGTTTTCTGTAAAAATAGTGATTTTCATGTCATGCATATAAATGTTCACACAAGATTCACATTGTTCTTCCAACTACAGGAAAGCCAGACAGATGAATGCCCAAATTAAATGAAAGAAATAGCCAAATATTATTATTACACAATGATTATTTGAGCTTGTGCAAAGGCTGAGTTAATTTCACTTTCCTATTTACAAATCTGGAAGGAATCTTAAAATATTTTACAAACTATGTAAACAGGAGCACAATCATAAACTTGCAATTTTCCGAAGGATTCAGGATTGTCTCTTTCCCTTTCCCACGTCTGACAGAAAGCATTTGGTATAAAAGATCTTGGCCTTGAGAACAGCTGTCACCTGCATGAAGTACCAGAACAAGTAATGAGATTCAGATGGTTTAAAGAGAGTTGTCCTTGGCATTTTAATGTGAGGGTAAAGGAAGGAAAAAAACATGATGGGAGAACAGAAAGAGGAGGCTGAAGGAACTCCAGGTACCAGCAGAAATAGGATTGGAAACATCAGGCAGAGGCACAGAGCATAAAGGGTTAAAATTGTAAGAGTTGTAATTGTTTTTCACAATGAGCCTGCCAAATCCCTTTTGGAACTCACTTTGAAAACTTTTCAATACTAACCTTCTTCTGTTTTGCTTAATGATTGATAAATGAATTGTTTGAGATCCTGTCACTTAGCCAAGGTCCAGGAGGATAAAATAGCTTTTGTCCCGAGAAACCCAATCAAAGGGATGCTAAAGGCACAACCCTGCACTACAGTGGTTGCAGCAATTACAGCTGATTATTTTGCTAAGAGAAAAGATGCAGCAGCAGCCAGCGCAGTGCCAGCCACACACACCTGAAGTGACCTGCTGGCTTTGCAAGGGGGGTGATCCACCCAGGCAGAAGTTCATCCTGGCTACACCTCCTGTGCTGCCAGTTCCACAACTGGAATCTGAATTTACTTATCTCCATGTTATAATCACTGCTTTTGTGCTGACAAAAATCATGATACAGATGCTGCTTTCTTTTCAGAGAAACTTCTGCCTGGGATAGTGTATTCCACTTGATAAGACAGTCAGGTGGTTGCCAGTACATACAAAGCTCAGTTGCTTGAATTAGTTTGATTATTTAGATTTTGGAGGGAAATGTTTTTTCATATCTAAAAAAAAAAGATTTAATGAAGACTCTCGAGGAAGACAGTAAAAAAAACTGATTGAACTTTAGCTGTTGAACGGAAAACTAAAGAGACACAGATTGAATGGATCTGGGTAAATCAAATGAGTAGCTTTTGTACAATATCTATCCCTTATTCTACTTTTAAAAAAATTAGAAGGATAATTAACCTTGTAGAAATTAAAAAAAAAACAAACCAGTACACAAAAAAACTCCCAAACATAAAAACTTCCACAACAAAATGCAGCTGAACTCGCAGCAGTCCACAAAAAAAAAAAAAATATAAATTTCTAAGGAAAGCTATACTTCCTCCAGGAATGTTTAATATCAGCTAACCTAAAGGCTTGAGCAGAGCTGAAGTCTATTGAGCAGCTGAAATCAGCCAGCTTGTAGGTGGGGTTATAGTTTGCATTGCTGGCTAAAACTCTGAAAGGCTGTGAAGCTGTTGACTGTGCACTGAGCCAGGTGAGGAGACTTGACACTGAACAGGAGCTAATTTTGGTGCAACACAGAGCTCTAACAGGTGCCAGAGACTTCAGGCACGAATGTGCTTTAATCTATGAATTCACTGCTTCTCACTTTAACAAATCTAGATGAGCCACATTGTTTTCCTATACTCATCACTATATATGATGTATATATCTAAAAAGGTAATGGCCATCATAACTAGTAGGCCTCTAGTCATTCACAGTCCTCATCTGCTATCCTATTTTGCAGTATGCTTTAGTATATTCAAATATGTTTTATAAACTCCATAGCAGAGATGAATTTAACAGCAGAAATTATAGCAACAATTTGCACATCTTTTATTAATGTTTCTATATTTTAATATTTTGGCATAGAAAACAGTAATGTGAGAGGCTTAATTTGTTGAAAACACTTAGCTTTTATTCTGCATAACTGGAGGTACTACTTTAAAAATTCAATTATAGCTCACAGAAAATGCAGGTGCCTATGGAACCAGACCTTGCTCACAGGTTTGATACTATGTCATTATTGTTGCTTTCTTAATTCCAAATACACTAATACCACTGGGTTTTTTATGCATGCAGTTTGCAATTATGTATTCCTCTAAAACATACAGGAACTGCTTAGAGTTTTTCCACTCATTTCACTGAATTTTGCAACTCGAAAAATAGCTGTGTTTGGAGCTCCATTTCCCAAACTCCTAGTGGGGGACAAATCTTACCTTAAGCAGCATCCTATGAACTCATGAATCCAAAATGATTTCATTTAAAAGCAGGAAAGAGAACAAGCTGTTGCACAATACAGAGGAAGATGACAGAATCCAACATTTTGCTCCTATTATTTTAACAAAACTGTTCATAACATAAAGAGTAGCAATTTTCATCTACCCAATTAACAAAACACTATTTTAGTATTGACGTTGTGCAATAGAAAGCAATTTATAATTATTACTACTAAGAAAATGGAAATCATTAGGAGCATTCAACATACAGATCAGCATCAGCAGCTTCACAGGGACACCTTTACCAAGTGATAAGAACACTTACAAACAGGGTACTCAAGTGAAATGAAGAAAACATTACTAAAGTAAGCAGTATGTCCGGTGTAACTCCCACCACACTGAAGTGATTTGTATCTGAAAGAAAACTAAAATTGAATTCAGTCTCCCTCTTGTATGTTATACTGCCTATCAAGCTAAAAATTCCTATCACTTGAACACATTCTGCCCTTTGAGAGCTACTAGTAGCACTTGCACAGTATCACTTCAAACTACTGAACTGAGTCTAAAATGAGGATTTCATGGCATCTGAGTTAAGTCAGTTCTGTAGGCACCTTCAATAAATATTTACAGCAAGTATTTAAGCTGTTTCTTGTTTTTAAATTTCAGCTCATAACTATTACTAGTAACTCTCAAGGCATTAAGTGCAAAAATATCTGATCCTGACACGTAGCTAGTAACCTTGAGAGACTGCATTACACTTTGATTCTATTAAAAAAATAATTGATATTAAGAAATGTAAAATAACACTGAGGTATCGTGGTTTTTAAAAGAAATCCGCTCCTGGAGTTTATCAGCTATCTGCTTTGCAATGCTCAAAACAAGAAAGGAAGCCAGAGACACTTACCCTTGGTACCAATAAGCAAGAACATACAGAAGCAGCAGTTGGGTGTCATATCTGTCCTTCAGCGATTCAATGAATAAAGTCAATGAATGTTGTCCTTTGAATTGCACATCAGCCAGAGTGCTGCACGTACAGTCTGCCTCTGGGAGCCTTCAGCAGAGCGTGAAGCAAGCTCCCTTCTCTGCCTGCCTTCCTCCCTACTCGCCTTTGCTCTAGGTCTCCCTCTCTCCCCCCTCTCTGGCACACATGAAAGTTTCCAGGATCACAGTGTCTCAGGCTCTGCCTCACAGCCTGGGATCTGCTCCGTGGCAGGCAAAGGCTGGGCTGTGTGCATGGACACGGCTCTGCCCCGAGAAAAGCTGCTGCTGCAGCTGCACGAAACACAGCCAGGTCCCAAGAACTGTCATCAATAGTCCAATCGTTTTTCCTTCTCTTTTTTTTTTTTTCTCTTCCTAAAATTGCAATGCTACAAGAAGTCTGAGAAGCACAGTTTTATTTAGTCAAATCTCTTTGAAACCAAATGTTTTCTGTAGTTTAGATAAAACCTGGAGGTTTTTCAACTAAGGGGAAGTGAAATTTATAAATACAGTCCCTTTGTAGCAATCCAGACACTCACTGAAATACAGAAAAATGCACAATGTAATTTATTCCTAATATCAGCATATCCCTGCTTTTACACACTAACCACTCTTCATGACTAATGTTGTGGAAAACAATCTGAAAGAGCAAGAGGAGTGTTCAAAAACATATTCTTTATGAGGAAAACTTTTTTTCACAGATTTTTGTCTTACTTGAGTACTTTGAGACATTCCTATCTGGCCCTTGATTTTACTCCACCAGTAGATCATGGCATTCCCCGTTTCATAAACAGTCACACGGTTAAAATCTGGTTTATGATGTGAAGGCTAACATTTAGCAGCACGGCAAGACATGCTTCAAAACAAGTTGTCAGTTGAGATGAACTCGAGAGAGGAGTTAAATTTTATGTAGACTCAAAGAGTTTCAGACATTTTTTTTTTTTTTTTTTTTTTTTTAAAGCCTGTGAGATTCAACAGCTTGTCAGGATGCCAGAGGTCAGAAAGCACAGGTAACCTGTGAGCAACTATGTCAGGTACTGAAGGAAAAGAGCTTCTCTGACTAAGGAAATATGTGCATATGTGAACACACCCACAAAATGGTGAATGTAGAAAATGAGATAAATCTTTATCACAGTCGAAATCTAAGTCCCCATTGTTTCTATGGGAAAGTTGTCTACAAAATATACATTATGAACTGCCAGTCTCTTGATTTCTGATACGGAAGAATACAGAACAGAGAGGGGTTTACAAAAAGTTGTTGTCTATGGAAACCCCAAGAAATACCTTGACATCTACTGTAACAGCACCGGTAATAGGAAATGTACATGCAAAAATGGATCAAAAGGATTAGACAACCATAAAATATTTCTTTTATGAGGCAGGGACTAGCTTTTGAGCATATCAAGTAAGATTACACTTGCTTCCAACAACTGTTTAAGAGTTAATCTAACTCCCACACTCTCTAGGGCTAATGCCTGAACTGAAAAGCTTTTCCAAGGTGAGGAAACAGAAGAAACTGAACCAAGAAAGTGAATAATAAGTGAAATAATCTTTCGAGGAAAAGTAAGATAAAAGCTTTACCTCTTGAGTGCAGGGTGAGGCAGACCTTACATTCTAAATAAAGGATTTTCTTTCTTGTATAGTTTCCTCTGTGGCTTTCTGCTTCTGATCTAGTTATAACTACTTGAGATGTGTGGGAACCATACATGTGTTTGGAATAGATCCTTTCACCTGATAATATAATAAATCAAATGATGCTGCTTTAAAATGCAGTCTGACCCACTACAAAAGTTGAAGATATTCTACCTCAGAATAAACAAGGAAAATCCCCCAAATGTGGTACATACCACTCACACGTATTTTCTGAAGCTCAGCCCCAGTGGGAGTTGTCACTTTTCAGCCTTCCTCTTTTTCAAGGACCTTTAGTGATCATTAAAGTTAATTTTGCTGCAAATAAATGCTTCCTCTCTGGAAAATCCACTGAGATCTTCCCTCTTCTAAACTTCTTACACATTCATAGTATCACAAAAAGATGCAGCAACAGTTTCCAGCTCATTCTCTCAGTGTAATTTTATTTAAATCAAGAAGCTAGAGTTACAAACACACGTGTTGCTGAACTATGGAATGCAGAGCAGAAAAAGGCAGAGAGACCAGTGTTTCAAAAATAGTTTTGGCTTACCTCACTTGAATGAATTTTTGCTTCTTGTTAGAAGAAACATGTCTGTGTATTAGAAAGGCAGTAAGTGTTTCCCTCCTGACTAAAATGTAAAAAATTATGGCATGTTGGTGCTTAAGAGCTCTTTTCAAGAAAACAATATACTTTATAGACTAATTCCTTAAACAAGAAAGAAACAACTCATCAGAACTGCATGTTTTCCAAACAGCTTTGAGAAGACATTGGACTTCATTGGGATGGTCAGTATTTGCTTTTATTTCTACCTACAGCAGTTCTATAATTAAAATTCAGTCTAAAGAGTATCTAAACTGAAGGAGCTTAATCGTCAGATCTGCGGGGGACAAACCCCACCAAACGTTCAACAGCCATTGTGCCACCAAACCACAAACTAACATTAATGTTTCATTAAATCCAAATGATTGCCATTTGCTATCAAGAAGAGTCACCTCATCTGTCTATGACAAAGTGTTCAAAATCAAATTTTGAACTAAGAATTAAACAACTGCAATTATTAGACACTTTCAAATAAGTTGCTAATGAAGTTTCAGCACCTTGTAGTCTTTTTTCTATTGTTCACATTAGGTGCTAGGTAGAAGGAACTTCATAAAAGTAAAGAAATCTTTGCTGCATGGATCACCATTGTAATTGTCATTATTAAAAATAAAAATACACTAAACCTGCTACAAAGGGAATAAGTTAGAATTCTTTTTCAGCTTGAAGAAAAAAGGTTTACTTATCTGCAGGCTGCAGCTACTCCTTTGAAGGTTAACAAACAGCGTACACCAAACTGGCTCAGTGCTACCACTGATAAGCTTCGAGCTGATGCAGGGTAGGTAGGAGAGAAGTTGTATCCCTGAAGTTTTAGCCTTCATGAGGCAGATAGAGTCAGTCAAAGTCTACCTGTTGCCATGCTTCTCCAAGTAGTGAGTAGTATGGATCTCAGATATACATCTGCTCTTTCCTAATGCTAGATTTTTCCTTGGTTTAATCAGGAATGCTTTCAAGGATGCTTTATGTCAAGCATAAGATCAAAGACCCACAAGACAATTGCTATATCAATGGTGGTTTTATTGCTAAGAGTTGCTCATTAGGTAAAGCAAATTTTCAGCTGGAAGTGATGACCACATTGTCAGCTGTTTGGTTGTGTTTCTAGTGAAACACAAAAAAGTGCAAGATGAAGCACTGAAAGTAAAACTAGGCCCATGTTGCCATCTGCAGTCATGAAGATTATGTAGTTCATACTTAGAAATGACAGCCCAAGAAGTGACTCTTGTTTTCTCAGCCATTTTATGACCAAAATCCAGGTTTTGTATTATAGCAGTGTGAATAACTAAGGTACAGCTAAGGCTTCAGAACACAGCTTTTAAAATCTAAATCCTTCATTATGTACATCAATCCTACAATCCAAGAAGATTTAGCTGTGGAAATGAACATAATTGGCTTAGTTATATTTAATTTACACTGCATTCAAAACTCTATCAGCATACATAGTACAACTGAGACTAAGACATTCTTATTTTACAGGACAACTCTTACCTTTAGAGGATTTAACACCAATATCCAGGTTCCCTGAGTTCAGAGCAAAGCAAACTAAAGGACTTCTTAAGAGAAGCACAATGGTATCTAAGCACAGAAAGATAGAAAAGACCTCATTTACAGCAGCTCCTTCCAAACGCTAAGCCGTACTATAGTACCTCTATCTATCTCTCTATCTCATATACTTGTGCCCCAAGCAGTACTGTAAAAATGGGCTATTTTTGGATAAAGATTACTCTTCCCATTTCACAAGTACAGAGATTTAATAGGGTCTACCTTGCAAAACCTGAAGAGCCTGGAACACCTGACCGAAAGGGCCAGGCTAACTGTGCAGGCACCTCTGCTGTAGGACCTCCTGACTTCTCACTTCCCTCTCCAGACCCTTTCAATCAGCACAGCTGCAGCTAAGCTGGGATTACTGGCACTTGCTTTGGAGAATGGGGAGAGAAAAACTGAGCTATAGTCCCACCTGGAGGACTTTCCTACGGGAACAGTGCAGAAACATTTTTTTTGTTTGTTTGTTTGTTGGTGGAAATGTATATCCACCAAGAGTCTTAAAACAGAAATCAGTCCTGCCAAGTTATTTTAAGCTAAAGATATTGTACAAAGTTTGTCTCTAGTAACAGCTCCCAGCTGCAGCGTGACCATAACTCTCCTGCTAGGTTTTAGGCTGCAGCCACGGAGGGCATCACAGAGAATGAGTTTCACTTTTCCTAAGAAAAAGGCAGGCAGAAGAGGAGAGATTACTAGGTGACTATTTTTTCCCTTACATGTCTTTTCTCTGTGGATGGGACAGTAGATTGGCTGAAGACACTGGTGTACAAGCAGCAGTAATTTAGTTCTGAGCTCACAGGAACAATTTCCTCTCTTCTGCAAAAGTACCCTCTGCCACTGGGTGCTTTGGTGACCCTGCCCAGCTGTCCTTCTGTGGCTGCTGTGGAAGACGGCCACAGTCAGAGCAAACTTGCTCATTTCCTTCCTCATTCCCCAGTTTTCTCCAGCTGTTTGTTCCAGCTGGGTGTTTTGACTAAATCAAATAAAACTTCACCAGTGTGCTTGACTCAAAGCTGCCGCTGGAATGTTGAAAGTACATTTCTAAAAACAATGAAACATATAAGCTTTGATAATGATATATCTTCCTAACCAGCCATTTCCCAGTCTTCTGACTGATTAAAGATTGTAACAGTATTTTTATGGCTGTGTATGATTGGAGGTGTGATGTTAATGGCTTTGCTAAGTTATTATATCACTTGGGAACATTATAGGGAACTGTATATGAATGAAAGATGCAAGATTAAATGTAACTTGCTTTTTCAATATGACTCTTTCCAAGTTACCCATGTTCTTCATATTTGAGGCAGTGAAATTTTTGTTTTATAACACCTAAACTTCTAGAAGAAAAGGAAGACCTCCCAAGTATGAACAGCTACATATCAAAAGTGCAAAGTTCCTAAAATGTTCACAAGGAATTTATTTACATATTTGAACATGAGATGGTACCAACCGTATAAACATTCACAATTAAGTCCCACTTTGATAGAATGTACTCTAAAAAGATATAGTATATACAGTTTTGAGAATGGAAGGTATTTCAGTAACTCAGCTGTGAACCCGCTGTCTTAGAGAATTATCAAAGTCAGCTTTGAAGTCAGAGAAATTGATGTGTGTTAGCAGAATGGCAATACATTTGGGCTATCACCAGGATTAAGGAATTATCCTCAGTGGACACCAAGAGCCTTCTGAACTGTTCACAGTTTGCTTACTCATCCGAACCCACGAAGTTTCTTCCAAGGAAAAAGTTGAATTGAGGAAATACTTAACCTAACATCAAGAAAAGGAACAACTAGACGTGTGGGACAAACATATGTTCAAGTGACACCACCACCCCCCCCTCCACCCCCCACCCAAATAAAAACTAAAACACCAAAACACCTAATAACATCTCCCAAAACTCATAACAAGTGAGGAGGAATAGGCTGTTACCAGATGAAGAAGCAGGGCTTATTAGAGGGCAAATACGTCATATGAGAAGACACTATCAAAAGTGGAAACCACTGAAATGAAGAATGTAGTTGAGATCGTATTTGTAAGACTATCCATTATTTGTAAGACTATCCATATCCACAGTTTGCCACTGCACTGTTGTGAAGAAAATAAGTTCTCTATCATGACCCCACATTTTGTTAAGTAGGTATGGTTTCCAATCCAGGGCCTTTATATAATGCCTAAATTTACAATTCCAGTTTTGTATTTCTGAAACAGCCTACAAAAACCAGAACAGAGACAGCAGAAGGGAGCTGTGAAATTCAGAAATCCCAAGGTCATTGCTACATAATTACAAGTGATCAGTATCATAACATTCTCCTAATGCTGGTAAATATTCACTAAATTCACTGGGCTTTGAGTTCGTTGTTAGGGCTACTATTTAGATTATTTTTTTATGCAGATACACATTGGTTGCAATCAGCAAATAAGTATAACATTTATCTGTATCTAATACTGCAGCTTGGAGAAGTATGAAATGAAAATTGCTTGAAAGAACTAGCCAAGATACTGGGTTTGGAAAAAGCTGATACCCTGTTGTGAAGGAGTTTATATTAGCAAAGGTGGTGTGTTTTTTTTTTTTTTTTTTTTTTTTTTTTTTTTTTTTTTTTTTTTAATGTAGGTGAGCTGCTTTTCTTCCTTTCCTTCAACTAAATTGCACAAAGAAAAAAACCTAAATCAATGTTTCTATGAGCAGCTTGAACCAAAATGAGAAATTGATTTCAATATTAAGCATACAGTTCTAAAGCCCTGGGAGTAATACAAATGGAGAAAACCTTTTCAAAGTAACCATACAGAACGTATGGTTAAACCATAGGAAACTATGACCTATGGTCCAGGGTTCTTTTTTTCTTATTTTGTTTCTGTATTTTGTTTTGAAACATAGCTGAAGTTTACAGGTTTGCAAGACTAAATAACAGTTTTACATTTCAAGTAAAAATATTTTATGTTTTCCTCAAGTGTCTGGCTGACTAAAACTATAAAAAATAATTTTTTCCCCTTGATGGTATTTATTTCCAATATCCTTGAATTTTCTAATATCACAGAGGATATAAAGTATAATCTTAATGAAGAGTAAGATAACATCAAAAGAATGCATTTAGCCTGGCTTTTTATTTCATCCCAGGATGATTTCTCCATTAATCATAGGAAATATTTTTCTGGTAGGGATAATAAAAATTCTAGACAAATGCTTGAGCAGCTAGAATTGTAGTGGCATGCTGTGTTTTGTGCTCTCTTTTTGGCTGAGTCTGGGATTATTTTTGTTCAGGAATGTATCTTTGTTAAAAGAAAAAGCTCATTCTGTTACCCTTGATCCCTTTGGTACTCCCCTCACAGACGAGAGCGTTGAATGAAATTTTTCTCACCTGCCTCAACAGCCTTAAACGCTGGGCTCTGACATGCAAGGAGACAACACAATCAGGACTGTTTGGTGCTGACACACGCTCATATTAGAGGAAACAGCAGGGGACATCATTATATTTTGTATGGAGTCTGACTCCATCTTGTCCTACAGGTGAGCTCTGAAATTAAGTCTTCAGAAGGCTCAGGCAGATGAATGCCTAGATTCTGTATTTTGTTGAAGTAAAGTGAAGTAAAACTTGCAGATAAGGAACTGTATCTCCAGTGGCCTGAAAGCAGCAATTTAGCAATGAATTTTACTTGTATAAATGCTCTGGGATTTCAAAAAGCTGATACAGTGTTTTTAGCTTCAGCCTTTATTGCTTGCTTAAAAGATGCGCTTCATATCTAAAGGTTTTGATCTCTTTAATGTATGTGTTTTGACTATCTACATTTCTAGACATCAGCTGTAATCATCAGGTCTCTGAGGAAAAACAGATTAATAATTATTATTCCTTTTCTGACTTTGTAATTGCCTAAAATGTTAAAACAAATAAATAGGAATGGATGGGTAGAATTCTAAGAATGAATAATTATTGTATTTCTCGTGCTTTATCATTTAAATGCCTCATAGTGTTGTCTTCCTCAAGGTCTCTATTTCTCTATAAATATATAAAGCCTTTGAATTTTCTATTACAAAAGATGAATCAATAACTGTGTGCTGAAGTAGTTTTAGCTTAAATAGTTGCATTGCAATAATAGAGAATTCAATCCAAAACCTCAAAGCAGAAGGTGTTCTGCATAAACCGTCCACACTGAGCGCATCTGGAGGTACTCTGGTGTCCTTGCAGAACAAGGTGGGAAATTTGTACCTTTTAAAAAAGTATTTGTAACCTGCAATCTAAACCCATGGCGGGAATCCATGGAAACATCTATCTGGTTTTAAAATCAGATAGCCAGATTTTAATACCGCTGCAACCGATAACAGTTACACTTTGAGCTATCTGCTCATTCTCTTTCTGTGGAATCCCTTTCATTGACAGGTATTGCAGGTCAAATCCTTCTTTGGACATCTCACCATCATTCAAGTTATAAGTCTGGGTAATTTTTACTAAAGGTCACAAGATTTTAAGCAAACCACAAGATTTTTTTTCAGAGGTTTTATTCATGTCTGGATCATGGAAAGTCACGGAAAATCAAGGTGAGGTAGGGAATCCCACCAAAAAAATTTTTTTTTTTTCTTTAAATTAATTTGGTGCTTCTTTTTGGCATAAGATTCCCATTTCATTCATGTGGTTTTAGCTGTGTGTATTACTGCATGTGCTTTAAAAATGTTGCATCTTGGCTGCAATGATGCACAAATTTTTCCTCTGGGGCAAGCTTTCCTCCCCTGGTTATTTCCTCATGAGATGAAATAAAAAATATCACAAAATCCTTTGAAAAGCTGCCACCTTTAGGCAGTCATAATTCCCTGCATGCTTATTGCACGTGCATGATTTTTTATTTCTTCTTTATAGCATCTGCATGTGGTTCAACAAACCCCAAACTGGTCTGAAAGTTTTGACGTTTGGACAAAATACAGCTGTGGGAAAACTTTGGCTCAAAAGGTTGGTGCAGTACAAAAAATAAAAACAGCAGGCTTCGAAAAGCAGACTTCATAAATCAGAGGTTTCACAGGTGAAGTCTTCTGGGGCACTGATCTAAAAAAACCCTGACGAAATCTGGCAGCTCCTTAGTGATGCAGTATTTAGAATTAAAGTGTAAACAATACTATTCGGGGGGGAAGAAAGTCATAGCAGTGAAAAAATCAGATAGGTTTAACCGGTAATTTTTAATTCTCCAGTGCAGGAAAGAAAGGTACTGGAAATTTAAATTAAATCAGACTGTTGAAGATGATCTATGCTTATAAAGGTATAGATCAGGCATGCTGGCCAAAATCAAATAACCAAAGGACAAAACCAAGGCGTCCCTTAGCAAAGGACATCAAGAGGAGCAAGTAATTGTTGGACACATAACTTAGAAGAAAGGGCAAAATTTGGGCTGTGCTTGCTTTTAAACATCTAGTGAAGGCTCGGTAGTGTAATAGCATTTAAGAGTTTTCAATGCTCTTTATCTGGATGCTTTCACTCAAAAGTTCAAGGTGATCAGCTGGCCAGCATAAGAGCAACAAATAGAGGCACGTAGGTAAAGAACATTTTGGGATACATATAAACAAGTCCAACATCTTTCAACTGCTTTGGACTGATGATCTTCCCCTTAGAGTGCCTCAAACATCTGGCTAAGTTAATTACAGAGTTTAATGATTATCTTTGCACACAGGTTCATGAACACTTGACCTACTTTCCTGACAGTTTCAATAGCTTAAATTAGTGAAAAGAGAAGTTAAAAACAAGTAAAAAGTGATGAGAACATGCTAAAAAATAATATAATATCTTTAGTGAGTTTCTTGCTCTACTTTCCCAAAACAGAGTTCAAAAGGTAACTTGACTATAGGTTATAAGCACTTTTTGCAGTTACTACTTCTGCTGGGTACTAATGGGATATTTAATATAGCAGAGAAAGATGTAGTATGAAACAGCAGTGAATAGCTGAAAGTCAGATAAGCACAAACAAGAAATAATGCATGACTTTCTCAAAATGGGGATAGTTAGTCAGTAGAATAAATGAACAGAGGAAACACCACATAAACTATGCTTTACACAGGTATAGTTTGGGCTCATTTGGAGTAAATTTTTGTAGAATTATGTGTGCTATATTCCTTCCCTCTTCCCTTCAGCTGTTGTTTGCAGACTTAAAACTTATAAAATTCTTTTCATTTATCCACATGGCGAGAAATGACATAAGCACCCTTTCCATTTGGAACCATGATGGCACACAGAAGCCCTAGGCTACATTTCAGAACAGAAAATATATATTTATTACTTATTGCCTGATCAGAATTTGAGTACTTTACAGCTAAGGCATGCATACTTTATTTGGATTATAATGAGTTTATAAGAACCAGAAATGTCATTTGTCATGTAAACATATATAGTTTGTGGCGTGGCAAACACTGAAACGCAATCACATCCATTCACAGATGCTGTGTAAATGCCACTGAGAATTTGGGAAAACTCTGCTCCTTTCTTTTAAGGACCAAAAATATCATAATACTTCCCCAAAATCATAATGTTTTTTCAGCGTGGAATTTAAGACTTTTTCAGCAAAAGTCCAACTCAGTACACAAAACTGCAAGCTAAAATTTAGCACAGTCCACATAGCAACTTCATGGGTATTGCTACTCAATAGTTCAAAAGTTGTCAATTAAAAGTGTGAAGAAGAGATGAAGAAAAGATAGGGGCATCTTCAGGTGTGAATGTGTAATATATTTGGAACCAGCAGGCAAGGCTGGTGTAAAAATAGAACAAACAAGTTTAATCAAGTCACAATAGAGCTATTGCAAGTTTACTTTGAGGCAGAATTTACCACAAAAGGAGCTCTGATAATGGCTATTAACCAGACCACTGAGGCAGCAAGAAGTCTTTTCCTTTGTATATACCTCAAAGACTTAAACACAAAAGTTTTGCTATGACAACATGATGAAGGGGTTACTGAACACTACCAGAGGCAAAGCTTGTGACCTCATGGGAGTGGTTCCCTCCCCTGGAAACAGTCAACAAACCCTGTTGGTTTCAGCAAAGCTGGTGTGTATTACAGCTTTCCCTGGGATGAGCCAGAGGCAACAGTCAGATCACTCAGGTCTTGTTTTTCGTCTTCATTCAAAGTTTTGAGAACAGAACCAAAGGAAGTCGAAGTCAAGCAGTACTTATTTCATTGGGTTTATGTTCGGGTTCTTTTTCTCCCCACTTTGACAGGTGCTATTTGCAAAGTATTTAAATCCTTCATAAGTTGTCAAGGCAATTTTTACTTGAACACTGCATTAACAACGGTCAGCAGGTTTGAAAAACCTTTATGCAAATAGAGGAACTAATTTACTTGTCTTTGGTGCTGTAAAATACCTTTATAAATGCTTAATTACCTATAAGGGATGTTGCAGACTTCCATTCTAGTAGTGCTGCACTGCTCCTATCCCTGGTCAAAGCCAATAATACTTCCTTGGGACACAGATTAAGATCTACATATAGAAGAAACAGTAATGTTTTTCTGTCAGCCTCCACATTTTAATTTTGTTGAGATTTCACTTCTCATATAGTAAAGAGAACCCAGAAAAATCTTGGGGGTTATAGATATGCTATTCATAAATCAATATATTGGTAAATGGAAAATTTGAATACAATTGCCAGTAGCAACCTCCCTCTCCATTTATTTGAAGGCTACAGTTTTGTCAAAACACTGCATTAAACTAATAAGCAGTTTCAAATGATCAATGCAATCCAATTAAATGTGACTCCACATTTCTAGACAACAAGCAGAGAGCTACGTTTAAATTGAAATTTTATTCCACAAAGACATAAGCCCCTCTTCAACGTGGCCTTTTAAATTACTGGGTACAATATGCCCCATGCAGATTGGCAGTTCCCTCTCTGTAGGGGAACAAAAAAATACAATCAGCAGGAGTTTTGAAAGCTCCAAAATGTGTTAGAACATTGTACTTTGCCATATTTCAATATTGGCAAAATTGCACGTGACATAGGAGTCGATCATTCAAAATCTCCCCATGTGGCGTGGCCACTGATTATGTGCTGCACATCCCACTTCCTCTGCCACCCTGAGGCTCACCTCTGGTTAGAACAAGGACACTGGAAGATGCAGCGTGCCAGAGGCACAGAGAAAAACATTTGCCATTACTTGAATGCTTTGCTTCCTCATGCTCCTACTGTTACGTGCTGTCCGGTGGTGTTCATAAAAGCTCATGGACTTTCCCTGGCATCTGCATGAGGCTGCTCCCAAATGCAGCCGCTGTATCTGCTGGTCCTCTTAGAAGGGCTGTGGAATCAGCTGATGTGTGCCACCTCAAACAGACCCACAGGTGTGTGTAGATACGAGTGCAGCAGTGCAACAGACATGTGCACAGTTCTGAGGCTGCTAAGCCTCATGTGGTTTCCTAGCTGGGTTTATGTTGTGGGCCACAGAGGGTGAGTAAGTATTCCTGATGACAGCACAGCCATCAGGCTCGTCTTGATAAAGAACTGCCAGTTTATACATGAAGTTAATGTAGAAATCCCCACTTTTGGAATTCTTTCATATGTTTAATGTCAGCATCCTTGCTGTCTATTTGGTAGGTAAATTCCCCAAACAACAGTCATGAAAAGCTGGGCTACTCTCACATGATACTTCTAAAGAGATCTTAGGCTTTGTCATAAAACCTCTGCACACCAGCAATGCCTATGAACCTCCTACGTGACCCTCCCATAGCTTCTTGACTATAGCCATCAAAGGATGCTCAGCTGCTCTGTAATGATTCAGAGAGCAATACCTAGAATTTCCTATCATTAGTGCAGAGACTAGAGATGAAACTGAGTCACAGAATCCTTACTGGCCTCTAATTTTTTTTTTTTTTTTTTTTTTTTTTTTTTTTTTTTTTTTGAGTAAAAATATTGGAACAATTTAGAGATTTCATCCAGGCAATTTGATTAGATAACAAATACAGCTGAGCAAAAAATATGGATAGCAGGCTTCTTATACTCAAGTATAGGAACAATGAGAAGACTGTTTCTTTGTACTGCCTTGTAACACCAGCTCCTTCTCTCAAAAGGACCCCCAAAAATCCAACAAAACAACAAAAAAACCACCAAAAAACAAAAAAACCAACCAATAACAAAAAAACCCAAAAAAACACAAGAAGAAGAAGAAGAAGAAGACCACAAATTAATGAAACAGAAATAGCTAATTAATATATTCTAGATTTGGGCACCCAGTCTAGATGTCCGTAATAGGAACTTCATGTTCCTGTGTCTCCAGCTAAACTCACAAGGATTATGCTAAATTTCTTCATTCTATTGGAAAGCTCTACTGACTGTAGGGAGATGTGAGAGGGTAATTGGAGTTAGTTTCTATATATGCACTCCTAGAAGTTCTAAACAGCGATTATAAAATGCTGGAGACTGCTGAAGACTGATGTTTACATTTTTACTCATAGTCACCAAATATTCTTGCTAGTGTCCTATTTTAGAGTCTGCCAGACTGCTTTCAATTTGGCTCGAGATAATCTATTTGATGAAAACAACCATCTCAGCATTCCTCTGATGTTTCTTCTTTTTTGCTTCTCTCCACTTATGGCCTCCTTTATTACATGCCATGTGTATTTTCCTAAAGAAAGAATTGCTGTTTAGCAAGCAATGCAGTCTCCTTGTGTTGGAAACTACACAAGCTCTTGCCCAGAACTAACTTCAAATCAAGTATATTGCTTAAAAAAGGTCAACTGAGTTAACGTTGAAGTTCTTTTTAAAATATATGTTGAGTAGTATAACTTATTCAGGTTTAAGTTTTAAAATATTTGGGTGCACATGATTATTTTAACAGCAAATAATAAAAGAATGTAAGGATAACAATGCATTCAATGCATTAGTTATATTTTCTGTTTAAGAAAAAATTGGTTTCTGGGTGCATTCAAAGAAGGTGCAGGTGTCTTATGCTAGTTTGTTCATTTCCTTGTTGGGTCGCTCTGTGAAAATGAAGAGTGGGAAATAATAGGGAAAAAAAGGAGAGACTTTCACTGGTGGCAATTGCTTCCCTAAGGACCTACCACAGCAACAGTGTTAAGGTTTTCTTGAAATTATATTGGGGTTTACAAGTGAAAAATGCCATGAGCTGCTCTGACTGAGCTGAAGAAATTTTTGAGTTTCAGTGAGTTCCCTGGAGATTATTTTTTCTTTCTTTTTTAGAACACACAAGTTCAGTACAAGGGATCGATGAATGAAGAAGATTACATCTTGTGCAATATTTTCATGTGGGAAAAGTTATACAGTTATTTGACTTTGATGCGACAATCAGATTTGGCAGCATGAAATTCTAGCTAGCGCACAGATGGGCAACAATACAAAACCGTAGAAGTGGAAAATAGATTTGTTTTGAAATCTTTTTTAAAAAGCACAGTGCTCTCCTGCACAGACATTTTCATCTGCCAATTCATCCTATGAATGAAGAAAAGCCACCAAGAAAACTCACTATGTTGTCTGTCTTTCAATATGTTGGACAGTCAGTACAGCAGAGATGGACCATCAGTGCTTATCAATCATTCTTCCAGTTTTAATGGATCAATATTCAAACAGATAAATATTTTTTGATTCTAGCAGAGGTGTGAAATACTTTGATTTTGTTTTGCTTCCCTTCTAGGATATACCCTTCCAATATTAAAAGGAGTTAATGGAATTTCCTTTTGTTTAATATTCTTTAAAAATATGACATAATATAAATTATCTTAAGGAAGCAGAAAATACCTTTTTGGTACAGGAATTTCAGAGAACAATTTTATGAATTCGGGGAATATTGATTTTTATTGCATTATTTCAACAGAAAGATAGCAAGTATGTTGTCCTGATGTACAAGACTAACTGAAAATAGTGCCCACGCTTCTCTAATTTTATTACCATCTGAAGAAAGATAGTGCTGTTACTCTTTTTTTTTTTTTTTTTAATTTTATTTTATGGTTGCATATCTTTTCCAAGGAATCTTCTTTTTTTGCCTTCACAAATTCTATAGATTTTCCTTAGTGATCAAAAATCAACTCACCATGACTCAATCTTGATGGCTTTGATTCAAATCCTTTACTGTGATCCAGCTGTTGGGTTTAGTGGCTGAAGCTCCAACTGGATCCCATGACTGCTCTGTTCATCTTAACGGAAGTGAGAGGGGAAAAAAAGTAATTTAAGATTGTTTCAGGATTTTAGCATTTGCTGCTTAAAATATCCCTGTACTCGTGCTGTTTTTAATAGGGAATCAGAAAATATTGTTTCATAAATGCAGAATACCATGTTTCTCAGCCTGTTATTAGAACAAAACTACTGACAATATGGTTTACGAAAAACTGTACTGAATTGCTAACAGTAAAATGATTAAGCATTCATCCTGAATACTAATCACTTTTAAAATGTAAGCAATTTAATTTTCACAGGATAGCTGATATAAATCTCTCTCTCATGCCAATTAACAAATATTCTGAGGAAAATATAATTTACTGCAATTTATCTTCCAAATGAGTACAAAATATTTTTGTTTTGCTTTACTTGAATTTCACAGATATCCTATTCCTTTTTCATTCTTAAATACTTTTTCATTCTTCTCAATACTTGTGGTAAGGCAGCAGAATGGTTATTAAAAAAAACCCTCTCATTTTTATTATAATTTTGAGTAATAGTGCATGTCATTAGCCAAACTTTACATTTCTTTAGTTCGGGCAGTGAAGCAACACCTGGAAAGATACCTACACTGAGAGTTGTTTATATATTTTACTACAAATGAGATCTAAAATAAAGACAGATTTTTTTGTGTTTAGTTAAAAGTGAAAGCAAAATAGCCCCAACTTGACATGAAAGTGATGAAATTATCTCAGACCACAGAGAAAACATGAAACAAAGGGTAACAAATCCCAAATCCATGCGGGTCTTCAGTTCAAAGTTGAAGGGCCATAAAAAAGTAAAGCTTTTTTAAACCACTTCTTGCACAAATTTTGTTTACATGAACATGTAAAGCCATTGGAGAAGAATAATTATATTTGTAACTCTTACAGGAAAAATTCTGAAGGAAACTATTTTTTGATCAGACTTCCCTTCAGTGTGGCCCTGGAGTCCCTTGCAATAATATTTCCCTTGTATTTTCTGGACAATTACGCTTCAAGTCACTGACAGTTCATATGATTTAGTGGCTATCTCACAGTTACAGAGCTCTAATAACTGTTTAATGCACAGTGTCTGACATCAGAATGTACTTTAAACAGAGTAACTTCCAGTAATAGAGATAATTGAAGTGAAAGATCATGAACCAGGAATATTGAGCATCTGATAATTGCACACTTTTCCTGAATATTGTTAAATCTAAAGTAGTTACGTTAATTTTGATTAACTTTCCTTTGACTGATATGCAAATAAAGGCTGTTGCTTTGAAAATTCTTTTATTCCACCTGTAGTAGACAGTTTCTGATATCACCTAACATTTTAGGGAGTAATGCAAATACTTCCTGAAACCATCTGTTCCTGTAAGGTTACTCATCCACAATAGGCTGAAGAATGGGGCATACTGACATGGGTCCTCAATAAAACTGTATTTGTTGCTCTTATGGTGGAAAGTAGCAGTTATTTCTGATGAAATTCAGAAGATCAGTCTCCCACTCTACTCCCTAAAAGCTTCCATGGTCTGCTCAGAGGGAAAACAGAAGCTAACATGCATTTTGCACAACAGCCACTGGGATCAGTGAAAAAAATACCAGCTGCTACACTTTGCTGCACAAATTCAGATAGGTTAGAACTTAAATGCTTCTGGGTATAAGAGGTGCCTAAAAATGTAATTCAGTTTCTTTGCCAATATTTAAAAGGAAAGCAGCAGACATTTTCCAGAGGAATAAATTTTCACACACACCTACACAATAGTACAAACAGATGTTTGTGGTAGTCCCAGAAGTAGCTATCAAATCCACATTTATTATTTTATTTAGCTGAGGCACTGCAGTTTTCTTCTGTTTACTGGTGAATAGCAATGATGACTATTCCAGAAGATAACATCTTTGTCTATTGAAAGAATGATAAGGATGTTCCCAAGTTAGTTATCTGTATGGCAACAATATATAGGCTTTATATATGTAGACTGATAAATTTTGCTTGCAATCAACTTGACTTAGTAGTATATGAAACATTGGTAATTGGGAAGGGCTCATAATTCAGTACCTAAATATGGCTTCAAAGAGAAAGAAGAAAAGAAGATTGATTTCCTGACTCAGGCATGGGCAAGAATGCGTATAGGGAGTATATGATCAGAACTTGTTATCATATCTGATGAACAGAAAGAATTTTGGTTTGAATACGTGAACTACTCATCTCTACGTTAGCTGTGTTTGGCTTTCCAGATTTCACTTACAATTTCACTTATATAAAGGCATAGGAGGTGAAGGTCAGTGATTTACACAGGGATTTTAATTTCAGATTCTCTCTTAAATCACTTCATTGAAGTAGTGTATGGAAAATATACACAGTGCTATAGAAAGTGTCAATAAATCATTAAAAGTAAAAGGAATGAAAATATAGTTCAGCGAATTCACAAGTCAGACGTGCAAAGCTCTTCTTGGATTGGCATTTTTTTTCCTCTCATTATAACTTTTGCTAAACCATTCGTAGATTTTCAGTCCCCAAAGTTTATCTTATAATTAACACGAGGTTTTGCTAGGAGCAATAATGCTCCTTTCTCTTGCTTATCCAAGAAATTCTGTTTAAAATGTCTGAAATTTTTCCAACTAAGTCAAGGGACTGAAATCAGAGAAGATAAAAACCTTGTCCTTCCCATTTTCCTCTGAATTTCTAGCTACCTTTAAAAGTTTCTTACACACAGAAGCCTCATTTATTGTTGCACATAAGTCTTCTGTTTTTTCCTTCTGGGACACATAATTTTCAGTGCATATTAACATCACTTAATTACCTCAAACTTCCCCTTTGACAATTAAACCCCTTTCTCAATTACTATAAGCATAACTAATAAGATTAGATTACACAGATGTCTTTTTTATTTTTTGCAGCTTGTTCTACCTTTCATCTTACTTCATTTTATAAAAGACTTGTTTACTGTTTCCTTGTCACCTGCACAAGTGGAATAACATATCTCCAGTTCTTAGCTGAGCAGGACTCATCTTTGATTTCACTGATATCTCTATCTACCATACCAGCCATGTAAGAAAGCACCTTTCAGGCAAGAATATTTTTCTATCTACACTAAGCCTCAAAACCTTTAAATTTTCAAACCTTATTTCCCCTTCTCCTTTGTTTGTAGAGCCAGCGAAAAAAAACCCAGAAAGTTCTCTAAAAGTGGTATGATGCAGTTCATAGTCCTGAGATTGAAAAAAAAAAAAAAAAAAAGCATTAAAAAAGGCTTGTGTATTAAAATGACAGACTCTCGGCTGTGGTAATTTACTATAATGATGGTCAAGGTGTCTGTATGAGTCTGCGAAGTGAACAAAGAAATCTTAGTGTGATATTCATCCTATTTTCTCTGCAAGGTGTGTTGATTATAATTTGAATGCCATTTAGCAATTACAGCTCTTTCATTTTTCAATAAAATAGAGGTAGTGGTTGTAGATGATGAAGACTTCTGGTATATGCAGATAGTTCTGATTTACATTTTATTTTGGTGCAAGAATGAACAGAATAGCAAGACCCTCAGGTAGAAATATTCAGGCGTATTCAAGGCATTCTTAGAATGAAAGATTCATCTGAATAAACTCCTCTGACTCCAAGGAAAACATATAATAATATTTTGAAGAATTAAATTATAACCTCAGTGATTGCTATCTTATGATTAGGATAGAAAAGATATAACATTTTTCTCTCCTAGTATTCAATTTCTTCCAGACTCTGAATGTAGTCTGACTGCACTTAACAGCATGTCTCTGCTAATAAAGATGAAGAGTTGCAACAAACATTTATCTGAAAATATTTTTACATAATTCATATTCTAATGTTTACCTGGTTTCTTATGTCCTGAGTTCTTCAAATAATATAGAACTGTCCACATGTTTCAAGCCAGACACATACTCCAATATACAAAGCTGTGCATCGTTCTATGGTTTGAGGTCATACAACAATGTAATGAAAATGCACTTATTGCACCATTTTTCTACATACCCAATGCTAGTATAATATTCTTTATTTGTGTATATTTATTTTTATAAATCATTAAACTTTACTATAAGAAAAAATATAAGCAACTCTCATCCTTTTTATTCATCAACTTCCCAAAAGAAGGCTTCAGGTCACATATTGGTTCTATGCAAGGTGGGCTTTGAAGATAACTGTTTAATTTTCTCTTTCTTTTCTCTTGACCCCATTGAAACATGGAAAGCTTAGCATTAAATACTGTGTAGCTCAGCAGCTGCATGTTAACACAATGTTTTGAAATATGGTGCAACACCAGTACACGAAGAATAAACATATTTAGAGTATATACTTTTTGACACTCCCGCCCCCCCCAACATGTGTTGAATGTGGGATTTATGCGTGTAAAACCAAATATTCACTCCAAAATACATCCTAGTTCTCAAGGTGAAATAAAAAGCACTCTCTAACAAACTGTCTTGTTTGTTGGATGTCTAGGAGTACAGGACACTTAGCAGAGGGGCCAGAATATTACTGAACTCTTCTCAGAAGTTATTGACCTTCTGCAACATCTACTGAATATTCTCAGAAGGAATGGAAACTAATGAGGAGTTATGAAACTGTGGTCTCCGTAAATAAATCCTTCTGCTGTGTCTATTTGCTGTGTAATTGCTAACCTTAAAAAGCATGGGGAGAAGGGAGGGAGAAAGCAAAAAAGCAGGCATAGCTGCCATTTGGCCAGCTTGCAATTTATAAACAGCTTTGCACAGACCATTGGCACTGACACGGTACATAAGCCTTGTCTCCTATTCCCTTCTTAATATTACCTCTCAGAGTCTAGCAGCCAAAAGTTAATGACAGGTTAACAAAATGGTTTCTAGATAAAGACTTGTGCCTGCCCTGCGTGTACAAGGTATCTAGTGACCAGTGTGGCTATTTATTATAATTCTATGCTTTAAATGAAGTATTTGTTTTTCATGAGTGATTAATTTTCCCTTTATTCAGCTCTGACTCCCAAACACCAGATCACAGACTGTTCTTCTTACCTTTCTTACAGATCTCAGAGTATTCATGGCCGTGGTACACTTTACCACTGAAACTTGAAAGCTGTTTTTCCTTCCCATTTCCTCTTTTTCTTATTCTACTCCCTTACATTTTAATATCTTTTTCTCTTTCCCCCAGACTTTTACCAGTGTCTAAACGTTCTCCTCTGTTGCCCCTCTTCTCATGCTCTCTTACTTTTATGCCCCTGCCCCTTTCTAATATTTTTTCCCCCTTGTTTCCTTTTACTCTCTCTGGAGGGGCTTGTATTATCACACAGAAAACAAAGCTGCCAGAGCGCTCCCCAGGTCTGCAAGCCCTTGGGCTCTGAGCTTTCTGTCCCAGAAAACTTCATGGCCTGTGTTCTGCCTGGGGATATGTCTCTGGGACATATCCCCAGAGTTATATGAGATGAATAGTCAACTAAGAAGTGGATAAAAGTTGCGTGCTCAATTATAACGTGATTTGAAGATGAAGACTAGAATAAAAAAAGTAAAGAAGTAAATAAAATATCTGAAAGTTCCTGAAAGTAACTTTAGGTTTGAGTTCTAAAAGAAAATCCACTACAAATTTAATACTGAACAAACTAGTAGTTCCCATTTCCACGATGAAACTCCCAGGCTTTATGTTACTTTTATGAAAGGCTCTTCTGTCAGAAAACAGCATTACATAGCATCACTAGATTTTTTTTTTTTTTTTTTTAATAGCACTGCTAACTTATTTTGCACCAAGGCTTTGTAGGAAAAAAAATCACTCCAGGGAGCGGCTCCCATCAACTTCAGATCTCTGCTGTCTTTTTTTTCCCAGGTCTTTCCTCCTAGGTTTTCTTCTGATCTGTAGTATTATAGCAGTATTTCAAAGGAAAATTAGTGAAAACCCACTACCTTATATAAGACATAAGGCTTGAGGGGACACGGAATTTTGCATGGTTGATTTTTTTGGTTGTTATCCACTTAACCGTGCCCTCTTGGATTGCTTATACAGGATGAAAATATATAATGGAGTAGTTAATAGAGAGAAATGGTATGCATGTGCAAACAACATTATAAAAATGAATGCAGGAGCAGTAGCCACTTGGCAATAGCCACATTCAGACATTAAGTACTACAGGCTGCTTCTTAGTATTGTTAGAAGAAATACAATAATATAATATTTGAAAATGCTATGAAAACCAAATTATTTTTCTAAAGTTGGTTTTTAACGGCAGAACAGGATTATTTTTTTTTTTCCCCTTCAGTGTCTCAGTGGAGGGTGCTGATTCTTAATGTTCTTTCTAAATTGTACCATTCTATAATTCTAAGATACTCCTTCTGAGTTTCATGAGATTTTGAGATCATGAACAGAGACTGAATGAACTAAATTTGCTCTTGGCATTTCCTATCTATGAATTAAAGGAATTGACCAAGAATCTTCTCCTGAAATTTCACCAAAATCTGAAAGTGAAGGGGAGACTATCCTCATGACTCAGGGTCTAAAGTAGCTGTGTCATTCCAGCACTGTTGAAATAGGCATTAGCTAATAATTCTGTAGATGTGAACTCTTTGGGAGCTGGTCTACTCAGAGTAGGAAAATACTATTCTGACTGGAAGAGAAGATATACCATTTGGCCTGACTGCAAAATGAAAAGGCATTGTATATGACAAAATAGAAAGCAGAGTGTTGGCGACAGCAAAAAAAAAGCTATTAGTCCCTTATTACATCAAAGTCCTTTAAAGGGACTTGTGATAAATGGATGATTTTTTATTCTCAGGTTTTCTGTAACATGCATCTCAGGTATAGATGACCTCATTCTTTTAAAGTAGCACTTAGGTGCAAAGAGGGATTTTACATATTACTGCAATGCAGAAGCTTTTGTAGGATTGCCAGACACTGCAGGTCTAGTCTTAGAAGGAATTCTGACCGATTCAGGTCAGCTAGCATCTTTGTGACATCGCAGAATAAACTGAATTTGAAAAGTTGAGGTGAGCGTCACAGAGGGGTTTCTTTTATACATTTTTAATGTGTAACCTGAAAATTCAGATATAATCAAGATCATATCTGATCTATTGCATGAAGCTCTAACAAAGATATTCCAAATATGCTTTCCTGGATGAGCATATGGATATAAAGGGTGCTTTATCTTCTCCTTTTGAAGTCCAGTATTCACCTACATGTTGCAAAAGCACCCCTAGATGTAAAGAGAAACAAAGGGAGTCCCTCCACACCCACTAAATCATGCCACTAACACAGTTAAGAGTGCTAAAGTTGAGTTATTCAGGTAATGAATTTAGATAGCAAGATATTGAAATTACGCTCTACTAACAGACGTGCCACAATATTTCATGGTAATAGCCCAGAGCTGAATCCATTTTCCTTGTGCATATTTAAGTCTATTAACAAATGTAAATTCATATACATAGACTAACAGAACATTAGAAAGGGATTTTTATCTAGACCTTATGAACCTCTGCTACTTGATGTGCTTTTGCTTTGATGGATTTGCAGCTAGACTGATTAGCACATTTATATCTATGCATTAAAGACTGTAGACATGATTTTAATATCTTTCTCATTTTCTTCTGCAGGGACTTAGAACTGATGTTTGTCTTTTCTAAGATAACTCACTGTAAAATCAGGTTAAACATGGAATGAAATAAAATTACACATTTTTTTCTTTTCCTCATGATAACAAAATCTTTAAATTTTTTTATTAAAAAAAAAAAAAAGACTGAAAAGGTAACATACAGGGGTTGTCAGCTAAAAAAGAATCACCTGTGTGCACTTTAATAGTTTTGGGGGAGGATATTAAACTGTTAGATTATTGAATGCATTATTTATTAATGCAATCAAGCAAGGCCTTGGTTGTCACATCTCTTTCACCATTGGAAATGAGGCAAAGAGAAAGGTCACCAAAACTTTGGCACATGTCAGAAGGATTTATATGAGCAATGGAAGAGATTAAGGAAAACTGTCCAGCCTATTACAGCTTTAGCAAATGGTGGTATTTCCTTGGAAGGAGAACAAAGCGGACACCTCCTAACTCAGGACTTCAAGAATCCTTATTTGAAGGCTCTCAAGTTTCCAGGTAGTTGGGAAGGTGTCTCTAGTGCTTAGGGAGAGAATGAAAGCGTGACATAAAAGTTTCATAATGGAAGTCTGTAAAGCCATGCAAGGGACTGTGACACAACTGCAGAAAGAGACAAAAAGGAGTTTCTGTGAGCTTGCAGAAGGCAGAGGAGAGAAGATGACTGACTTGTCTGAAATTATCAGAACACATAAGGGAAATGACATGGGGACCATATACAGATATTTTGCATTTCTTTAGGGATTTTTCTTTTTGAGTGAGACATGATTATTTCAAGATTTAATCATATAATTCTCAGAAATAATAACCCCAAATTATCCTGAAAGCCTTGAATGATTTGCCTCACTTGATTTGTCCTGTAGAACTGATTTATGAACCTCAAGTGACCATAAGGTGGTAGCAGTGAAAAATGTTGCACTGGTGATACAGCAGTAATCCTTAGGATGTACAGGAGCAGGGTAACTAAACCACAGTTTTGGGAAGCAGCAATGTCCAGAAATAGAAGGAAACTTATGTCCTGAATATATGTCTAAATAAAAAAAGTCATGGTGAGGCAGCTCAACTTAGGTTTGCAGCAGTGTTATTACTTATTTTTAAAGCCAGTGGCAAACTGACCTGATTTTTCATTTTGTTTAATTTCCAGTTTCTGTAATCTAAAATCATCCTCACTTTATATTTCATACCCCTCACTCAGTGCTTACAAGACAAGTCAACAAAAGTTATCAACAAAAGAGCTGATGTCCCTTAGTTGAAAATTATTGCAGTGAGAGAATCGTTGAGACAAAAAAACCTTTTACGGACCATAAAAGATTTGAGCTTTGGTAATGTTTGTTTTAGGATGAATTGGAATTGAAAAGAGTGGCAAACAGCATATTCTTGTGACGTACACGTAAAAGAAAAATGAATTTCAGTCACAAAGAAAATAAGAATGAAGCAGGATGATGGCTGTATTTCCCTCATGGCAACCTATAGAGAAAGCAAACAGCACCCAGAAACCAGCTGGTGTTTTCCGAAGACAGAGCGACTTGTGGAACCACATAAATACAAAGAAGTTTGAGTGTATTTTTCTTGAGATAATTCTCTTCACATCACTTGATATTTTAGATGCAGATTCCTCCCTCCCCCTCCTCCCCCAAAAGAAAAATTACTTGGAAACTCTTCCCTCACAATATGGAAAAAATTGGCTAGAAGGTAAAAAATAATAATAAAAAAATCATCACAATTATATTCAGAGTTGTGATCTTCAAATTAATCTGAGACCTATTAAAAAAAAAAATCTTTAAGATTTAATTGTATGACAAGAGAAATGAAAGCCTGGCAAGAGTGTGGTGGGCATTCCTAGGCATTCCCACCGTGCAGCAGCAAAATGCTTTCTTGGTGAGAGTACATGGCATGTGAAATGCATTTACATTTCTCATAAGATAAAGAATTGCTTACTACGATTTCCTGTGAGTGGAATCCCAAGTCTGGAGAAAGAAATTCAGATTATTTCTACTGAGAGAAAATAAGATGAGATAAACATAGGCCAAAAAGAAACAATTAGAAGGAAGAGGAAAGGAAAGTAAACACATTAAACTCAAGAGTTTCACGTAGATTATTGAAAGAAGAGAAGTTGAAGAGACAAATTTGAACAACAACTTCTCCAGGACTTCTTGTTCTACAGTATCTCTTCCATTACTTTTAATCTGGCAGTAACTAGATGATCTGCAGCAATAAATTAAAATATAATCCTCCGACAGAAACTTGAGAGATATCTCCAGTAAATGTGCCTGTACTTAGGACTGGTATTACTCTTTGGGTATTAATTTGGGGATGTCATGTTTAAAACAGAAAGGACACTTGAGGCAAATGGCTAAATGCATAGATTAATCTTCGCATATGAGGAGGTTAACGCCAGATAGCAAGCCCATAACTGAGCAGTGAGTCATTTGGCATTGTGCCTGGTGAGCAGGATGGCTTTACTCCATTGCAGGTGCTGACCATCCTTATTGCTTTAGAAGTATCCCTTTTAACACTGACACATGCTTGTCTGGCTGATTTTGAAACTGAACCATCCCTATAATCTCTAGCTATTAATTATTTTTATTAGTTGTACTGCAAAGACACTGCCCTCTTGTATAGCTTGGGATCAAGCTGTTTCCTTGAGCCATACCATGTGGAGAGGAATTGCTTGAGAAGTTTTCATCTTCTAACAACATCTTTATTCAGTTGCCTTACCCAAAGGCATGACAAAATAAGCTGGACAGAGGGTGATTTGCTAGGAAGAACAGATCCTTCAGAAGATTTTTTCCAGCAAACTCTTTAAGATCCTTGAATAATTACTGAAATAAACGAAAGTGGCATCATATTTCCTCCATTTCAAGCATAAAAGAGAGTTATAAAAATGGAATTACACAGCATGTTGGTTTTGCAGAAGCTGCTAAAGCGAGTACTGTATTGTTTAAGAGTGCAGAATATTCTGTAGAAACTTTGTTGCTACCAATTAATCCCAGTGGAATAAAGTTCCTTGTTTTATTTCAGGAAACAGGATAGGCAAGTGATTTGAGAACTACATTCTCAGTCTTGAACAAGTGAGCTATGCAATATATAGAAGTGCAGTAAAATTCTGAACATCATTCACAGAAGTGGGATCAAGTTTCTGTCAGGGGTGATAGAAAACCATCACCATTAACCATAAGGTAGTCCAAACTAGACTTCGACATTCACAGGGCAAACAAGGTTAAAACTGCATATTCATTTTCCCAGGAAACTGTCCTCTGAGCTAAAACCCCATAAAATGATGTTGATACAAAGCAGATGACAGCACTTTCATGGTTTAAGATTCTTGAAATTGTAGTGGTGCTGCTCTGAGATGTTTGACAAAGTACAAGAAAACACACAGCCCTATTAGTCCATTAAAAAATGGAAAGTTTTCAAGCTAGGACATTAAATGCAAGAATTTTGATGGGGTTATTTTAGTTTTTAAATCCCCAATGACTCAAAATTGATAAAGAACATTAAATTGCCTGGATATAATTAATTATCAGATTCAGCATATTGAGTGTGAAACTTAAAATTAAGGATCTTGAGAAAAAATTCCTCCTACAAGTCTGATGATTAGCAAACAAGTTGAACTAAGAACTCTTGCTTATTAGTTCAACTGAGGGAGGAATACAATTTCCAGAAAGATGGAAATATCATTAACCTTAAAGTAGAAATGGAGCTGAAGTTTAAAGCATGTGAGCTAGTTTTCTACCCTTTTAAATAAAAACTAGACCAGGTAAAAATTACACCAGCTTTTGTCTGAAGGACTTTGGGCAGTTGAGAGTGAGGATTTGGAATTACTTGAGTGACTCTAGTTTTGTATGCCAATAAAATTCAAGATGATAATTCACACTCTGGTGAAACGTAAGTTTTAGCTTTTGACTCCAGTCCCAATCACTTCAGAAAGATAGAATCACAATTACATTTTCCCCTCAACTAGAATCTCTAAAAAATTTTACCTGATCTAGTACAAACTCCTACAGAAAAATAATAAAAAATTTACATTCATAGGAGACTTACAGAAGATTATCTTACCCCATTCTTCAGTGAGTATTGTTAATGTCAGTTATTGATGGAACAGAACGAAACAGCCTTTGATGCACTGTTGAGGACTCCACTCCTCAGTAAGGTCCCCTCAATTACTAATACCCACAAAGTAGCAGGAATCTGTTCGTATAAGAGTTCTCAGTAAACACTGTAGAATTGCTTTTTATACCTCTAACCAGAAAACAAGTGTAATGTCTAGGAGAAATTCCTTGAAAAGTGATTCCTATACAGAGAACAAGAAGCATTGCTTGTTGAAACTTCTTTGCCACAAACATGTCCTTACGTACAATCATGGTTCACAGACTTTACTAGCAAATCTAGAAAAACCAGGAGATATTTAATATTGAAGTGCTAATATGTTTGCATAGAGAGCGAAAAAGAATAAGTTACCCACAATAACCTGATTTTCTTTCATGATTTCTTCATTACTCATAGAATCACACACCCTAACTCTTAAAAAAACCAACCAACCAAAAGTCACAACAGAACAAAGCAGCTGCCAAGACAAAATTTGGTTGAATATTGATAGCCCCACACTGTGCCTCTGGTTCATTGCTACCAGAGTTGATATCTATTTCTGTAATTTTTATGTCTTAATGAAGTCTCATACTTCCTTCCTTAGAAGGATCTATCTCAAACTCAGAATGATCAGAGCAACTTCAGCTACACTCTGAGTGTGGAGAGACTTTATAACAATGTCAGGGAGAATTGTAAAACAAGTAGAAAGATTTGGGCAAAGTCATTGTATGTGTCTCTCTCTCTCTCTAAAAGAACCCCTCAGATGTTCCATGGGAACAAGACAGGTCCACATGTGTACCATTATTTAATATTTTAAATAATTAGAGTGATGCACATATAGAGAGTAAGAAGGCAAGGTTTATGTAGTAGCTTTAAAGATGTTCAACATGAAGCTAACATCCAGGACAAATTCAGATGTTAGAATGAACCAAAAACTTCAAAGCATATAGATTGTAGCAACACTCCCCACCCCCCCGAACCTCAATGTGACACTGATGCATATTAATAAGCATATGAGGAAGGGGGTATTCTTTTATTCCAGTTGATGCTGGTGAGGTATAACTGGGACAAGACTGGGTGTGTTTGAAACATGTTCTGAAAGGAAATGGCCAATATAGAGTCCAGAAGAAAAAGAGTGAGAATGATGAGAGATTTATAATGTAAGAAGGCAGCTTATTTTCTTTGGAAAAAAGAAGACAGATTCTTGGAAAAGAAGTATTTAGATGAGAGAAGAAGCATTTGTTGTTAGCTCTTCAGAAATGAAAAGCAAAAAAGGTCAAAACATTAGGGCTGTTAGTGTTCTCAGATCCCAAATAGCAGTGTGGGTAGAGAAGAACGAGAAGGCAACATTATCCCAAAGGTAAGCATCAGAAAGTGATGCCTGATGCCTACTCCACAGCAACATTCTGTATGAAGAGAGTGTAGCATATTTTTAGTTGGTGGTTTGTTTTTTCTATTTTTATAGCAGCTGGAGCTGAGACTGTCAGGCACACACTGTGTCCAGTGCTCTCAAAGAGGAGGAGCTGGCATTCCACAGATGCCTGCATGGCTCATGGACAGGTCCAGCAGCTGCCAGAATTCAGCCAACACAATGCCTGAGCTACACGTTCATTCTGTTTCTTTCCTGGCTTACAGAGACGTTACACACTGCTGTAATTTGCTCTTAAACTCTCAGACTCCATGTAACCAATTTCATACCATATCTGTCTAGAATGCCTTTGCAAACTCCAAGCTACGCCTTCACTTGCGGTGCCAGGAAATTCTGAATCTGAGGATCTTCTGTCAGGGGAGGGCAGAGTGGCTGGAGGAGAGAAAGGGAAAGAAGCAGCCAGTGATAAGCTGATACTTGACCCAATACCAATAAAGGACCCATTTATTTTGTCTTGTGGGGACTAAAAATTTGGCTCCATGAATTCCTTTTAGGTTACAATTCCTTTTGCTCCAGATAACAAAACTCCCCTAGAGTAACTTAGAAGAGCTAAGTTAAGATGAAGGCCCAACTATGTCAGTTGCCTTACAAAAGGCCAAGAAATTTCAGTATAATTTCCATGAACGGAGAGTTGTTAATTATGGATACAGGTCAGCACACCCAGTTGCTGCTTCTTTTTATTTTCAAGACTTACAAGAATTCTGTTGCCTATGAGGCTATCCGAATAAAAATACAAGTACACAAAGCTGGATTTTATGTCTGTTAGAACTCTAGATCTCTTTTGAAGTAGTCAATATTCAGTTTATAAGCAGCAGCTCTGACAATTAGGAGAACTAGGTGCTTCTACTACAAATGCAATGTGGCATTCTTTTCAGAGTCATTCTTAAGGAAAGTATTTGAAGCATATTTTCACCTCTTAAAAGAGATGACCAAATAACTATTTACATTCAGTTTGAGTTCTCTTCCCCACCAGACATCCTTCAAGATATGTCATTTTTTTCCAGGATCATAGGTTAGGAGAAAGCTCTATTGCCCTTGTTGAGTTACAGCCCTACAAAAGGTAAGTGCCTTGAAACAATATCTGGTTTTTTTCCTTACTCAACTTCTAGAGAGCTGCTCTGTCCCATCCTCATCCTCTCTCAGGTCTGACCCCTTGTTCAGAGTAATGAGTCTGGTTTAGGATTGCTCCTCCTCTGCAGTCCATTTCTCAGTTTACAAACCCCACAAAAAATTCACTTACTTCATGAACACAAAACTAAAATATTGACCAGAAACTCCATCTGTCTTTCTGTGCAATAGTTTTTAAAGCAATGTCAGTTCCAACTGGGAAGGGCTGCTACAACACCTGTCAGAAGGGATCCACAGGTTCGTTCTTACAATAGGGCAGAAAAGAAAGTGGTATAATTCAGCACAGAAAAAATGAAGGCCAAGGGAAATAAACTTAATCCCTCTAGTTCTATCTGCTGATTAAACCCCAGTGAAGGGAAAGAGCTATAAAACAATATTACCTTGAGAATAAATGAACATATGGTGGTCATGTGCAAGACTGGGACAGGTATAAGGAGAAATTTTCTACCATGATGGGAAACAGGAGAGGAACCCTCTGTCCTTCAAAAATGGCAGAGGTGAGAAAACTAATTATGGTTAAGATGTACTTGTTACTTCTCTGGATGTGCTAATATGACATTATTGCATGGGACAAGAGGGCAGTGGAAAATGCCTGTCAAAACCTACAAAGCTTCTTTATAGCTATAAAGTCCTTGAAAGGGAAACGGAGTCTGCTGTGAAGTGCATCCCACAAACCATATCCAAAAAGTATTCGATGCTCTAAAAATGTAGAGACCTTATGCATCTTTGTCAAACTGAATCAAAGTTATTTTATCCATTGTAAACCTCTGCAGCACATTTGAATTCTTGCACCAAAAAGACTGTGTCCTTTGGTCTAAAGAAATGAATAATTTATTTATATATATATGTGGAGATTTGTAACATTATCCTCACAATAAAATTTAGAAATATTATGTGTATCTCCAAAGCAAGAAGTAGCATTTGCCGGTTTAAAATGAAAGCTATTTGGATATTCTTCATAAGATGGTCTTAAAATTCAAGGACTTTCAGGGAGATTTAAACAGGCATTTTTCATTGAAGAAGTCCTAGAGATTGCATTTGTACTTCTTTAAAAATCTCATGGTCCTCATTGTAGAACCCTTGCCTCAAATTTCTTGACCAACTTGTTTAAGTCATTTCCCTAGAATCCATCTTACTTGCCCACAGGAGAATGAAAGGATTCAACTCCATGACTAGTTTCTTATCTGTACAGAAACAAGGTTGTCTAATAAACTTTCACAGCCAGAATAGATATAAGCATATCCATAGCAAGATGTCATTAAAACTGATAGTAAGAGGAGAAGACATTATTCTAGATAAGAAAGGTACAAAAAAGACTATATATATATATATAAAACAATATAATGAACAAACCATCATCTCACAGGTGCTAGATTAGGTTAATAAAGAAAAATCAACACTATTACAGTTTATGCTGTGTGGAAAAGTAAAGAAGACTATCATCTCCAGCTCAGCCAATATGAAACATTTTAAATGCATTTTAATTTTTAACAGGAATAAATTACTGAGAAGTGCCCATATCTGCTCTGAAAGCAGAACATATGCCTTAGGAGGATGAATAACGTCTGATGAAAACACCAGCCAAAAAGCTGCAGAACTTCAAAGCTTAAAATGGTTTTAATAAGTTTAATAAAAGAAACAGCTACACAGTGCAGAGAGAAAATAACTTTTGGTTAGCATAGATAATTTCCTTGGGAGCTGGGATTGGCCTCAGTGCTGTTGTTACATTACGCAGCATGTATGTATTTTAATTAACTCCAGCTCTGATACATCTAAAATGTAGGACAGATCATTTAGTGTATCCGTAGAACATGGTGCCCTGGGAGATACCATCCTTAAAAATTAACCAAATTGTGCCCTACTGTGAAAAAGGTCGGGTCATTTAAGCAATAGATCTGTTTCGATCACAAAGTGTACTGGGTGAAAAAAACTTTAAATGCCCTCATTGTCAGCCAAAGAGAAGCATGCCAGCAAAGCCCCATTCTCTTTTTGCCTGGTTCAGGATTGCCTTGGATTGCAGGAAAACCATTAACTCGTCTGCAGGGAGAAAGTGAATGAAAGCAGGCTACAACCTGCAGCAGGAACGTGCCTTACGAAACAGATTGGAGTGTATAATCAGAACATGATTTAGAAGGGGTTTCATTGAAATTGTATTTACCATAAAGGCAATCTCTTCCCATCATGTAATCGCAGATTATAAAGTGATAAAAGTTAACAGGAGAATGCAGAGGTCAAATTTACACTTCCACAAATTTATGTGCATTTTTGGGTGTGGGAGTGATGAAGACAGAGAGCAACACAAAACAAGTTAGCAAAAAGAAAGTAGTTAAAAAGCAAGATTAAAAAAAAAAAAATCTCCAGTCTTTTCAATATCAAAAGCACTTACATATTGCAAATCAGGAGGCTCAACACTAACTACTTTTTAAAAAAATTTTTTGCTACAGGAACTAGAGAATCAGCTTTCTGAAATAATCATTCAGGTTTGAAATACTGTTCCATTCTTGACTCCTAAATCCAAAGTGTTTAAAATACATACTGATTTTCTGACTCCAGCACCAGGACAAACTTAAGCAACTACAGTAATCTACGGAAAAGGGTGATGGGAGACTATATATAAGGAATTTTTTAAGCCTTGAAAAATTCTTAATTTGCCCCTTTCCCCTCTAAGTTAGAGGTGAAATATTGCATCTTGAATGAAGCATTCAGATGCAAACTCACCTCAGATAGAGGAAAACCAGAGTTTTGAAAACCACTCCTTTAAATGTCTTGAGAAAGACCCAGAAAAACCTGCTATGGAGAAAACCAATTTTTTTTGAAAACAAATTTCTGTGTGCAACAATCCAGTTATTTTTCCTTGCTTGATAAGATGATTACGAAAGGGGTGTTAACCCCTATAACACCCTTTGAATACACTCTACCAAGAACTTTGTCTTTTCCTACAGAACCTAGTCTCACAGCTTGGTAGCTCTGACAAGAATTCAGCTGGTGCTCGCTCGTTGCTGGGCATGTATGGGAGTGTGCTTTCAACAGCAGAGCAGTTCCCTGCCTGCTGCACTGACTCACTAAAAAGGTAAATACTGGTCACAGTCTTTCACCACTTCCAAACGGATTCTTTTTTTCTTTGTATCCATTGACAATTCTCTTTATCCAGACGGTAATGTTTTATTTAAAATAATATCCTTGTGTTCAAAAAATCACAATAGCCAGTGATTTCAAAATCAAATATTTGCTCTGTCCCCAGGCATCTGACATTTTTAGTTCTTATTACTTAGATTTTCCTCACATCCTTATTTTCCTGCAAGTGATTAACCTTTCAGAGCTCTAGAGAACAATTTGTTTGCCTCTGCTTAGAAGGAAGGGAATAAAAAAAAAAAATTAAAAAAAAATTAAAAAAAGCTTAAAAAATAATCTATTTCTCATTTGCTTTAGTCTTTTTTTTCTTGCCTTATTTCCCAAGAGATGGATATTTGCAATATTGTCAAACTTGTAGACTACTTTTCTTTTCAAACTGTTCTGCCATAGCTGTTCACAATAGCACATTTGCTCACATATCTATGCTCAAATCACATGCTGCAAAACAAAACTGTTTTAATTGAAGACAGAAACATTTTCTATAGATTGCCCCTTCCCTGCATCACAACATTTTTCTATGGAAGCATTCAACAGTTTTTGATTTGTGGAATGCTAACTAATGAAGTTTTAAGTAACGTACAGTAAATTTAAGCCTACTGTCCTTTCACGTTTGTCTTTGAAGAAGTCTGTAGACCAAAAGATTTTCATCTTTCATCACATCACACATTTCAGATCACAAACCAATATTTCTCTTTTTCTCCTAAATTAATTGTTTATATACTGGCAGGTGGAAAGCAGAGGACTTTTATTCTGTTTGCTGGTTTTTTCCGTGGTTTAGAAGACTACTAAAGAAGCTGGCAATCAACATACTCAGTGCTACGCCTTGGTCTTTCAGTCTTGGCTTGTGGAGACCCTCTGATGACTCTGTCACTGAATTGTAGCTGTTCCCACTTTTGGAACTGCCTTCCTGTAGCTTGTCATTGAATGAAATAACTGGAATGGGATCAAAGCAGCCTTAAGCCAGCCCTCATATCAAAGAAATGAAAATAAAATTTGTAATTTCTCTCCTGTGTGAATCTGACTGGTGGCTATTTATCTATCAAAAATGAAAATTCACTTGCAAAAGAATAAAATTATAGTCCCATAAAACCCCCAAACATCATGCTATTTTCTAGGTGCCGCAAGACTCCCTTCAGGAGATATGCATTTTACTGTAGTGTTTGCAAAAAAATAATTTGTCCTCTGCAGCAAAGCCCTTGAAATCAAAAATGCTGCATAATTTTTTGTTGATATCCACAGAATTTGGGAATCAAAGCCCAGCACAGTTTAATCTACATTTCTCATCAGATTAAAAAACAATAAAAAACCCTTGTGGAGGGATTTCCTGTAATTTTGATGCCTTCTCCTCCTTTACTTATTTAGGCATAACATGCCCCAGGAATCTCAGTCTAAGACAATCATTGTGTTTTCCTTTCATTAAATGGTACATATCAGAAGTTGTTTAAAGCAGTCTTAGAAAGCACATTCTGGAAAACTCTGCCCCAACAGAAGCCAAAGTTTGCTCTCAATTCAAATTCTGGATTTCATACTACGGGTTGAGCTGGACTAGTCCAGCACTGTTGCAAATAATGAAGACATCACAGAATCATAGAATATCCTGAGTTGTGAGGGTCCCACCCAAGGATCACTAAGTCCAACTCTTGCTCCTGAACAGGACAGCCCCAAAATCCAGACCATGTGCTGAGAGCATTGTCCAAACACATCTGGAACTCTGCCAGGCTTGGTGCTGTGACCACTCCCCTGGGGAGCCTGTTCTAGTGCCCAGCCACCCTGTGGGTGAAAAACCTTTTCCTTAATATGAAACCTAAACCCTCCCCTGACACAGCTTCAGGCTATTCCCTCAGGTCCTGTCACTGGTCACCACAGAGGAGAGATCAGTGTCTGTCCCTTCTTGTCCACTCCCAATGAAGCTGTAGATCACAATGAGGTCTCCTCTTCTCCAGGCTGAACAGACCAAGTTACCTCAGCCCCTCCTCACACAGCTTCCCTCAAGGTCCCTCACCATGGAGCCCTGAGGAACCTCACTGGTGCCCACTCACCAGCCTGACCTTAACCCTGTTAGCAACCACACAGGATCAGCATCCCCCACTTCTTTAAAACTATGAAAGAGCAATCTGAAAAAAAGGATGGTGCATGACAAGCAGCACAAATGGAAAGCATCTTTGATAGCTTCTGTTTAATTCATTCTTCCCAAAGACTGCCCTCTGAGAAAAGGGGTTTTTTTTTCCCATTATATCTTTCTCAGGATTTAAATTCAGCAGAATCATAAGAGTCAAGATTTAGAGTGGCTTTAAAATTAATGATTATTAGCTGAATTCTCTTTCACTAAAACATAAGGGTTTTTTGTTTGTTTGTTTTGTTTTTGTTTCTGTTTTTAAGGAAATATTTCACCTGTCTAATAATTTCCCATCTCAAGTAGCTTTCATACTAAAAGCATTCTCAGCTTGTACCCTGAAATATCTGATTTTTTTTTCTTGAAGGAACAGTAGAAATCCAATAACGGCATTCAATTTTTTTTGTTTTGTTTATTGTAGGTGCACATCAAACAGTTTTTCAAATTCTTTGCACTATGTATGCAAAATATAGGAGGCTCATAAATTCTTGGCATGATATTACAACTGAAATCACTCAGTCTTCCTACTAAGCAAAAGCAACAGTACACTATAACCAAACCATTAATATGATATTCTAAATAATACCTACCAATCATCAGATGTCTCGTGAAACCTCCAAGAGCTGAAAGTAAACAACCTCTTTGAAAGGGTATTTGTGAAAAACAACCCTCCTAAGTACAGTATTAGTCCACATAAAACACCTTGGCAGGGCATAGGTGAGGAGAAGAAACCTCATGCCTGTCAGGTGCCTTATTTATAGCTATTAGACTAATTGTCTTTATATGTGGATGAGAATCTAATTAACTGTTTTCCAGCTGACAATGGAGACAATTTTTTCCCCCCCATATGTTAAAGGAACAGCTGTGTTGAGAAATAATCAATTTAAATAAGCCCATGTCTTCTCAGAATGAATATAACTTCCACCAACACCATACATTTGCAGTACAATGCCTATTAAAGGAAAACTTGCACGCAGAGAAATTTTGCAATACACTATTTATATAAAGAAAATATGCTCAGCTATTACTTCACTTTGCTTGTTAGGCTTCTCTTGTTCATAGTATCTTGCAGTGGTCATAATTCAACAGCAATTACATCATAGTATCTTGCTAAGGAAAATGTTATGAGGTTATTTCACTAAAATGAAAAGTAGTTGAAAGCTGACTTTTTATAAAGGAGGAGGTCAGCAACCTCAAAGTTTAAAATTCCTGTTATTGAGTTAAAAGTGTCAGAGAAAATTGTTACACTGGAAAAAAAAAATGGCAAAGTACTCTGTAAGTGACATTTTAAAACAGAGATATGGTCTTAACCAAATTCAGAGTTCAGAAATTGCTTCTTTTAAAAATAATATACTGACAGCATCTCTTTAAAATAGTTGAAAGATCATAAGAAGAAACAAAAGAGCAAGCATTAGTAGAAATGTCCCTGTTTAGAGAAAATGAATTTAGTTAATGGGTCTATTTGTAATGGAGATCAATTTGAATGTACTTTGCTAAAGGGAATTGAATAGAGATGTCTAACTTGAAAGTTTTTAAAGTTCCTTGAAAAGATTTCGGTGCAAATTTTCAAAAAAATTCCAAGTTGTTAGCTGTGAAAGAGAAAATGCTTCCCAGGGAAAGGCAGCACACGTTATGTGTCTTGCTCCTCTGGTATTAGTTCGATCTTTAGCCTGTAGCCCCGCTGCCCAGGTAAACTGGGGACGTGTGGCACTTGGTTAATCGCTGCACAGGGTCTCGTCAGCTGGGTGTGACCTGGGACCAGCAGCTCAGTACAGCAGCTGTCAAGCAATAATAATGTTCAGCAATGCTGATCTGAAACAAACCCAGTCATCTGGAGGTTCAGCATTGTGCACCCCAAACTGTATCCTTTTAATGCAGTTTTGTTTAAGATTCCTGCTCCTCAAACGTTAAATATTCATTTCACCTTTTATTGAAAAGTTATGTCTCATGTACTTAATGCTTGAGCTATGCTGAAATGCATAGGATGTGTGATTAAAATGCATTTGAAGATTAATTAACTTTCTTTGAGGAATCAAATTGTGATTTAACAGTCAGCAATATTATCTTTAATACAGTGATAAGGCTTTTCAAAGCCAACTTTCTTTCAAAGGACCAAAAAAAAAGCAGCGTTCCTTCTGTCCTTATCCTTCTGTTGATTAAATCTCTTTCACAGGCACCTCCTTTAGAGAAGCAAATTTGTCTTTAAAAATATAAATATCAACAAGCACAATGATAATAACATTGGAAGGGAACTATCACAAATAAAATTTGTAAGCTGAGCTGCAGATAGTAAACAGAAATAGAAAAAAATACATGGGGAAACATGTCTCTTGCTTAAATTGCTCACGATGGAATGTATTGTACTGCCTGCACAGGGGTTTTTAAGGTTGAGAAATAGTATGCATTTGTATTCTTAAATGTTTTCAATTCAGTTGTGCTTTACCACGCCAGCATAGTCAGGTATGGAAGAAACAAAACACTCTTGGTATAAATGAGGGTGTAGTAAAGAGATCACACCGTACCGATCTGGTAAATGAGTTTGTGAGCTCTACTGAGAAAAATGTCGTTTTCCTGGTACAGCTTCTCAATTTTAAAGACTTTTGCTGATGTAATTCAACTGAAAAAGCACCACAACATTTTAAACCCCACAGTAGTCTAATGCTGCTGTATTAACTTAGCTGTCAGTAAAGGAGAAATACTAAACTAATGCAGGTTGCAGAGACTCAGACAAGCACCCCAGCCAACATTTGCTTTTTCCCTCTATTTTGCGTTATAAAAACCCACAAATGGGCCCATTGTAATTCTGAGTTCTGAATCTCCCTCATATTCTGGAAAAGTAATCCAAAGCTGTTGTTTGATATACTTTTTTGTTGTTGTTCTTGCTTTCTGTATTCTTCTGCAAAATTAAATTAAAATGTTAATGAAATATTAATTTCTTCAATTTAATTTAAAAAAAAACCCCAAAAAACAAAGGAAAGAGACGACAACACAGAAACGAATACAATGTGAATAATCGGGATCAAGAACAAGTCACTTCTTTCCCTAGTAAACCACAACAAAACAATGATGTCACTGCGGTAACCACAGAGAAACATCGAAACCGACCATCAGGAAACTCAGGGTCCACCGAGGCTTGGCCCTTTCCCAGTGGAATCCTCTGAGAAATGCCCATTCCAGGCCAGTTTTCCTTTCTGTCCCCATTCAGAGAAATAATCTTGTCCTAATTAAAATAACGTGAGACCTGCAAAGACAGGATTCTGATATGTTTCTTTTGCTTTTTTTTTTTTTTTTTTTTTTTTTTTTTTTTTTTTTTGCTTTTTTTATTGCTGCAGAGAGTGAACGTAAAAGGTTTTGGAGGCCCCAGATCCCACACACAGGGAATATCTGATAGCACTGGGTGGAACAAGGGCTGGCCAGGGCTTACCTGGGTCTTCTAATACCTGCATCCAGAACTCTGCTTATGGTTTCTCATGTACTCCTAACTTATTTCTCTAATTTTGAAAACCTCTAAGATATTTAAGCAGATAAGTCTACAAAAAAAAGTGTGTCAATTACTTCCTTTTATCCTTGTTGTCAAACACTCCTGCATGCATGCACTGTTCTGCATTTTGACAAAACTGAGCAAATCCATTCTGCAAATCCATTCTGCATTCATGACAGCTTTACACTCAGTTTCCTGGTGACTGCAGCAGAAAGCTCACTCAGGAGAATTTAGGGTAATCTAGTTGCATCTAGAGGGTTAGAAAGAAGTGGTAACATAAGAAAATTGCATTAAGGAATTTAGTTTATGAGTGGAAAGTCAGGAGAATGGTTTGAGAATAATTTAGGATTTATGACAAGAAAGAAACTAGAAACACGGTTGGTCAAGTTGCCAAAACATTTTATTTTAACTTGAGAAGAGAAAAAAAGTCCACAAACACGCAGATTTTCCTACACCTGGCAAAATGCAGTAGTAGTCTGCTAATGGTATTAACTCTTTTTGAATTTAATGCTAACTTGTTTCTGTTAATTCCTGTTTTTAACTGAAGAGATTATCACAAATAAAACAATCTGCTGTTAAAAAAAAAATGTGGTCACACTCCTCTCTGAGAAGGCCTTAGTTTTCAAGATCAATAAACTGATATCTGAAGAATGTTGAAGCATAAATTCAAGTTAAATCACCTGTTTATTTAGGATCTTCTTGTCAGCCCTCTGTTGGATTTATTCAGCTTGTTTAGCACCTTATGTCCACATAAAGGATCTCTGTTCAGTATCTCTAGTTTTGTTCCTCTTCTCCTGTATGGCCCCAATATGTCTGCTAGATAGAAGCATAGCTTCTGGTACTGTTCTGCTTATTCATGGTGCATTAACTTATAGAAATAAACTAGTAATGAATAGACTCATAATCAGCATACAGAATTTCCAAGAACAAAGGTTTCTTGGAAAAATCTACAATCCCTACCTGTAGACTCAAGCATTATATTTTCACAGAACTGCAGTAAAGTCTTGAATATCTCTTGCAAGTTTACCTTCCTAGCAGGCTACACTTTCTGGTAAAATGATTAAATAAAGTATTTTCCTGTCTCACAGGGCGAAATTACATACTGTGTTCTTTAGAAAGTTGCACAAACATTTTATTAAACTGCCAATTCCCCCAGCAGCATTTGAAACGAAATAATACATGCTTCCTAACAGCAACATGTTTACAACCACAGTGGAAAATCTCCTTTTGATTTTATGTTTGAAAGGGTAGGATGGGTCTATTTATTCTCCTGAAAATGCACCAAGTGGCTACATAGTGGAAAAAGAGATCTCCAAAGACAGCAATTTAGGAATTACCTACTATGGCAATTTGGGCTCAATTCCCCATCATTTCAGTATGAAATTCTTGGTGGAAGGATACATCAAAGAGACTAAAAAAAGAATTATTTTGAGAGGATTCACAACTGCTTCTTGCACATAAAATTTGTAGTTATTTAGAGAGAACAGCTTTTAGTACCTAGAATATTCACCCAGTGAAACAACATTTACAGGCATAGTTTTTGCCAGTAGAAATAAGCAAGTCAGTAACATGCTGAAGAGAGAAAGCTCTCCAGAAAGGGTCAAATAACTGAGAAAGTTTTCTCCACTGCTGGCTTCTGACAGATGAACCACAGCCCCCCCTTACAAATTCTGCTGCACAGATGGAAGAGTTAAGAGTCCATCACGCTGTTCTTTGTACATCCTAATGCAGCACCACAAATAACCTTGTCTGCAAATCATTTTGTGTGACACAATATGGAATTTAAACAGACAGGAATCAGACTTTAAATTTACAATTAAAAACCTAGGCTTGAATTATTTTCCACATTAGTTTTGTAAATAATTTGTTTTCCTTTATTATGGGGGAGTAGCTGCCCTATTTTTTTTCATTAGAAACTATTTTAGAGACCTGAGGGGGGAAAAAAAAAATAGAAAGACATCTGTATAACTCCAGTTTATGAGTTTCCTAATATAACTTCATCTTAGCATCTAGCAAATACCTTTCAACAGAAGACTAAAATCCAAGAAATTCCATTAGAAAGACAGTTTTCTAAAGCTCTCAAAACCAATTAATAAATTTTTACTATATTTACAATGCAAACATATTAAAAGCAGGAAAATATTTTTTTTTACTGAAATAAAAAATCTAATCTAGTAATAGTTAAACCATCTTCCATCTTAGGAAATCTCTCTTTTTTTTCAGTTTTCTGGTGATTCAAGGTACATTCAGAACAATACTTGTAAAACAGGTGCAAACATTTTGAGACAGACATGTAAGATGGTCTGGAAGAACAAGATTATTGGTTCATTACTTATCTAGCATAATGGAGAACAATTATTTCCCAGTTACCTTCCTGATGATATTAACCTTTTTTTTTTTTTTAACAGGTAGAATTGTATTAGCATATGAGCATTCCTAATTATTCATGGATTCAAATAAATGCCTCCAAACCTCACTCCCTGTGCTTGTACTGAAGCAACCTTAAAGTTTCAAGTTTCAGATTGTAATTATCTCAGCAGTTCTACTTACTGCAAGGCATGCTTTAACAATATGGAGCCTTGCTAGAAGTAACTGTGATTCCTAGCTTGTAATGAATCACTCTGTAGATCAACAAAGAAACGTTGTTCAGATGTTAATTTGCCTGAGTACAAGGTGTAACAGAATCCCAGCTTGTGAGCTGAATTCAGCCACAAACAAAAATCCATTTCTGAAATAAGGTGTCTAAATAAAGTGCAGTTCAGAGACTGATGCCTTGTCGCAGGTGCTGGGGTAGAATACTAAAGCTTATGCAGCTGGAAGACCTTAGAGTACATTCAAAGGACTATGCAGTAATTATGTCTGTGAATTAATTTTTAAATTTGAAGCCAAAGGCAATAATATCTAGCTATATAAATAACTTTGGGTGTTTAAGCACAGCAATCAAACATTGTTAAATGTCACATTAGAAAAGAGTGTGATGTGCCAGGAATTTTTTCTTTGTGTTGGGTATAAATAATCCTCCCCCCATCATTCTACCTTAACAAATAACCTGTGCAAAATATTTTGGAATTATTCATCCCTTCAAAATAAACCTTTTCAAAGTAAAAAAATTGCATAAAAGCAAGAAAATATCTAGCTGCCTGGCTTTCTGTTTCACTTCTATCTTCCTAGCCCACAGGTAAGGTAGATTTGCGTTAATATAAAATATTAGAGTTCCGTTGGGAATTCTACATACTTCAGAGGATCTGTAACTGTTTACTTTAGAGGGATGGTGGGTAGTAAAATTAAAAAGATTATAGCAGATCTTGAATAAGACTAAAATGTGCACAAAGAGCATATCTTTATTTTTTTGGTTGTTGTTGTTTTATATTGCAGATGATGTCTTATTTACTTTTTATTGGGAGTTTTAGCGACAACAAAATCACTAAATATTCCTCAGTGTGCTCTCATTATCACATTTAAGAACATGATGCTCAGCCGTCCACAGAGAGATGGTCCTTTTGAAAGTGTCTTCCCTTTTCTTTTACTTGTTACCACTTTTACCATTGTTTGCTAATACATAGATCCAGGTGTCATACACCTAGAGAAAGTTGAATTTTGAGGTAGTTGTTTAGATTTACTGGTTTGATTTTATTAATTAAATAAAAGAAGGATTCGATAAGAAGATTCTTAGATGGACCTGTCCGTGATTTGCAAAAATCTGGAATTTTGAATCCGTAATTGCAATTCTATACTTTTTTTTTAAGCCTTGTAGCATAGCAATTCTATACCACAATCAAAAATTCAAGCATTCCTTTAAAAAGAAATGAGTGAGACACATAATGTACTTATCTTTGTAATAACCACTAGATAAATTATTCTAAGCAAACAATATTAAGGGATACTGATCTTTATTCTCTTACCATAAAAACACAAGTGTTTGTATACTTTGCAGTAAAGGAACTTTTCATGTAAGAAACATCTGAAAAGTATAGAGCAAAAAGAAACTTTTGAATTTTGAGTGTGTGTATAAAGATGTCTTCTATGATAGTCTAAAAATGGATCTTCGTGTACTGTGAATGAGAAAGTGAGGCAGGGAGTGTCACCTAAACAGGATGGTTTATTTGAAGTCTTTGAAAGAGACTCTGCCCATTCACTTTATATCCCTTCATTTAACTGATTCAAACCATGAGAGGAGAGGAAAGAAGTCACCTCTCCTCAGAGATTACATCCCAAATTACCTTGGCCTCTGAGCCTGCAATGCTTTAAATTTCCCCAGGAAACATCTCCTTTCTCCCAAATCATATAAAAAGGCTAATTTCACATGTTTTCTTCTTTGTCAAGAATTACATTATGAGATTTCATCTTTAAAATGCTGTTTCCTCAACAGATGATTTTGCAATGCTTTCCTATCAAACAGTTTTTACAAGCTCAACAAACAACAGTGTTTTAAAAGTCCTATTTCTACCTAAGTTAAATAAACCCCACACACTTCTCCAGCGCTTTTTTTTGTCTTCCTAAGCTCCTACATCTTCTTAAATGATCTTAATCCAACCTCCATGCCTAGAAATGAAACCAAGCAAACAAAAAGATTAGCTCAGGATATAAGTGAATTTTGGGTGAAGATGAATGGAGGAGAAAATCAGAAATATGGATGCTTAAGGCAGACTCTTGGCAAGAATGCTGTTGTTCTGATAATTGCTCATGTTCCATTCATGAGAATTTGCTGAAGTAAATGTTTTTCACTGTAAGAGCACTTTTAACTTACACATATTTAAAATTCATGTTTTATATGGAACGAAACAATTTGAAAGCTATTGAACTGGAAAATCCTGCAGAGAAACACATCTGGGAATTTATTGAAAAAGCTTAGAAGCAAGAGCCAGCAGCTAAATGTAACATTTCTTGAGATGATTTTGGGTGGGAAAGGGCACGTTAAAGCTTAATAGTTAGACATCCTTCTTCTGATGGCATTTTGAATTTTAGCTCATATTTTACCTGGGAATGCCTTTTCTTTTGCAGCTGCCTCTCTTTTCTAAAGAAAAGGATGTAAACAGTGTCTCTTTCATGTTTTAGCTTTTATTTGTTTCAGTTTCTTAGTTAGCCAATAGCAGCAATAACAATATTTTTTTCTGTTGGTTTCAAATATATTCTGTCTAAAAAATGTAGGAAAGTGGTGGGTGTTTTTTTTTTGGTTTTTTTTTTTCTTTTCTTTTCTTTTCTTTTCTTTTCTTTTCTTTTCTTTTCTTTTCTTTTCTTTTCTTTTCTTTTCTTTTCTTTTCTTTTCTTTTCTTTTTCCTTTCCTTTCCTTTCCTTTCCTTTCCTTTCCTTTCCTTTCCTTTCCTTTCCTTTCCTTTCCTTTCCTTTCCTTTCCTTTCCTTTCCTTTCCTTTCCTTTCCTTTCCTTTCCTTTCCTTTCTTTCATTTCCCCCTGTGTTTCCCAGAAGGAAAATCAGTCAAAATCTTAATATACACTCTCAGTTCTGTCCAGGCAGTATGGATAAACAGCTTACCAAGCCAAAATTTTGGATCTCCTAGGCTCCAAGGTGAATGGCAACAAAGAGTTATTCAGAGTAACAGGCTTTTTTTACCCCACTAAGTCTTGTCAAGATTTACCTAAAGTACATCATGGTATATGACTCAGCTTTCCTAATGTTAAGACCTATTCCAGTGTGTTCCGACACTTGACCCTTTTGCACGGCTGTGAATCAGTTTTCCCTCAGGAAAAACATCCAAGAAGCAGAATTATCAGCCAGTGGTTGGATTCCTACATAACTAAAACAATAAATACACATTATTTATAAAACTATAATAATATGGAAATATTGTACTCATCTACAGCCTCTGTTACACTTTGATGGAAGAGTAGTATTTGAACCTTCTGTGCTACAGTAACATCTTTTTTCTCCTGTCACCATCACACTTTCCTAGTTGCAGCAGTATTCTGGAATAAGCACAAACATTTTTGTATCTCAGTAAAAGTTTTGTTTGTTTGTTTGTTTTTTACATATAATGAAAACAACTCTATATTTGCATTGAAGTTCAGGCATTTTAGGAGTTTTAGCAAATCTTTATAGCACAAGAGTTTCCTCCCTAATTCTTCCTTTGTTTTGATTCTTTGCTGTAAGGAGATATTCTGGTATGAAAAAAAAAAAAAATTTAAAAGATACATAAGTAAGTTAAATAAGGGATTTCTTTATGGGCTAGAAGAGGATTTACTCATATACACACACCCACCTCCCCCTGATATCAAATGCAAAAAACACCCAACCCAAACTCTTAGTACTGTGTTCAAACGGAAGTTTCATAGGACGTTTGTATCTCTTTCCCAACATTTTGCAGATGTCACAAACTTATTACAAGGCAGTGATACCCTGATCCAATCTGACTGAAAAGCAAAACCATCCAGGAGCAACACTCCCTTCTCTATTTGTTTGACTTGCTAATTGATCACACTGCTGAAGAGGAGAAAATTCAGATTAAACATGTCTTCTGGGGGTATATATAACTCTTCTGCAGAAGCATTTAAAAAATGCATTCCTACTTACATTGCTTTGGGCAGTGCCCAAAGTTTTCTTCTTCCTGGCACTGAACAGTCCAAGCATAACGTCCTTAGGTTGGTTTTCTACCTTACTAGAAAAGCCAGAATAATTTTTCTTCCTCAGTGTGAGACAGCAACCCAGAATGTAAATCTGCAATGGTTGTTTGCCACAAGACATCTTTGATTTTACTTTTTTGAGAAAATTGCATTAGAAATCTCTGCTCATGACAACTGACAGTCCTGAATTTGTAATGCTGCTATGCATATCTTCACTGCTGTGAATTTTAATGTAGCAAAATAAGTTTGCCTTCTTTATATATGTATATTTATGCTTCAAGTCTACATACACATCTATTTTTTCCTCAGATCTTATTCCATAGGAAGATAAATAAAAATGGGAAATGTAAAAAAAAAAAAAAAGGCAAAAAACCCCACACCCAAACCAAAAATCCCATGCTGCTGTTTTGGATCATTCTTATTGAGCATTTTGACAGCTTGGCTTAGGTGATGACAATTTCTCTGAATCTTTAGAATTTGCAATTGATAGGAAAATTTTATTCTAAAAATATAAAATAAGTGTTGCAGGAGATAACCACGTTTACTTGATCTTGCAAAACGTAGAAATACAGAAGAATTTAAGGGGAGTATAAAAAAGCGATGATGAAAATTGCTATGAAATCAGTGGGGTGTTTCTTATCCATATTTAAAAGGGAAAAAACGGTTTATTCTGATACCTGCTGCAATATGATAAAAAAAAAATCACTTCAATATTAATGTCAGAAACAGGCAGTGATTCTAGGAGTAGCTCAAATTTTCTTATCTTTCTTCTGTACAAGTCATTGCTGCATAAGGGTGTGGTTACAGAGAGAGACAGCTCACCCACCCTTTCTGCCCTGTTGCTGCCCAAGTTCACAGCTACCAGTATGGCCAAAATAAGAACATTTTACTAAAGAGTTCAAAGCATCCTAGCTACTAAGAGACATTTTTTATCATTTCCTGATCAAAGCACATTGTTACTCCTTAAAATTACCTTGCCCTTGCTTCTCGTCAGAGAAGATGCTTTGGAGAATATCCTTTCTTAAATTATATTTCTTCCCCTTGCACTTCAATTCACAGTGCAGGAACAGGTTGGGCACACACATTTTGTCCACCTGACTCACTCTCCTGTCAAGACTGGCACATTTTAGCTACCCTTATCAAAAGCTCTGGGGTCATACCATTGGACAGCTGCAATTCCACCCACTGCTGAGCTCGTTACACTGCTCATTCAGACCCTCTTGTGAAACTTCTCCAGCTGAAGGACATGCTCTCAAACCTCATTTTAAAGTGGAAGACAAGATTCTGGAAAATAAGATAATCCTTTCAAACTGGCATCAATAGGGCATACAGACACATAGTTCCTGTTTCCAGGTACTGGCTCTGGGCCTAGGCTTAAATATTTAAAACCATGAAACCCAGCAGATTTTTCATCACAACACCAGCAGAAGTACTTTCTTCTCTGAAGCTATTTTTAAAAAAAATGATAATGTTAAGACACTGCCTTATCAATAAAATGATAGCGTGATGCTCAGTTCAATACTATTTGTTAAGAACTATACCTTAAACTAAAAGATTATTTTCCTGGTAAAGTAATATAGCATTTATTTCCCTTATGAAACTGACAGAAATATGACCTAACTGTGGACTCATTTTTAGTGGCATACAAGGAAATTTTTCTAAATGAATTTGCCTCTAATAGTCACTCAAGTAGTCATAAGGGGAATAAACCATTATTTTTCATTTCTACTTTGTCCTTTCTCTAATAGGCTCAAACATTATAAGCCAGCATTAGTGCCTACAGATTTCAAAATGAAGGCACAATGGAAATTTTTGCCATGTTGGAGAGAAAACACACAGAGAAATAATGGAATTATAATTGAGTAACTAGGAAAATACAGTTATATATTTTTATATATAGTTTTAGTTATGCTAAAACATGCCACAGTCCCTAAATTAGAAGCATAATTGGCACAATATGCCAAAGTGAGTTGCTCAAAGTCCCCTTAACTCAGATTATCAGAATCTGTTATTGTAAATTCCTTGCTTCTTAATTTTATTACTGCACTGGAAATACAATCATCTTCCCCTTTGTTTGATCTGTCATCTCTACTTCTGGAATTTCTGCTTGACTGCCACATCTTAATTAAAAGCTCATTGTCCTTCTAGTGGAAGTCCTACATAAATGTTCTGCTTCTGTTTCTCATCACAATTTCTACTAGCTTGTTCCTTCTGCTTTTCTCAATCATCTCTCTTTAACATTTTCTGTTTTACTATCTTCTGGAGTTTTGCCTTTTGACATCCCCTTCCTTGTGCTTGTCATCACAATGAACACAAAGCATGGTCACTAATTTGGACAGAGGTTATAGAAAAAATACAAACACCCCTAATCAAAAGTAGTCCCCACCTGTATTAAGCGATCACATGATTCCACGGAGAAATTGCTGTGCAGTGAGTAGCAGGACAGAAGCCACGGCAGATACAAAGCAGTGTAAGCTTTCAAAGGCCTGGTACAGTCTGAGTGATACTCACCTGTCAGAAACAGCCTCTGCTTTGTGCAAAGTTCTGTGTTAGAAGGAATATTTCAGAATTTTTACTAAAGTTTTGACTTCTAGTTTAATGCTCTTGGTCTGAGTAAACAGATTTTAAATGATAAAGTTTAGGTTCTAGTTTAAGCATTGGATGTCAGTACTACCCCCGGCATTTGCACTGTTTGGGAATATCCTAATAATGAGAGTTGTTGAAAAATTACACTGAAAAGGTGCTTATGTGCTTAACCGGCCATGGAATTTATATGCCCTTCTTAATGAAATTAATATAATATGCTCTCTATACATAGAATAGCTGAAGTCTGCAAATATTGTTTTTTGAATGATTATGTCTGGAACTAAAAAGCTTCTCTCATGAAATAGTTCTTTCAGGAAATCAGGTTGCTTAAAGGCTTGAGCCAGAGGTTCCATTCAGATTAGCTGTAGTGACTGATAGTCAGAAACAGCCTTATCTAATTGCCTCAGAACCCATTTATAATACTAATGGGTACTAAATCTTCCGAGAATAAGTTTCAAAACATTGATTATGCTTTCTTTGAAAAACTTACTCTCTTTTGTCTTTTAAACCTCATTTCTAATAACCTTATTGTATGTTCATCTTTTTTTTTGCATAACCCATAGTGACTAATCAATCCCTATTAACATGTTTCTTCTTATTAATGTCCACACATGTTATCATATTTTGGTTCTGTAATTCAGGCTGGGTCTTTTGCTATTTCAAGTAGGAATTATTCTGTAAAAGGGAAGATTGTATTGTTTCTGCATGACTTAAAAATCCATTAAACATGTATTTCAGTGATAGGTGAATTGAAACTATACACTGGCACAGTGATATTTCCTCATTTACTGTTTGGTAATTTCAAACATACTAGCATTTTTCAACTGCTGTTAATCACTGAATTGACATTTTCAGGTATCTACTTGCAAAAATTCCCAGATCTTTTTGAACTAAAAGGACCTAATTTAGAGTGTATTGCTACATGTCTACACACATATATTGATATTTACACCTTTAGGTAGTGGCAGGTACATATAACTTCCTCACTTGAACCTGTGACATTCCTTGCAATGTTTTGATGGTAGCCATAAAATTTGATATTTTGACTAATTTTCCATCAGCGAATTGCCATTAATCTGAAAGCTAAGGTTTCTAGCAATGTTTCTAGATATGTAGACATAACTAATGTAAGACAGAGGGGAACAGTTTTGCTGAAGTGCTTTATTCTTTTAAATAATCGAAAGCAATTTCATGGCATGGCAGCTCTGTGCCTTCCAGCCACACAGAAATCTAATTGCTGGAGTCTAACCATGCTCCTTTCAATCTTCCTCATGAAAGAAATGTAAGAGATCTCCAAATCCTGGTCAGGGCATATTTCATGGAGGCCCAGTAAACAAGACACTTTCTTGTCTTTTAAGTTGCAGTTATCATAATGAAACTTTATGAAGACTTAAAACTGAGAAACTATGAAACTTATCACATCTCATCCTTAAACAGCCCCAGCCATAAACAGCAGACAATATTTAATATGCAACGTGCAAGGCATAGCTGATAAAAACAAATTATATGCAAAACTGCGTTCAAAGCAGCCAGCATTCTGAATTCCTAGTAAAATCAAGATGTTATCTGTAAAGGCATGGAAATTATACTAAATAGGACAAGCAGCAAATAAATTTGCAAGCCTAGCAGGGCACAGTAAATTTATAGATGTTTGCAAAGTGTTTAGCTTCAGACTTAAAAAAAAAAAAAAAAAAAAAAAGCAGCTAAATCTTCGCACCAAAGTAAAACAAAGAGGAAAATAAAAGGTTTCAGGGAAGAGCAGTTCTGTCACAACAATCAGGTAAAAAGTAGCAGGGACGTGCTCTTAATGTGCTAGGTTAAAGTGTTATTCCATCCCCCCAATCCCAATTTCCTCAGGTGACCTCTTCTCAGTGCAGAAATTTAATGTAGCTGATTTTTTGCCTTTAAGTTCACAACCTTCCTTACAATCCTATCCACCAGTTTCACTGCAGTTTCTGCTAGTAGCAAACAGCTGGGTAGTGGCATAATTTAATCAACTTGACCCACATAATCAGAGCAATGAGTGAAATCCAGATGCAATAGCAGAAGTTTATTAATTGGATCAGTCTAACTGGATTACCACTATTTCCTGTAAGAAAAGGAAATGCTGGGGACATGACAATTACCAAATAAAAGTATGAAAAGGTGTGATCTGCTGAAGAATAGCATGGCATGATGTCACCAACCCCATACAGGAATACATCTAACATAGTTCAGCTTATCCTCTTTGTGAAATTCTCTATTGCTTTACTGAATTGACTGTTGCCCACCAAGTTAAGAAAAAGAATCTATCTGGCTCTAAACTACAAGCAATGTAGTGAACCAAGAAGAAAAAAAGACAAGTACTTTGCTTCAATGTCTGCAAAGTTAGAAGAGTACAACCAGAAACTTCGTGGCCTCTTGAAAGTCAAGAAAACACAATGTATGTTGCAAGTGCTTAATTTATTTGTAATAAGTATCTCATTGCTCACATTACCAACATCACATAAGGTGTTATGCTGCCAACTTCTAGGAACATCCAAACAAGGCCATTTTTTAATTACATAAAGCTTTAGTTAGATAGAAATGCTAGTTTTTGGATTTATGGACTAAATTTCAACCACTCCACTGAAAAATGCTAGACACAAACATCTGAAGCAGAAACTGATGATGAGGTCATGCATGCTCACTACAAGTACATCTGGAATTAAGGCAAGCCAACAGTCTAAACCATTTCCTTTGAACTTGACAAGCACAGTATGCTGCAAGGAACACAAGCTATGATACGCTTCTATCCAAGTTCCAACCCTTCAATTGCCCACAAAATCAACTGCAGAGTCAGAGCATCAACTGATGTGAAATATTGCTATCCAGTTAAGGACTAGATCAGCCCTTCTCCTAGGATGGATCTGCAAAGAGCCTGTGGCCTTTGTACTCCCCAGGCTCTTCCTTGGCAGGGATCAAAGCTCAGGTGTACAAATACAGGCTGGGAGCAGTTACCATTCTGCAACTCCGGAACAAGTGCTCCTCTCCCCAGCCCCTATCCACAAACAGCAGCATTTTTATTCTGATCCCTGAATGGTGTCAGTGTACAATGCCCTTTGAGGTTTGCCTACAGGCTCAGTGAGACGAGCTCAGAGTGAGTTTCCCTCACTGTAGCAAAGCAAGGGGCACAGAAAAATTGCTGCCACCAGTTCTCTCATTTTATTAAGTAGCGAGGTGAAAAACCTCTTCCTCTCCACCTCTTCCCTGCTTTGGCCCTGGAAGATGTGTGGTTTGCTTCCCAGTTCTGCAGAGGATGTTCTGAGAAGCTCTGCAGAATGCAAAACACTAAGATGTGGGAAATAACTTACATATGTCTAGGAATGGCTTATGTCAGTACCAGTGAATTGGTTCCAATACGAATACCAAAACCTGAGGTCATGCCAAGTTACTTGCACAAGGACTGCCTGAATCACTGATAGCAGCAGGACTAATGCAGGTCCTGTTTCCTTTATATCCTCTCTCAGGTTAGACTTTCAAACAGGCCCTCTGCAGCAGTAAGAGACACAAGAACTGTTTGGTATTTACATTAAAAATCAAATATAATTTAGATTTTAAAAAATGTTTTATGATAAGCATGAAAATGTAAGAATCACCGCTTCAGCAATTAAGATAAAGTGCTCCATAGTCAGTCACTATCTATCAGCACTAGATATAGCTAAAGGAAATTGGAATTCATTAGTCATTCAGTAATTATGGAATAGGGCATTAAACATCAGTTTTCAATTTGAAAACAAGGTCAAAAGAAAACAGACACTAATTGTTAGCATACATCATCTTACATTTTATTTTCAGGCCAGATGCAAGAAAGCTCAACGATCAGGTCAGACAGTTGAAATAGTATTTAATCTATCCTGAATATCAGTTGAAAAATAAAATTATGATATAAATAAAATTATGATATAAATAAAATTTATATAGGAATAAAAATAGTTTTTACTGTTTACATTTGAAGATAGCAACAATTGGATTTAAATTAATTTTCCAGGTACAATATTTTTTACTAATAATACAAAGAAATAAAACTCTGGAAGGGCAGTGAGCCTCAAAATATCCACTGATAATAAACACAGGGAAAGAAAAATACATATGAGAGAAATCTAAAAAAAAAGATGACACTGAGTTCCCCGGTTCACAGGACCACACGAAAATCTTAAGGAACTCCCAGTTTACCAACATTTTAAAGGCTACTTTGCCTCTAAGTATTACCAGAAAAATATTCCTTAAGCAAACTCAAATATATTCTTAAAAGTTGTTAAACACGCATTAAAAAAATAGTTCAAAGTTTAATTTTCTCCAAGAGATATGATTCTTCCATTTATACAAAAACATGTTGATATAAACAGAATCATGATAATTTATATTAGCTGTAGAATTTTCTCTTATTAAACTCAGTTACTGCCAGACTGTTTTGTACAAATAGCTCTATAAACATGCTGTTAATCCAGCATCCTCACATGAGAGAAGTAACAGTGTTATTTCTAACTGGAAACGTCAAGACCAAAAAAATCTCAGAAATGAGTGGAATATTTATACAACATATTCCAAGTGAACATCACAAAAACTGTTCTGGAAAACCACATGGGATTTTTCACAGAAAACTGCTGGAAGAGGTGGGATTTTTTTCTTGCAGTCAACAAGTCAAATCTGATAGGATAGCTTCTAAAAAAACCATTTCAATAAAGGTCATACTTGAGCTGTTACAAGCAAGACTTTTAATTAACACCCTAGCAGTCAGCAATTAAGTCTGCACATCTGATAGCTTTACAACACAGACTGGAGAACTGCAGACTACAGACATTTATTTACTTGGCAACTGCTACAGACAGGAGCCCAGGTGGGTTTGTTTGTTGTTTTGTTTTTTATTTTCAGAAAGCCAGTGATCTTTTACGAAAACTAGGAAATGCAAAGGTGCTCCTGCCCTGGAAGATTTAACTGCTTCCTGTAATCATATCCAGTAGACGGATGCTGTGCTCCTATTAGAAGTTAACAGCATCCCTCAAGAGAGACAGCAGAGGCTGTACAATCATCTATCCCAGGGATTGTGTGGAGGATGGGGGAAAGGAAAACCAGAAAGAATGAAGTTCTGTAGTTTCGTCTTTCATGATCATGGAAATATTGGCAGCCACAGGACCACATACCTTCTCCATAGCTGAGCTGGGTCCATGTCTATTTGTGAAGATGAAAACCCCACTGGTCACTGGTTTGGCTGGGATTTTTTCCTGTAGTCAATCAAATGACCTGATCTTTTAAAATCATGGCTGTTATAGAGATGATGAACAGAACGTAAGGTTTTTAACACCTCCCATATGCTAGGTCAGCATGGAATATTGCACCCAAGTTTCTTTATTTAAAAGCGACATTTCTTTACCTAAAGTGATCATAATTCCAGACACCATGAAGCCCTTGAGTAAGCTCTGCAGTTTCAAAACTCTGGAAGCATGCCTGCATCCATGTTGGTCCTGAGGCGGACCAGGCACAGAGAAGCATGGTCAGAAAACCAGCACCCTCTGGCCACCCTCCCTGCAGGGGCACTGGAACAGCCCGTACAGGGCCCACAGCACTGGCCCGAAGCAGGAGAGACTTTTCTTGCAGAGCTCATTGCTCACTGAGACTCATTCCTGCTGGCCAGGAGAGGGGCTGGGGGGCAACAAGGGTTGTGCAGGACAGGGACCTTCCCCCCTCTGCCCTGCTGCTGCCACCTGCTTGTCCAAGGCAGGTTGTCCTGCTACTGCCTTTGCACCTCCTAAGGAGCAGGACTGAGGCATTACTATACATAAACTAGTGAAGAGTATGCACCTCACTGCCACATTAAAGCAAGCGAATCTGAGGAGCCTGAGGATATTGTATTTTGGTTTTGCCAGTTCTTTGTCTATCAGCAAGTTTCTGGCATGGACAATATTCCTGGAATAATTAAAAATTGAATCCTTAAGACTGTGATCTTTAAGAAATTAAACAGAACCAAGGAAATTAATAAATGTCCCATTTTATTCATGTTATTTCAAAAACACAGTGAATATATTATTTTTCCTTGTCTGAGTCAATAGAATAATGGCTAGGTAAGTAACAGTCAAGCATCTGTCAAGGAGAAATTGTGCCTGACCTGGGTACTGGACAGAAAAAAATACCAGTTTTCAGTTCAATATCAAGTATTAGAACACATCATGTACCTTGACTTGAACAGTTCTATCAGATGTTATATAAAAGCTCCAAGAACACAGTCTAAACAAAAGCTCTGCAAGACACAGGAAAATTGTACTCAAAGGTTAATCAATTGTTCCCGAAAAGTAAAAAAGAAGTATTAGATACCAAAAAGTAAGTAAAGGCCAGTATCATGCAGCATAGTCATTAATTTTTTATAGCAACTAGAGAGTACAATTATTAAATTTGCAGATGACATCTGGCTGAAAAATGCTGCTGCCTTGATGGAAGACAAGGTTAACATAGAGACCAAAATTAGAGAAATGCCTTAGAGGGGGGAAAAAAACCTGTCAAACACCAAGTTCTAACACCTAGGTAGGAGTAAACAACACAAGAAGGGAAAAAGCAGGTTGAGTAGCAGCTCTAAGATCAAATCTGGTGCAGAGCAGACATGGAAAGGTGGGAGGGAGAAAGGAGAAAGAAATTATGATTGCAATCTAAATATGTTAACAATATCAAGCCATGATGGCAAAAAGCTCTGTGACAGAGCTTGCAAATTGCATGGGGAAAAACACATGGGGAAAGGCTGTAACCTGACTGCCATGTTTGATGTTCTACACAGACCTGGGCCACTGACTGAGACATCAGCATGGAGAAGGCTTCAACAAAACCTCATTGCAGCCTTCCAGAAGCTTAACGTGGTGTATAAAAAGGAGGGAGAGAGACTTTTTATACAGGCAGACACTGACAGGGCAAGGGGCAATGGTTTTACACTGAAAGAGGTTGGGTTTAGATTAGATGTTAACATGAAATTATTTACTCAGATGATGGTGAAAGACTGGAATAAGCTGTCCAGAGAAGCTGCTGCTGCCTCATTTCTGGATGTGGTCAAGACCTGGTTGGATGAGGCCCTCAGCAAGCTAGTCTAGTGACTTGCATCCCTGTCCTTGGCAGAGGAGTTGGACCTAGATGATCCTCAAGTGTCGCAGTGTCCCCTCACGCCTGGCAGGCGCTGACCACAGGCCAGCTCAGTTCTGCACTGCGGCAATGTGGATTGGTCAGGGTTACAGGCAGGGCGAGTAACCTCCTCCCGGTGGGTTCTTGGTTCCCCGCACCGGCGGATGGACCTGATGGTGTCACGACTATGGCAGTGGACAAAGGGTCAACTCTCTTCTGAGCAGGGTAAAAGGTGGTTCATTAAAGGGGAGTCTGGCAAGGAGCTCCGCCTCAGACAACTGCTGCCCAGAGAGATCCCAGATCAAAGCTGAGCAGAGACTTATAAACAGGGGAGGATCCAGGGGTGGTGACAACGGATCAGACAACCAGGGAACACGGGGGTGTAACAGGGGGTGTCAACTTCTGAACAATGAACAAATAACAAGAGAGGAGGAGGGGATTCCCCATGCACCAGCCTATCACTCGACACCTCCCCTGGATCTTTTCAGAATCCAGGGAAGGGTCCCCAAGTGACAGACCACGAGGAGAGAGGGGGATTGACAGGGACAGGTGCAGGGGAGGAATGATTGACATAAAACATCTGGTTATGTAACTAAGTCATAGGGGGAAAACCATTACAGAAAATGGGGAGGGGGCACAGTGGAATGAACCATTACAAAAATAACTTCTTATAAATCTTACAAAACTAACTTAACTTAATAAAACAACTCTTGCACCACCACACTCAAGGTCCCTTCCAGCCAAATCATTCTATTTTCAGGGAAGACAGAGAGAAATTACAAGCAAGTTACAAGCAAGGGAAGACTGCGGGAGCTGGGGCTGTCTAATGAACTGAAGACTAAGGAGAGATTCAGACAACATAGTCTGCATATATTAGCTGCCACAAGTAAGAAAATAAACAGTCCCTGTTAGTGGTGGTTATGGAAATTGTTGTGAAACAAAAGTAATTTAGTTTCCAGCACCTTTTTTACGCTCTTTCCTTCACAAGCCTGAAGCATCTGAAAGATAACATTTTTATGTAAAATAATGATTTTTAAGAATAATGCTTCTAAATAAAAGAAAAGCTTTGTTATCTTCACGTGTATCACTTTCATAAGGAATATTTCAAGACATCTTATATTTAAGTTGGTAAGAAAATGTTTTAATAAACAAATCAGCTTGCATACACTTGCAGTATTATAGACTAAAATTAAAATCACTATCCACCATCACAACAGCAAACTGCAATTTATGATGACAAAGTTTAGCTCTTGAATGACAAAAACTTAATAATTAGTAACAATAAAATCATTTCACTTTATTAATCAAAGTCCTTTGATTTTCTTACTGTTCCAAGAAAAACAGAACCAAATATTTTCAGATTTTGTTTCATGCCAAATGTTTTCATTTTCCACTTGGCTGAAGTAAGTTAGAGTAAATATTGGACATACATCATGATGTATTGTAATCTACCAATACTGTCTATTTTGCTAAACGCTAGCACCATCTACTGGTCCAGAAGGTCCTTTCAAACTTTAGAAAAAGCTGTGGAAAGTGATCCAGCCAAAATGATGCAAAATGACACTGACAGCAACACATAGTTTTTCAGTCCCTGTACAGGCAAAAGAAGAGAAAAAGGGAAATATCATCTTTTCATTATTGATACCACTTGAAAAAAAAGTAGAACAAAGTACTAAGTTTCAGTTAGGCAGAGATTATTTGAAAAGAATGAAAAGCTTAGAGTTGCAAAGATTTGGATAATGAACATTATCTTCTACTACGGTGCAACATTAATTTGCATTGGGAGACACAGAACTTCTAGTTCTAGACCCAATGATGTCTGATGAACAGTCATCAAAAATATTGGGAAAGATTATCTCTAATAGCAAGTTAGGTACCTATGGATCCTGGATAGATTGGCAAAAAACCCCCCTGGTATTACACTGCTAGCATTCAGTGCTTCAAATTCCACCATAAAACTAACTTCTGCCCTATATGTTAAAATCCAGTAAACTAGCTCATTGTAGACAATCACTGCTGTATCAATTTAGGATCTTTATGTTACACTTTAATAACAAAGGTCATTAACCTGTTGCATTTTTACATCCTTTGTTCAACCTGACCTAAAAATGTAATCTCCTTGCTGATTGGGACAATGGATCATTCCCCTGTCCCCCCGAAAGAACTAGCTCAAACGAAAACTGTCTTCAGGCAGTGCCTGGCATCCTGCCTCCTGGCTGTGCTACAGTCTTCATTTACATCCACTGCTCCTCCTACAGCTATGGAACTAAAATATTCATTCCTGTAAAAACTGTTGACAGTTCTTCAGATTTCTTGGAAAACTTAATACTACATGATATCATTTTCACAATGCAGTACTTGCAAGGAGAAGAAATCTGAGATACAGCTGTATACCACGTCATGCTGTTTCTAGAGTTAGAGGCAAGCAAGAGAAATTAGCTAAGAGACCTATAACATTACCTTGATTTCCTTAAATACAAGGACTCCCCACATTGCAGCAACAAGGCCAGGACCCTAAAGAATAAGATTAATTTGTATGTTACAGCATTTCACTAAAATTTACTCATTCTCATTACTGCTTTCAGGGTGGTTGAATTTTGCCTGGATAACACATTTAGGTCTATTTTGTATAAATAAAGCACCCATGACAAAAGCATAAACATCACTGAAATATTTACTAAATAAGATACAATAAAACCTTCATGAAGGGCTAAAGAGTCAAGAAACTGCCTTTTTTTTTCCTTCAGTAGGCACAGCTTCTTTCTAAATGACACTGTGGAGTCTGCTCCAGTAGACTCCAAAAAACATGCCTCACTTTAGTCCAAATTAGAGTCCACAATGTTTCTTAACATTTCCTTTATTAGCATGACTAACTATTGGACAAAGTTTGATTTTATTGCTCAGTATGATATCAAGAGACTGAAATATAGATGTATTTCCTGTATAGCTGGCATCTGGACAAAGCAGAAAGCCAGCCAGTGAGACAGGTCAGGGAAACTCCTGATTTTCAATGATGTTGTTGTAGAGGTTTCCTGGCTAACAGCAAACAGTGATACATAACAGCAACTTCCAGGCACTCTTGGTAATACATTTTTTCCCCTGAGAGAGCAATGATCAGAATTTTCATCTCTGATGAGAAAATATCTGAATATGAAGCAAAAACTGGCTCTGTTAATGCTTCCCATTAGAGCTGTTTTGAGAAACACTTGACAGATGTTTGGCCAGTGACCATCCTCAATGCAGCTGATGGGACACAGATATAGACAGCAAACAGTGTCTCATGCTGAATATAGGTGTGGGTGCTGTGAAATTGCCAGCTATTATTTGAGGGGACATTTCACTTCCTAGATAACGTGCATTGTGAGAGGAATGCACTTTAAAAAACAGAACAAAGTGTTGAAGGGATGTGATGAATACCTCTCTAAAGATTTTCTCCAGGGTGAAATAAAGCAGCAGTTCTGAACCTGAAGTCCAGATAGGCAGTTTCTCATCAGTGCTATCCTTACATTTTTCATTTTGTGATTTACATCCTCGCCCTTTAGGCATACTGATAACTAAATTACTAAAGCTGCTTTCCATTAATCCTTCAGTTTCTAATTGGAATGATCACAAGGTTTTTTTTCCCTCATTGCATACTGCAGAGTATATTTTGACTTACTGCATCTTGAGGCAAAGCTTAATCCCTATTAAAGTTGTTTCACTAGTTTGCTTCCAAAATACAGCTGTAAAGCAAAACTCTGGTCTTAATATTTATTAACTCTCATTTGCTGCTCTTGCATCACCAACCAACAAGTGCAGTGTCAAGAGAATAAATGCAGTTTACTTTTACCTAGTAATTGGAATTTATGCTTTAAGGGTAAATCATAAACAGGAATAAAACAGAGACAGAATGGGCCAACCTATTTTCCACACATTTGCATAAGAACATTGCTTTCAGTAGTACATAATCTGTTCTGTTTGTCCAAGAACCGTAAAAAAAAAAAAAATGCCTGACTTAAGCAAAATGACAACTAGGGGATCAAAGTCACAAATTCAAAAACATCCAGACAAAAATGTACTTCCTGGGATGAAAGCACAAAATAATTCTTCTTTTAATAATTTCAATTCAATAGTTAATACTGATATAATTATGTTTACAAAGCTTTGGCATGTACATAACCTAAAGACTCACACTCTGAATTCTTTTGGTTTTCCTTATGGTTGACATCAACCAAGATAATGCTTGTTGCAGTCATTCAGGTTTCTAAAAAACCAAAGACTAGCACAGACAAGCAGAGGAGGCACTGTATGCTTTTGACTAAAAATGCTTTAGACCCATCATAATTTCAACTCAACTCCAAAAAAAGAAGGGTAAAAAAACCTAACCAGTTTTAATTCTAGTTAGAGATCTTATTTTCTATGTACTTACTGCAGTAATTATTGGAAAGCTGACGACAGCACTGAGATAGTGATTGGCCAGGAACCAGCAGCAGTTGGCTATTGCCCAAAGCACACCAGAAACAAATCCTAGAAAAACAAATCCCAATCAAAAACATGCATAGCAAGGTACAGGCAGCAGTTTGTGGAAGTTTTATACTTATAATACAGCAATTGTATATATGTATTTTAGTATGTTAACTACTTTAACAAGCTGGCTTTGGCAAACTAAACCAAAGCTCAAAGGATGAAAATCAGCTGCTCCAACTGAAGTAGCAAACTAATTAAAGTTCATTATTTTCAGGGCAATGTGCTCTCCACTCTAGCAATCAGTTTTTGAAAATCTGCAATGTCACTTTGTTCTAGTTTCAGATTAGAACAAAAGTTGTCACTGTCTCCTAACCTTAATTACTTAACCTAATAAAAATGCTCTTTTAAAAGAAACAAGAAGTCAAATGAAGATACTTGAGAGGTGAACCACAACTCCTATACACAACTTGAACTAATCACTGCAAAATGAAGTCTGCACATCTGATAGCTTGAAGAAGTAGCTGAAATGAATTGCTAATATAAAAAACAGTCATACCTGGCAGTATGGCTTGGGGATAAACATAAGGTTTATTTTTCCTGACTGCACAGTAGATCAAAAAGTAGATGGTACTTGTAAGAAATATTCCACTGAAGTGTGCAAAAACATAATCTAAATCTGAAAGAGAAATTACAAAATATTAGTAAAAACACCAGTTATTAATTTTAACAAAATTATTTTCACTTATAACATTCTTATAGACAAAAATGCATAAAGGTGCTCCTCCTAAGAATTCAAATCTCATTGCGCTGAACGCAGCTGCCAGTCTGACTGTGGATATATGCAATCAATGACACCTATTAAACATGAACTAAAAGCTGTGTTGACTTACGACAGGCTTCTAAGCATTTCTATGCTGCGCTGTTATTTTCAGAACTCTAGTACATATTCTGGAATTAATTTAATAAAAACGTGAGAAAATCCTCAGGTGAGGCTACAAAACTGGGGTGGAGATTTTACATAATTGTAGACGGTCAAGAGAGGTTGCAATTATGTTCCTGTATTCCTATATCCTTGTTTTGTACTGTACATTTAAGGGCAAGACAAGTGCACAGACTACGTAAGCTAAATATAGTTCAGTTTTATCTTTTTTTAATCTTGAAGGATGTATCACAACTTTGATCACTATAATAATGAACAATGACAAATCCTTAATAAATTTTGTATGCACTAAGAGAGTATTTTCAACATGGTAAAGCAGAAACATGTGGGCGATCCTTGTCCTCTGGACAGGAAAGACAGCTATGGTAATGACAACATCTGTTTTGCCTGGCTGGGGAATATACACATTGCAGCATTCAAGAGAAACTGTATATGGCAATGGCCACATTATGTGTTCTCAGAAGTACTTTCCTTTCAAGATGCTGCATGCATTACTTGATAGAGTATAACCTGAATCTTAAGAAAAAATGTTTCTGGGGGGAATGTTGTTTGAAAATGGCAATTAGGCTTATGTTAAATAGTTTCAACTTAAAAAACAACATGGTTTTAACTACTTATGTTGTTACATATCTGCTCTCCTCATCAGTTATGCTCAATCTTCTCTTCCTTTATTGCTGTTGGCAATTGGAAAGCTCGCGCCCTTGTTTAACTCACTCTCCCCTCATACAAACTCTGTATTTTGAGAATGCTAGTATTTAATGCCTTCAGAAACATACCTGTGAGTTAAGTATGATAGTCTTTGGGCTGTTTCTCAGTGTTTTTTATGGTGCAATTCACCTCTGAGAAAAAGGGAGTGCTAGGGCTATGACTGTAACAAGTGAAGTACTGCAGAACTGATGAATTGTCACGGTATAGTGTCAGACACATCACGAATTTCACCCTAAGCCTTCAAAAAAGCAGGAGAACACAATGAAATGAAGAAGTGATCTATTAGCTTTTACCAAACTGACTTGCTCCTGTGTATACAGTTTCATTTCTTCTTCCATGGTCCTTGATGTAAAGTACTGGTACAAAACTGGAACCGTAGAGTATTCCAGCTACTACAGCCAGGCTACAGCCTCTTTAAAAAGAACAAAAATTGGAGAAAATAGCCTTGCATGAGTAAAGGAAGTAGACAATATATGTAAGCCCAGTACTGCAGGTAAAAACTCTGCATCATATAAAAACTGCTAGCTACAAAAATAATACATTTTAGCATATTTTTATTTTCTAGTAGAGAAATAGTTCAAGTAGTTTCCCTCTACTTTGTAGCCAAGCACCACACTGTTGTAAAAGCCAGCAATCTAGATTAATGACATGGGAAATTAACTAACTAGGATTTCTTGAAAGCAGAGCTAGGGGACAACAAACTGAAATTCAATTTAAAATGCTCCCACCCTCACCTTTGTTGTTGCAATCTATATATTCCTTATAACTTCACAGGTTCATTGCCTCTTCTGTCCCCTTCTCCACAGACTGCTGTGCTCCTGACAGTCTCCATGCTCCACAGTGGCTTCTTGGTAGCTTGCTTCCATTTGGGAGCACTTTTAATGTCTCCTACCATACTGCCACACCTTCTCCAGCTGTATTCACTTGGAAACCACACCTGGAAGCATGTCATTAGCACAGGCCTCTTCTATGCTGCAATGCTAATCAATCAGGTGCTAAAACTCATCTCTGTAATTACTGAGTTGATACTGTTATTTACTTTGCCAAATGATATTTTTCACAGTAGTACCTAATACTTAATTGGTAAGGTTGGACACACTCCACAGTGCCAACGGAACAATCTAAATAGCTGTGCAACTATTCATATATAGATTTGCACACTACACATGTGTAGTATGTAAAAACCTGTTATTTATTAGTGTTTGACTTTGCTAGGAAACCATAAGACACAAATTCTGCTCATACACTGTGTTTAACTACTTTCTCTGGCTACTTTCTATGCACCACTGAAATAATTGTTAGCAACTTACATGAGTCTCCTTTTTGCTGGAGAAAGTTTGTTCACCCATGAGTCTTCAGTGGTATCTTCAGAAGCATTAATAGACTGCAAAAAACAAGAGTTTTCACACAAGTTTAGTCTAGTTTGATTTCTTAAAAGGTGCAATTTCTTAAAGTGTCTTCTGTGATTCAGTCTGGTAGACTGGAATCTCCAGAGAGCATTGAGCACAGCTAGAAAACTCAGGGCTCTCTGTTCAGGTATCCCCTGAGCACTGATCTCTAACAGTAAGGTACAATGCCAGCAGGAGCCTGTGGTTCTCCAGCTCTCTTGCATACTTTGGGCTCCCTGAGGAGCCAGTCTGGTACCCCTCAATGGCCTCCAGCCTGTGTCACAGATGATGATGACAGTCAGGCACTCCTGACAGATGCGGCCTTTCACCTAAGCACCCTCACCAGCTTTACAGCTAATGTTCAATTGAAATTGCTTTCTCTTCTCATACATGAAAGTAATACACTTTTATATAATCTCTACCATAAAGAAGGACGACTTTCTAAGCCATCTAAAGCTGACAAACAAGAAAGAACACTTGGGAATACCTCTTCCGTTGCTAATATTCAAAATGATATCCAAGATCCACATATTAAAATACAAGCAGTACATATTTATGTTGTTTCACATAGTCTACCATAAATCCTAGCAAACCTAGCAAACACATTTTTTGTTTTAAAATATATATGTATTTTCACTGCTGTAAAATAACAACTGTAGAGTACTTACACTTTCTCTCAGTAAAGGTGTGCTTTCTAAGGAAGGTGAAGAACTCTGGACTTCAGTTTTTATAAAAAGAAATATGACAGCACTCAGAAGAGAAAAATACACCAATAAATACCATGTCAGTTCATAAGGACATAACATTTAGCGTCCAGAGACTAAAGTTTCATTTGGAGGCATATTCCTTTGTTTTCATTATTACCCTAGAGTCACTGCAGTGTACTTAAAAAATGCAATTGCTTTAAAGTCATAACTTACTATGATTATATATATATATAAAAGATATAAAAGATATAAAAGATATAAAAGTATTAATTTTAAGTTATTAATTTAACTTAGCTAACAGACAACCTAAGTGAAAGTAAGCAAATAAATCAGGTTTTGTATCACTTTCATAGATCTTTCTCCTTATGTAATGTGATTGAAACATCTGCTTTTAACAGTGTGTAGTTACAACCACACTAACAGCAGATGCTTTAGCTAACAGTGCCCTTTTGTACCAAACCACACATAAATGGAACACATACTTGAAATTTCTATATGGAACAGCTTAAGCCTGCACAGAATTGTCTCTATACGCACAGAGAATGTTAATTTTTAGTCCTGCATCATATGTGAGGGATGGAATACTGCTGCTACAGGGCCTTGTGAGCCTGCAGAAAGAAAAGGGATATTGCTCAATGCTGCTTAGTGCATTAAGTGAATAAAATGGAGAAGAAAGGATAATATTACTACTCCTAACCCCGCCTCCAGGAGATCAGGTAAATACACGTAGTCAGAACTGGAAGGATCTGCCTCTAGCTTTTTTTTACTGCTTTTTACTTTTATGAAGAACATTTTAATCATCTAGGAATTTCTTCCCCTAGCTGTAAACAGAACATTTCCATTTGAAAAAGGATTAATCTCTCACTGATGGAATAAACATTGGTATAAAAGGATGCCAGTTTCCTCCAGAGGAAGGATACAGATTCCACACAGGAGGCTAAAATGAAAAGCCTGCTTCTGAGCTCCACAGAGCAACGTACATAAGCTTTGTGCAGTTTGCCAGGAAAACGTTTGCTCACTATCTCTCTCTCCCTGTTGGTCACTCCTCCATGATATCTCAGAAACAGGAAGCAGGTGGTGAGCTGCATGAATTCATCAGGCAGGAATAGCAGTACTGCTATACTTTTCTCAGTAACTCCCAAAATCATGTGCCACACGTAACAGGAATGGATACAAAGCTGCAGACTCTTAGAAAAGAAGAAAACTGGAAGCAAAAATCATGGATCTAAGACAGAAGCTCTCTCCTATCAATCAGAAATGGCTTATCTCCAGGTTCTTAATACCCTCGTTTTCCGAAAGGCATTATGTTCATGTTCTGTCAGCATGGTTACAGTAAGCCTTTAGGATTTAGGGCCATCTTCCCAGCCACCCAGTTGGAAAGCAAGAACACTGCTACATAATAAAGATCCTCTTTCCCCTGTGTTTAAACCAAAATGTATGCACTCATACAAAGAGCAAACACGCAAAAAGAATAACGTCCTTCCGAAAATGCTGAAAGAAGACGCTGCGTGGGATTTGGAAATGTGCCACAGAGCTACTACAGGCAGGAAAACATGCAAAGCCTCTGGCCTTTCGTGTACCACAAAGTACCAGGGAAGGGGTTCTGTGGCATATTCTGTTGTTATGAGATTAAGATTTGTACCCCTGACTGAGTGAAGTGAGATAAGAAATCTGAGGTTTTTTCAACAAGATTCTTTTAGTCAGCCTGTCCTCTGACAGGATCTGAGGAAAAGGGACCATGAGAATAACGTAGCTAGGGAGTCAACCTGTGCATCTCTGCTTTGCCTTGAACATGCCTACCAGCCAAAAAAATATACTTTTGTGTTTATGGATAAGCATTTCACTCCTCTCTTGGATAATATGTCGGTATCTACATGAACACTGACCTGCTAGGGATGAATAGCTCATGAATTTGGTAGTAAAATGATTTGCCAAAAAACCTTCAATACATTCATTCTCTTGCTAAGTCATTCTGGTGGTTGGTTATTAAATATATATTTTACATAACAGAAATTCATTACAAGTATCAATTTTTACCTTATAAGTGAAAGTCCAGCTCCAATATAATTTAAGATTGGTCTTGATACCTCTTCTGGGTCAATTCCAAACCAACCAAACCTGGAACATTTAACCAGTTTCACTTAGATGCACTGACTTTATACAAATAGTTAAATTATAACCTAGCCTTTGAAGCCGTGACTCATGTAAATGATTCTGCTTAAGTATATATTTTCAGTATTAGATCAGTTCTTCAGTTGGCTCTCAAAAAACTATGTCTACTGCACAAAAACAACTTTTAAATTGATTTTCCTTTTTTTTAATATGTATATTTATAAACTGAAGTTAAACTTTTTTTTCAGACCAGATTGCAGAAGAAAAAAAATACAAATATGTACTTGTTTTACATTAAGAAATACATTATTTATTGACTCAGTAACTTCACTGGGCATTCTTCTTTCTATTAAAACAGAGGAAATACAGAAAGCTAAAATAGTTAACTTGAGTGAGAAGGCAAAGGTTTTAATATATAGGATAAATCCTCTTTAGTGGTAGACTTGGCAGTGTTACATTAATGGCTGGAGTTGATGTCTTAAAGGTCTTTTCCAACCTGAATGACTCTGATTCTACAGGTGAGTTTTCACTGCAGTTATTAATGAAGACTTGGCAGCATTAATGATGGTATTAATTAATTAATGACTTAAGATTTAAAACATACTTAACCTTGAACTTGCCCAACCAGTCAGCAAATTGAAAGAAGCCCATATCAAAAGACCAAGAGCTAAGCCAATAGTCTTAACAATAGGGACAACCGTAACATTGCCTGAAATAAAAAACCACAAAACTGAAATCAGTTAAAAAATAGAATGTGATCTTGTATATGTTTGCTTTAGGTTCCATGCCTGGTTGGAAGGCAAAGAAATTTAGGAAGCTACAAGGTAGTAAGAAATAGTGTTTTTAAAAAAATAAATACACTGGACATGGACTTTTTCTCCATGTAGTTTTAAACATTACCTTTGTTGCGAATTTGCCTCGTATACAATAAACATAATAAAACAGTGTTTACTATAAGGGTGAGGTCCATTAACAGCGAGGCTTTAACGAATTGAATAACTACTAAATAACTACCACCCAATATTTGGAAAAGTTTCAAGAATTGGAATCTCTTTATCCTCACCTGTAGCCCACACAAAACCTCCAACCATAGCCAGAGGCCAAAACCGGGGGCAATTCTGGATCAAATTGACCACCAAAGAAACCATCCATATGGAGGCACAGAGAATCCATTGGAAGAACATGCCTGTGGAAAAATCAAATGCACACAATAGGGAATTTGTAGAATACTGCATGTGTGAAACTCTTAACAGGGTATGTTTATCTTCGATACAGTAGTAGAGAAAAAAATCAAAAAGGCGGCCACTGCCTTTGTGAATGTCAGGAAACCTTGTTAATTTATCCAAGGGATGTATTTTTAGGGTGGGTAATAATTTGCTTAACCTTTTCCTTATCATGCATTCTTCCTACAGAGCTGCAAAAGACACTGTGCTGGCCAAAGTTTACACAAGCCCTGATTCTTAAACACATGAAAATTTTGATGGACTTCTGACAAAGATCATATTCAGCTGCTGCAAGCTTCTCCCACCACCCCAGTAGTTGCTAACACAGATGACTTCAACAGGATGAAACTTTTTCAAAGCTCAAGCTTTCTCAGTAATCCCAGACACTGACAATGATCAGTGATAGATCCCTTCTATCTCTGTAGATTCTTGAAGGGTCAGTTAGGCAGACCAGTTAACTTCATTCCAGCTGCGCTAAGATTTTCCCTTTAAAGTCTAAACTTTTTAGGATCATACTTGGCACAAAGAGCAGAGGCTATATCCAGCCTGTAATGCAGGTATTATATTGCAATAACATAATGGCAAGTTTATTCATATAGGGATCTGGTAATTGGTTATGTTTCACATAAACACAGAAATTTAACATAAACATAGTCAAGTGGTAATATTCCAAGTAGGAAAGAGGAATGGCTATTTCCTGTTACCAAGTCACCAAGTAAAATTATTAACATTTCAGGTTTTGTTTTTATGTTAGGTTCACAATTGAAAGGCAATGCTCCAAAGTCCAAAAACTTCTACCTTATTTTTAAATAATACTCTATGTATCTGAGAATTCCCATAAAGGTAGAACAAAGGACATTCCCCTTTCCATTGTGAAATTCTCATGAAATGTACATCATCACTGTCAAAGTGCACAACTTATCAAAAGGCTCTTCTAAAGATATGCCACATCCTGAAGCAGTATTACTGCTTTATAACCTAACAACAGCAGACAAACACAGTCTCTGGATTAAGGCTATCATGATTTTTTTTTACAATTAGCATTGCAAGTCTAGTACTTGCTGGTAAAAAATTATTCCTATTAGCAAAAACAGTAAACCAAACAAAAGAATATAATTAAGTTTACCATCACCAGTATCATATTTCTTGACAGGCACAAAGTTTGTCCCAAACAGAAGGACAGCTACTGTGGAAGAAGTAAAGCCAATAGCTAGATCTGTTCCATTGCTGACGTTAACAGCACTGTAAGCTTTCCCGATATTCATCTTTGTTCCAAAGGTGCTTCTTTTTGTGTTGTTTTGCTGCAGATCCTAACAGAATCTGAAATCAAGGAGTGGAATTAACTAAGTGCACTGTTAAATAATACCAACCTAGTTCAGAAATCTAAACCTAAAGGACCTGACTTATCAACCTTTTAAAAGCTGAAATGATCTACAAAGTGTACTGTAGAACCCATGAAAATCTGCCATAAAACATGAATTAAGTGACTTAAGAACACATGCACAATAACCCTCAATACCATGTTTTGTCTGAAGACACAGAAAGTGAATGTAGAGGTGCACTCAAAGGTTATGAGGATGTGAACCTGTGAGGGCTATGGGAAGCACTGATGCTTTAGTGTAGCCAAAGGGGTGGGGGTCACACAGGGGTGTGTCACAAAAATGGGGTTAGATAAAATCTTAATCAGCAGAAGCAGTTACAACAGACCCATTGTCAAGAAGTCAGGAACTGGTGCAGAAATTTCACAGGTGGGATCAATATGGAATCATAAAGTAACCACAGGGATTGCTCTAGCTGATACTAAATATGAATAAAAGTTCCTATTTCTGTGGGGAGCAAAGTGAAAAGCTGCCTCTAAAATCTCTTTGTTCATTCCACATACATATAATAAGACGAAGATCACTTTAATTCTAGAATACCTCTGACTTTTTTAAAAGGGGGAAAATCATCTTGAGGTTACAATCAACAGAGGTGCCACACATATACTTTTGATATGGAGTATAACTTTGACAGAAAAGGTATCTCTGAGGACAACCACAACAATGTGAACTTTATAAATAATCTTAATACAACACTCAAAAGACTACACATAAGAAAAGCATTTGGAAATTTAAGTTCAAATGGCAACAGGATACTTAATATGCTGTTATAGCAATACACATGAAATCCTCTGGTCAATGTAATGCTATTTACACTGAATCAAAAACCATGCCAGTGCAGTTTGTTTTTCCCCATTGTAGGTGGACTAGCTACTGCCTGGAGAAAGAAGCTGAAATAGGACGGTGGAAATTTTGCCCAGTCTTGTAAAAGGTGTTGTGACTGCACTCCCTGCACAAGAGCTGAGCTGCTGAACACTTTCATCTTATTTTATCTAGTCTTACCTTCTCCACACCCCTTAGGACACTGAGAACTGTATCTGCTGAAGTTATACTTTTATCCACAGCTTCAGCAGGGCCATCTGCTGAAATTATTTACATAGCAGATGAGAAGTCTGATTGCACAACTAATATAGCAATTTAATCTCCAGAATTCTTCCCCTTGAAAGACAATATATTTTTACCTTGAGTTAAACAGTGATAACATTTAAAAGACACATCATTATGATGGCACAGCTGTTTCCATTAATATTATATTTTTCTCCCTCACTCTTCATCTTTCTTTCCTACTTAGAGGATAAGCTTCTCCAATAACTCTTCACTGCATTTAAAACTCTTCTACAAAGTATGTCTTACCCAGGACCTGTAGACACTGAGCAGTTCAAATATTAATGCTACGACTTCTTCAAAGGCTTGACTTCACAGGATACACTGTGACATGCTGTGAACAGATTAATACACAAAAAGGCTGACATAAACTTTTTCATTCCATCAAACTTGACTCACTGAGTGAATACATTTAATTCATCTAGTGGACAAGTAAGGCACAAGAGTTGGGTTTTGCCCAGAAGACCATCATTCTGTTCAGGATGCAGAAATAAAGCTGATTAAACTGCAGCTCTTTGAATGCAGAAATCATCACTTTCGCCTTCAAATTTTAAAGGTCATTAGTATTTTATCTGCATAATAACTTATTTATTTAAAGTGGTTATCAGTCTTTTTAGTTCTGCATGGAGAAACGTTACTTTAAAAAATATTTCAGTTTTGTATCTACTAAGAGAACTGGGCAATATATTTTTCTGCTTGTTTCCTATCTTCCAAAAAATCTCTATATTGGGCACAATGAAGACTTTTGCACAATTGGAAAACCAGAATCATCATCTCCACCACAAACGTGGAGAGGAAAGACAACTTCCACTTAACTAAGAGGACGCTTCATTCACCCCGCCTAGAACTCTGTAACATTCTAAAACTTGGGACACCTAGTGCCAAATTTGGCTAAATTTCTCACCCAACTTTCAACTCCATTTCAAATCCTTTGAGAGAAAGCTTCATCTGACAAGGCCTGAAGCAACCTGCTCTAACTTTGATGACAGCACTGCTTTAAGCAGTGAGTTGACCTCTACAGGCCCCTTCCAAGCAAAGTAATTCTACTATTGTATGAGAAAATGTCAACAGCAAATAATAAATTGTTACACAGCATTGGCTGTGTAACAACTCTACATACTTTCTACTTCAGAGAGCTTCTGATAATTCACTAAAAGCATCTTTTCTTCAATCCTAGGTTATTGCCAGATGGACTTGCATATGTGCCTCCAAAGACTTAAGAGGTAAACAAGTACCAAACTAGAACATTTGTTGAAGCTGCTACGCTCTTAGAGCTTAGTGGTTGTATCTGAAACTCAGGAAGATGCAAATGCAATTGATACTGTTATTGAAGGCCTTTTTTCCCACTAAGTTGCCCTTGCTGAAGGGCACTTCAGGACTCCCAAGCAGCAGAAAAAACAGTTTTATTGTCGGATATTGGAAATTTGTTGCTCTTTTCCTACTAAGTTCACTGGCTCACCCACTGGAGTGTTGTGGTCTGCACTGCCACACTTGCCTCAGAAATATGACACCCACAACAAATCAGGATGCTCACTTACTGCAACAGCAACACATCGCTGCAATCTCTGCAGACAGGGACAAAATCAAGAGGCCTCGTCTCTGAGAGCTTTCATCTCAATGGAGATCCAAACTGCTGCTAAGGCTTCTAAGAACCTCTTCGCTAGTTGAGTGGGTATGTTTAAATATTGCATGTCGAATTGACTGTTTACTTGCACATTTCTCCTTTTATGCATTTACCATTAAGGGTTGATAGTTTCACCCTTAACTTAGGACACGCCTGTCAGTTCCGAGATGGCTCACATCAACCCAAGTGACACCATAACCATTGCTCTAGAAATGTATCTTTGCTTCCCTGAGCAAAGGGAATGTTGTTTAAAATGTCTTTTAAAAGGCATTCTTCGGGCACTGTTTTCACTAAGCGCTATCACGGAACCAGGAAAACGCTCAGCTGACAGCTCCACCCGGGCCGCTGTGGCTTCACTGACGCCACCGCACCGGCGCTGCGGCGGGGCAGGCCCGGGCTGCGGGCGGGACACGGCCCCGGCCGCCACGGCGTGGCAGGGCAGGGCAGGGCAGGGCAGGGCAGGGCAGGGCAGCCCGGCCACTCGGCACCGAGACCCGAGGGGATACCCGAGAGACCCCGCTCCAGCCGGACGCCTTCCTTCCCCCAGCGCCCTGTGCCCGGCTCAGCGCCACGGCGAGTTTCAGGGCGCTCCGCTCCGGGGCGGAAGGCGGCCGGGATTGGCCCGTACCAACAGATCCCCGGTCCCGTCCCGTCCCGTCCCGTCCCGTCCCGTCCCGTCCCGTCTCTCCACGCGCACAGCCCCCGCTGTCCGCGCCCCCCCGCGCCCACTCCCGCCGCGCTCCCGCCGGGCCCGCGCACAGCCCCCGCCGCCGCTCACCGCGGCCTCCCGCCCGCGCCTGCGCCGCCCGCGCCTCGGCCCGCCTCCAGCCGCCTGCTTCCTTCCATCCGCTTCTTCCCGCGGGCCTCTCCTTCCCCGTCCGGGAGCGCGGCCCGGTTTTCGACTGCCTATGTCTCGCCGCCATGGCGGAGGCGCCGGCTTCCCGTCTGGCGGGGAGGAATCACTGAGAGGAAACTTAAATTAAGGCACTCATGTCGTGATAAAAGTACCTTTGGTCCTCCCGGCCGTAAGCGCGTGGATGAGACTCCTTAGTGGAAGTGCGGCTGTGGATTCAACAGGCCGGTGCTGGGACCATAACTGAAGATTCACAGAATCAGTTAGGTTGGAAGAAACCTCTGGAGACCATCGAGTCCAGCCTGTGACCCCGGACCACCAAGTCAGCTAGATCATGGAGTGCACCAAGAGTCACATCCCGTCTTAAGCACCCCCAGGAGCAGTGACTCCAACACCTCCCCGGACAGTCCATTCCAGTGTTTAATCACCTGCTGAGTGTCATGTCCAGTCTTCAACACCTCCACCACCTCCCCCTACACTGCAATGCTTTCTGTGAAGAAATTCTTCATAATGTCCAACCTAAACCTCCCCAAGCTGAGCTTGAGGCTATGTCCACTCATCCTGTTTCTGGTTGCTTGGGAGAAGAGGCCAACCCCACCTGGCTACAACATCTGTTCAGGTGGTTGTAGAGAGCAGTAAGATCTCCCCTGAGCCTCCTCCAGGTTAAACACCCCCAGCTTCCACAGCCGCTCCTCGCAGGACTTGTACTCCAGAAAAGGCACCCAAGTTTTGGCAGCACTTGCCCAGGAACATAGACAGGGTTGCAAGATGGGGCTGCTCGCAGAGGGGACAGCATGCCCTCCTTGCAGCTCCTCCGGCCCCTGAGGTCCCCCCGGCTGCTGGAGGCTGTCACAGGGCTGGGGCTGCAGGCACCTGCGGAGGGGAGCAGGCATCTCAGGGCAGGCAGGGACATTTCAAGGCCATGCAGCAGCTTCTGGCCCTGTGGTGCGCAGCAAGGCAAGGAAAGCACCGAACCTTGTCAGGGCATCCAGGTTTTTATTTTTCTTAAGCACAAAAATTGCCACTTGGTAGTCTGGAAGCCCTTTATGTTGTTTGGCAACCAAAATCAAGTCGGAAAAAAATCTTTTGCATGATGTTAAGAAGAGATGTTTGCAGATTTCCCTGTAAGGATTTGATCCGGACCAGTTAAAGCACAGACTATTAGTCAGCATGTTTAGTCACGAAGCAAACATTTCTCTCTGTACTCTTGAAGTACAGTTTCCAGATGGCAGCCTAAATTGATCTCCTTACAAACACAGCATGAGCCTTCTAAAGTAATGCTCCATATTTTGCAAATCAAACCTACATTACCCATAATAAGGGCTTACTTTGTTTTTCTGGAGAATAAGTTGTCAGTCATAAAGCTAGAAATGCATCATTTATCAGTCATTTTAAAATAAATGTCTGTCCATGTGTCATTTAGAGATGAATAGCAGAACAACTCTATGGAAACAGTATGGCTATAGTGCATCCAAGAGAAATAATGTTCCCTATCTTAATCAGAAAGGTAGCCCACAGAAAAAAGAATTCTAAAGACACTGCAAGTATTTGTGTTACATTATTTTGTTCAGAAAAAAAGTGGTAGGAAAAATGTTAACCTTTTACATTGGAGTGTCTGCACATAGAAAGTAAGAGCACACATGTTAAGGAACCTAGTCTATAACCACATCCTTTCAGGTGCCCAGGGATAAAGAGAAGTCAAGATGCAGGACCTTGTGACTCGTGGGCATTGGCACACTCCACCTGTCTCTGCAGACTTGCCAGAGACCTCCTGCCAGGAGCAGTGCAGGCCACCTGCTGCTTCAGATTCTGCAGCTTGTCTAGCACCAGCAGAAAACCTCTTCAAATGCAGGTATAGGTGGAGATGAATTGCAAAGTTAAACAAAAACTAAACCAAGCAAAAGAAAAAAAAATTGCAAATAGTTAATCCAGCTGTTCATTCCCATTTAAAAACTATACCTAGGTGAAGGACTAGAAAATGCTTCTTTAATTCCCCTCTTCCATTCAGTGCTATTTTGCTATTTTCATATATTAGATTTTATATTCTTGTATTTCTCACCTTAGGAAGGTACAACACTGACCATGACATATAGGTATAAGAAGAAATGACATGAAAAGCTGAATTTAATGGATGCAGATGGCATCCATTACAGCATGGAACAAATACAAAATCTGACAGACATTACAGGCTAGCTGTAGGTAGCAAAGTGAAATAATTTAGGCCAGAATTTGGTCAGACAACAACTGCTGTTCTGAAAGTTTGTCTTAAATATTTTATTACCACAGAGGAAGTATTGTTCCAGCTTAGTAGTGCCCTTCAGTGTTTTGCTGAAGCTTTGGGTTAGAAGATTCCAGAAAGAAGAATAGTACCCACCTGAAGAAAACCCATTTTCTTTGTTTCTTATGAAACGCAGTGAAATGTTTTATTATTATTTTTTTTTTTCCAGACAACTCCATAGTAATTTCAGCCTTCCTTATTTTATGGTATCTGCTAGGGTACTGGAGCTGTACACCATGAGGGCTGAAATAAAAAAAAAAAAAAATTCACTTGATATTTTGCCTTTTAAAACTCCAAAATTAGAGGCAAACATCTGTTAAACTAACAAGATACTCTGTTCAATTTACTTGATTTTCTACCACCTTCCATTCCAAAGAACATACCTCAGAAGAGAGTTCTCTCTTCTGAACATGGAAAATAAAGGAAATACCATTGCTATTATCACATTTAGAAAGCCTCAAAAAACCCCAGCAGTCAACACTGTACATCAATGTGTACACCACATTACAATTTCAATGCTACAAATGAAATGAGAAGTGAAGAACGACTCTTCATATCCTTTTATAATTTCCTCCAGATAATCTTTAAAGAGTAACAGTAGAAAGATCATATAGATTACAGAGAATTTCAGAGAATTGTTATAGCAGAGGAGAGCTGTTACTTACTGGAGTGTACAGTGCTTTGGTGCTGCTTGGTTGTAATAGACAGGTGCTGTGTACATGCAGGAGCCAGTTATTTGAAAACAACTGTGATGCATTTCCAACTCAAGCAACTTGTCTAGAGCTTTTGGAATAAATTCTCTTTGTTTGGGATATGTCCCATCAGTCAAAGTTGAGCTAAAAAAAGACAGAGAGAAGAACTGAAGTGGAGCAAGAGATTTCTTACAATCCTGATTCCCCCAGATTTGGAGAAAACAGGTGACAGGAAGGCTCTTTTACTGGATATGGATACTAGAATTTTAACCTGACAGTATATATTTAGACAAAAAGTAAGGATAAGTGATGGCTTGTGAAAAAAAAATACACTCATAAAGTTTTATAAATTCATATTGGACCAATATGAAACATAAGCTAACTTCTTAACTGTCTATTCTCCTTTAGTATTAGCAGTGGAGAAGAGAATATCTCCATTCTTTGAATTACAGTGAACATATACATTTTATTATTTTAAACTTGGACTAGGAAAGGAGTCAGATGTCAGAGGTTTGCCCTTAACTTCTGTCTGCCCCAACTTTTCCAGCTGTACGGGATTATGCTATGCCTTGCTTCATAAAGCACAAACAGAAGACATTCCTTGAGCTGTTTAATAGCAGATTAATAGCATTTTAAAATTGGCTATGTGTTTTTTCACTTCTCATCACAACAATATATGATTCCCAAAAGTTCTGAAATCCAGGGAGTGGGCAGTACTTCAAACTCAGAAAACCCCCAAAAAACTATTCAGGAAAGGGAATTTCTTCAGTACATTTGTATGCAGTGCACTAGAGGGCCCTCAGGAGTTAGAAATAGATGGAATGCACTTTTGAAAGGCACATACCTCACAGAACTTTTCATTACAGAATTTAAAATAGAAGTTGCTGTGGTTTTGTGTGTGGGGTTTGTTTGGTTTGGTTTTTTTTATAACGTGAGGTTCATGTAAGTTTATAGCAGTTCATATGCAAGCACCTCTCAGTAAAGTTAGCTTCTCAAGAGTTCTTAGCTTGCAATGAAATACCTAAATGTGAACCACACTTAAAAGTGAAATACGTTCTAGATGCCAGCTTTTACTCAGTTACTTTTATTAATCTAAGGAGTTTACCAGAACAAAGGATGTGTCAAGCTGAATAGGTAAGAAATTTTATTTTTATAGCAATATATGTACAATATGTGCTTATTCTTTGTTTCTTGGAAAGGATATATAAGCCACTGTAATTTTATTTTTAAAACTATAGCTAAATTCTTTTTATGGTTTCACAAGAGTGAAGAGGATTAACCATCTTTCAATTTTAATGTGCATTTATGAATTATGGGAACTATATTCATAGTCAGCTAGGGAAATTTGGCACTACTAATATATTTTTATATTAGTGAATATGTGCATATTTAATTACTAGTCACTGATTCGTATTTGGATCATTTACAACATTTCCATAAAATGAGATTTAGTGAAGACTTTTTCTCGTAAGAAAAAGATAATGATCTGGTTTTGACAAGCATTTCTTCTAATGCTGGAATGAATCCAGCTGAGTTTGAAAATTGAGCCTGTATTTAATGGTTTTGGTGTTTGATTTATACTGTAATGAGAAAGTAAAATATGTATCTTGACAAATTCCTACATGCATACTTCCTCATCTAGAACTTCTTATCTCTGAAAAATATAGAGCCACAAATGCTATGTGTGAGTAATGAAAGGAAATGCTACTATTTTCTTTTTGCAGTTTGCAAAGAAGATACATAGATCTTTTAGACTACAAGTCAGTAAACTTTGCTTACGCAGCTGGCTCCATTCATTCTCTGAAACCAATCACTTCCCCTGTGGTGGCTGATAAGAATTTAACAGTTTGAGAAGGTGGAGTGTCAGCATCCTTAGTGCTGACCACTTTCCCAGGCATATCAGTAGCCTCTGTCCATCATCCATGCTGGAAGCTACTTGGAAAAGGAGAAACAAAAATTGGGGAAGGGAAATCATGCATCATCATCATCCTGGTTGGAATGTACAGAAGACTTTATGCTGTTTTCATCATGTGGATTCACTAGAGAAATGACCCCTTTTGATCAGCCAAGTAAAATCAAAAACTTGTTTATTTGCTGCCTGTGGCCCTCACGGGTGCTAAGGCTCTGGACTTGCAGGCGCCCAAGGACAAGGAGGAATCTGCTAGTGGGCACTGCCTGTGTGATCTACCTGGGATTCCTTGTCAGCCAAGTGGGTCATGTTTTACCTCAGCTCAAAGGAGGACATCAAAAGATCGGTTCCAGGAGTCTCCAAGATGCAGCTCAAACTCCTTTTCTGGGCATCCCACTGGATGGCACCCTGTCACCACCCAATTTCCAGGAACCCCAGCTTGGTAGCAATGGGACCTTGCTGCCACCCAATGTAGTTTATATCACCCTGCGGTCCAAGCGCAGCAAGCCTGCCAACATCAGAGGCACGGTGAAGCCAAAGCGCAGGAAGAAAACGGCAATCCCTTTGTCCTATGGGCAGCACTTTCCAAAAGCCACTTTTTTGGGCTGGGAAGAGGCCTTTGCCCAACAGCCGGGGAGGGCCACACATGCTGCAGGCACAACGGGAGCAGCGATCGCTCTGGAGGCAAGAAAGCACCGACTGGATGAACACGGACATAAAGGAATGGCTATCAGGGAGAGAGGTCCCCAGAGACCTGGGAGGATTTCTGGAGCTGTAAAGGCGCAGCTCCAGCCTGAGGAAAGCAATATCAGGATTTACAGTGAGAGCCCTCCCTCATGGATGAGCAAAGATGACATCCTAAACATGCGCATGCTGGCAGATTCTCCCATAGAGAGCATTCAAGAAGTACCTTCACACAAAGCAGTCCTGGTAGTATTTGCAAGAGGTCCCAGCACTATGGGAACTGCTTGTAACCAAGGACACTGTGGAATTGTCAAAAGACCTCTCGACATGAGTGAGGTGTTTGCCTTTCACTTGGACAGGATCCTGGGGCTAAACAGGAGCTTACCTTCTGTAAGCAGGAGATCAGAGTTCTTCCAAGGTAACACATTTGTCTGGTTTTCAGCTTGCAGGTGGGATGCAGAGGTTTCCTTCCTGCTCCGCGTTGGCCATGGGGCAGCAGCAGCCACTCCCTTTAACTCCTGCGAGCCCGAGGACTAATCCCATTGTTAGTCAGGGAAATAAAGCCAGTGTCTGTGTGAAACTTCTGCAGTGCAGTTATCCTTTCCAAAGGATGAATACCCCAGAGTTTGCAGCAAATACCATAGAGCTGCTGGGAGCAGTAACAGTTTCCTCACTCGAGTCTGGAACAAAAGAAAAGAGAAAGAGCAATCTGTAGATTGCATGACATTTCACTGCAGACTGCCTGAACTGAAAATTTTTTAAAAAGTACTTCCCTTTCCTCTGGTAGCTAAAACCCAAATAAACTACACTTCAGTGAATTCTGCTGTACATTTTGAGGTTCACTATGTGAACTCACTATGAGGTTCACACATCTATGTATTATCCAAAAAAGCCACACATAGTAAATATCTCAATATGCCTGTTACATGATTAGTATAGAGTTTCCAATTAAAATTTTGATTTTTTAATCTTTAGTGAAATTAAAGACAGAATTCAGACGTGTAATATAAGTTAGAGTTGTCTAATTTAAAATTGCTACCTTCTTAAATATGTCTTCAACATAAGTCCTATTTTTGTACAGTCACAAATCCAAAAGGACTAATGTTGCATTTTAGTGAATCATTGCAAAAGTATCTAGCTGTGTTTTTGCTGTTAATTTCTTTCTTTGAAATCAGCTTATACCAAATATTTTTATATCAGTCTGCATTTCTTAAAAAGAGGAGTAATGCAAGAATGATTTTCTGAAGTCTGACAGCAGGAAGAGAAGCTCGTGATCTCCAGTGTTTTCCTGCTTAGTAAACCTTCCCTTTGGCAGACTGGACAACAATGGGAATGAATCTCTAGGAACAACAGTTTGGACGCTTCTGAATATTATTCATACTTGCAGAGCATGGAAGATAGATTATGCCTATTTTATTTTTAGGAGCAAGATCTATTGCTACAGAGCTGTCATAAGGCATTAAGGTAGTTCGGCTGGGGGAGCTCTGCACAGTGTGATAGCAGAGATGACAGACTGCAAACCTTGGAAAACTGCTATTAGGCTAATTGTGCATTGTGTTGCTCAGTGTCTGTCACCTTACAGTATGTTTTGGACTGTCTGGGACAGAGTGTGTCATTCTGCCCTCTAATTTTCTTTTCCTCATAACTGGCTAAGTTCCTATTGCAAGAGGAGTGTTGCTAGGTGATGAGAAGAAAAATAACGCTATTTTGGTCTCACTTCATTTTTTCCAGCTAAAGGCTGAGCAGAGCACTTGGAACAGTGACTGCACCTTGTCTCTCATGATTTCTTTAGCCTGGAAATATGCTGGAACTCAGACGCCTAATAACTACTTGAGCTCTTTACTATTTACCTGCCTGTGTCTATCTAGCATAATGTGAAAATATCTGTGTTAGGAGAATGAGCAAAAATATAATTCTTAAAAATAACATGAGCAATTAGCTCATTTAAAGGACCTGTACGTGTTTAAGTTAAGATAGGTGGGCTTTGTATAGTTTTTTAGAGTGGCTTGTGTGAATCAGTTATTCACATGGGAAAGCAAGCAATGCAGGATTAGAGACTGCATGTGTGTATGAATGTACACTATTTCTGGGCTGACATATCTCTATCCCCGACACATCGCTTTAGCTTGCCTCAGTTGTGATGTGATCCAACAAGACATGTTTGATGTAGCATTAAAATCTTAAAAAATGGGCTTTTCAAAACTGTCATTCATTTTGTCAAAAGCAGTTTCAGAGAACTGCTTAGCAAATCCCTGTACAGGTTCTATTTCCCTTATTCCCACAGATCTGACACTGACTTCTTTTTAAAGTCTAGCAAAATACTGTATTCAAGTTCCCTGTCTGCTGCCCTCACCTTCCCTAGTCAATTGTGAACCCTTTCAAGTGCTAACTGAATTTTTTTGTGGCTTGTCTAATTTTTCCATCATCCATCCTGGATGGAAAAAATCAGGTATGGTAACTCTTTCTCTCATACTTTTACAATGAATTGACTGAATGTAAAAGGCCTGAGTAGTATAGGTAGGAAAAGCCCTTTTGAGCTGGGCATAACAGTTTAAAAGGGTATGATTTTGTGCATACACAAGCAGTCATTCATTACTTCCGTTGCTACCTATGAGATGTGAAAAATGTCTCCAAACATGTCTAAAAAAAGAACAAGCCTGTAAAACACCAAGAAATATTCATAAAATTGTGTCTATTGTGGAATAAATGAAGGCCGACCCTTATGTGTCTGAGTTTTGGGATGGACACCTTAGTAATACAACACTAAGAAGCTTCATTATTTCATACCTGAGGAAAAGAAGAGACACAAGCGACCTTGCGTGCTTGTCACAGCCCTACCTTGATGACCTTTGCACAGGAGCTAAGTCAAATGAGTGTGTGCATGGCCTCCAGCTCAGCAATTGCATTTGTGGAGTGGGTCAGTGACAGTATTTGTTAGGCTTGAGCTACAGCTGGAGTTCTGGCTCCTCTGTCTCAGCTGACAGCTGTAACAATAGTGCTCTGGCTCCTTGGATAGCAGCAACGAGGCTGGGCTCTTTGTTCAGCTTTTGGTACAATAGCTGTTGCTATGCAGTTTTGTTACACCACTTGCTGGGGGACTGAACTACTGCGTGCTGATGGCTACTTCTCTTCCCCTCTGGTTTTCTGATATCCCGAGTCTGACTAAACTGAGAATAATGAGCACTTGTGTACTCAATCCACTATTTGTCCAGAACCTCCTTTTCCCCCCATATATGCAAGAAACTCTTCCTCTGAGTAACACCTTTCACGGTTGGTTTAGAGCAAATGGGTGAATGATACTCCACTGGTTGCACTTGTTTTGCTTTACTGGCCTCTGTGTGATCATAAAAGGTGTCCTAGTTTTTTCTGTGTTGTACTCTGTGCTATCAGCTTGCTCTTGACATCCCATCAAAAATTATGCAATATGAATCACTAATGTCAGGACAAAGAATAAAAATCTAACACTGCTTTATGCATTCAGAGTGCTCTGAAATGCTTCCACATAGTGCTGTACCTCTCAAAGGGATACAAGAGGCATATTTCCAGTGTTCCATTGGGTAGAGAAGTTCATGTACAAGCAGTAATGCAGTCCATAGTCTAGAGAGAGACTAATGCACATTTCATGCATTCCTTAATACTGACATTTGTATGAACACAGGACAGAACATTGCAATGAGGTGCATGGGGACGAAAGAAAAATAAACGGCCTAACTTCTCTCTGCTTTCGGCTTCTGTTCCTTATATTTTCCCTAAAAACTTAAACTCTCAAAATTGCGTTTTGTATGCTGGTCCCTCTCATCTTCCACACTGAATTATCCTTTCCTGCTAATACATGGACAGCTAAACTCTTCTTGCAGATGTGGCAGTGGTGAGATGTACTGCCTTACAGTGGACAATGGTGAGTTTGAGAAAGGACTTTACCTACCTCATGAAAGATTTTCTGGTTTTAGTGTTGATCTTCTGAGCATGTTTGAAAATATTTTCTTTCAAGGAAGTTAGAAAAAGTGCTGTAGCTGTAAGTCAGAGCACAAGATGAGAGTAATGTTTGAAATAGCAAAATGTGGTTCCTAACCACAAGAAGTTCAGAAGCATACAGTTTATTCTCAAAGTGATGTGGGGTGTGGAAATCTAAGATGATGCCTGTGTTGAAGCCATGCAGTGATACATCACCAAGCAGCACATGAAGCAGTTGGAGTACTTGAGGTGGTCTAATCTCAGCAGCCTGAGGTTTCATCTGTGTTAGCTTATTCAATTTATCTAAGACATTTTTAGAAATGTTTTGATGTTCAAAAATGTGTATGAATTACTAGGAAGATGGTTTTAGCATGATTTTTGAAAAACCTTTCCCACACAATTTTGAAGATTGCCTTTGGATAGTTAAGGAGATATATAGATCTAAAATGGCAGATAAAAATAAAATTAAGGCAATCAGCTCTGGGCGAGATTCAGTGCGCTGTAGCAATAGAAAAGCAGCTCTGTCTTAATAGGTAAAGCTAGCTAGGAAATAAGCACATACAGAATACACTGGACTTTTTCTGAAAGGTACTCAACCTTCCCAGTTGTGGTTGTGGGTCTCTTCACTGTTCAGGCAACTTCAGCCCCATCCTCATGAGGCTTGAATCAGAAAAGCTCCACTGATTTCATTGGGATCATGCCAATTCATGCAGCTATGAATCAGACCCCTTATCTCCTTTAATTCAGCATCTTTGTGTTTTTCCTGCTAGTGTCAAAAATTTGAGTCACAGCTCTTTACTGAAACTGCTGTTTCATATTCCTGTAATCCAATTTATATTACAGAGTTGAAAGATTTTTTTTATCATCTTTCTGCTCCCATTTCCTTTGAAATGCAAACATTTCCTGTATTTAACCTTAGTATTTTTTTTTTTTTTTAATCTTAATGGAAACTGGCATGATATTATTCATAGTTTCAAGTATTTATATTACTATTGTTTATCATGTCCTTTTTGGTTAGACAGGAGATGTTTGTTTTCTTAGAAAACTGTTGATGTATTTGATTTGTAGAAGAATTCATGAAGTTACATGAGTTGTTACTGGAGATACAAAAATAATAGATCAGATTATTCCTGAGAAAAGCTGTCCTTTTTGTGTGTGTGTGTGTGTGAGAATTTCCAATGCTTAGATAGACTTTCTCCAACTTTCTTAGGAAAGAAGTCTAGCCCATAGCTGACCTAACTTGGGAAAAATCATTTACAATGTAGGGGATAGACCCAGAGTGAGAGAGATGGAGAAATGGGTAGGATTTCCCAAATAAGTTACCTAAATACTTATTCAGGCACCTCAGTAGGTGAGAAGCCCGATTGTCATGAGTGCTTAGCTCATTTTTTCAGTTGAGGAGAGTGAGGAGTGTGCTGATAAAGGTAATACTGATCATAAAGAGCAATTGATGTTCCTAATGGAAAGACACATTCTGTGGTTCTAAGGAAACACTGGGCAGTTGGGAGGGAAGTTAAAGAGGTGGTGGGTTGTTGGGTTGGCTTGGCTTTGGAAGGACTACCTTGTATGTGCAAGCCATGGCAGAGAGATCAGGACTCTGGTTTGGAAAGGAGTTGGCTTTTCTTTTGGGCTGGATGCATGAGGGGCCAATCTGTTGTGCTTGTTTGGTGAATGGGAGATGGAACTTTGCACAGGTTTCAGTGCAAGGTACAGGCAAAGATAACTTCTTACCTGTTGTTTTACAACAGTCAGCATCCTTTGAACAAGTTGCTTTTTGATTCAGCTGTGTGGAGATTGTTTTTCACAGTCCTGGCTGCTTACAAATGGAGCATTGACATTGGCAGCTTTTACCTCGCTATTGGCACTGATACCTGTTTTCCATGGGCTATTTTCTGTCTGGTTTGCTTCTGAAGAAGGTGGCCTGGACCTCTTGCCTTCATATGTTTCTAAAAGCTTTTTTGCAGATCTGTCTCTGTCACCATGGGCACATGGAAGACAAAGAGACATTTTAGGCTGCACATAGCTATGCAATAAGTTGTGCAATAGTGTAGATTAAGTTCAATGAACTTCAAGATAAATATGAATAATTTTTAAAGCTTTATATGTGTTCCAACACTTTTTAGTAAACAGCAGTTAAGCTTTGCAGTTAAATGGTTCTTCCTCTCTGTACCAAAACCTATTTTGATCTTCTGCCTACACACCCTAAAATATAAATGATTTCTTTGTTTTAATGTGCACGGTCCTTAGCAGTTCAAGCAGCAGTAGCATTGCATCAGGAATAAAAGGAGAGTTTCCTAATAAGATAGGATGTTGTGTGAAATATATTTAGCAGTTCTTATACTGGAAAATCTAATTTTAAGTTCTTTGATGAAGTGAAGCTTCACAGTGAAGCTTCACACCAGGATTCACCAAAGAGAATGCTAAGCTCACAGTCTCTACTATCCTCATATATCCTTTCAGAGCTGTGGAGTAATACATTATAGGTTTAAAATACTAAAAATAACAGAATAAATCCACTTTGAATATAGGATTTGTGGTGTCTCTATGACTGTGATGCAAAGAAAACCCCTTTGACATAAGTTTCCAGCTCTTGAAAATCAGCAGTTCACTGACATCAGAGGGAAAATAAAATTGTGGATTCACGGTGGCATTGTAGGCTTTTAACCTACCTAGAAACTTTTTAATAGTTTGGTTTAGTATATGATTTGGTACATTAATCTCTTGCTTCAAACAAGGAAAATTTTCCATATATTGAAGGTATTTATGCCTATGCTTCCATTCCTGTGGTGGCTGGTTATGGATGTAGGATAAGGCCACATTAACCAAAGAATGTCAAGATATTAGTCCTTGGCTGGTTCTCCTGCCAGATTTGTAAAATGGTATAATTACTAATGCTTAGGCAATGTCTAAAGAACATTCAAATAAAACTGACAGTATTGTGCTATAATAATGATAATTTTTCCTTTTTTCAGGTGGTCAAGCCTGTCCTGTTATTCTCTGGGATTCCTCACTGAGTCCAACAGATAATAGTACCCATTCTTCAGTGAGGTTAACATGGGGACAATATCAGCAGCTATTGAAGAGGAAATGCTGGCAGAATAGTAAAGTTCCCAAAACTGAGTGGGGCTGTACTGAAATTCATCATCATGAATGGTCCAAGATGGCACTCTTTGATTTTCTATTGCAGGTAAAATGTTTACTGAACACAATTATTTGCCTTATAAGTCATGTGAGCAAACACAGGATTTTTAGAAAAAGTAGTTTTACTATATTTCATTTTTTTAAAATGGGGAAGAAAGGTATTTACATACTTTGAAATGATTTCTGGTTATTTCTTATGATTAAAATATCCAAAATGCCGCTTATAATCAGGCAGGAAGCTTAACTGACTCATTTCTTTTTAAAGAGAAAGCAAAGGCTTTTGCTTTGATTTATTTCACCTTGAGGAAGGCATACTGTTTCTCCTTCACTCCTTGTTTCTCCAAACAGAGGTCTTGGCTGTGTTCACAACTGTAAATGTTTGTTTACTCTGTGGTCCTTCCTGCACCTCCCCAGCCCCAAGAGGTGACTGAAATGGTTTTGGTGAGTTGCAGTCTGGATCAAGGTAACAGTTGTAGTGGATAGTTTTTCCTTTTTTAAAAAAAAAAACCCAAACCCTAGACAATGGCTTACTAAAGAAGGAGTAGAGCAGCAACTGCTGAATGATAGATCTGCTGTTCTATTATTCAGAAGGAGCGGTTGGTTAAAATAAGATACAACAGGATTGAACTTCGCATGACAGGAGACAAATTACTCTTGTACTAATAGCTGGTATCAGAGTGATTTATATCTCCAGTTGCCTACCAGACAAGAACATGCATTCCAAAAAGTGAGTGAAAGTGACTCTCATAGTTCTTAAAGACTACAAGTTTATTTGTGTGCTCTCAAAGTTTATCAGCAGCAGGATATGAAAACTTGAAAACAAAAAATACCAAGAAAGGGTTCTGTACTAAAAAAAAAAAATAAAAATATCTGTGCTTCATGAGTCATTCAGAAATAAAGAATAATGTGAAAAGTATTCTCTATTAAGCATAATTTCCTCAGAAGCATAGGTTTAGCACCTCTTATAGATCTTCCTAATCTCTGTTTTCAAATGCTGCAAAACATAGGAGCAGGGTATAAAATGCTTATAGTTGACCTTTACTTGCCTCCTGCAAGAACTCAAGCAAAATGGATTCTTTAATTTTGGGGGTTGGAACCTCATGTACATAAATGTATGACAGAAAATTCTGCTTAACTATGTGCATCAATTCCGGAGTGTTTTATCATTATGTCTTAGCACTGAAATGGTGCAAGATATTATGAAGAGGTCTGTAAGAATGAGATCTCCTTGTCTATTTAATGCAGGTAGGGAACTGTAAAGGAATGGGGTCTTTACATTGAAGGAGTCTTTCTTGAAGAAAGACTTTACTTTTTTACCTTCGTGTGGATTAAATAAGAGATCCTAGGAGAGAGAACTCTGGAAGCAAGAGGGGCTCTTCAGCCTTCAGATAATGAATGCTGCTCATGAAGGGAGAAAGAGGAAGAGAAGTCTGTTCCTTTCCTCAGGGTTTTGATATTTGGAAACAAATACTATCATAAATACAACTAGAAATAGAACTACTTATAAAAAACCCAAAACAAAATCAAAACAACCCCAATTCTCAGACTTTCATTTGATTAAAGAGGCGGCCTTTTGATTTCAACATACAACGAAGTTCTGCATCAGGTGGGATCCTAACGGTTCATTTTGCTGGGATGTTATAAAAATAAAATTGTACTTTTAGAAGGCTTATGTGAACAGTAATGCTTTTGTGCTTAGAGCAGTTTGAAGAGTTAACAGTAAACATCAAAGGACAGAAAAAATGATTGACCTTTGATGAGCTACTCATTAAGTCTTATATGCACCAGACCAGACTTCCACTCCCTAAACACCTGTTAGCAGGAGCAGTTCTGCTCTCTGGGACGATGAGCTGGAGCCAAAGGCAGCTCTAGGACCGGCAGGGCCAGCAGCAGGAGAGGCAGGTCAGCAGGAAGGATGGTTGAAAGCCACAGGACCGATTTGTAGCCCAGTGACGATCAGGTATAGACGAGGCAGCTCCAAGACTGACTGGCAGTAACCTCAACCAACAACCCAGGAACAAGCTGCACGAAACAACCCCACACACTCCCTCTTCTGAAGGACTCAAAGGAGAGCTGAGCAGTGTGTGCTTAAAGAGGGCTCCTGTGCCCAGCAGCAAAGGTGGGGCATGTGGAAGTCCAAAGTGAGACTTCTAAGGGCAATCCAGGTCTATTTGTGTGCTCAGGACTGTAGCAATGTTGAATTGCTACTCATCTACTCTCAAGGGATAGAGGCACTTTCAAGGAGTGATTTATCCTTCCTGTGTTAGATGGTTATCCTAAAATGGCATCCATTGCTCTGGATGTGCCTTGTTCTTGTCATTGTTTTTAAGAAAGGGAACAGAAATGACCAAGTCAAAAGAGATTTATTTACACCACCAAAGTTAGGCCAGATTTATGTATGCTTTCCAGCTAAGTGCTGAGTGATGAATAATCAAGGTTTTGCATGGGAAAAATTAGTCTAGACCATCATGTCATAAAAGTATGTACCACAGGGAGGCTGCTCTGAGATTATAAATACACTGTTCTTACATTTTATAGCTTTTGATGGTTTTGTTGTGCCCCTCGCTAGTCTTTTTACTTATTTTGCATACTGTTAGCCTAATAGAGTCTACAAAATGAAGATCCTATGTGTGTGTCAGACTTTGCTATTTCTTTCTATTGTTCTCCAGCAGAGAAAATGTAAAAATAACCAAAACAACAATCAGCTTCTGACAAAGAAAATAGAATTGTATTCATCATCCTGTTACTCCACTTACACAGTGGTATTTTTCCATTATATTCAAAGAATTTCTACTGATGTAACAGATAATGGCTACAAAATGGATAATATACACAGTCTGAGAAATTGCTTTTAGCAGTACCTGAGGTATGAGGACCACCTCTTCAATGCTGTTTCACTGTGTTTAATTGCACTTCTCCTGAGCTTGCTTTCCTGTCAGCTGGGTTAGAGAGCAATGTCTTACAGTGACGCTTTGCCCCAAGTACTTGGGTATTGTTTTCACTTGGCGCTCTGCTGTACTTTGTTTTAGATCTATAATCGACTAGACAGAAATTGTTGTGGATTCAAACCTCTCAAGGAGGATTCCTGCATGCAGCAAGGACTGAAGCTGAAATGCAATGATCAGGATGCCATTAACCTGACTCACATCATTCAGAGAAGGCATGACCAAAGGCACTTGGTCTTTATAGACAATAAGGGTTTCTTTGACAGAAATGAGGACAATCTTGACTTCAAAATACTACAAGGAATCAATGAGTAAGTTTTAAATTATTAAAATTTTGTAAAGGGATTGATAATTTCTTCCCAGTTTGAGTAGGAGATACTAAGTTACTGGAATATACATCATTGGCCCAAGACATTGACAGGAAGTATCTAAAAATGTATGAGTAATCCCACAGCTGTAAAAGGTACAATTAACATACATATGATTAGGCCTGCATGGACTTCCTTTGCTGAGTTGCAGCCTATATTTGTACAATTGATTGCTAAACCACAACATAAATACTGCATTTCAGAATAATGGCAAAAACTGATGAATTTCTTTGTACTTTTCCAGATTCCCTGCATCTGCAGTTTCAGTTTTGAGGGGCCAGCGTTTACGTGAGAAGTTGCTCCAGTCTTTGTTCCTTGACAAAATATACTGGGAGAGCCAAGGAGGCAGAAAAGGAATTGAAAAGCTTATTGATGTAATAGAAAGGAGGTCCAAAATTCTTCTTACTTATATAAATGCACATGGAGCCAAAGTATTGCCCATGAATGAATGAAACAGTCTTTTTTCCATCTGAGAGAAAGTCTTTAAAAAAAAATTTATGGGGCAGAAACTGACGGTAAAATTGATTTAATTTATAAGCATTATTTTTTCCCAAACTTTCAAGTTTACTTTTAAATAAGAAATCTTACATGTTTTAAAAGCAACATTTAAATGTCAGCTGCAGCTCCACACAATGTAGTCTCTTCTGTGTTACCAGTGAAATGAAAAATAACCAAAGGACAATATGCAGTAATATGTAGGTACCATGAACACTCATTTTGTTAAACTGTTTGGAAATTAGCAACAGGATTTTCAGTACATTAGGCTGGATTGCTCTTACTTCCCTCATGGAAGTCTGTAGAAGCTTTTATTGCAAGTTTAAATGGGAAAAGAGATGTGTAAGCACTTGATACATTGATGACACTTGGTGAAAAATATCTAGTACAGGAATTTGTTCTTTTATTAGGTACACTAAAATGCTAATATTTCCAAGGGCTTCTTTTACTTTACTTTTTTTTTTTTTTTTTTAATATTTTGAAAGCTGAGAATTAAATTCAGAACTTTTAAATGCAGGAGTGTTTGCACTGGACATGAGGGAATTTTAAACACAGAGTGAGGAGAACATGGCTTTAACAATAATAATTATTTTGACAAATACAGTTTTTACTTGTCCAGTATGGAGTAGAATTCATCATGAGTCACTCATTGCAATGTATTTTTTCAATGCAAGTTGTTCTGATGTGTGGGTGGATGATCTGAGATTTTCTGTCTATTGATTAACTAGGTATTTTTTTTTAAAATAGCTTTAGCTTTGCGTGAATAGGCTGATAAATAAGTACTTTTTTTTTTTTTTTTTTTTTTTTTTTGCAAAATTCTTGACAGTATTTTTTGAGAATATTATTAAAAAGCAGACCTCCTAACAACAGTGTTGTTAAACACAGCAGAAGAATAAATCTGTGTGCTCAGCTCTAGCCAGCAGTTCAAGCTTGGGTTTCCATTAAGATTGACCACTTTGGGGTGATGATTGGCACTGAGAACTTACCCCAAGTGTTCCCACTGTTATGGTTGTTAGGGAAGGTTGGATAAGCTTCAGATTTTTACCCTTGAAATGCTCCAGAAAGAAAATATCAATTGACACAGCCTATCATTGCATGCACATTCTACCTGTCTGTTTAGAAAAACTCTTACTGTCTTTCTAGAGAAATATCATCTTTTTGCCATGAGGTAATGGTAGAAGTTGGATACTTTCATAGCTACTTTTGTCTTTATGTATCATAAAAATATATAGGGTGTGAAAGAATTTTGAAAGTGCATGTGTAATGTTATTAATGACAAACTGTCTCATGTCACTATTTATGTGGATGGGTGAATTTAATGTTTTAAATAACTGCAATTGCACTGCAGCTAAAATTAGTTTTCTTTCTTAGTATCAGAAAACCCATTAACAATAATTGCATTACCAGAAGAAATAGATCTCATTATAGGCAGAGTTAAAAAGACTTAGTAAAATTTTAAGACCTTAGCCAGCTAAATAATCTTTTATTTTGTCAGCCAGAGACAGATGAATTTGTTAAAACTTCCTAGAACTTAAGTATTGCCTTGAGAGGATGTGTTTCAGAGTGCCTTGGACTTTTTAACACCAAGGTAGAATTTTACAGGGTTTTTGATTTATCCCTTTTTAAAAAGTGTTGTAATTTATTAGCCAGATAATTTTCATCACAGAAACAAAAATATGACTTCGGCTTGCACTGTGAACAGAGTCTAGAGAAAGAAATAATCATCAGGATACATTTCAGATGGAATTCCTGTTGCAGTGAATTTCACTCTATGATAGCCATCACAAACACGATTTTCTAACCTATCCCACAGGTTTCTTCCTGCTAGATACCTGTTTGAATGGATTATCCGTCACTGCTGGGAGTGAGAGAAAGGCATGACTCTTAGCTGCACTCCACTTAGGAGAGGGCCCAGCAGAGCTGTAAATGTAGCTGATTATGACAAGGTCCCATGAGAACTCTCTCTTCTATCTTTAGACTGCACATCCTGATGCTGAGTCACTGCCTCACTTTGCCCAGTTGTAATTTTTTTCCAGAATTGGCTCATTGCTGAAGAAGACAAGGAAATCCGTTATCTTTCCAGGCTGGATCATTTATTTTTTGTGGTGATAGCTTGATGCATTCTTCTCCATTTCTTCTGGACATTGTCTAGTGTTTTCTTAAGCACGATACATGCTTTTTTATTTGCCTGGCAGTTTAGTGCCAGCTCTTAAAGCAGCAATGTAATTTCTATGAAATTGCCCTGACGCTGACCTGAACCAATGCCTCTCAATAGTCCTGGGTTCAAGAGACCTGAGTAGCCACAATGCTGTTCAGTTACTTAAAAATCTGACCAAGCATGAAAAGCATAACTGTAAAAAGCAACATTTCTGGAGACTTTCAAAGGGCAAAGAAATACTCCCTATGCTGTGTTAGCATGCCATATTTCATGTATGAACACTCTCATAGTCTTCAGGTAGACTCTGTGAGATTGGACAGTGAGACAGGATTGCAGATTGCTTCTAGTTCTCTCATTTTCATAACAAACTCCAGAAAGTGCTTTTCCCTTATGATATTTATCCTGCTGCTGTGGGGCTTGGTACGTAATCCAGAATTTTAATAATGCAAAATGTGATTGCAGTAGCTCTTACGAATGCATGCTAGCCAGGTTCTAGTATTTTTTTTAAATTAAGATGAAGAATTCTGTATTTTTTGAGTGCATTTGCATAAATGGGATAGTTAAAATACAAAAGGATCATTTAAAGTTTGTTTATTCTCTGCTACTACATTTAACATACCTGCTTCACTAACGGGGGTAAAGTTTACTGGGAAATTGGTTCACATCCTTTGGAAGTAACATGACTTGGGACTGAGATGAACTGCACTGTAGCTGAAGTAATATTAACTGAGAGGAAAAATCCTAAAGAAGCCTTATTCAACCTATGGTGATTGACGGAAATCCAAGAAATTGTGCTTTAGTCTTCTTTGCTGGGCTGTCTTCCATTTCTGGGCATATGGATTCAGACAAAGATTGCTGTGGCATGTTACGTGCAAGGGTGTAACCAACAGCAGCAGGGCAAAACCTGTGGGTGGGAAAAGGCGATTATGTCATTCTTGAATCTGCCTGAAAGCCAGAACCACATGAAATGGAATTACTAAGAAAGTCAAAAGAGTTTGCTCTCAAAAGAGTTTGAGATTTCGTAACACTGGAAGACAGAGCTTAAAATAAGTAGCACAGGCACAGATGCCTTGAAATTCCTTGGGAGCCTGCCAGCAAGTTAATAGACTTAAATGTTTCAGAAGCTGAGGACATGAACACTGTGGAGCCCTGTGAGAGCAGTTTCCTTCATTTCTTGTGCGGGTATTCTATAATACACCATATTAAAATAAATAAATAAAAACCAGATTAATTCCATGGTTTCAAACTTACAAATGCAGATTCAGGGTACATTAAGGGTCAAGGTTCATGCAACAAACCTGGGAACACTTTCATGCATGTGTGTGTATGCAGACATGAAAATACATGTATATGTATTTTTACTTTGGGTTGTTTCTAAAAAATGGTCATTTTGGCTAATAAAGAGTGAGCTGTTTATATATTTTACTGTTTACATGTTGAATTGTATTTGTGAGACGAAGTCAAATTTTGGGTATACACAAGTTGAAGTTTAAATAAAACATTGTACTAGATAAAACATTTTGTTCTCAAAGGATTAGCTCTACTTTTGCTAGCACATTTTTATAATTTTAAAAGTTTTTTACTGACAATTGTAGAGAAAAAAAGCAATATGTTTTTGTATTTGTGCTAAACTTCCAGAGTGATATCAACTCAGATGTTTTTTAAAGCTTTATACTAGATATTGAATTTCAATTTCATTTTGGAATTTGTGAATATTAGGAGTCAATTTGTCTTTTAATTGGTAATAGTAACAGTAATGACTAATTTCAATCTCTGCTGCTATTGTAATGTAGTATGTAGGAATATACAAAATAAAGAAGTATCTTTTCAGATCTCTAAGTTGCAATAAAAACCCCTAATACATGTTATTGTAATATGTGGATCATTAGTTACTGTTTAGAAAGAACTATAGCCTTGATACTGCTTCTTCATAGAAACAATCCAAAACAGATCATAGGAATCTTTCTGTAGAAATATTTTCTAGAAATTTACTCATGAGACTCGCAATTCTTTCTCACTAAGCTGATTCAGTGTAGCTGTGAATCTTCTGGTTACTGCAGCATTGGTATTTACTACTTTCTTTAGCCATTTTGACAATACCTACTTGCATAAACATTGAGCAGAAGAGGCCATGCCCATTTATAATACCAGAATAAAAGTATTGGTCAGTGACTCGTAAACTTTCTAACATGCCATGAACAAACAGGAATAGCAGAGAGACCCTGGAATCCATGTGGAATAGAGACTCACACAGAGTTAAAGTAACCTAAAGACTTTTGGCCTTTGAAGTTTATGATTTTTGCCACCATCCAAGGGAGGCTAACGAGAAACACAAAGATGCTGAAACATTCTTAAACATTCTCTTTCCCACATAAAGTGGTTTTGTTTTATTAAAAATATTACTTAGTTTTGCACATTACTGAATGCTTCAGGCTAAATTCTGTCAGATACATTTGTATGAATTAATTTCAATTTCCCTGAATTATCCCATTTCCAGATAAAACAACTTCTCAGTTAGGTTAATCTGTGTTCTCAGAGGCTGGAGAATTGAGCCCTCAGGTCAAAGGGAGATCTTAGCAGAGTGACATATTAATAAGGAGAGTTTCCTGAAAATTAGCATGAATATAGAACTTGGAATGTAAATTCTCTAAACAATATCCATGGGATCCAAGAAGGTTCTACAAGTGTTCTTGAAAGACTTTCAGTCTGTTCCACCTGTATTTCTGTCCATCAGGATATGCAAAGAGGATTAGACAAATTCAAGGACAGCAAGTTTATATATGGACTTAGAATAAGGTAAGCTTTTATTACCTAAGGTTCCTAATACAACAGTTCTGGGTGCTGGAGAATATAAGGGAAAGGGGCAACAGAAAATGCCCCAAGCTCATGTGCTTAGCTCACAAGCTGAGATGTACTGTTGGGCTGGGTGGCACCCAGCAGGTAATGCTACATATTTTTGGTTTTGAAGCTATTTAGCCAGATGCAATGTTGTAAGCTCTTCAGGCTTCCCCTTTTTTATAAGAATATATGGAATTATCTTTATCAGCAAGTATGGGGATGCTTGGGGTGTTGTGAACCTGCTTTGTCCTTGATAAGAGAAGGAAAACAGGTGACAACCTTCTATTGCCTAAGGATAGTTTTCCAAAAGCAGTTCTATGGATTTTGTTCTTTTGGGAAAAAAAAAATGAACAAAAATGCAGAAACATTTTTTTTCCTTACCGTGATGCATTGTTCTTTCTATATTTGGCACTGGGTATACCAGTACCATTAGGTGACTGAAATAAGGGGCTTTCACTAAAAATTTGTTCAGTTTAAGTAGTTATTTTCTTTTTAGTCTTCTGCAGTACATTTACTTCTTATTTAATTGTTTAGTTTCAGCATTCACTGTTCAGGAACATTATCTCTATTTCCTTCAATGGAAAAGCTGGCATGGCATTCCATGGGGGTCTGTAAAGCTGTACAAGCACGCCTTATCAGAGGTATTCTTCAGCTGACTATGTGAAACATTTTGAGATTTGGATGGAATTTATTAACTGTGTGAAATCCAGCCTTCTGAAGTGTGAGGGTTATGTCTGACAGATGGTACAGGCTGGCAGTCCAACGTGCTCCTGTGCTCTGGGAAACAACTGCAGGTCACACAGCTTAATTTTCCCATATAAGTGGATGTATCCCATATTTGAGACAGGGTCTTTCTAGTCACCTGGCATTTTTTTCCCTACCTCAGATCTCCCAAAATAGAAATATGCAATGAAAAAGCAAAAGAGAGAACTGGCTGAAGCACACTCTGAATACAGCTGTTGCATAGTTGCTGTAAAGAGGTGATACCCAAACAAAAGCTAGACCTGCCTTATAAAAACATTATCCTGAAGGAAGATGAAAGTATTCCTTCTGTTATATATGACAAGACTTAACTTTAAAACCCCTCATTATGTGAGGAAAATATCTGAGGCTTTTGATCTGAGATATGATCAGGCCCAAATGACAGTAGCAGCTCCCTTCCCGAACTCCTGTTCACTCATTCTACTACTTCTTTTCATGATCACATGGACAACTCTTCACAACTCACTGGACACCACTCAAAAACATGGAGGTTTTTGAACTTTGGCAGCTCTATATGTTTGAATACACAGTATACTCCTAAATTTTGCTGATTCTTTCAGTGTAATAGGATTAACTTTTTCTCCCTCAGGGGCTGAATCACTTTCATGAAAAACTCTGAACCCTGCACCTGCAGTTTTTATGTTGCATTTTATCCCCACAAAATGCAAATCTCTTCTGCATCTGATCAATAACCAGGAATTTTTCTCTTGGTGATCTCTAATGGTGTTAAGCATCGATACCAGTAATTTCTCAGATTTCAACTACAAATGTGACATCTGTTCCTCTTACCAGATCTTCTTCCTCCATATAAGGTCCATATAAGGTCCTATTATAGCAGATGTAGCTGCTACTAACCAGAATTTCAGTCGCAACTTGTATGGAAAAATGCTTGGAAAGAATCTCCCAATTTATTTCTTTTGTATCATTATTAGCGTGTACCCAGCTGAATTTTTGAAAAGAGGGCTCAGGTGAGAGATACATTGTTATGAGAAATGTCAGAAGCCTAATCGTTGTGGTGTTTGGTTTTTTTTTTTTTTTCCCCTTATTTTCTCTTTTCTTTCCGTTTATTACTTTTTTTTTTTTTTTTTTTTTTCCTTTTCTTTTCTTAATAGTTCAGTGAAAGAATGTTAGACCTGTTATAACAGAGGTAATCCACAAAATGTTGCTAGGTCCATCTTGACTGATCACTGTTGTGGCCCTCATTTCTCCTGCTGTGGGTTCTTTTTCTCCTGTGGATTCCTTTTGTAGTAATTCAGTTCCTGCTGCACTTTTGACTGGGAGACTTTGGTTACAGAGTTTTTAGACGAGAAGGCTTTGTGTCTTAAAAGGGACAGGGAAATAAACCTCCCTTATTAGATACACTAAAATGAAGTATTCTGTTTTCTCAATAATCAGACTTGATAGAATTGTGTTGTAGTCCTGTTTCAGTAATGTTCTGCCTTTCTCTGACCTTCTGCAGAGCAGATACTCAGCTGGCTTAGCAGTTCCCCCAAACTCAGTGCACTGCCAGCTGCCTGAGCCATTCCTTCTAAAGTTACTTTCTGTCTGAGCTCTGAGGCTCTTTCTGTCCTGCTGCAGGAGTCGCTGCACTTGAGATCACAGCTGGGCCTCCTGGGCTGATTCATGGGATCTGTACCCCATCAGCATGGGCAGTGCTGATAAGACTCTTGTACTTGCTGTTAGAAAGCGTGCAATATACCATCAAACCCTGCACTGCAGTCACACTTGAATGCTTGCTTGGCTGTATCAGCACGAACTAAGCCAATAAGGCAACTCATGCGACAGAAGCGTTGGTATTCTGAGAGCCGCAAAAGGTCAAAGAACAAAAGAGATTAAATCCCCATTAAAATCACAGCTTTCCACTTCATTTTGCTTTGTGTGCTTGTATGTCCAAACTTGAACTTGAAATGCTAGTTTGCAAGTAGGTCTAATGTGCAAACACAGCTTTTGTCAATTTGTTAGTGTTTGTGTTGTGAAGCAAGAGATCCGAAAGCCAAAGAACAACAGATTAAAGCTTATGCAGTGTCAACACCATACTGGGAAAGAATTCTTACCCTCTATCACAGTCTTATCGGAGTGATAATCTGCATGGCCATGAAGAGCTGACTCCTATTTTTTGTTACACTGTTGGCTTAGTGCTAAGATTTCTTTGATTTTCTGCTGTTAGCTTTACCACCCAGTGTAGATATCCTCGGGCTTTCACAATTGCTCTCTTTCCTGCTAAGAAAACAAAACTTACATGTGTTTCAGTACTTTTTGGCAGCCTGCCTCCCACATATAGTTGAGGGTCAAATTTTCAATCTATTTGCTTTCCCTGATTTTAAGCATAGGTAATGGTATAATTAGCAAACAAAAAGAAGTTATTTTTTTCTCTTGGTTTGGGGATAAGTCCTGCCAAAAACTGTGTAAAATACGCCTTGTAAGAAGGGACTGCAGATCATCAGAGAAAAGTGCACTTCAGAAATGTAGATCTGAAAATGTGGCTTGATACTCATTCAGTTTCACAAAAACAGCATGTGGAGCTCAATATTATGGCTATTCTGTTTTTTTTTTAAGGACTGGATGAATGTTTAAGAAAACAAAGAGAATCTCCTTGACCAATTTTTTTTATAAACTGCCACCCTCCCTGTCACTATATGTTGACTAAAGCCTGGAAAAGTCCTGCACTTTGGATGACTTTCTCTGTGGGAGCCAGATAAAGGGAGGCCATAATTTCTCACGTAGCTGCCTGTAATCTGCTTTCCTCCAGCCCCCATCCCTGGGGGACACTCTTACAACCTCTTGGAGCCACAATAGGCTTGTGTTACAGCACAGTGTACAGTCAGCTTTGCTAGATTCCTTCCTTCTCATGCATATATTTCAGGTCCATAATTAAGTCCTTACTTGCATTAGTGAAAGCAAAGGCTGCATTCTTTAAGGCTCAAATCTGAACCTCCAGTTCTAGGGAAACTTTGACAATTGTTTCCTTTTTCTCCCTTGGCAAACAGATGTCACCAAAATCCTTTCAAGCATTCTGGAGTGAAACAGATTATGCAATTTTCATATTTTTCAGTGGAGAAAAACCACTAGGATTGTCCAGAAAATGACCCTTTTTGCCAAGTTTGCAGCTGTTAATTCCCAATGAAAATAGGTAATTTCCTCCAGCCTACATGTAGACATCCAGCTTTTACCATATTCTTCTGGCTAAATTAGGAGATTGCCCAGTCAGAGTTCTGTGTTTTGTGGTATGTCTCTCACATCATGAGTCACAAGCAATAAAGGGTCTAGCAAGGTAATTTGGAAGGAAGATGGCTAATGGAACATTAGGTAATGGTGGGTTGTATCTAGGTTCTCTCTCAATTTACCCAGCTCCTCCCTAAACATTAGAAGCGTTTAAATACACCCCTGGGCATAATTTCACAAAAATGGAAACTTCAAATTATCCACATTAGTCCTCTATGTGTTCCTAGTGGGGTTCTGATTCTCGTTTATGCTATCAATTTTTAATAGAGAATTCTTTACAGTGACTTTAGTATAAGGTGCTTCAGCACGTTAAATGATCCCCAAATATATTCTATACTTGCTAAATTAAGTATCAACTTTTCAGGAGCACAGTAGATAACACTGAATTGCTAGATTAAACATGGTGTGACACATCTTTCCATTAACTCCAGATACAAAATCTTGTATCTGGAGTTAATGGGAAGATGTGTCACAGAGATATCCTGTGAATGCTCTCCAAGGGTCTCACAAGAACACATGAAAAATGAATATATTCTTATCTACACATGAAGATTGTCAGTACATGCATTTCTTACAAAATGCATGTACTGATAAAACAATGGAAAAAGGCTTCAAACTGAAAAAGAGAAAAGATTTCAATTAGAAAAGAAGGAAGAAATTCTTCAGTGTCAGTGTGGTGAGACACAGGAACAGGTTGCCCAGAGGAATTGTGGATGCCCCACCCGTGGAAGCAGTCAAGGCCAGGTTGGATTGGGGTTTGATCAACTTGGTCTGGAGCAAAGTGTCCCTACCAATGGCAGGAGGGCTGGAACTAGATGATCATTAAGGTCCTTTCCAACCCAAGCCATTCTATGTGTCTGTGAAGCCAAATGTTGTTCTACACATTTTGCAAATAAGGTTCAGAGTGGTTTTTCATTTAAACTAATTTAACAGCCTCCGATGTAGAAGGATATGATAAATTAGAAATTGCAAATATGGTTCACAAGGAAGGACAACATTAGTGCTTTCTGGAACGTCTTCCACCTTTGAATTAATACAAGTATGTAGTACCTTGAATTTTTGTCCATTTAACACTCTGTTCTTGTTCAGGTTTCATGATTGGTTCAAAAGCTGCTAACCTGTGTGCTACATTTTACATAATGCTGCAGTTTCAAATTGCGAAGTAGTATGGATCAAGTATAGAAGAATATTTGCATCAGAAATCTTAAATTAATTTCATATCAACATACATTTCCAACTAAAACAGGATGTCTAAACTGTTTGGGCCATTTTATCTGGAGGTCCTTCCTCATTTAAAATCTGGTAGAACATTCCCTGAAGACCTAATGGCATCAGGGAATATGGTAACCATTGGCTCAGGCTTCCTAAAATGGTGGTACACAGTCAGCTGAGAGTCAGGCTAATCTGTTCTTCCCAGCATGGTGTGTTAGTGCTGTGATTCACAAAATAGATCATCAAGCACTTTGCTCCAAGGAGACAATCAAAATCTAAACCCAAATAAGTAAAATAAAGCAGCAAACTAAGTCTAAATATAATGGAAAATATGAATAAACAAAACAGGCTTAAAACCAAGGAAGTTTTCTTGGAGAAAGCTCAGTTTTGTGTGGGTGAATTTTCTTACAATACACAGATGCTGGAAAACTTTGAACATTTGACATTTTTCAGCATAGCCAGTTGAAAAACTATCCTTCTGTTTGTTACAAAATCTCTGGTGACAAAGTGTGTGCCCATCACAATGAATTCTGAGAGCGGAACTTCTTTTAATCAATAAGTGGGAGTCATTTCTGCCTGACACCACAGGAAAAACTATCAAAAGATAGAACTGTGCATTGATTCTCATACTGCCTGCTCATAATACTTTTTTTCTGTGCTCATTCATACAATTTGTTTGATTTCTATTTCATTAAAGATGTAGTCTCAGATGCCACATCAAATTAATTAATTAGTTACAAAATTATGCAATCAAACTGGTCTTAAAATGGACATTCATTACTTACCATCTTAGATAATACTCTCGTAACGGTATGGCACACTGAAACAGTTGGCTTCCCCTTCAATTCTCACTTTGATGATGTGATGGGTGATTTTCAACTCTAATTAGAAAATATTGCATGAACCTGTTGTTACTATTGAAAAATATTTCCTAAAATGCTGTGAGTTACAGCTGATTTAGGATCTGATTGCAGCTTTGGAAACCAGTCAATTGAGTGATTGACAATGCATGACAGCACAGCTTCAAATCAGCTTTGAAACTATCACAATATTATGTCCAGGTGAATACCTGCAGTTCCTGAAGCTGCAATCGAATTAGACAGTTTTAATTTTCTTGAAAATGTATGAAAATATTTTTATGAATTCTCTGAAGCATGGGAGGAGTTACTAATTTTTGTCAGAGAGCATTAAACTTTAATTAGTCCATTCTGATTTGGAGCCGAGTCCTGGAAAGGGTGACACTTGCCAGCTGGTTGGCTCAAACCAGGGATGTTGGGTTGTGGAGCAAAGCCCCCAAGGGACAAGAAAGCTTTTAATGAAGCCCTGTGTGTTTCCACTGGCTCTTGTTAACGCATATTTCCTTTTCATCTCCTACTTTTCTGTGGGTTTCTTCTGTATCTCTACAGGCAGCTGCTTTCTCGTAGTGATAATTTTCTGTTGTAGCTCTGAGAGCAGACAAAAGTGTGTTTCAGTAGCTAGCAATATCAGTGTTAGAGCATAGCATCAGAGCTGTAGGCATTTTGTCTGTCAAATAGTTTATCTACACCCACACAGATCTACCTCCTGTTAAATGGGCCTGTTTCCTGGAGCTTGGATATAGTTCAGAACTTCAAATGTATGAAACTTTTCACACATCCAAGACATTTCAGCTACATATAAAAGAGCATTTAGTAAATATGATGGATTGAAAAAAGAAGAGCACTCTAAAAATTACAGGCATTCAGATGGCTTTTATTCGAGTCTTGGAAGCACTTGTTATCTTGGAAGGATTCAGATTCAGATCCAGCTTCAGGTTTTACACAGTTATTGTTCTGTGTCATTTTCTTTATGCCTGAAAGTAGGATGCAAGTAGTTAAAAAACTAATTGCATATAAAAAGCATTGTCAGAGACACCTAATTATGTTGTGTAGGAATGGGAGTCCAGTTCAGGTACAAGTTGTACAAGTCTCTTGCACTTCAGGTGCCCTGCATGTCTCTCTGCAAACAGCTAGAGCACAGCTTTGTAGGTGTAGTTAAGTCTCTAATTGAATATCACCTGGGAAAATGGTGACTCTTGCCTGGTGTACTGACCTGTGATAGTAACTACATTAAAAATTGAAACAGAGGTATCATTGAATTACAATTGGTTAGGGTTCTGAGCCTGAAAATTTTCCTATTTTTTTCCAAGTGTATCAAATAATGCCTCAAATATTATCACCTATTTATTTAAATTGCTTTGCTTAAAAATGAGGATGCCTAGTACAATAAAGGAAGGCATACATTGGATACATAGACTTCTTTCTACATTCTAGTTAAGTGTTTCCTTAGCCTCGATTCCTTAATCCAAGCTTGATCACGCTTCCAGCAAATAAAGAGATCTGGTGGGGGGGTTGCAATACATGTAATTTTGAGAATAAAATTAGTGATACCCTTAAAAATCATATGTTTTATAGACATATTTGAAGTTGTTTAAAAGCCAGAGGTAAGATCCAGAATAGAGCAATGCTTTGAAGACAGGCTTTAAAAAAGGAAAAAGGAATCCCAGAGAACAAAACCCCATAGAAAATGAAAAATCCAAGAAGACATCTAGATAATTATGGTATTAGAATTATAGTTTTGTTTATTTTTGTATAAATCAGTCATGCAGATCTCACTGGCTGAGCTTTCCAATGTCACTTTGTAAACATTTTAAAGCTGACCTGACTGAAAACAAAAATCCGGATGAAAGCATTAATTAAAAATTGTAACAATCCTTAAATGTCTTTTGACTACTCAACATGGTGTGATTGTTTGAAAGATATTCCTTGTTGTAGAGTAAAACCTTCATGCAAGATTATGGTCTCTGTTTAGGGCACAAGCTTTTGCTTGCATTTGTTCTAGCCTTTGCAAAAGCAATATGATGATGCTGGGAACCTGACCTTGCCTCCCAGAAAGCCATACAAATAGATGTTTTTAGTAGTTCTCCAGCATGAAACTGGAGTATATTAGGAAATCTTGTGTCTGGTTTGGATACTGCTGTGCAATTGTTGCACACAGAAAGCTTCTAGAGCACTCCACAGGAACTGGAATGGGTGAAAGCCAGAAAATGGATGGTAATTAACAGCATGTTTGAGTCACTTTTTGCTCTCCCAAATAATTTTCAACAAAGTTTTTGTGATGAGCTTTGAGAGCATAAATTAAATAGGTTTCATAACTAAATGAACTTTTTTATGTTTCCTGCAGAACAGGTCAGGGAAAGCTCAATTGCTTCTATTTTCAGGATAATACAGGCAATTTTTACAGACGGGACAAAACTACACCAGAATCTATTAAAGAAAAAAAGGCTGCTTTGTGCAAACCCAGCTGCTTGGAACTGTGCCAGCACATATCCTATAAGAATTAATCTTGGTTTTGGGGGGGATGGCGTCTAATTTACTGTTAGACACAATTTTCCATTTCGGAGGCGCACTTAGTACACAAGGCTCTCTTAATGGAGCATGGCAAGTCAAGTCAGCCACTGAAAAATGAATACCATAAAGCATCTCCTTGAAAACTTTTGCTCACTTTGGAAGAAGCGATCAGGGAAGTTTCTCCTGAGCCTCTTGCTCTTCTGGGAAGTGAATGCAAGGCTTGGTAAATCCTCTGAACAACTTAGTGTTAAAGAAGGAGATGTAAGGCAAGGGAGCATTCAGCTGTGAAACAGACAATGCCAGAGCCAAAATCTTCGTGCAGAAGGATGTTGACACCTTTCAACCACATAGGAACTGGGAAACAATTGTCTTCTTAAGCTTGAGGTATGCTGCATCGTGTGGCAACAGTGACCTTTGTCCAGAGAGGTTACAACCACTGGCAGGGAAACAGAGGAGACAAGTCTTTGTTGGAAGCATGAGAATCCATTTATTCCCCCCTACCCCGGGCCAGGGAGGGGGTGAGAACAAAGAGGAGTGAAGACGAAGAGAGCAAGCAGGGCCAGGCTCGTGGGTTTTATCAGGTATTCTAGGGGAGGAGTCTTTGGGTTTAGATCAAAGGCAGGAGATCAGATTTCAGCCTCCTCAAAACGACTCCACAGATGTATGGGGTTGTTTATCTAGGCCGGGCTGCTTGTCACATGGTTAGCTTGAAAACGGAACCAAGCAGAGAAGACAAGAGCAAGAGTAAGCGTATCTCAGCACAATCCAGCTGAAAGCCTTGCATTGAAAGGCAGGTTTCCAGCGCTAGCCACAGAGAAAGAATTGCATTTCTAGGAGTGGAGAGAGCAAGGGGAACCCTGGAAGATGAGCTCGTCCTCATGCATTTATCTCAGGAACCTACGGGAGTGGAGGCAGACTGGCAGCTGAGGCTGGTGCTGTCACCCCTCTCTAGCCAGAGGGACAGAGTGGGTCCAGTGAAACCAAGCCAACAGTGCAGTGACCACCAGGCAAGTCCATGTGGTGACCAGCAGGTGCAAGGCTGTCACCGAGACACACAAAGCAGCCACACGCAGACGAGGTTTTGCAGAGCAGAGGTTTCTCCGTCCAGCCCAAAAGCTGAAATCCCGGCGGAGAGAGAGCCTCTTTGTTTTATTTCTTACTTTTTATACATTTGTGGGTCTAGCAGAAGATTGGCTTCTGGGGTTTTTCACCCCTCAGCCAAGTGGCTAAACCAACTGTCAGTTACAATTGTTTTCAGGTTAGAAATATGCAAACAAAGGACAGAGAATGAAAAACAAAGGATTTGTTTATGTTACATCTGTGGGAAAAGGTAGAAAACTGCTCTTAATATTGTACAATAACTTAAAAGATCTGACTCCATTTAAGAAAATCAAAAGGCTCAGAAAAACCAGGGTAACACAAGGCCAGGCACAGCATGTATGCAATATGGCAAATGAGCATCTACAGCTCAGACAAGGACAGATTTTCTCCAGGGGAAGGGAGAATATGAACATATGAAAGCTTCTGTTGGGAGATGACAGTGAAATGTACAGCTGCTGAGGATCACGTAGGAGGACAGGAGGGGAGTTTGCACTAAATATATAATAATTCTGTATCCTTTTCTGTTCTTTGAAAATGCAGAAACTGAGGATTTTTTTTCCCTCTTGCGTGCCATTTTTCACACCAATATAGTGTTCTTTTGGGAAAAATTCAAGACAAACTATAAAAGGAACTTGAAAGTTCACCATTGTTTCAAACACTTCCTCATTGTCTGTACTTTTAAAACTGGCTTGAAAAATCAAACCTCCAGTTTGTTTTGACTGGTCTCTGCCTGATATCATCTTATGGGATTTTTGCCATATGCTAAGTCTAATGAAGATAATGATCTTTTTCCTCAAATCCTTGCAGACATGTCCCCCATCACTGGGGACAATATCAGCAACCAGCTTGTCACTCAGGCCTGCAAATACCCTGTCAGACTCAGCTTTGAAGTTTTGTGCAGTTTCTACAGGACACAGCCTTCTCTCTTCCACCCACAGATGACAGGTTCATACAAGATCTCATGTCACACCTGGAGTCATGCCCTGAATCTGGGCTGTGCTTGCTGGTTGCAATTTTGCCATACATGCAGCCATTCATATTATCACTGTGGGGATGGGGCAACCCTGGGTGTAGGGACAGACTAGGGGACAAGGGGATGGACAGCAGTGTGGAGGAAAGGGGCCTGGGGGTCCTGGTCCATGGCAAGTTGAATATGATTCATGGTGCCCTGGTAGCCAGGAGGGCCAGGTGTGTCCTGGGGGGCACCAGGCACAGCACAGCCAGGCAGGCAAGGAGGGGATTGTCCTGCTCTGCTCTGTGCTGGGGCAGCCTCACCTCCAGTGCTGGGGGCAGTTCTGGGTGCCACAATAAAAGAAAAGATATAAAGCTCTTAGAGAATTTCCAAAAGAGAGCTATGAACATGGGGGAAGAGAGGAAGCCTTATGAGGAGTGGCTGAGGTCACTTGGTCTGTTCAGCCTGCAAGAGATTGTGGAGAGACCTCACTGCAGCCTGCAGTTTCCTCATGAGCAGGCACTGATCTCTTTGTCATGATCAACCACGGCATCTGAGGGAATGGCATAAAGCTTTGTCAGGAGGGGTTTAGCTTAGATCCTACAAGGCTCCTCACTGTGAGAGTGGTTGGGCACTGGAATAGGCTCCTCAGGGAAGTGGTCACAGCTCCAAGCCTGAGAGAGTTCAAGAAGCATTTGGACAATGCTCTCAGGCATGACATCCCAGTGATTCTTGGGGCTGTCCTGTGCAGGGCCAGGAGTTGGACTCGATGATCCCTTCCGATGCGTGATATTCTATGATTCTGTGAAACTAGCAAAGTTTATGACCACAGCATCTCTCTTTCTGGTAGCTTTCAATTCCCAAACACACCAACTGCCAACATTGTCTTTTCTTTCAAGAACTTTATGGCAGGTCTCTGTGGAGAATCCTTCATATGTTGGTGCCAAAACCAACAGGCTCTGAACTGCTCATTGCCAGAGTAGAAATGGTGTCACTACCACTGCGCTATAGTTTTCCCTGAGGATCACCTCTTATACAGGTCCATAGATAGCCCTAATTTTGTATTGTTCAAAAATAATAATGGAAAGTAAATTTTTTGGAGAACATGTAATTTCTGTAGTATGATTAAAAAGATGTGAAGGAGTATACAACTGTCAACTTCTGGTTTGGTTTCTTTTTTAACTCTAACTCTACAAATGAGGTATCAAGCAGAGGCCAGTCAAAACAAATAAGCCAGTTTAAAAACTAAGTTAAAATAGAAAATACCCACAAGCTAGGTGGAATCCAGTCCATAATATGCATTAAATCCTACATGGAAAGTAGAAATATAAATTAATCAATTTTTGTGGTTAATAAATGCTAAGTATAATGTGCTAGAATATTCCCACCACTTATGATAAATTTTCAGCTAAATCTTTAAGATGTGATTATCAGCCTTTTGCTCTGTACTCAGCATTGAGACAAGTACTGGCAGATTTGCCCCTTTTATTTTTAAAGTAGCTGCCAGACATGAGATTTCTTTGACAAACAGAAAAAATGCTTTGAGTTTGCAAGATTAATTTCTTAAGAGAAAGTTAACATGTGGCAGTGCAGTGGTGTGTTGGAACTACAAATCATTATATCCCAAGTGGAATTTTACAAATAATCAAATAGCAGCATTGTTTCAAGCAAAGGGAAAAGGTGACTGAGATTTATAAAGTTAACTTGTTCTTGTGATGCCTTGGTATTTTGCTGCATGTGTAGGAGGATTTGCAAATTCAGACAACAGCAGCCCAAATGGCAGAGCCTTGCCCAGAGCTGAATGAACCATTGAGAACATTCCTTTGAATAATAGCTTTTTAATACAACGTGAAATTCAGTAAACATATTATTTGCTGAGAGCATTTAACAGACTGTCTGGTTCTAGAGGGAGTAAAATCTGAAAGGCAGCTACAGTGCAACCAGTGATTTTAGAGAAATGTGCCATAAAGGTTATCCTGCATATTAATCAACAAGCTCTCAGTCTGATGTCAGATGGAGGCTGAGTGCTTTGGCAAAGCACCAAGAGAGTATTATTTTCTGGGATAAAACCCCCATAATCTTTACATGCTGCAGGTACCGCGTCATACATTTCTTGCTCGCTAGCTCCTGCTGTTTCTCTGCAACAACTTCATGTCCTTGTGCACATCAGTGTTTGAATTTTCCCATATGCATCAATCTTCTCGATGTTTATTAAGCTCTGTAGTGTAATGGCAATGAGTTTCAGGGTTACAGTTCATGGCAGTTTTTAAGCGTGAAGCCTTTTAAGGAACAATGTGTCCTGTGAGCTCCAAGTAGGAGTTTGTACCTGGCAGGCATCACTCATTGTATTTTCCTTTGCAACATGTTTTTCTCCTCTTTGAATAAAGGGTTCAGATCTTCTTGCTGCCCTTTCTTGTCTTGGTTTTGGTCAAGATATGATCAGAGCAGCTACATTTTTCCTGTCAAGCAGCCATGAAGGCTGAGAGCTCAGAGATGGAAATGTGACAGTTTTAAGCATGCAGAGGGGCTACAGGCACCCTTTACATTTTCCACAACTGAGGTGTCTGAACCCCAGGATTTTCTCTGTAAAAATTAATTTGCATGTAAAATAATGCATTAAAAAATATGAAAATTAACTATTAGCTTCCATGCTGTGGCCCCTTGCCTTCTGCACCCCAACAACTGTGTATGTTTCATTTTTTTCCAAGACTTTTCTTTCCCCCTAACCAAAAGATCTGGAAATATGCTTTAAAAAGAGGAAAAAACGCGTCTCCCTTTCCCTAGATTCTGTTGTTGCAAATTGGGAAATACCACCCAAAAGGGCAAAACTAATACTACAACTGTCAGCTCCGGCAGCATCCTTGCTGCATGTGACTGGCAAATTTGCTTTTCCTTCTGCAACGCAGTGTACTGAGATGGCAGCATTCTCATGGCACTTGTGGGGCCAGAAAGGGAGTGCCGGCCCGGGGATTTTAATGGTGATATTGCGACACTCAGTGCAGCTGTTGGACTGCACGGTGAGGAGAAAAATTTCCATCGAATTTCTGCGGGGGGGGGTGCGAGTGGGAACATTTAAACCTCGTGTTTAGCTCCCAGATGCACAAACCACATGTCTGAGCTGACATACAGGGAAGCATTGTTCATCAGTTAAAAATTGGCATCTGTTACTTCCTCCCTTTGGGCCAAACTGGGAACCACATTGTGACTCCTTAGGTGCTCTGGCAACAAAATTACTTATTGCCCCACACAGAAGAATTAGTTATTAGTACAAAGGGAAGGACTGCGCAATACAACAGAAATGTGTAGTACCAAATGCAGGGGGATGAGATAGGTGACAGGAGACACACAGGAGATGGCTTTGAACTGGATCTGATTAAGTAAAGGATGTACCACTGCACATAGCGCTGCCAGACTCATTCGTGTCCTTTTAATTTTTTTTTGTTTTCCCTGATCTTTAATAAATATTGGAAAAAGTGCAGAACAAAATGAAAACTACAGAGTTCTGTTGATGTTTACAAGACTTCAGCTGGACTGTGGTCAGAGCAGTTGCTTTGCTTTTGCTAGTATTATTTCCCAGGCTGACTTTCCCATGTAAACCACAGCTGTGAGCAGGTGGCAGTGTGTGTTCATGTGTGCTTTTTGTAGGGGAATGGCCTCTCTTTGGATCTTGTGCATTTTTTTCATGTTCAGCTGAAAACATAATTTACAATGGCAGACAGATATAAACAAGAATTTCACAAGATGAAAGCAAAATACATTGTCCAAAACTCCTAGTGTTTTGGTTTCTTGGTTTCTTTTCCTAGTTATACTTGATATTTAAGTGTACTTTACAATGAAATACATGTTTAGAAAAGAGGTCAGTCTGGGTGAATACATAAGCTAATTTCTTTTTCTTCAGATGAAAGTGGATTTTTTTTTTTTTTCTTTTTTTTTTAAATTTGGAAAAAGGTCAAGCCTCTCTCCCCCATTGCTACATTTTTTTTTCCATGGAGAATAGACTTGATTGTTCTCCAAACATTGTTTCCTGTTCTTCACAGAAGGGAAATGTTTATTCCTTGTTCCTAATAATCAGACATACTGCAATGACTTGCTCACAGGGAAGAAAAAATTACAGGAAAGTTAAGACTGATGATTAATGTTTTCTTTAGGCTGAAATTTTAAAACCAGTAGAGCAGTGGCTGCTACAGTGAAATACATATGATACATTGGGAAGCCCGGATAAGCTGAAGGATGTATATCACATGCAAAAGAAGCATACACAGCATACACAGAGGCATTTATTTGCCTGAGAAAATGGAGAGAAGCATTTTCTCTGTCACTGTTCATCCAAGCAGGCACAGTCCTTTTGGTGCCTGTAAGAAGGGTATGAATGCAAAATTGAAAGGCCATCAGACCAACGCCATTCACTTAATTGCTGTCGTTGGGTTTGATTGAGATGATCACAGTGCATCACTCAAATGGTAGTTTAATATGTCTCAGCAGATATTTTAAGCTGCTGTTTAGGCAAGATCTATTGGGGTGAATGTTTCAGGATGTTCCTGAAGCCATAGCTATTCCCAATGCATTAGGCCTCGGAAAACCAGGCTTTTGCCTGCAAGAGAGGCTTTGTCAGTTATACCGGCATAATTATGCCTGGAGCCAAGGTGCACAGCTGTGCATACTAAAACTCCTCCTGGAGTGACATAGGGTAAGCCAAAGCAAAATACAGCAGTTACTGCCACAAGCCACATGGTTTTCCTGCCTTAATTTTTCAACATAAAGTCATGTACTGAAAAGATTTTCCCACAGAGTCAAGACTAAATCTTTCATTTTAACTTTTCCACATCTATAGATCTTGCTTGATTACATAACCTATTAGTTGTTTTCTGAATAAAATAAATGTATTAGCATTTATTAATCCCTTCAGTGACCTACAGTTGCTCACAATACTTTTGCTTCAAGAGACATTAATTTTTCTAGTGCAAATGGTGGGGTGCTGATATTCCAGAATTAGTTCCCAATCTCTGAATGTCCTTCTGAGTCAGGGAAACTATCTCTCTCTCTCTCTCTAACATATATATATATACACACACACACATGTATATATACACACATATGTATACATACATATATGAATCTCCACAATTTTTTTCTACTCAACTCCTTATTTCCTACTGTCCATACTTATATGGAGCAGTGCTTCTCCCCCCCCCCAAAAAGAAGTCTCATTTTCTGAATCTCATTCTCCTTCAGGCTGCTCATCTGGAACATTCACTTCCCTTTTCTGCAGTGGGTTTTGAGTAAGTGTTGTTACTATCCTAAAGTACAGCTCATCAGTTGCTATTGAGGGCATAGGGAAAGAATAGCAAGTCTGTTGTTTAAACTTTAGGAATTTTTTGCCACAGATCCTAAATATCTCAAGAACAAATTCAGAGATAATACATTTAGAGTGAAGTGTAATCCTGTTCTTCAAAGTCCTTGTTCTGAGAATTTCTCCATCAGTTTTTCCCTTTTGAAAACTGTCAGGAAAATTAGGAGATAATGTATATGTGCTTTATGTTCTTCCCAGATGTTTGTATTCTATTCTATTAATTTAATGCTAATTCTCAAATGTAATGGATTTTTAATGAGGGATCTAAATTAAGATATAAAATAAAACAAATTAATTAAAATGTAAATGAGTATTGGAAGCAATGAAAACAGCAATGAAGCTGCACAGAGAATCTAAGACTAAAAAGTGTCAACAGAAAATGATACTATGTGGCAAAGAATTAGGCTGATGTATTTCAAAAAGTTATGAATTTTTAAAATCAAATCTCTGAAGGAAAAGGGGATTTTGTCTGTATAAATAGGAAGAAAATAATTATGTTAATGACAAGTGGAGGAAAAAGACTTAAATCTGGGGAGGGAGGACACCAAAATCTAACTGAGTCTGAAGAACACTATGGCTTCTATTAAATATAGTTACAAATGGCGCATTTATCAGAATTCCAGCTGATAAAACAAGATGGGGCCTGTGTTTTTTGATGTTGATTTAATTCCACCTAACTTAAAGAATCACACTGAGTTCAGTGCACTACGTTATAGGGAAGGCATTGATAAACTGGAAAAGCTCCAGAAAAGCAGCAAAACTGAGTGGAGAGCTAGGGTGTGGAGTATGAGAAAGAAAAGATATAAAACAAGCCCAGAGCAGGATTCCTTAGCTGTAATGAGAACAAAATAAGTGGTCTCATCCTGTGATATCTGGGAGACGATGAGCCTATATGCACCTAAGAATGTAACTGGGAAGAACAGGATGGTACCAATTGTTGTTGTGGAGCAGATAATAAAAAAAGCCCCTGACACTGCAAGTCAGAGCTTTTTGAGTCATGGCACACCTACCACATTAGTTTGGTATGTGACAGAAACTAGCCCCTGGTCTCAGTTTCTGCCACCACCTAACCCAAGCTGTGGCAGGAGCCAGCTCTGGCCTCTTCCAAGTAGCAAAGCTATGGCTGGCAGCTAAGTCACAGTATTTCCAGGCTTTTGTGTCCCATACATGCATGTCCAGGTGGAGGCAGGCAGCTCCCCTGTGGCACACATCCCAATGCCAACCCCTGCCTTCTTCCAGCACAGGATCCTTGGGCAGGAAACTTGCGCTCAGAGCAAGAATTGCAGTAGAGGAGGACATGGAGCTGTGACTCTAATCAGTGAATGTTCATTACAAATTTCAGTATTGGTTCCTATCTCTAGATTGTACAGCAGGGTAGGGGAAAATAGACACCACTTTCCTTCCTGCACAACGGCATGGTTAGGTACAGACTCAGAGTGGGCTTAGATGCTCCTGCAGCTGTGGACACCATTTCTGGCAAGAGCTGTAGGTCATGTGAGCAAAAGGTAAACCCTAAGTTTTCATAAAACAGATCTAAATCTGTTACAGAGATGATAGATGGACTATGTATATATTTAATCTCTAACTGCTGTGATTGTTATAATATCAACATCCAGGATTTTACACATCAATATTTGCTATTATTTAATGTTTTGGGATTGCCTCAAGTTTGGTAGTAAAAGAAAACTGGTTGTAATCCGAGACATTCGAGAGTTGTACTGTGCATGGAGCTGGATGTGTTTTGAGCCTTAGGGAGAACCCCAACATAAATTATAAAGGCAGTGGTTAGGATGAGGACAGCAGCACGCGAGTTAAGTGAATTGAAAATATGTGACCAATCTTAAACCAGCAGCATTTCAGCCTGAGCTGAAATAATCATGTGAAATTTTAGTGCCATGTTTTCTCATACTAAAAAGGTGATGCTTTGTGTAAGCAGCTGTGAATGTCTGAAATCCCTTCTAAGCCATGAGAAATAATTAGATCAGTTGACTCAGATACAACAGTGCTATTATTCACTGAATGGACTTACTTGTGACACTGGAAAGGTCTCAATTTGTATAGGTTTATGAGGCTGTAAATGAGACTGTCTTAAAAGATGCAACAGCTCTGAAAATGCCAAGTAATGGGTCAGAATCTGGTGATCAAATGTAATGTGAGGATTTGATGATCAACAAGCACCCGCATCCTATTCCTTTAGGATTTTGCTTCCTGTATGCTTCCATCTGGCCTGAATGCAGCTCAGTGGAGAGCCCTAAATCCTGCTGGTTCTGTGTTTATAGCAGCATAACCCTTGATTCAGAGCCTTTGATAGCTCCCCTCTGGCTGCCACACACCACACACGTGCAGGAGATACACACCAGCTGTGCACTCGAGCTGGCAGGGACTAAAGGCTAATGAGACTTTGTGTAGCTCCCAATTCTCACATCAATGAAGTGCTCCAGCAGCTCCTGCCAGGTTCAGCTGTGTCTTGCTGTGAAACAATCCTTTAGTGCACTCCCCTTCCAGCATCCTCTGCCTCCTTTTCTGTGCCCAGCTAGTCCAGACAAGTGGCTGAAGGGTTAGGTGCACTTGTATAGGGCGGGCTCTTTGGGAAACTGTGGTGTGGATGTGGCCTTTGATTCAAGAAGTCTGTAAATCACTGGTGTTTGGAAAACAGAAGAGTGTACAGGATTGTTTTAGATAGAACTAGTTTATATCTTTTCCTGTACAGGCGATTGAATTTACGGGATTGCATTAAGTGGATATATTTTAAAGAAGTTCTAAAAAGGTAGCAACTCCCTCCAATTTCTCAGAATGCTGATTGAAAAATTTAACTATCTTCTACAGAAGTTTCTAAAAGATTATCATTATAGGACTGAGTTTGGCAAACATATGCTATATTTCTATATAATATCAGCTCAGAAATCTGTTGCACATTTTGCATGTGCTATTTATGGCTGATAGATTTTTTTTTTTCACTTTCTCTGATATGAATTATCTCCCTTATATTGAATAAATGGGCTTTGTCGTAAATGCAATATGTAGCATTGTAGCAACTTCACATTTATCTAATGAAAATATTTTTTTGTGATTCATTGCAAGGTGCTCTGAGAAACTGAAAAACCCTTTTCTTGTTAGTAAGGACAATTTTATAATTCATGTAGATGTGTAAATTTCAACCGGTAGATGTAGGTGGTTGCTGGTGATACCTGTCTGTCTGCTTGTCATGTGTTTTGTATTCATGCAATCCAAATGAGAGTTTTTCTCAGTTTTTCTCTGCTGGGGACTAAAGAACAGAAAATAATGAAGTGTCTGTTGCATATGCCAAAGAAAACTACAGGAATTCTAGTAGCTGCAGGAAGAGGTGAAAGAGGCAGAAGTGACACACAAGAGCCAAGTGTTGTCACTGTTATCATTTGCTTCTGATTAAAGACCTATTTGTCATGACCAATCATTTACTAGATGTTCAAACAAGTGCCTGTCAGGGAATGCTTCACGAGAACAGCAGCAATGAAGTTTTGAAGATAAATGTACATTTTACCTATCCTTCCACAGCTTCTGGAAAATTAATGTCAGTGCTAATGAAGAAAATGTTTCTTGGGATAATAGGAAGTTGCAGAGTTAGAAATGTGGCATTTGTTTATTCTCTGTAGAGAAAAGATCTCTCAGTGCTTTTTCTGTCACTGCAGTTTTTGAGATACTTGGATTTATAAGTCCCTAAGTTCTGAATACCACATACCTAAAATAACTCCCAATCATTAAGGGAAAAATTGTCATGCAAAAAAGAGCTGGAATCTATTTGCTTATGATTTATTTTACTACATGCATGAGACCTTAGACTACTTCCTTTTTCTTACTAGGTAGGTTTTCATAACCTCCTGCAATGGTTCTTTACATAGTTTAGTCCATTGTCTTAGAAGCGAAATGACAGATGGAAATGTATCATAAAAAAGTCACTTAAAGCAACAATGACAAGATCAAAAAAGCAATAATTTTTACTTATCAACATTGAATGAAGATTTAAAAGAATTTCAAATTACCTAATGAATTATATTCTTGGCTTAAGACTGGATGTTTGGGAAACACTTTGTGTGATTGGGTTTTTTTTTTTTTTTTTTTTTCCATAGTTGGGGATAGAAACTTTTTTTGGAAAAGGAGAAGCCTAAAATAAACTTCAAAAAATAGAGGGGCCTAAATTAGCATCCTAAATGGTTTTCAGACCCCTAGCTCCATGGCTTCTGTCTCCTTTTATCAAAGCACTCTACAGCTCCGACTGACCCTCTTTTATTTGTCCCCTGGAATTTAAATGTTTCTATGTTTTTCAATGTTTCAAAAATATGACTTCTTAAATTAGAATGCTAAATATGGAGTTATGAGTTCAGTCCTAACTGGACATTAAATACTAACAAAAGAGGAAAGCTGGCTCTACTTCATATCCACACCCAGAAGAAAACATTATATACTAATTATTATGGAGAAACATTTGAAATTATATTGAGAAGAATTTATAATTTTTATGGCAAGTGGTCAAATACTCTTAACCCTTTACAACTGTGAAGACACAGGATTTCCTAATAACTGTTGGAAATGTGCAGAAGTCATAAGGAGTCTTCATAACTTCAGAACTTTTTCAAAAGTCATGGTATCAAGTGAACTTTTTTAGAAATGAAATGTCTTCTGCTCAAACTATGTGTGGCTGCACAGAAAACACAAATCCTTTGTTAGTTGCTGTAATTAAAACAGCTGGAGTATTACAATAGAACATTTGTGTTTAGCAGTGTTTTTCAAAGCTGTTAACAAAAAACTTGCTGCAGTCTTCTGGCATGCACAGAAATGAGACTATTATGTCAGTATGTCAATTCCTTCCCTTTCAATTCTAGGTCCTTTCATGGAAAATGCTAGTACTTGCTGAATTCCTCAGCTAACGGCAAATAAGAATTCCAGTTTCTAAATGCTTATTTTTAATTTTACTGCTGTTAACAAAGGTAGTCTTTTCAAGTGAACCAAGGGTTATCATGCTCTAGAAAAGACATCTTGAAATTTAACTGCATTGAAATCTTGTGTTTGATTAAGAAAAATTATTAAGTGAGATAAATTGAAAGATCTGCTGTGGGACTGGGTGGTAGATGCTGGAGATAGGGTTCTGTCTACCAGACAGCTCTGGGTGCAGTGCTGACAGCCCTAGGCAGAGAAGTCCTAGGACAAAGTGAGAAAAAGCACCTGTAACTTTGAAATCTGTAATCACCTGTGGAGAAAGCTCTGTTTTCCCCCAGTTTCTTCAGTTTAACAGGGTTTTCCAAAACATTAGGGTGTTTAGTATCCCTTGGCTTTTTAATGAGATGATATTTCTCCCCCAACCAGTTCTTCATATAACTGAACAAAGTAGCTACTTCCCCTGCTCCGCTCCTATGAATAGCAAGTTATTTTTGTTAGTCTGAGCTAACAAAAGTGGAAATAGCATTTAATGTTAGTAAATATTTTTAGAGCAGGTCAAGCGAGGATCCAGTGACTTTATAAACATTTATTAGTCATTTCTTATCTATATCCACTCTTGGAGTATGCTTCCTATTTTTCTTACTTGCTTTCTAAAAGCCACTTAGACTTTCTGTTATCATCCTGATGCAACCTCCAGGTAATCTGCAGGAGGAACAGCAAAATAATGCTACTTTTAGGAAAGACTTGAATTTCAAGTTGAAAAAAAAAAAAAAAATCTTTTGTTTTCTAGGTTTTGACCATAACAAAGAATTCAGTGTATGAGATAAAAATGTTTAATGCTCTCAGAGGGCAACTCTGAATGTCACTCTTCCTTGGCCTTTATCAGGCTATATAAGCATTGCAGCATGTGAAAGGAATGATCAGTGCACAAAGCACACTTTATCAATTATATCTATGAGAAAATGAGGATGGACAGAGGAGTAGGAATTTGCCTAGTAACTTAAATCCATATTGAATTCAGTCAGGCAGAGAGCTACATCTGTTCAAGTGAGCCTGGAAGTGAATGAACTGACCATTTCTCATCCTTCTCTCTCTCCATCTTGCAAAGTACAGTACCCAGCTGCAGGTAACTGGCAAAATAAAGCACTTTTTTGGTTTTATTCCCTTTTTTGTGCATTTCATTTGCTACATGTACTACATCGCTTAATTTACCATAATGATTTTGAAGATCACTTCCTCCTAAACAAGGAGGATCTAGACTTCCCTGATGATCAGAACACTTACTAAGGTAGGATTACTTTCATTTTGTTTAAATTTCTGTAATTAAAGATAGTCCAAGTTAGGAAAAACCAGAAAACTCAAGTCATTGAATGATTATAATGATTATTTCTGACACATAAATTAGAAATAACTTTGTTGAATTAGTTGTAGTTATGCAATTTCCATAACATCTCAGAATTCTGTAGGAGTGGACAATTTGGAGTAGAATTTTTTAGCAGACAAAGTTTTAAAACTCCTCTCTTTGACAGGGGTAAAATTAAGGAATGGGCCCTTTTCCCTGATAGTCACATAAGAATTTGCCAAAATAGAGTGATAGAACAGAAAATTCCAATGCAGGGGAAAAAAAAAAAAAAAAAAAAAAAAGCCAGCCAAAAAACCCCACCACCCCTCCTGGAAATAAGCTGTGAAATTTATTATTAATGTTATTTTCAAATCTGTGTTGCATGAAAATGATTTTTTTCAAACTCTATCAAAGGTTCACCTTGGAAATGTGGATCAGAGACAAATATTATTCGTCAACTCTGTTCTCATTTCCTTACCATTTTTCTTGTAAATGAGCCCATCAGATTGTCTCCTTGGTTTTGAATTTTTTATTATTTTAATATTTGTCTGAATAGGTGATAAACTCTCTGATATATTTTTATTGGACGCCAAAGAAAGCTTCAGAACTCCTCTCAAGAGAAGATGAAAACATGGAGAGATGGAAACGTGTTTCTGCTTATTTGTGTTGTCTCCATTTGATTATCTGGGACCCTGCGTCTAAAGGATAAGTGATATAGGGCAGTACAATGCCACATAAAATAAAAAATGGTGGCCAGTATTCATATTCACTATTGGAGGTATGAAATTATTATCTACTACCTTAACTGTACCATTATGGTCCACAGTGCATCTTGCTATTAAAACTGTCTCTTTAAGTCACAGCCATGAAAAGTTTTGAGTAGATTCCCTTTTGCTCTTGTACCATATCCTTCTTGCTGCTTCTGTCATTTCTTAGGTATTCACCTTCCACCCCAGTGACTTGTCCCTGCTCCATAATGCTCCTGTTCTTCTCATCCAGGAAAGCTGCTGAGCATGGGAGATTCTTTTCTAATGGTCTCTGGATCCATGTACAAGTGCAGAGACCTTGTAAAAGCTGGAAGGATTTCTTCCTGTATTAAATGCCCTGGGCTTCAGATCTCATGCAGCTTAGGGCTCTGCTCTAGTCACTGCTGTGTGTCGCCATCCTCACCACAAAATTAAGGCTTTTGTGACTTCAGCTTTGAGTCCTACTTATTTGTCAATGTTTTTTAAAACCTGGGATCCATTTTTACCCCTCTATATTTATACCTTCAAATAGCTGATTTAAGAAAAACAGAAATCTACAGCATTTGAAAATAACTGTGTGCTGCTAACCATGCCAGGGCCAGATTGGGGTGAGTACTCAGTATATTGAATGATTCTGAAAAGGTGACATCACATAAAACGTCTGCACTTCTCTGACCCCGACACTGTTATTGCAGATAAAGTTTTAGGACCAAAAATTCATTACCATCATGCTGAATAACCTTGCTGGAGGGCTGCCTTAGGCCAGTTCCATCTTGATCTTTTCTGATGTGTATATTAACAAAACTTTCTATTTTCTACACTGTCAATTATTGGTATTATTATGACTTTTAATAATTACAATAATTATTACAATAATAATAATTATTATTGGTAAGACTTTTGCAGGTACAAACCTACAGTTACAGTCTTAATTCTTTCTTTCAGGACTGAATTAAGCATACAAATCAAGGTACTTCATCAGAGCAAACATAACAGAAAAGTTTTCTTAGTTTCCTGATCTGACATATTTAAATTCCAGTTGGTGAATAAATTCAGCTTTGAGTGGTGTTCCCCAAGTGTATCTCTATCATTTATATAAGTGAAGGTCTTCTGAAGATGCCCAACTGGAAGCCTCTTAGATATTTAGCTAGTTTAGCAACCATTTGATAAATGTCAAAGGGTGAAGACAGCAACTCAGTCAGCAGGGCAGAGAGCCAACAGGGCAGAACAGAAAACAATGTAAAACTTGTAACCCCTGAGTACCCTCTCCAGATAGACATTCTTCCCTTTCATGTGTCTGCATCAAATCCAGGAATGCCTTTGGTGTTTTGTGTTCTACCAAAATGTATAATGGCTTGCGGTGCTGACAACCCCAGTCAAAGCTGCATTTAAAAGAAAAAAATATGAGCAACTCTTCATGCACAGATCATATTATGTGTGTAAAAGTATGGAGCATTAAGCAAAGCTCAAAATACAAATGTGTTTCACAAGTCAGACTTCTCCTCTGTGTGCTGGACACATCTGTTATGAATAAGAAGTTTCATAAATCATTGAAGATGGGGAAAAAAAAAAACCCCAAGCATTCTCAGTTCTCTCAGAAAATGCATCTTGTCTCTTTGCATTCAGTTAATGATGTGAATATTCAAAATTCTGTGTCTTTATTGCTGCACTGGTACATACAAACATATGCAGTGGTGCCTGGTGTTTGTGGCTATCAAATTTGTTTAACTCTTGGCATTTGAATTTGATAGAAAAAATTGAAGAAGAGGGAGCGATAATAATGAGACAAAACACTACAGAATTGATACAGACGAGCATTTCTGGCTGTCATTTTCTTACTTTTTTTTTTTTAAGAAGCAGGAGGGGGGAAAAATTGCCAACAAAAAACATGTCAACAGAAGGAGTTGGGTGTTTGACAATTCTAGTGAGGGCCACAGAGGTTACACAAAATTTCCTCTTGCTTTTGCTTTGAGCAATTTTGGAGAATGTGACCCAGCCTGTGAAAAAGATGTGGCCTTTCTGCAGGTATCAGGCAGTATATCAGGCTTCACAAGTCCTGTGTCCATTTCGTGAAAACAAGCTTATCTAAAGATGGGAATTTTGTCTTCCTGCTTTTTCATTAATTCATTCAATAAGTGTCAGAGAAATCATCCATTTCTTTCTAAAAGAACTACATTTCATTCACTCATCCCATAACTGAGTAGAAGAATAAAGCCATGATATTTTTGGTTAAATTATGACATGCCATAGATTCAAAACCAGTAACTCTACCTTGTAACAGTCTGTTTTCCTGAGATATTACGGAATTACTAAGATAATACTGAAATAAAAATCCTGGATAGGATTTTTTGCTTGAAACTGGCTTCTAAAAATTAATTGATCTTTTTCTTTTTGTATGCAGCTCTGTTAAAAAACCCAAATGGACGAAGAGGGAAAACTTGAATTTGGAAAAGTTCATTATACAAATACTGGCCTAAGAGATATTGGTATGTTGTATTATAACAATTCTATGCATGCAGCCCACAGATCAGGCTTCAGAAGTTGCTAGCAATCACATTTTTTTCAGACATTGAATGTAGAAGAAATACCTGGATGCATTTATCCAGGCTCAACTATTCATATGCTGTGCAGGACTCAGTCCCGTAACACCTAAAAGTAACATACACTTGGTGCAATCAGTGTTGTGAAGGGATTTGTAAAAAGAAAGTCTCAGAGCATGGCGACAGTGGAAGCTCTCTAGCTGCTGATAGTAAACTCTCAACGCTGAACACCATTCAATAGATATACACATTAGAAAGCCTTTTACAACTGCTTCAAAATAAAAGTTCTTTTATATACACTCTTTAGAGAAATGTGAAAATACAGAAAATTGCAAGGTGGCCTCTAAAGAAGTAATCAAAGCATACCAGTGTTGTCTTCTGGTAATTTAAAGGTAAGGTTAAAGTACACGTTTTTATTTCCCCAAATTCCTTAAATGACTTGATACCTCTTGTTTGAGGCTGAGATTGACGCAATGCCAGTAATGTGCTCGTTTATCTCAGCTGAAGAAACAAAAATTGGCGGCTAAAGGTGTTTTGCTCTATAGCCGTGGGCGCCTCTAATCAAAGACGTATCAAAATGTTTTTCAGCTTCCTGAGTGCACAACAGAGAATGGAAACATCTATTATTCTGAAGACAGCAGTGAAAGCACAGTAGCAGATTTGACAAATTTAGAAAGAGAACTACACCACATTGTTTGAATTTTCAAGTGAGAGCTGTTGGACACCAATTAGTTTACAAATTCATGGAAAAATAAAATTACTACCTGTTCCTACTAATAATAAGCTACATTTTGAATTTCCCATATTGAGTAATACAATGAGATATTATGGATTATGAAATAATTTTTTCCACCTCAAAGAGATGCGTAATGCTGGCATTGTGATTATATAAATTTTTAACTCATATACTGAGTATTTGTCGACTTCTTCCCTTTACAGACTTTTACACCAAGAATCATTCTGGTGAAAACCATACTTGGAAAGAGCCAACTGATCTTTAACATTTTGATAATGATAGAAAAAAGAGTTTCTATGTCTTGAACATAAGCATACTGAGATGACTATTAACTTTAATAAAATACAAGCTGTGGATTCCATTATTAGAGTGAAGGAGTCATTAATCTTATATTTATGTTCTGCAGTGTTTGCAAAATAGATAAGAAGGGAGCTTTATCATATCTCCTCACAGGAATTTGGTGAGGTTAGATTCCTCAGCAATGTCTGGGAACTGGCAGAAATCAGGCACGTGGTCAATGTCAGCTCTGTGCTAAATCAGGACTTTGATCAAAGTGCTGTTACTGCAGAACAGAACTCTGTCAGTTCTAGACCAGTAGATCTGCTTGGAAGTGAGCAGCAAGCTAATGTTATGAAATCAATCATTAATTACAAGTTGCAAGGTGTTTTTTTTTTTTTTTTTTTTTTTTTTTGAGGGATATCCAATCAGTTGATAAATTAATTTGGATCGCTTATGGTTGCTATCTACTGCCCTGATTATGAGCACCACTTTACATTTCCTAGCTGTGTGTGGCTGGCAAGATGAGGAAAAGGAGGCATGGTCCAGTAATAGCATCCATACAAAAAGAGCCACACATGCATACACACTCTGGCTTTTCTATTTCATTATTGCTTTTCCATTATCATCCATGATGGTCTTTTAAGAGACACTGAGAAAACACTATGAAAGCAGTTCAGACTATAGAAAGACACCTGTGAAAAATAATATAGAAATTTAATATGAAATTGATCTAGTTTCATTCACTTCTCTGTCCCCTTCACTGCCACCCCCGTAATAGAACTGCTTAAGATTTTACCTGTTTTGGGAAGAAAAAATAACAAAAGTGTGTTTTGTTTAGGAAAATACATAAACAAACAAAAGCTGTATTTTTCTCTCATTGTTATTTATAGCCACTCATGATAGAAGTACTTAAAATAATTTATATTATCTTTTCCCTTCAGCTAGTACATAAGAGCTTCAAGAAATTTCCTCCATTTACCATTGTCAGGCTCAGTGGGAGTCTGAGTTGCTGAGCAACCATTTTTTCTTATTTGATGTAATTTATCTTTTTGACTAATAGAAAGCACTGCTGATGGATTGACCAGAGAAGAAAAAGCAAAAAACCAGAAACTACTAGATACTGAATTGAGCATCTATAATATGAACCAATTTTGACATATAAGTAATGAAAATTCATAAGTAAAAATAACCCCTCCTAATGAATTTTTTATTAAGAGCTTGCCTTTGAAAACAGTGTATTGTTCCATCAGTGTGCTTATGAAGATTTCATAATTGTGCCTTGTCAGGTCAGAACACTGCCTGACAAATGATAATGGAGAAAATCGTGTTGGCATTTACGTGTGCTGAACTCACGCGTGGAATATTGGTGATATTTGCTAATTATATTACAAATGCCTTTAGAGGCCTCCTCAAAGCCTGCTAAGGCACCCTTGAGGAGAGGAGTGGGGAAACTGATGCTGTGTGATCACTGCTATGGGTTAATTCCAGGTATTTGCAGGGGCAAACTGAGCATTTGCCCAGAGAAATTAGCTGTTTTAGTCCTCCCGACTGCTCTGCTTTCTCTAAGCTATGGGAAATCATGAGACTGGAGCATCCTGGATTTTGCAGTGTTTGCATTTTGATGGAGAACCTTCTCATCCAAGAAATTCACAAAAGCAATGACTTTGCAAAAAGGGAAGAACTATTTTGATAGAGACCTGCTCTGGGGAAAACTGTATCCACAATGAAATGCTAAAAATGAATGGATCAAGGAAGTGTTTTTTTTTAAAAAAAAAATTCAGCCTATATGCCCTGTTGATCTGAATCCATGACCCTGCCTCCCAGAGACACAAATTTATGCAGCTGCCAACAGTTTGCTATATTTCTGTCAGCCAGTTCCCAGGGTGTGGCACAGCCTCATTACAGGGCACAGATTTCAGCTCTCAGCTCTGTGGGTTGATGTAACCCCCTTGGGCATGCATAAGGGAGAAAAGATTTAGTTTTGCAAGATCCCAAGACCGTCTATGTTTCGTTACTGATTCCTGGCTGTTGTCACACAACTTAATCATTGACTGTGAGAAACAACCGGGAGGACAAATTTGAAAATAAAATATTTACTTGTGGAACGACAGAATAAGATTCTAAAGAAAGTGTTCTGGTATGGTGGTGACAATTTAAGCTTTTTTTGTACTGAGTGGTGGCCAGAATGACAAGACACAAACTGTCACACACGGAAGGCAAATTACAAACCAACTGTGGTAATTCTTCAATTGGTGTAGTGGCTTGATAAATGCTTCTGTCCTTTACTGTTCATAAGAGTGTGTGTGTATGTACAGAAATTGTTAATAGTCACTGATCAGCCATCTGAAGAGATGTTTTGGACTTGTAATAGGGTTGTTATTCAATGCAAATTAGTCTAATTTGGTGGCAATCCATCAATTTGCATTAATTTTGTTTGAGGGCAAGGCAATTTTCAATCAGTTTAATTTTCTTTTTCTATTTTCTTCTTGCTAGCACATAGAATAACTTCAAGTAGTTTGGTTTTGTTTTTTAAACTAAACACAAACCATTTTGGATAAAAATTTTGCATCTAGATAATTGTGTTTCTGGTGAGTGTAAATTACCAGAACAAGAGATATTACTTAGTGAGCAGGACTGTTCCATGAGTTCTATTACCTAGCATTTTCTACTGTGAAAAGAAACTGAGACAAGGAAATTATATTTTTTTTTTCTCTGAAAAAGGGATTAAGGTATTTGATAATTTTGTTATGCATATTTATCACATGAATTTGGCTATTAGAAGCCAGGCTTCAGGACAGACATGAATATTGCTGAAAAGGATGAAAAATACTTTTTCTTCCGTGTGTTTCAGGATATCTTTAGTAGCTTTCACTTGGATAACCTGCACTAAGCAATAACTGCTTTATTTATTATCACTGAAGATTTAATCTTGAAACTGTTGTATGGAATTAGAGCAGCAGGAATTGAATTTTAATTTTTACTTGCCAAACTAGTAAGCAGGAATAGAAATCGGCTTGTCACTGTGGGCAAGTCCACTTCCTCAACAAATAGTAATTATTAAGAAAGCAAAGACTACTCCTGTCACATATGGTGACACTTAGTCATTTTTTTAATGGAATTAAGTCTGTGGGCTAGAGAGGAAAAATGCTGAACTTCTCTAATAACTAAAAATATCATGTCCTTAACATATACAAAAATACCGTGACACTGAAGAGAATATTCAGCTTAAGAAAACAGAAACCATATTAATCATTCATATCCCTCCTGAGGAAGCTCTGCAGTTCACACCAGAGTCAAGCCCAAAATAGTACCGACAATGGAAATGGACACCAGTCACTTTTTCCCTTGAGCATACAAAGGATCTGAATGCCACATAAAGCAGGGCACCGAAAATGTAAACTACAACCACGGGATTTTGTGAGCTTTCATCTATTCTTGTTCTGCTCTTGGCAAAGCTTTAAAGAAAGGTTAACTTATATCTGCATTTATGTGTGGGTAAATAGGAAAAATGTGCAGTGATGCTGATAGCATAATTTGAAATAAATTTAAGTGCATCTTATCAGTAAAATACCCTTGGTTTTGCTTATTTTGGAGTGGCAAAGGTACAGGGTCTTCCTGCTGGTGCTTTAATCTTTTCCAGCGGCCAGTATGGAGTCCTGTTTGAAAAGGGTTAATCACTTGCTAAAGCCTTGTATATGCACATTTCTATCGTCATGCATTGCAGTCTTTATTCACTGTACAGAATCCAGAGATAAAGGTTAAGCTTCAGAGGAATATGTGATGTGATCCACAGGAATTTAATGGTCACAAGTGCTTTCTCAGATCATCCTTTCTTGGGGCACTAAAACTGTAAACAGCCCCTGAGAGTACTCAAGCCTGTTGTTGGCAGCTCCTTCACGGGATGTGTTCTTACAGCTGCCCTGGGAACAAACTGTAGCCTACAATTCACCAAACTATTCTCTTTATTCTCCAAACATTACTGTGCTAAGAATTATTGGTACCCCACTGATACCAGTGAATGAACCTGAAATTTCAAGGGCACTTGAAAGAGTATTTCCTTTCTGACGTAGGCTCTCAGATCTTGGAAAACAGGGATAATACTGCATTAGACACAAGCAACTGAGTGTTATGGAAGTTATCTGTGAGGCAGTACAGGTTTTCATTCATCCTTCAGCCTTATCTCAAATATGCTTTGTTGTCAGCAAGACAGCAGAAGGATACTGAGGTTAGGAATATCCCACTTCCATGAAATTTGTTGTGTGTGGTTCCCAGCAAGCAAACACAATAGACTGGAGAAAGCACAAATGCATTGCTGAGAATTAATCTGAATTAGGTCACTAAAAAGAATTTTTAACATCTGAGGTTGAAATGATGTTTTATGCTGCACGATGGAAGTTGGCAAATCATAAAGGAGCCTGTGTTACTAAAAACTGTGTTGCCCAAGAAAACAATAGACTGTTTAAATGCTCATGTGGATTTAAGCCATGCTTTTACTGGATAGTACCAAAGAATAAAAAGGTCTCCAAGCAGAAATCACACTTTTGATAATAAATGTAACTTCCCAAGAAAGATTAATTTAAGACTATTGATTACTGAACCCCTCTTCTAATTACAAAAATACCCCAACTAAAAAGACAGTTACCTTGAAAATCAGAAAAGAAAGATGGGCATCTGATATAAATTCTCATGTATATTTTAAAAGCTGTTGTGAAAACAGGTAGTGCTGAAGGAGAAATCTCTTTAAAATTCTTGCTAAAGAATAATATTTTTGTTTAAATAAAAAGGAAGAAGGCTTTGTTTTGAATTTTGAATGTGTTCCTTGTTCACACTAAGCAGTTTGGCTCTGGCCAGCATGGCAATCACCTACAGAAATGCTTGCTTAAAAATGCTGTTACCAATATCAAAATATTTCAAAAGGAATAAATTTTATTGACTATTTAAAATTCACGTAAAGTTTGGCTTTTCATTAAGTCTGTAGAGCAGAAAAAATTGTAGTCAATAGTCCTCAGCTTGTGTCATTTTCTATTATTGAATAAGAGTAGACAGTAGTTTTAAAATAGCAGAAAATAAATATATAATTAGGCAGTGCATTTCTTAGCTGTTTGAGGCCTTCTTGCACATTTCCATGACACAATGTCTGCAAGTACAATGGCATAATGCCCACTGGGGAAAAGACTGGAATGCTATTTGTTCCCAAAACTGCATTTCCTTGTAAGGAAAAAAGTTGTAGCTTGGCAAAGAGTTTCCAACCTTTCACTGCGTTTTCAGATAAAATCAAGGTTGTCTTTTTGATTTTTTAAATTATTATTATTTTTTTTTTATGTCAGAGGATTAGGGAGGGAGAAGTAAATGTCCTTCTATGTCTGGTAATGCAGAGCACCAAGGAGATTCCTCCTTTCACAAGTCTGAAAAAGTTCATTCCTAATGGTTAATAAACAAGCCATGTCAAGAGTTATTTCTTAATTTATATAAATAGTTACATATTTAAACCTAACAATTGCTTCAAGGCCTCCTAATAAAATGCTTCCTGAAGCTGCATTGGTACAGTGTAATGCTGAGCTTCAATGATAAGAGAAGGCATACAGTCTACTGCTGGGTGCTGCTCTATAAATGTTTACAGGATAATAAACACCAGACTTAATTGCATGCTCTGACAAAATATTTATTAAATTCACTGCAGCTGACTGGTATTGCTTCCAGCAATTCCAGAAATGGCCTTGTAGGAAAGAGCTGAAAAATTTTATACTACGTTGATTGATACTGCCTCTGAATTTAGATCTAAAGTAACTGTTCAAGCATTTGTTAAATGCTTGACATTATACTCCTTGCAGGAGAAAGCCAGAGCATAACATGAAGCATCATCTGGTTTGTAGGTTAGGATTTTCAGTAGTGTTTCTTAAGCAAAAAAGAATTTAGCTAGACTTCTTTTGAAACAGCCTCCCCCTTTTCATAACTCCTCTTTTTATGGCAAAGAGAAGATTTTAGCTACGGATAAGATTCCAGCGAAGAGGAAGGAAAAATGATGGAAAATGGTTCACGATTTAAAAGCAACAGCAGGTCAAAAAAACAGAAGCAGAGGGAGATTAACCCAAGGCAGCAGTGCTAAAAAGCAAATTGAAAACCAATAATGAACAGAAGGTCGGAAAATAAATTTAGGAGAAAGTGTTCTGACCATTAATTAAGGGTAAGGTCTCAGCTGTCAGAGAGAGGGATTATGATATTCCTGTAAAGCAAGAAAATAAACGATGGGGCTCACACCTCATCTCCTGCCTCAAGTGTTGTTCTTGCTGTACGCTCTTTCATCCTGTGTAAGCACGCAATATTTTCAGACTTTGTAAGTCAGCTAAATAGTCTCCATTTTTGCATGAAGAGAAAACATTAAACAAATGACTGAGATGGAATTAGAATCAGCTAGACACAGAAGCCTGTGAAAACCTGGCACTTCCTTAGATGTACCTGTCATCCCTGTCAAAAGCTGGCCTGAGCCTTGTCCAGGGCACACCTTGGGCAGTGTAGTGCTGCAGTAGGCTGCAGAGGGTGTGTGCTCTACATCTAAGGTCAACCTGTATAGATTTGAAAGATTTCCGTGGAAATTGGGAGTTTGCATGATCTTTCAGTGCTGCCTCAATATCTGCCTGTACACTACCACACAGAAACCATCCTCGTGAAGCAAGCAGGTAGAAAGTTCTCAAACATCTCTACAAATGCTCAATCCTATACCTTACATGTCCTTAGTTTACAGCTGCATGATGTAAAAATAGCCCTTGAAAAGTTTGCCTAATGAATTGGTTCAGTGAACGAACACTTCACAAAGAAACATGCAAACCCTTTATTACCCATTTTTACTAATAAAGGGAAAACAAATCTTTAGGAAACATCTGGCTTCCCAGAATCTGTAGGAAGTCTATGGTTAACTCCCTCTGCAGCAGCATAAGAGGTATTTGTTAGCTTAAATAGCAGTATTTTTAATTAAGCACTAGACATCATCCTGCTCAGGGAAATTGCATTGGCAGATAAGACACTCCTGAAAAATGGACATGTTTACTCAGGGGGCCTAAAGCTGCTGCAGATGGGAACAGAGGGTGTTAAACCCGTGTGACGACACTGAGCAGGGTGAGCTGAGTACAGTACAGCTAAACTCCAAAACAACATACAACCCAAACTACCGCCTCTGTTTACAGCTAAGACTTTACAAAGACAACATCTGAACTCAGTCCTATGCAATTATATATCATTAATACAAAATTAGGTACAGGTGTGTGGGGGGGAGAAGGGTTGGGATGCTGAAAAGGGGCATTTTCTGATTTTCATCCAGAAAGCAGCACCAGCAAAACTCTGACTTCAAATTGCATTTCAGAAGCTTGAGGAAGACGCCGACTTTTTGGCAAGACAGTCTTTTCTATCAGCTGAACCAGGGAAGAAGTTCCAGAAGTCCTTTCACAGCTGGAAGGCTACCTACAGCTGTTCCATTCCAGCCAGACCTCAGAAAGAACCCGGTTCTAAGATGTTTGCTGCCATCTAGTGCCTTTATTTCTGTTTCTAACCCCTGGAAAAACGGCCACCATCGCTCACAAAACACTTCAGAGGTTAAAATGGGTATCAGTAAACTATTCTTCAGCTGTCACTGCAGAGAAACACAAACTAATGATGATTTCCATAATTCAGGGCTTGCTTGGTGTAGAACCAGGATGAAAGGTCGTTTTAAGTGGTAACAGCAGGGCCCTGCTAATGAGTCTTGGTTTATTTCAGCACAGTAACAAAAAAAAAAACACCAAAAAAAAGTACACTGGAAAGGGGAATTAGAACTTACGGTTCAATTTAAGCTTTTAATATGGCTATGTGGAAAAAACCCCTCCCATAAACAAACACCTAAAACCACTGCCTATCAGCCCAATTGAAATGAAGGTGTCTTGCCACAAAATATTGCTTCAATGTAACCCCCTAATATTGTTATTTTGGTCAAACAACTTTCCCTGTGTTCCCCAGGTTCAGTATTTAGCAGCTACCAAGTCTTTTATGAACATGTATCAACAACCATTTCTGGAGAGTGAAAACACTCAAATGTGTGGAAGAGCATGCTTTCCAACTTTGGACAGGTATTTGTCTTGGGTCCCTACTTCAGAGGATGCAGTTGAGACATTTAGTGAAATGATAAAAAACCACTGGGGTTTTTTTAGGTGAAGGAAGTATATCTGACCTCATTTCTAGGAGTATTAGACTGCCTTTGCATATATGAGTCCAATGAATATAATTTTACAGTTACTGCAACAGTAAATTCAGTAACAGCTTTCCTGTTACACTATAAGATCAGAATCTATGGCCATAATTTATAATTCAACTTTTTCTATTTTTAGAAGTACATGAGAATTCCTAAATCCTTTCAAAGTCTTGAGGTTTTTTTTTTTTTTAAAGTCTTGTTATGGCAATTCTTAAATCTAATCTGAAAATACTTCAGACATTTGTAAATTTAGCAATACACACTATAACTATCAATAGTGCTAAGCTGTAAAATAACTTGGGCTAAGAATCTTTCTGTAAGTATTTTTAGTATCTAATAGAATGCTTGATAATACAAGGCAGGAAGATTTCTGAAGAATAACTGAAATAATCTCTGTTTGTATTGGCTGTTGATGAAGTGAGCATGAGAATCTGTGCCTGCCATGGTGCCACAGTATATATGGAATTACAATAAACATAAGAAGTCATAACAGCCTTCAAAGATCAGTCAGGGACAGAAGGTGTTTGAAAAAGATGGTATTCAAGAAGAATTTTTGCAAGAGAAAAATAACTGCCCCCAGGTGTCTATTTGTGACACAGGAGGGTGTACATGAACCCTGTCAGGCTATGGTTAATGGGTGCTACAACTTCAGCATTTCTCTTCAGCTGAGACCAGTAATCAACAAATGCTGGTATGGAGCAACTTTTCTTTGATGGGCTAATAAGGTGTGCAGTCACAGTATTTTATACAGAAGAGCCATGAAAACGATTCTGTTGACCATATCAGACTCATATAGCTAGGGTAAACTGAGTAATAAAAACAGTCTTGCTGAATTGGAGTAATTTGTCCTAAATCAAATGATTGCTGTTACATTACATTATTAATGAAATTAGTGTCTGTTCTTACTTAGTGCATGTTAATGTAGATTTACAATTAGAGGTTAATTGTTCATATTATGGACTTCTATTTTTGTAAGTCAAAGCTGTTCTAGAATAATGACATGCAGAAATACAAATCACATTAATTGGCATTCATTTGGCAATGATAAGGGTTTTTAAAATGGTAGTCCTTTTCTCTGTATTTCAACTGATCATCTAACAGATCAGGTAACTTTTACACAAATTTTATGGTGTGGTTAAGGTCAATAACTACTGAGAGCAATATTCACTAATGCAGTTGTAGCCTTATTTCCCTTTAAGAAGCATTTCTAAATCTTGCACACACTTCATGTATGCTTCTGAATCTTTATTGTCCAGGGCTTTGTGAAAGGCTTTAGCTTGTCAATTTAACCTCAAAATTTTGAGATCATACCATAGCACTGGGCCAGCCCTGCTAGTCCATGGATTTTATCTTAACACAATATGCAACTGACATATGAGCATACCATTTATTTGTACTCCTATTCAAGCTCATTTGAAACATGTGGAATAATATTATATTTTTGGGTCAGCCTTTCCTACTGAGATCTGTACAACTTCTATTTGTGCCTCACTAACAGTATTGAATGAGGGCCTGGAGTGCTATATACGTCTAAACTTATCCTTGCAGATTTGGATTAGAGCAGGCTTTGCTTTAAGTTGCTCAGGGACCTTGCTGCTTCACAGAGTATGTGCAGACAAAGTTATGTGAAGGATAAGAGTACTTTAAAACCATAGCCAGAGCAGACTCTGTAAATGTCTGTCAAGTCTGTCAAGATTAAGCATCGCTGTACACAGAATCATCATGGTGAGGACACACCTTTAGAGAGAGAGTAGTATTTTGGGGAAAGTAAGGCAATCCAGATGGTCCTGTTAAAGGTCAGATTCTACAGCTTTTCTTGATGTATAAACATGAAAAAGATGAAGCACCAGTTTTGAGAGCCTTTCTAGTGTAAATACTATCTAAATACTTTACATTCTGATTCTCAAGCATCTGCTCCTAAACAGATATGAACACCAACATGCCCCTTTCTGTTAGCATCTCTGCTAGTGTGTCTAGAATGTCTGAAAAAAGATCTCTGAAAGCACAAATACTTCTTCCTAGGATGAGATTCACACTTAAAGGCTGGGAAAAAAGGTCTCCCAATTCCAAAACCTGCCACTATTTGTTATCAATACCCAACTTCTCATTTCTGCTTTCAATTTCTGTGGTAGATCATTGCAGGGAAAAAAGTAATTTTTAAATCTTTCTTTGAAATGCTATGCTATTACATTAGTTGGTCATAATACTACAAAATTGCCAATCCAAAAGTAGGGGGAGATTGAAGATCATAACTTGAAAGTGCAAAGCATTCGAGGGGCTCCTTTATCCTTTCTATCTTTCCCATGAGAACAGGTAGTTATTTTCATCTGACTTCCTTCTGTCTTTGTGTATAACTCTTTCTCCGCACACAACCCAACCCCAAGCCTTTTTCCTTCATTTGTCTGACCTCATTTACCAGATTGCTGCATATTTACCCACAAGGGTTCGAATGAATCAGAGGTTTGTCAGATTTACAGTGGTCAGTCAGGTACTTCCCATCTGCAATAGAGTGAGAAAAATGTGGGAGGGACACTGCTCTCTCTGTACTATTTATACAACTCTTAGTTCCCCTGGCAACTTCTCTAAAAAGAATGACTTCTTGACTTGAAAAATGCATAGATGAGAGGATGCTGGGATGATTCTCCCCATTAAACACAATTTATCAGAATATATCATTTTTGTTATCAGTTCTTACTGCGACTTGTTGGAAGCCTGAAACCAAACTACTTTAGTCTGTTGAAAATACCACCCTAAGCTTTTTGAATCTAACCAGGTGCTTGTTTGGGGCTGTCTTGGATGTGCGGATTCTCTAGTTTATATTTAGGAAAGCACTTGGTGCCGTTTCTTAAACCTCGCACTGGAGATATACTATGGCAAAACTGTAACTGTAACTCACACAGAAAAACCAACTTCGAGTCACTCTGTGCCTTAAATCAGGCTATTTCATTAAAATAGCCCACAACACTGAGTATTTGGAAAAACTTTACTGCTTCAAAAATAATTCTTGAACTACAGCAGTAAGCACCTGCTAGTGCTTTTGTTGAGAGGAGCATTCTAATCCATTTAAGAATATGATTCACTGAGGTCATAGTCACCCACCTCCAGAATATTATTTATTGCAAAAAGAGATAACCCGGGGAAGAAAGCCCATTGCAGGCTGGGGGTTAGAGCCCTGTGGCAGCCATATGCCCAGGTGAGAGAGACAGTCACAGCCTGCTTTTGTGGCTCTGGTGCAGGTGGATTCCTGGACCCATCTTCTGGCGCAGGTTTCGAGCCAGGAGGCAGCTTTATGGCTGTAGTTCCTCCAGCTGGATCAGGGTGACAGAGGGCACAGGGAAGGGGCAACCAGGTATAGCTGCTGCCTTTACACTTTGGAACCCAAACAAGAATCATCTGAAACGCTGTGAAACGTTCAGTCTTACAGTTAGATATAAAATGGTGTCTGCGTGTTGGATTCCTGATAATGGAAGCCAAAATGTTTTCTCTGAGCACTGGAGGGCACTGCAGCACTGAGCAAGAAATGTGCTTCAAAGCAACGTTCCAGAAAATAATAGTTTTCAGAAAGGAGGAGGGGCTGGGGGGGGATCTGAAGGCAGCAGAGCACCAATCATTCATTACCAATCTGGCACACTCCGTTTCCTTTCAGCTGGAAGTGTTACAACTTTATATAGCCCTGCAAAGGGCTGGGCAAACCTCTACCTAGGCAGGCTCCGTAGACTCAGCTATGTGCCTAATGTTCCCCTTTTAAGTATGCCCATTTTCATTCAGCACTTGAATTGATTTTTAAAATGTATTACAGAATGTCTGAGATGTTAGTGAACAAAATACACAGTTAACCCCGCCCACCCAAAATATAGGGCCAGGTAGACAAGAACAGGGTTCTTAGTTTTGCACTTTCAGTGTGTTAATCAATTTGTCCACAATATAAGCCTCAATTAGACCATTCTTTCATTAGCTCAAAAATGTTTTCCTAAAAGCCAGGATTAGCTGTCACACTATATTTTTATTACTTCTCCAGATAACTCTTTTAGCTCTTTATGAGCAGCTCCATCTCTCTGCATTTAGGGGGAGGAGAGAATCTCATTAGGAGGTGATAGTTCTCTCCTATTTAAGAAAGCCAACAAAATAACAGAAAACAAAAACTATTCTCTGTGGTAGGAAAAGGGTTGTTTAAGGGCATATTTAAAAATTTTTAAGAAAAATTCTTCCCCTGAATCTCAAAAGTAGATCAGACACACAGTGCACAGGTGTGATGAATTTAAATGGTCAGAGCATGTATCAAAAGCGTAGTTCCTTACTGTTTTTCTCCCACTCTCAGCACTCACACTTCTTTGTCATCACGATAGCCACAGCACTCGAGAGCACCTCTTTCAAAACTTCAGGGGGCCTCAAGTATCAGTACCTTGTTACCTGGAATACCTTTTCTACATCACAGTCCAATATTATTTAAAAAGTCTTTCATACCTTTGGTAAGTTGCAGTCCTATGAACAACCCCACAGAGCTCTGTCTTTCTCCCCTTCTTCTCTCTTCATTTCTAACTCGCTGTCTCCTGTCCCTTCCTCCTCGCAGCACAGCCAGCAGACTCCAGCTGACTGACCACTCCACCAACTCACTCTTTTATCACCCATAGCTGTGAGGGCAAGGCTGTCCCCACTCTTTGGTAATTAACACAGCTGCAATATATCAGGGGCAAGAGTGCCTTCAGCACTATGTCTGTTCTCCCACACTTCTCAACTCCAGCTGACAATTATCTTCCATCACTTTGAAACACTGACATTCTGTAACTTGCTCCGTAAGTCTTGGCAGCATCTTAATTATCTCACACTATGGTTCTGTCCTGTCATCCTCCATTTTGTTGGAAGGCCTCCTGATCCTTTTGCTTGCCGGTCTCCTAATCCTTCAATCACATCTCAAGCCACTTTGGTTTTATCTGTGATCACCTCCCCCCTCTTACATACATTTTCCTCTTTGCTATAGGTTTCCTCAAGGTCAGAACTTTCTTCCACTTAGTTTGGGAGATGCCTGGCTGCAGTCCCTTCCTTAATAGCTCTGCTGAGATCTCTCATCAGTTAATAAGGATGGGAAGCTTGACAGCAAGGGGAGTAATTACTGTGAGAGGAGTTAGTCTGGGGTGCGAAACAGGCAGATAGATCTCCCAGGGTTTCTGTGAAATTGCTCACAAACTCCAATTTCATCCGAAGTAGCAAGATCAGTTTTTACCTCCCAGGCTGCAACAACCTCAGGGCATGCACATCACCAGTTCCTGGGTCTCTGTCTCAGGGTGGCAAGCAATGATTTTACTGAGCAGAATGCGTTGCTGCCTTGTGAGAATAAAAGGATGGCAAATGCAATTCCTTAGAGCAGAGTGCTGGATTCCAGAGCCTGGAATGAGATATCGGGAAATCAATGCAATTGTCTTACAAGCCTATGATCTTTACTTCCACCATGCTGGGCTATGTACCAAGTAAAGAAAGCAGAGTTAGGAATGCTTTAAGCTGGTGACAAAGACCAAACCAAGCTATTTCTCTGGCTGTAAATCTCCTTCTGTGACAGGTTTCAGTAATATAAGCTGGTTAGGCAGAACTGAACATGAAAAGAAAGTGAAATGGCTATTTTGTTTCAGTTATATTTATATCAATGTGAATAAAAAATATATATTTTAAGCTGCAAAAAGTTATTTATCCGTATAAATAAAGCTTTCAAAAATATCAGTGGGAGTTCTCTACTTGAACCTCATCCCAACAGGGTTTAGTATCTCTGTTTCTTACAGTTGCTTACTTTTATTATGGAATTGGGTGTCTTTCCAGCCTATAGTAATAAAAAGAAAAAAGTGTACCCAAGCTTATAAATTGAAGTAAAACCACATTTCTTGCTGTCTACTAATGTCTGTGCTAATCGTTGCTGAGAGGAGAGAAACAGGAGAAAAAGCCAGAGCTATTTTTGTGCTTGGCATCACCAATTCTGCCTTGTGATAACATTATGCTGGAACCATTCATTCATTCATTGCCCAGTCAAACTTGTTTAGATTAAAAAGGTCAATTAAAAGCACAGAATAAAGATTTCCTTGTTCTGAAGCGAAGAGATGTAGGAGCTGGAAAATAGGAAGTTCTGCTCACATGAAATTCAGCTTCCAAGAAGATGGCAAGTCTATATATTGTACTACAAACTGAAGAATTTATTCTGACATAATCTTGATATAAAATTAGGCAGTTTTTCATGTTAAAACTTGTTTAACTGTTCTGTTAAAAAAGACCTATGCCACCCTTCTTCATACTAGGGTGGATAACCTAATGCTGCAAGGGATGGAAAGCGCAGGAGATCTGTCCTTCAGGATGGCGCTGCTCCTCACACGCATGTAAGCATGACAGAAGAGGGAGAAGACTGTGCCTTGCTTCCACCCCTGAAATATGCTGTGGCAAATGCAATTTGACAGTGCAAGTTTCCCCTTTAGAGCAAGACAGACCTAAGGATTATAAATGGTGCTACGGACTGTTTTTTTGTAGGTAGCTGCTTGATTTTTATGACATCGGCTCATTTCCTGCCCGGGAGAATGTCATGTCTGTACCACAAGGCAGTTCCCCCTCTGTCAGATACCTAAGGTAGCTCCAAATTGTCTGATTGTCTGTGCTGGTGAGTACAAATGCTCAGATGGGGTGATTGCCTTCTCTTTAGTCTCCTTGAGGGGTCAGGTTAATCAATCTTTTCAGTCTGATTATTGTACCCGTTTCTGGAGATGGTTTATTTGCTACTAAGCTGAACATTTCTTTTTCACTTTGTTGATGCAGACTTCTTTTGAAGGATCTGAAAAATGTTTCCAATTCAAAATAATGCAAATGTACATGAAATATTAGTAATTGTTTTCAACTCATAGTGTTAATGCTGCAGATAGCATAAGAAGCTGATTTGATTATGCCCAGTGTTATTCAGCAAGGGAAGTGCATTCACTCAATGTTGCTAGGCTACCAGCCTTATTTACAGATAGTCAGAACCTTCCAGGGCACAGAGAGCTGAAAAGCTTCAAGAGCAGGAAGAAAAGGAGATAATAAATGGCACCGATGATGCATTAGAATTCATTTTAATGCGTGTTTTACTGTGGGGGCCCAGGGAGGGAACATCCAAGGAGCAAACACCTCAGCACTTAACTAACCCATCACACTGCAAGCAGGGAGAGCAAGAGGGAAAGAAACCACTGGCACTGCACAGGAGTTAAGTCACTTGTCAAATTTAAGACAGGTTTTTGATTTCGGAAGTCAGCAGCTAAAAAGTAAGCCACCAAGAATGTATATAAGAACAAGAAGATGCACTTATAGAGTAGGTTAAAAATTCACTGTTAATACATGCCTAGTTCATCTAGCCTAATGAAATTGGGTCTTATTTGCATTTTGTTTTCACTGTTTCAGTGAGACACAAATCTGTCCTGGGGCACCCCTTGTTTAGCAATGTGGCTACCCAAAAAAGAAGCCTTGCCTCCAACACACCTCGCGCAGCTCATTTTGGAGGCTTGAAAAGTGATGGCGCTGCTGCAGCTACAAAGCAAACCTGCCTTATCAGCACCTTACAGCGCCTTGTCTCTTGTCCCCAGGCTCCTTCACCAGCTTTGCCTTTGCTTCCTTAGGAAGAGTGACCCAGCTGAGTTCCCTCACCCGCAGCACTGTCCCACAGTCTGGATATGGCAGCAGAACCACGGGTTGCAGCACGGTCCACTGACAGCCCCAGAAGAGCAGAAGGAGTGGGACGTGCCCAGGCTCCAGCTGGGAGGTGCCCAAGAGGGACCAGAGACAAGTCCACAAGCTCCCAGCAGCACATGCCTGCAGCCCAGATCTGGAGGCAGAGCTGGAGCCACCCACATGGGCGCCATGGCTTAGGGAACAGAAAAGGGTCTCATTTGTGGAATATGGCCTTGTCAAGTATGGGGCAGAAAACAGATTTTTCACAAAATAGCTAAAGTTATGCCCTGTGAAAACCAAGTATCTGCATCTCCCCGAGAAATCACTTGCACAAATGTGACAGCTTCTGCCTCAGACCTAATGGAAACACGACTCTCTTGAAATTGCTACTGGGAGGTATGTAAAGGTACATATGTTTGCACACCAGCCACCTTGATGAAAAAATCCCACAGGTATGCAAGAATGGCTTCTTCCAGCTGAAGGAAGAGGGGAGAAATGGTGAAATGCTGCAGCTGGGGTGCTAACCATGGTGCTCCTGTAAGCCTGATGACCAAAACTTGCTGAACACTGTGAGTCATATGAGGCTGTACCTCCCCTGGCTGGGCTGGCTCATGTCAGCGTGAATCAGTGCTGGAGAGGCGAGAGCATCTCGGCTGAGGAAAAGAGCACATTAAAAAACAAAGAGAGAAACGGGTAAAATGTGTTTACAGCCTGCTCTGTTGGTTTGCAGCTGGCATGCACTAACATCCATCACTTAAATGTTTAAGGCTCTATTACTCAAGCAGAGGAATGGCAGTAGCTGCAGGCACAGAAGCAAATTTTACTCCATTAACCCTCAAATACCACCTGGAGTAACTTCTCATCTTCTCCTGAGTTCCTTTATTTTATCCTGCTATGACAGAGGACAGAGCTTTACTCATCTAATTCAGACACAGTGGGTAAGAGGAAAAGAGGCAAAATATGTAGGTAATAGCAAATGCAGGGAACCTGTTAATGCCTTCCAGCTCACAAGGAAGGAGCAGTGAGGCTGTGCATCCTTGAGAGGCTCCCACAAACACCCAGCAGCCTCTGAATTGTGGCTGGTCACGGCCCATTACGCAGTTCTGAGCTCAGCAGCCTGATCTTTCTTGGCTTCTGAGCTTCTCTCAGCTCATGGTGCCCAGGTAATTGCTGGCATCCACCTTCTCTGCCAGGGGAGGAATCCAGCAGTGTGTCTGCTGGTTTATCTCCCCCTGCTGCCCTCCAGCTACGGAGTTGTTGTCTCAGGTCACCTTCTGCAAGGAGATGCACAGACACCAGCTGGGATGGGAGTGAAGGGCTGCTCCTTCTCCTCAGGGTCCTCACCCTGCAGTGCCTCGAGCCTGTCAGTGGAGCTTAGGTGGCTCCACTGGGGGTCACTTTGCTCTACCCTGTGAGTTATTCTAGGGGGCCTCATCCCTTCTGTGCACAGCATGGAAGCTGTAAGTGCACACTGAGGAGCACTGGAAGGTACTGCAACCTTCCAGACTCAGATTAAAAATCCTTTTTTTTTAAAACGTGCTACTAATCCCTTCAAGCACCTTTGGTGTTTGAAGAGCTTGAATTAGTGAATTTTGGAGATGATTTTCATCTCATCTGTCTCAACACAGACCTTAATTTCTCTGTCTGTTTTTACTGTAGTGACTAATAGAACCTCCTGGCAATGAACGTGGATGTTTCCATAGATACACATTCTCCTCTCTCATTCCCCCTTATGCAGGTCTAATGCTTGACAGTGGAGGGAAATAGCTTGGGGGAAACCTACATGGAATCTTTGGGAGCTATGTGGAAACTCTGCTGCATTGCATTTATTAGGTCATCAAAATATATATAATCCGTAATAAAATATTTGGGAAGGAAATTAATGTATCCGCTGTTAAATATGGTTGAATGTCCCCAAAGAATCTCAGCTTCCATGATGAGTGAGTCCTTGAGATTTTTAAATTTTTTTTTGCACTCTAACATATGACTGAATGTTTTAGCTATGAGAGAAAAATTACCAAAGAGGAGGATTTTAAATTTATTAAGAAGAATTGAGTTGTAAATTATCTGCTGATCTCAGTGTGATTGCATGATTGGAAGTTTATTACTTCCTAAGCCACTTTTTACATAAAATATAGAAATTTTACATCACAACTCCTTTTATTTGACCTTAGTTTCAAATTTCCTTTAAAAAGTAACTTCTCATTTCCTTTAAGATAACTTCTAATTTTCTTAAGTTGCAAAATAGGGAAAAAACTAAAACCCCCTCTCCTGTTGCTGAAATTTAAGTTTCTTTTGTTTGTAGTCAAACTTTTAAGAGAGGGGCTGTTTTCTCTTGATTAAGAAGAGTAAAATAATCAATTAAATCAGGTTTTGATCAAACACAAAACAACTAATAGGCCTAATACATACGGAGGGAAACATTTTGCCTGGATAAAGAATAAAAATGCTTTTAGTTGTGAGTGAATGTGAGCTGGGAATTCTTTGATACCCTGAAACACTTAGGTGAGTTACTCATTTATGTACCTTCTAGTCTCAGGCCCTTTGTTCTCTACAATCCATATTCTTGTTGCATCCACTGCTTATCTGATTCCTGCAACACACCCTGTCTTTGGACTGAAAATATCAACAGGGCACTGTGAAAAGATAATGAGATTTAGTGCACTAAACCCGAAATGTGAATATTTCCTAGGCGTCCTTTCAGTAATTAGGACACAGTGTTGAAGAAGTGGAAGAAGACAACTTTGGCTATTCCAATGCCTTTTTGGAGCAAGAGAAAACAAACCCTATTTGTAGCAGTTGTTCAATGCAGTTTGAAATAATTTCAGACTCTCAGCTTTCAGTTCTCATGTGAACCTACAGTTTTGATGTTTCTGGTTTTAACAATGTTTTACCAGATATTTTTGTTTTGTTTTGTTTCCCTAGGCCTAGCACAGATAAACTATTGGAGTGAGAGAAGAAATTAAGGACCTGCAGAAATCCTAGAAACCAGATAAGATTCTATAGTTATTTTAGTGAAAGCTTTTATTCCTAGTTTGTGTAATTTTTTTTTTTTCAAGCTGCATCTGGAATAATTTTCTAGGAAAGAGATTCCTTTTCCCACTCAGTCCATTTTCTTTTAAGATTATTATTTTTGCTTTGTGCTATTTTGGAAAATTAATAAGATGCAAGTAGGCTACCCTTATCTGAAGTAGTTTTATAAGTAGGACAAAGTCTGAATCTCTTAGCACAAACTTGGACAAAAGTAAAGATCCTATTTTTTTTTTTTTTTTTTTTTTTTTTTTTAAGTCTTACAGCTGTTGGTGTTATGTAACAACACAAAACATGGCTAAATTTAAACACAACTTCAAATAAAACAGGTAGCATTAATTCTTTTGTACCTCACCTGATTTTAAAATAAACACTTGTGAGGCTCAATTCTTTATTTTCTTGGTTTTTTAATCCCTGATATTTTTTCTGAAGTCCTCAGCTTTGCAGCACACATGCAAATATTGGAACTGACTTTTGCATTGCAACAACAGAGGTGTCTTATTAAAAGCAGGCTGTCTTATGGTGTCAATTCCACTCTGCCTCTGTTCAGAAAGAGCAAGTGCACAGATCAGATGCACAGTTGTACAGGTACACGAGGGTGAGGACAGCAAGATGTTAATTGAATTTTTAACTCCAGAGGATATTTGGGCTGTAGTTTCTGGATGCAGTCAACCTCATCAGGTTAGGTCCCTTGCCTGTCCTCCCTCGACAGTTCTCCTGCTCAGTCTGATGTCTCACTAGAGATATCAATCCGTTCTGTAAGAGAGAAACCCTCTTATTTTCAGTATGCTTCTGTTATTGCTCTGAGCTACAACAGAGTAGAGCCCTGGGCTTTAGCTTGTCCCATTTTTTCCCACTACCTTGAGCCAGTGATTCACAACATCTTTGCTGTCAAAAAGCCACAGTTTTTAGTGGGAAAGCAAGAGACACAACTGGGTCGAAAGGAGGAGAGGTGATTTAAACAAAGGACTATGACATAGCTCCATCTGTGCAGTCAGCTGTCACATGTGGCCTCCTGGATGGGAGCTAAAAGTGTGCTAATAGGCTGCAACCATTCTAAAGTGTACAAACAGCAAATGCTTCTTTTGATGTACGACTTGCAAAATAATGTAGCAGCCTTAAAAATGCCAGAACAAGACAAAGAGAAGTTATATGTAAATTATGAGGAGAAAGTACTGAAGGGACGTGGAGAGAACCTTAAAGGAAAAAAGGAGGTGGCAGATTTGTCAGCCACTGAAGTTGCAGATGACTGGGAAACATAAAATCAAAAAAGGTTAATTAATTCTTGTAAGTATTATCTAGAATTTAATTTGATTATCTTATTATTTTTCTCTTTTGCAATCTTGTCTTCAGGAACCCTGCAATTTGCTAAAGGAGGGAGCATTTAAGCCTGTCAGATTTCAGGTGCAGCCAAATGAAAATGGATATACTAGAGGTATGTACTACCCCAGGGCTTCAAAGTCAAGCAAAGTGTTCTGTTTGGATATTTCTGGGCCCTGAGATGTGTTTTGGGAATTTGGGAACTGCTGCACATGTCCTGCCTTGACCAAAGGACAAGTTTTGTACCTCTGGACGTTATGTCATTGTAAACTTTCTTTGCTGGGTGTAAAACAGAACTGATTTCTGCAGGAACGCAGCAAATGGAAATTGCCTTATAAGAAATGTTTTTAAAAACAAATTAAACATTTCTCTGGGTAACCACAACCTGTGTGGTTTGGCATGGTAAGTGGTTTAGGTCATGCAACCTTGTGTATGTCCACATTGTACTGTCAGCAGAGGTAATGAGCTCTCTCGTGTGCTAGACATAAAACAGACTCCACTCTCTGAAGTGAGCTGAAATGTCATATTTAATCATGATCATTCAAGAGCTTTACATGAGAACTGCCAAAACATGTGGGGGTCTCTAGAATATGACATACTCTCTTTTGAGGTATAATGATGAATTAAAATATTTTATAGGAACACAAAATCATTAAAGTTGGAAAAGACCTGCAAGGTCATTGAGTCCAGCTTTTGACTGAACACCATAATTTCAACTAAATCAGAGCACTAAGTGCCATGTCCAGTTGTTTCCTGAACACTTCCAGAGATGATGACTCCACCACCTGTACAGCCCATTCCAATGCCTAACCCCACTCCGGTGAAGAAATTCTTCCTAGCATCCAACGTAAACCTCCCCCGTTGCTGCTTGAGGCTGTGTCCTCTCACCCTATCATTTGCTGCCTGAGAGAAAAGGCCAAGCCCCACCTGGTTACCACCTCATTTCAGGCAGTTGTAGGGAGTGATAAGGTCCCACCTAGGCTTCCTTTTCTCCAGGCTAAACAACTCCAGATCCTTTAGCTGTTTCTTAAAGCTTTACTCTCTAGACACTTCACCAGCTCCACTGCCCCTCTCCGTACATGCTCCAGCACCTCAATGTCCTTCTTGAAGTGGGGGGCCTAGGACTAGACACAGTACATGATGTATGGCAAAATATATTAAAGGTTAGGAGAGAAAAAATATCATTGCCTCCAGAAGATATCTAAAGATAGCTTTGTTTGTTTAATTTTTCAAGAGACGTTATCTTGTTTGATATTTGCTCAGCCACGAGAACAGTGCTAAGAAGTGCTTAGGATATAGCATACACTTCTTAGTAAGAGGAAGCTACAGCTGATTTGGCAAGATTAGTGTCTGAATCTGAGATGTAAAATTGCTGCTAATGTGCTACACAATCTATCTTGTGCATGCACCACCAATAGTAGAACTGCATGCAGAATAGGCTTCAAAAAGCTATTCAAATGGCTCATATTTATCAAGTAGAATTTTTGACAGCTATTAAAACAGCTAAACTGCATTTTTAGAAGAGATTACATTTTATTTAGATTTTATTTAGCTGTTTTCTTATGCAAGTAAACAAGTATTATATTGCCAGGGTTGCTTAACCATCCCTCCAGTGATAGAATGATTTATGAAAATCTATGATTTGGGCAAGATCTTGCAAAGGTTTGTGGCATCTCATGCTTACTAAAAAGAAAAGACTGATATATTTTTCAGCACTGTACAAAAATATGTTTTAGTACTCTGCTACTGAAATGCCCTTAAAGTGGTCGCAATGGCATGGCTATGCTGTATAACTGTGAACATGGAAATTGATTATATCAGGCAATGGAATTTTGCCTCAGACTACTCCAGGGAAAAAAAAAAAAGAAAAAAGAAAAAAGAAAAAAGAAAAAAGAAAAAAGAAAAAAGAAAAAAGAAAAAAGAAAAAAAAAAAAAGTCCTTAAACTCATGAAGTTCACTCTGATGCAGAAAGTAATATATATGTAAGTGAACTACCAATTAATCATTCAAAGAAAGCTCTATACATGGGCATAGGGAATGATGGCAAATTATCCTAATCAGAAACTGGATAGGCTGAAATTTGTATGGCATAACACAGAACGTAGACTAAAAAATTTGGGCAGCCTGGAAACACTTCTTTGCACTCCTTATGTTTCATAAATTATTTAATCATAAAGCAGTAACTTACTGGGCTGGATTTGGCAGTTTTGAATTTTATCCATGGTCAAAATATCTTCTGCACTCTACTTCAAGAGAATGAAGTATTCTAATAATTGAATAATCTTTAAAACAGGCTAGTAATTTAAAACCAGTTAGTAATAGTGGAGCTCTCCTCCATGATATCAGGTCTTTTTTTTTTTTTTTTTTTAGAAAATGACATTATAAGGAAGAAAAAGTTGTTAATAAGTTTTTTTTTTCCTGACAAAAGGAAATCTTAAAGGCTGCTGCTATATTTTCAACTGTATTATGTGTATTTAGAGAAAAATAGAGAAAAATACATGGAAAACAGACCAAAGTTCTTTATATGACAATGCAAATAGTAAAGAATAAAGATAGAATATGCAACAAAACATCAGGAAAATGCCAATGTGGTTTCTTTCTGCAGAGCACAGTGGCAGCTACAAGAAGCCCTTCTTTCTGATCCTGATCTTTGCTTCTCTCTTTACAGCTATCCTTTCACTTTGACTTCTGAAAACCAGAAACCTTTTCCTACATTAACTGTGGCATAATGGTAAGCAAGGGAGATCTGTCCTCTTAGATTAGAAACAGCCCTGAAGGAATGCAGCTACCATCTGATGCTCAGCAACACTCAAACTTCTCCAGTCCACAGCACAGAAGGAAATTGTCACTAGCTGCCAGAAAAAGATCAGGTTTTGTTCTCTGCAGCATGACCTGGTTGCAATTGTGAAGTTTGACCAATATGAAAAAATATAGAGTGTATTTCTTTCTCAGTTGAGCAACGTGTGCAAAAATAGACTTGACAACAGGGTATGTCCAGAGATATCTATTATTTTATTTTCTATCCTTTAATATCATATTTTTGATCAAGAATTTGCATGGCTTCTAGGATCCTTTCACCAAGTTGCTTTTCTGTATTTTGTCTGTCATTACCTCACTAAAGCTTTAGAAGCACTATCAAAAGACACTTGCACAAATTGCTGGTGCCTGTGACAGCATGGGAGTCTTGTGCTGCAGTGGGTTGCCTGCCTGGGTCATGCAGGATGATGTGCAATTACCTAAATGCTCTTTACCTTTCTCTCAAGAAGCAGGGCTTAATCAAAAGTAAACGTGAATTGTCAGTGGTCGATAAGTTGTGCTTTGAGCTGACCTGGTTTTCTTCTGAGTCAAGCTATGTTCATTAAACACTGAATTTTGTTCCATTCCATCTGTCATTTAAAATCTTTGGAGGATTGAAAAGCAGTAGTTTAAAGAAATTTAGGAAAATTTGTTTCAGTGAAATACCATGACCTATGAAGTACACGTTGAATAAGATGGAATAATTTTTTGCCCTGGCCTTAAATGCTGTGAAACTATGAGGCAAATAGCATAAGCAGTCTCACATGGTTGTGTGCATCATGGAAATTGTTGGAGATGTTTCTCCCTGTGTCAGCCTTCATACTTTGGCAACTAAAACCTGTTAACCCAAATCTAGCTTCTATTAAAAATCCACTATACAGATTTTCTAGGCTGACACTTACTGAGAAGAGCTTTAAAATAATTTTTTAATTTAAAATTATGTGATACTTTTCTCATGCCAAAAGATCAGCATGCTATCCAAGTTTTGGAAAACAGTTTAAAAGTTACCTTATTAAATTCCAAGCTGGCAACATGCAAAGGATTTATTTCATTTTTCAATATATGTTTATTCCTCGCATCTCACTTGGTGGCTCTGCTCAGCAAGAATTTTGATTCATGGGATGGGTGGAGGGGATCCCAAGCTAACTTAGGATTGGTTGTGAATCCAAAATGTGCTTGTGAACAAATACAGTACAGTGACTCTAACTCGTGCCTCTGTTAGAAAAAAGGCACTTGAGTGACAGTGTACAGTCGGGTGAGTCTTGTCACAGCCTCTGCATCCACCTGAGCTAGCACCCAGAGGCTGTGATCCTCAAATGGATTTTTCCTTTCTCTTTCACCCTTGAATTGAGCAAATTTCCACAGCAGTTTTCAAACAAAAGAATCTTCCCAGACTGTGTATAAGCATATAATCTATTGTGGCTAAAAAGGAAATTTTAATGTCAGATTCTGGAGGACTAACACAAGCTGAGCATTTTCATGCAAGTAGAAAATTATACAAGTGAAGTCCTCTCTTCCCTTCAGGATACCATAAATTACTACTATTTCTGTACCAGAAATCCAAGTGACAAGTCACACCTTGAAATCGTGTTCAATCTTTCTGCAAACTCTACTGGATAGTTTTGCAGGCAGCATTTTAAATAATGGAAGCTAAGTGTTTGAGTAAAATCAAAAAGTTGCTGTTTCATGTTCTACTTTGTACTCAGGAGCACTGATAACTTAACTGGAGTCAGGTAGGTCTTTACCTCAGCATGACTAGTTTTGCAAAATTTAGAGTTTTCTCAAAAACCTCACCTCCTGAAACTGTAATCGCACAAGAATCTCAGTTTTCTATGTCAGTGCTGGAAAGAGAAAAGAGAAAATATAACGTGAACATATCCCTGGAGGCAATTTCCCATTACTTTCAAATCAGCACGTTATCATTGCCTTTAAAATATTTTTAACAATCCACTTTGTTAACTTTTGCTAATCACTAAACTGTTTGGAAGCTCCACCAGCAGAAGATACGTGCTATGCCGAAGTGTGAACAGCTTTGAATAGTTAGATCAATTGTCTAACCTCAGTATATTCAACTGAAGCCAAGTACAGCTGGAACACAATATATCATCACTAAAATAGTTAGCAATGAAATAATCCCAATAGTTTATGATTTCAGCCAATCTGGAGCTGAAATTCAGCCAGTTGTTGAAAAATCTAGTAACTTATCAGGCCCTTCCGAAAGCAGATTTCTTCCAGTTGGGAAAAAGTCTTCATAAAAGCTGATATGTCTGGGAGGAACACATGGGACCTGTTGATAGTTCCAATCTATTTAAAGCTTTTAGCAACTGGGAACTTCTGCAAATTTCTACTTGTGAGCAGTTGCAACCACAGTTTCCAGAACAGTATTATGTTTGAGAAGCTTGTCTCATGGTGATCCTATTAGTTGTAGGTCCTGAAACTGAGACTGTTTAAAAGAAAATGAATCAAAAGCTTTTAACACTTATTTCCATGACACCATGTAGCAGCTGCATTTCAAGCAGATCAATGCAATCCTTCTTTTTGTATTTTCAGACAGAAGTGCATAAAGCATGCCTTAATGAGGCCACATGCTAAACCGAAGTTAAGCATGCCTTTAAACAAGCTCCAGCCTGTAATGCACATAGTCACCACCTCAGGCCTGGTGTCTCAAGTGAGAGCTAACCACTAGAAAATGGATAGAAACAAGAAAATCACGTGAACTTTCTGTAGCTTGGGTGTCAGAAACCAGACTGCGAGGGAGGAGTCTCTGTCCACTTGAGTCCTGTACCCCGAAATCCTCCCCAAATTTCAGGGCACTGAAATTATTTGGTCCCATAGTGTCTGCTATGATGGGAGCAGCTTTCCTTGGAATACAGAGAAGTTTTGCATCTTCTTTATGCACTGGATCAAATTCCAGAGGATGAAGGTGGGCAATGGCGTACAGATAATGTGTCATAAAGTTGTCTCCATTCTGCCCAGAGCACTTCTATGCTTTTGCTAGATTTCCTAAAAATTAATTAATAATATTATCTTCTAAGCTAAATGGCTATTCTTTCCTTATGTTTGTATCAAAAAATTATGCTCATCTCAGCAGTCAAATATGCTTGTTGTCTACAGAGTCCAAAACAAATATTGTTTTGGACTCTGTAAACAAATAATTTTGAGTCCAGTTCTGGTTTTCTCTAAATAAACAAGAAAGAAAATATCTTTAAGGTAGGTATTGCTTTTATAATATGAAATTTACATATCTATGTGCAATAGCATCAATAAGCTGTGTATTTGTTGTTCTTTTTAAAAACTGCCATGCTGAACAGTCAAAATGTGTTTCAAGTGGAATATTATTTTTCTCAGAATGATGGACTGAAGTTCATCTAATCTAATTTTGCCATCATTTACAGTATAATTTCAATGGAAAGAAAATGACAATCTTCACTCTCACTTTTCTTTCCGAAGATCTTTGTAGGGTTTTTTGGGGTGTTTTTTTGGTTTTGGTGTTGTGTGTGTGGTGTCTTTTTTTTGTTTTGTTTTGTTTTGTTTTGTTTTGTTTTGGGTTTTTTTTTTTTCCTTTTATTTTTCTTTTTTTTCTTTTCTTTTCCTCATTTGATTATTTGTATTTAATAGGGCATTTTACTTCTGAATTTTCTGTTCTGGTATAAATACTGTTGATTAATGCTGGAACACTGCCAGACAAGCTTGCAGTAGAAGGGCTGTGCAATTCCTAAATGTTCTACATAAATATTCCTGACATGGAGCCCTCCCCTCCTCAGCACAACTTCCACTGAAGCTGCTGATCAAGGGAAGCACTGGCCATCTGTGATGTTAATGTCAGAAGTGTATTGCTATGTTTTCTAAGAAATGTAATTATCCTTTAAAAAAATAAGGCCTGATACAGCTTGGGATTTTTTAAAGAAGGAAGTGCACAACACAGTGTGATATTTTTGCAGTGTACAGAACTTATGGTCTTAATTCCCTATGACTGTTCAAAGGGTGATAATTGCTGAACGCCTTCTGTTACTTCCTTTCCTCTTGTTAGCTTGGTTTGAATTAAAGACAGTTCCAGTGGCATCTTGGCTGAAAAATCATGTAAAATATGGTAAGTGAGTGCTCCAGATTTTTGTTTTCCTAAAGTTCATTAATGTATCTGCTAGCACATTCCAGGCTTACCTAACCCCATTGAAAGAACTGACACACTTTTGTAACATTTGGTTGAAAACGCTTTTACTCAGGTCAAAGATCAGGTGACAGAGGAAGCTATGGAAAGTATTAAATTAATAAATCCTTCTGGCTTTTAATTCTTGTGTAAACGTTATTTTATAAGCCAATCTTGGAAATGTTGTACTTCGATTTGAACAAAGTCAGTCTGTATCTGGAACATTACCTGATGTATCTATGAGTCCTTGTACGGGCAGCATGACTCTGAATTAAAACATTTCCATGGATTTCCCATTCTCTTCAGTTCATTTCACTAAACCATGAGGTGTTTCCAGAAAAAGAACCAGAAAAATAATTAATACAGTCTAAGTAAGAAACTAATATGTTTGGATATTGTGTATCAAACCTCCAGGTTTTCTGTTCTTGCCATCTGCAATGTCCTTACCCATTTTCATGAGTGGGAAGTGAGAAAAAAACAGTTAAAATACAAATATCCAATAATACTTTTTAGTGATACAGCCCCAGCCTGTGGTTTCATTTGTGAAAACAGCATAGCTGATAAAACTAATGGGAAGTTTGGTGAAAAATCTAAGGCAGACAAAGTATTCTATTGCTGTTTTCTGTGAAAAACCCTGCAGCTACCTTACCCCTTCCTTAAGCTCTCTACTGCTGTTTTGCTTTGCCCTGCTTTTAGGGATAGGCTTAATTAACAGTGATTTTCACACGGGAACAGTGAGCCATGAAGAAGTAACATAGCAAGAATTGCACAAATGAGGTCTCAGATGGCTTTGAGGGGGCTTTCTGTCTTCTGCATGAAGGGTAGAAACCTCTGTAGCAGCTACAATAGGTCACATGTTGAAGAGCAGCCAGCAATTGTTTGAACATAATCCATACCTAAGATAAAATAAGGGTAGATCAAGATTGCAAAATTACTGAAGAAACAGCAGTGAATTAACAAAAAAGGTTTTACAGCAGCTCATATTTACCATATTTACCAGTGAGTCTAGCATGGTCCAAAATCAAGAGACTGCTCAGTGGAACTTTGAATCACATTTTGGGGCAGTGCCATATGAGAGTTCCTCAGGTCTTTGCAGTTGTTTGAAGTACTATTAAATTAAAGCAGCATTTACTAGACCTGAATTCTGATTCATTCCAAATTATTTTTTCTATGCCAGACATTTTGTAGGAGTAATAATCTGACACAGTTCCTACAGTTTTCCTACATGTGTAAGCAAAATTATCAAAGGAATAAGAAATGGACTATTAAGAGTGCAAACTGGAATAGGATGAATTATCTCTGGTATGTGCTGAGCACCCCAAAACAACCTTGAAAGAAAAGCTACTGAAGCTAAAGTGGTTTCAGGTGGCTGCAATATCAAGTCTTCTCAAGCATAATTTGAACTACTGTCAAGGGAAAATTTTAATTATGCTTTTCAAGCATTTTGCCTCATGACATCTCTTAATGTTGACAGAAGATATGTGCATGCATGCCTATCATGGACCTCATCCTGTCACTTCATGCCACCACTAAGAACTGGTATCTGCTGGAAATGGGGCCTTCTGACTCCTTCTCTCAATGGAAGCAGATTTATTGTTGCTACATTAAAAGAGTCATTGCAATTTTTTTTTCTGTAATGACAAGGCAGCAAAGTGCCATTCAAATGATACAGAACAGCCAAGTGCTCAGACTTTATTTCTTTTTAGATGGACAAATGGACACAGTTTAGCTGTTAATACCAGTTAGCATAGCACAAGGACATTCCAGTGTAAGAGATAAAAAAACCCCTGTGATTTAACTGGAAGTACAATAATAATCTGTAAATATGTCTAATTCTTTGTGAAAAGTATTATTGCCATGCTCCAAGTAGGAATTTTCATAAGCTGCTCTGGAAACAGATTTAGTTTTTGCAGTGCTGGAAGTAGTTGGATAAAGTGACAGTTGCAGGACATGACACTGAATAAACCTCATCTTTAGGTGAGGGCTGGAAACATACTTTTTGGGGGGGGAAAATGGAAGGCATTTTCAAATGAAAGTGAATTTAGGAAATCTGCCCTGTGACCCTGAACAACACCTGCCTGCCTTACAGGGGTGAGGAGGCCATGGGGAAAGAACTTGCTCTTTGACTCTTTAAAGAGGGAGGAACTATTGTCACCTTAATTTCAGTTTGGAGCCTTTAACAATTTGTTGTAAAAATGTGTGAAAATCTGTACTAATAAAAGTTATAATATAAAACCATTACTCTGACCAGCATATAGAGAAAAATAATCCTTCTCTTTAAGAAGCTGTATTTACCAGAGAAGTAGCTCCTTGGGCATGATACTTAAATATTCTTCTAACATGTGCTCCATTCCCCTAAAAGGATTGGCTATGTCTGATTCAAGTTTTTGTATCCTTATCTTCCTAGGCTAAGTCAGATGTACCCTACTAGAGTGTTTTTAGGTTATTTAATATAATTGAAGGTTGGGTGACTATGTGTGTGACACATAATCAGCGCCTAATAAATAGGCAGCTTGTTTTTACTAGCCAGATTCCCAGAGTGCAGACAAGTGACATGCATTTCACTGCCTTTAAAGTCTATTTAGGATCAAATAAAATTCATCCTTGCATAAAGGCCCTGTGCAGATGCTTTTGTGACAGCCATGGCTCTTTAGATCCCTGAGCAGCAGCAAAAGGACAGGCAAACTAGCTATGTGTTTAACATCCTTCAACCTCTCTTCACCCACTGGTTCAGGCTGAGTGCTTGGCTCTAATCAGCTTCTTGGAAAAGGAGCTTCAGGGTGCTCATTCTTCTACAAAAGAAAAATAAAAAACAACCCTCAAAGTATGCAGTGGATGGATTATAAGAAACAGTGATTGGGGCTTCTCGTTGAGTTCTCCTCACAAATTTTCATAATCTCCACTTTGAGGTAAAGCAACCTTGAGTCACTATGGGTGGCTGTCAATATAAGAGGAAAAAATGTGACAAAAAGTCACAGGCATTTTAAAAGAATGGTTGAGATTTAGCTGTACTGTGCATACTGTCCAATTATAGAAGCCTTCTCACTCTTTATCAGCGTTTATGGAATTTTCTTCTTCTGAAAACAAGATTTTTAAAATGACAAGTAAAGAGCCTTAGCCCTCATGATTCCAAAGCTCCACTTTCTTCCTACACTTGTAACTGTGGTGTGTGAATTCCATAGTATCAAGTATCCCTGCTGTTGTAGCAATGTGTCTTACACTGCTGACAATTTACACGAGTATCTCCTTTGCATATTTGGAAATAACTTTAAAAGCCTACAGAAAACATTAAGAAACCCTTGCTTTCTATTAAATAAAGCCACATGTAGTGACATTTTTCATTTTTGCTAGAAGGCAGTTTTTAAAACTCTTAAAATCTTTGTATAAAGATGTCACTAAAGTAGGCAAAGAGTTTATGTTAAAAGTCTCAGAAGTGGAATTTGCGTTGTACATAATCCATTAGGAAATCTTTCCACTTAGACAGATGAAGATTTAGGATTTTTCTTTCTTGTATTAGTTCAGACAGTAATAGTGGACTGCAGTGGATATATATATATAATGTGTAGACCAATATTGCATCTCTCACAAACAAACCTGCCAAAGTATTCATCAAAGTATATTAAAGCCTTATTGATTTCAGTTTTCCAGTGTGCTTAGAAAGAGAAGTGTAAATCTGTTAAAGCAGATATTATTCTCTTGTCTGCCTCAACCTAAATTTTGGGGGACTAACCTGGTCACTTTTTCCTTTTCCACTGCATGTTCCAGACTTCATATATACAGTTGGTTCTGAATATTCAGCACTGCTTGCCTATGGGAAAGTCACTGGTGAAAAATATTACGCCAGCTTGGTGGCGAGCCCTTTGAACTGCTGAAGCCAGCATTTAATATCCTTTGTAATATGACAAAATTGCTATTAAGTAGAAGTTGGAAAAGCTGCAATGGTGGCTAAGAAGACAAAAGGGTGACCTGAGGAGCTGTAGGATGCTCTGTCTGATATCAAGGTCAAGCAAAATAATCAGAAATGCTGCAGCAGGATGCAAAGATTATTAGCTGAAGAACATAAGCACAATTAATGTCAGTCAATGTGATTTTTTCTTTTAATTGAAAACCACTCATGTCAAATAAACCAGTCTATCAAATAATCATGATTCCACAAGGAGACAGAAAAGCTGCTTTAGTCTAATAGCCTTTGTGCTGTGTGTTGTAACTACAAGAAAGTGAATCTCAGTTTGTGAGGTCATTTTAAAGTATTAACAGCTCAGCTTCACAGTGATCTATTATCCCATGTGGTGATTAGCTTGCAGGTAGCTCCTGTGTTAGTGTTGCAGCCAACAAATGTCAATGTGACTTTCTGAATACCTTGTTTTTCAAATACAAAGTTCTCTCTTTGTCATCTCTTGGCAGCTAACTTGCAGGTACGCAGAAATCTATTGAACTTGTGTGGTCTCTTGTCTTTGCACTCTGCAAAATCTCTGCTTTCACTACTGATATAATGACCCCATTATTCCATTGCTCCAGAACACCAGTGGCAATTTCCTTCCTGCCTGTGAGGCCAAACAGAACTGTTCTTCTGGTAACACTGAAATGGCTATTTTGTAATTTTAAGTAGAGAACTGACAGAACTCTTGCAAAGTTCCTGCAAGTCAGGATGCATTTACACCAGTGTACAAAAGGAAGAGAGAGGCAAATCTCCTGATCACCCCTATTTATTGGATTTGGTTTCACTCTGTGGAAGGATTTTGGATTACATGAGAAAGATTCCTGTTGAATAGAAACTGAAAGGATGCACTCTGACCACTAACATGCATTAAGTTCAGGGTTATAGTTGCAGAGCTGATGTCAGATTGCCAGCACCAGCTACTTTGCATTGCAGACCTACCTCATTGATGCAGTCGCGTCTTCCAGATTTCCTCAAAATCATGTGTCACATAATCAAAAATGAGTTCATACCTAAATTTTCATGGCTGCATTTTTATATCTTATTTCACATTACAGTGTAAGATTTATGTGGTTGCTTCAATGGAGCAAAATTAATTTAGCAGATAATGGAAATGGGTATGAAGGTATTATGTTATCTGAAAAGGACAGTTAGATTAAAAGATTGGTTAATAGGAGATGATATTGAAGATAACAAATTAACCAGTAATAGTCAAGAAAGCTGAGTGACCTTGTTGCCAGCTAAAGGCCCATCTCAGAAAATGAGACCTATGAACAATTCATGAGTATTTATATCTGTTTGTTCAAGTAGGTGGTCTTTGAACAGACAAGAGGAAAAAAAAACCAGTTACATAAAAGTCCTGTAATAATGGTGAGTACATATCCCTAACTATGTGTAAGTGACTCTGGTTGCCAGTCTGAGAGTATTTATCAGAAAGGTTACTCTACATAAGGGAACATGACCATTCAGAAATAATTTTGCAACTGGTTTATAGTTTTGAGCCAGGGTCTTGTCTATATCTCTCAGAAATTAAGAGTCCTTTGGGGATGTCTGGAGTTACATGTATTTTTCCCAGATCAATTATGACTTTTAATTTGAGAGACTAGTAGATTTGAAAAAAATTATTTAGCAATTGTTCTTCTTGTTCTGCCCATTTTTGTGCTTATGCCAAGAAAAATAGTGTTTTGAATTTAAGATTTTGAGGAAGCTGGCACAACGACTTCAGTGATGGAGTGTCTTGGCTCATTTTATTAAAGCAATATTTGCATCAGCTGTAGGCCTGTCCAATCATCTTAGCCATGAGGTCTGTAAGGACCTTCTGCCTTGTCATGATGCCAGGGATTTCTGACTATTGAGAGCCCACATTTTCTTAAACTTCTGGCTATCAGATCTCGCATTATCTTGTGCAGTTTCAGCAGAGACTTACTCTGTAACTCTTTGGAATCCTGTTCAAAGAATATATATTTTCAGTCTTTTTCTAACAGAAATGGTTTTGGTGAATTAGATTAGTGACTTCAAGTCTAAGCTAGATTTAAATTAAAAAGGTCTTTACAATATAGGCTTGCATAATAGAAAAAAAAGTACTGCAAAAAATTTAAAAACAAAGTCAACATCATAATAGCCAGAGATTTCTTTTAGCTGCCCTAGCATTCCAGCCAGGATTTGTGAGGCTGCCTAATGGCTGCCAAATATTGCTCCTGACCAGAGATCTGAGATACCAGGATAGGAACAGAGAATGTAATTTTTTGCTCCTCTGTGTTGCTTCATCCCCTTACCTCCACTGGGTAAAAACTGGATAGTTTTTTTAGTTTCAGCTTTCTTTCCTTCTTACTGCCCCTGTACAGTGGATGGTGGAATAAGTTTTCAGAAGAGTATTTTTACTGTAGGATCCTTTTGGATTTTTTATTTAAACATTCTAAGATATTTGCATAAAATTTATGAGTGACAGAAAAGAACAATTTTAGGGGTTCCAACACACTATGTTAGAAACAAGTAACTGGTTCTGCCAGATCAGTTTTTTGTTTACATAGTCTAGCTGATTGTACAAGTGCTTTTCTGTGGTAGCAGATGGGTTTCCATGGATCTTAAATACATCTCCCTTTAGATGTATTTAAGCTCCTAAATAGCCAAACCTACTCATCAATACTAAAACTCTTTCTTGATAGAAATTTTATTTCCATATATATTTTCATGTTTTTTTTTTTTTTTCCCTCAAAGAGAAAGAGTCAAAACCCACCATGTTTTAATCAAATAAAGCTTAGATGAACTTTCACCATATCTAAAATTTGATTTTAATCATGTACAATAATTTTTTGAAATGCCCAATGAACACAAAAATTCTGTTGCTAACATGAATTGACTTTATTTGAAATGCTTTCATTTTGAAGATTTTCCAGGACTAGAAGCTGTGTTTTAAGCTATTTCCTCATGGAATTTAATCTTGATGACAGTCCTGGAATCAAAATTTTGTATGTGGGTGTGTGACTTTTGTTCATGTTATTATTTATTTCAGATAGAGCACAAGAAAATAACACTAAAATAATAAAAAAAATTATGTGAGTTTTACAAATAATTTTATTTTTTCTAAAGATCACACAACATAACCATTATCAGCTTCAAAAGCTGATGGGTATACAGGTGTTCAAAGGATTTCTGATCCACACAATTATCTCTGTAATACAGATGACTGCAGAAAGCCATGGTGATGCTGCATCATGCAAGAACCTTCCTGAAAGTTTCTGTCTACATTTGTACTTTTGTTTTTCATTTCTCCTGTCCTTCTTCCCCAATCAGCATATAAAAACTCAAACAATTTAGTAAAAGCTAAATGATCAGAAGAAAAGTGAGCTTAAAGCTCCATTAACCAAGGTAGTTCAAGTCCAAAAGCATAATAAACAGGCTAGCTAATTAAAGGATCTTCAGAAAAGAACTTCAGAAAAATTTCTTGCATGAAGTCATGAATTTAATTCTCCTCTTTCCAGAAGGTTGAGTTTTGTGTTCAAGATTTTGACATTAGAAATCTGTGTGTGTGACTCAGCACATTTCCTCTTTAATTGCATCCTATATCATATTTTGTGTCCTTTGGGGTAGAACCTCATTTTCAGTCAAGTTAAAAAAAAACCCCTAAAATTTAAGCTTAGGGCCTTCTTCAAAGTTACTTCTGTTCTCCTGGATGTTATATGTAGAGTTGAGCCTCTGGAGGCTACATTATCAAGGGCAAAATCGCTATTGCGTATCGTGAAAATCATTCCTTCTTAATTGTCCAGATGTCAACTAATGCAGACAAGTATTGTATAATAGTAACTATTCTTGTTTCTTTCTCTTGGTACTATTCTTTACCTGGCATCATGTATTCTGTAGCTAGGTATACATTCACATAAAATGATCATACCTTCATAAAAAATACCCTCCCAAAGCATCAGATGCTCTCGACAAATAAAATACAAGTAATCAAAATCGGATTCTGGCATCCACCCAATAACATCACCATAGCAGCAAGGGCATACAATAAAAATGTACTAGTCATAGTTAGTAAGTCTTATAAGTGAAGGGGTACACATGCAGTACAGAAAAAGCCTGCTAGAGGTTTGTGTATAATAAGTGATTGTCTCAAGAAGTTTAGCTCAGCTAAAACATTTCCCTCAGGGATCTGTATTCCATAGCTGCCTAAGACATGGTAGCTGATCTGAGAAGTAGTTGATCCTTTACTTCCACCAGAAATGGAGAAGGGAAGTCACAACAGAGGTTTAAAAAATAGTTTGTATTACCAGATGTTAAAAAATTGTTCCATCTCTGGGCACTAACAGGGAATCTTCTTGTCAATGGACCCTTGGAAAAGTTTTCAGTAGCAAGTTAATGGAACTCATTAGAACACTAAAGAAACAATTTAGTAGTTGTGTATTCTAATTAACCATTCGACTACTACGGAATGGAGTATGTAATTGTAGCAGATGTTATCTTGCATCCTACCAAATCAAACCTTCCTGATATGCTACAAATATGAAACAGTGATTGATATTTCCTCAACATGGCAGTTAAGGACTTGGGATAAGTTGGAGAGACCAACCAACTTTTAATGAATTTAATTTTCCTTGTGTCGAATCCAACAATTTAAAAGGCTCTCTGGAGTACAGAAACGCCTCTGCTGGACCTTGAAGTGGACAGATCATTAATTCTTCATCTCACTTTGAGCTTTGACAAGTTTCACACAACTGATAGAATGATCTATTTCACTTTAGTGGCAGGTAGTTCTGGCCAGAATCAGCAAAGTCAAAACATTACTTTTTTTTCCATGTGGCATTAAATTCTCTGGCAGAAACTTAAGGAGATAAGTCTTGGGGTTTTGCTCCCAGTAAATAATGGTATCAGCTGCTTGGCTGTTGAATTTCAGTGTTAAAAGCCAATTCTATATTTATTCTCCAGTTTCATGGTGTTTCAAGCAGAACTTGGTGCAGAGACAGCACAATTTCAGATTGGCACATTGCCTGCTTTACTGAGGGAATCAGAGATCTGCCAGTGCAGCAGATTTCTGGGGTCTAGTGAGTGGTTAAGGCTCTGGGTTGCCCCCTCATCCTGACCTTCAGTCAGGAACAGAGGAGAAAATGACTTGTATTACATAGCAGGGTAGAGCTCTCTGTCACTGATAAATCCTGGTGACCAGTACAATAGCTTGTTTTCAGGCCCTCCAAGGGATTTGGTTCAAACATATTTGAGAAGAACCGAAGACTGTATTTGACTTTTAAATTGTGCTCATTAGGAGGCTCTTACTGCCTCTGCTGGCTTTATTTCCTACTCATATATCAACACAATGAAAACTTCAGTAAAGCGAACTACATTTAAAAGTATGCTTTTCTTTTGTCACACAGGATAATGTTTACAACAGCAGATTCCCTCTCCCCCCCACCCTCCCACCACCCCAAATAAATGCAGCTCAGCAAACTCAGTCCTGGCTATTAGAACCTCTTGGCTTCTTCCCATGTTGCACATTATCGCTTGTCACAAAAATGCTGCAAGTGAAATTATGCCCTTTTGTTAGGTCCACAATGCAATTACCTTAGTGTATTTGGCACTGACATGCTTAAGTAGATTAAACACCTCTACTGATATAAGATAGGGAATGGTACAGCATCTCATTCAGGCTTAATTGTGTCGGTTTTGCCAAGGCTGTAGAGTATAAAACTTTTCACCAATATGAACTGACATGATTCACAATGCACAGCAGGACTGGTTTTAGCGCACTGGCAGAGATTGTTACTTTGAGAGCAGAGCTGCATATTAGAGTCTGCTCTTGCATCTGTTAGATCATATTTATGTGGGAATTAATTTTGAAAGCATATACATCTGTGTCTTTATGACATCTGCTGAGCTTCTTTGCCCTTTATCTTTGCCAAATCTGTTGGTTCATGTAGTTTCCTTCAAAGGGTCAGCAGGACTTCTTAGTTGTGTAAAGTGTCAAGAACCCCATCACACTCTAACAAGCATTGTTTGTAATTCGCAGTACAGAGCTTAGGTGAAAATTAGAAAACACCTTTTTAAAATTCAAATGTTATATAAAATAATCCATCAAAGTGACTGTCAAGAGCAAGATTTTGCTATTTCCCCCAGCTCACAACGAACTGAGCAGTTCGCCTTTTCCACTCTCAAGAAGAGGACAGCTTGTTCCTGCTCCTCACAGCCTCAGGCCACAGTCTGGCTCCCAGAAGGTTTGTCTGGGGATTCAGAGAAGGAGAAAAAGGTGACAGGCAGGTTCCTTCTTCCAGCTGTTGTCTGCAGATCAACACCAGACATCTGGCACATGATCTGCCAATGTTATCCCATTCCCCTGTTCCTTTTATCTCAAAAGAGATGCTAGTTGGCTTAGGACAGGAAAACAGAGGTCAAGCACAGGCAGACTTTAATTATGTGTGGATGTTTGGGGTTTATCTTTTATGTTTAGTTTATTCAACACTATCTTTAAAATAATGCCAGCAACTGTTCTGCCTCTGTATTTTTTTGACTGTTCTGTCCAGCCTGAATTTGAGTGGTGGAATGGGGCTTTAATTTTGGAAGAAACTGAATTATTTAGGAGACTATTCTCTCCACTGTGGGAAAAATCTTGCTTGCAAGATGGATGGAATATTAGTTTGACCATTAAAAAAATGGAAGGAAAAGCATAGCATCTGTTTATAATTTAACATGTGTCAATGGCTGCAGGAGACCACCTTACCCTTTTGTGATCTCTCTCTAGCTATAATTACAGCTGTGGTTGTTCTCTGCTGATTTGCTTAGATGCTCTTTATTATAAGACTTTCTCTAGCTTGGTTATTAAACTTCTGACACTGCAGCTAGTGATAAGTGCCCATGACTGAAGGGGATGTGCAGCAAGTGATGTTAGTTGCCTGAGGTTCAAACAGGAAGAGAGGCTGAAACCACAAAAATCCAGAGGAATTAGCAGATAAATTTTGTTGTGGAACAAAAGACTCTCTGACTCTCTGAACAAAATCTTTCTGAATTCTTTCAAAGATCATATTTTGGCAAAGGATTCTTCAAAATAGTGTGAACATTAAAAAAAGAAAAAGCCAAGCACATTTTCTTTCTGTCAGATATGACTCTCATTATAGATTACTGTATTATTCTAATCCAGGGTAGGTGATATGATATACAGTCAAGGAAGTGACAGCTATTACAGATAATACTGCATTAATCAATAATGGAATGATGGTAGAATTTTTGAAGAAGAAAACATACCTGACTATTCATGCTACTGTTAAGTGAATTAACTATGATTAACAACACTATACAGGCACTCTGAGAAAAAGAGCGTGCTTATATCCTCCAGAATATATCAAGTAGAAACCTCAGTATACACTGTACAGGGTGCTTGTTTGTTTGTTTTTTTGTTTGTTTCCCCCCCCTCCCCCCCAAGGAGATGAGAATTAATTAAACCTAGCTTTAAAAACAAAACATAAAAATACATGACTAATACACTGCATTCATAGAGACTAGTGAAAAGGTGAAATGCACTCCATTGGAAGTGGGTTTTAAATGAAAAACAAACAAACAAACAAAACAACCTTTAAATACTATTTTATATGGCTGGAAGAAGGGCAGTATGTGGGCTACCATTTGAGACATTTGAGACTGTCCCCAAAGACTCTGACAGCCATGTCTCTCTCTTATTTACCTTTATTGAATATCTGAATTCTCCTTTGCTGGAATGCTTTACTAGTGATTTAGAAGGCAAACATCAGTGTTAGCTGACTTCTTGAAGGAAATATTCAAGAAATCCAGTTTCAATAAAAGATATGTACTTATTAGATTAATATATTTACTCATTCCTGTTTTTTGATAAATGCAAATTTAATAAATCTATTCTCATGGTAAACAGATGTCATTAGAGTGCATATGTATTCAAAATTTGGTGAAAAACTGCCAAAAAATATCTTTGAGAAAAGTTCTGAAATGTATTTGAAAAGCACAGCAGACAAAGATATCTTCACTTTTTTTAGCTAATAGAAAGTAATAAATATCTTATTTTGAGTTGAAAAACATTTTTTTATTGTTGTCACTACCACTTTATTCTTTCAGAAACCCTTTACTGGTCTGAACTTATAGGCATGAGTGTATGTGAAATAAGCATAGCAAAGAAACTCAAGATGCAATATTTGTTCTACTGTGTTTCAGTAAATTCTGGCTAGGATAAATTACATATTTGATTCAGTGACCAGAGTTTCTGATTTTTAATGCTAATGTTCTGGTTATGGGAGAACTGTGTTTTTCATTCTAACTCTGATTTTTTTCTTCCAAAAGAACTAATCCTGTCAAGACAATTTTAGAGAGCTGATATACTTAAATTATCTCATTGAGTTAGGTAATAGACAGAAGCACATGTATGTTGTAGCTGTGCTTCCATTCTTTCTGAAAGCAATATAAATCAATTTCAATTAATTTTTATTTGTACATCTTAATGCTGAAACGTGGAAGACAATGGACATCATCCATTCTAAGGGCATGTCCAAGTGAAACTCACAGGAGCAGAACATTTTCCTTGCTCTAATCCCACGGGAACAATTATAAACATTACAAGAGAACACAAATATGACAAAACCTAGCGATATCCCCATTGTGTATTCTTAGCCCAGCTTTTGACTAACTCATTATGTTCAGTTTTATATTTTTTGAAAGAGCTGCCTCCATTGCTTGGAACCAATAACCATTTAAGAACTCTCAGGTATATCCTACTTAAACTTGTATCAACTTTATTAAATTTCTTTCATTTATTTCAAAACATGATTGAGACAGCATTGAGAAAATGAAAAGTATTTGCAGTATTTTTAAAATCTTTTTAACAACATTTATTTATTTCCCTAAGGCTGGGAATCTAATCTGAAGAAACTAAACGGATATCCATGTATCAGAATGCTGTGTCATGGGTAGCATCCCTGGTGGCTTGAGTATCTGAAGCCTTATTGCTTTGTTATCTCAAAATAAAACCCAGTATAATTTATCATATATTACTTCTCATGTCTGCGCTAACTCATTCTGTTTTAATTTATGTGCCTTGAGGCACTGCTGCACTGTTGTGAAGGAGAGAGGTCTACCTAAAATTCCACGTTGAATTATCAAAAGTGAACATGGAAAAAAGCTTTAGCACAGTATAATTTCTAGCATAGAAAGCTCTTTTGCTCATGTTTAAGGACACTTAATAATGCTGAAGAAAGAAAACAGGAAATAAAAATAACATCTGTGAATCTCCTATTTGAAGTACTTTCTCAAAAGAGTGACATGAGCAAATTCAGCCTGAAATATATAAGAAAAAAATCAACCCTGAAAATATATAATTACTTTTGCAAATATTAATTGAGGTGTCAAGCCACAATCTGACAATATCCACATGGAAATAGAGGTAACCAAAGCTTTCAGAGCCCAGACTGCCGTGCAATTTCCCATAATAAGAGTGACAGAGATGGAGCAGCAGGAGAATAACATGTCATTTAGTGTTTCCTTTGTGGTTGTGCACAAAACCTAGTTTCAATAACCCTTCAAAGGCATTATCTTACGACATACGACCAAATTGCATTGCATTCATTAAAGGATAAATTCACTAAAAGATGTAGGTGGTAAAGAGCATCTCAAATATGAAAGGATGTATTAGTTTTATACAAACCTTTCCTTAAATTAAGCAATAGCATAATTTTGCTTCTACTAGGTTTTGTGAAAATTTTGCTCAGGACTTGACTGTGGCTAGAACAAGGCCTGTTATTCATCATATGTACCTGGAAAATGAGAAAATAGGACACTAGAAGTCATATTCTAATGAATCTAAAATACTGCAAGTTCTCAAAAACACCCACCCCATTTTTACTTTTGTATTCAATGTTACACTTTCCACAGAAGAATTTGCAAAATTAAGGACCCAGATGTTTCTTGGCTCCTGAAATATGCAGTCTTGCAGCTTCCCTGGAGTTTGCCCTTTCTGCAATGTAAAGCTAAGCAATTGAATTTGAGAGGTGTTGGTGAGGAGATAAAAGGCATTCTGCATCACTCCTGTGGAGGTAAGCTCTGGCAGAGACAAGAGTAGAAGAATGATGGGAAAGGAAGGTGCTAACATCTTTAAAAGACTGAAGATACTTAGGGAATAAATGTCAGTGACTGTTAATGTTTAATCTGATGCTTGCACTTCAGACGTTAATACATCAAGAGAATTTCTTTCTTCCTTTCCCCATCTGATTTTATCATAAAGATTATTTCTATTTTTGGGAGCTGATAAGCTTTGAAGCTTGACAAATAATTTATACATGGAAATAGAAACAGTTGATTTTGGTTGGTTGGTTTGTTCTGGTGTTGTTTGTTTGGTTGGTTTGTTTTTCTGTTTGTTGGTTTTTGTTTTTGTTTGTTTGTTTCATTCTTGTGGGCCCACATTCTTCTCTGATATTTTCTCTGCAAACTGGAAATAATTTCAGCATAACCTTTATCTCTCACCTGCTAATTTTCCTGGTGCTTCAAGCTTGCTTTGCCTAGCTTTGCTTTGTATTTAATGTGTTAAATTCTGTATTCTCATAATGGTTACATATATAAAACTCCTTTGGACAATGGTGTTGTAGTGGGCTGACCATGGCTGGATGCCAGACACACACCAAATCCAGTCTATCACTCCCCTCCTCAGATGGACAGGAGAGAGAACACTCACCAAATACTGTCATGGGCAAAAATAAAATTGCAGATATTAATTGAATTTATTACTAACAAAATCAGAGAATGATAATGAGAAGTAAAACAAGACCCTAAAAACACCTTCCCCCCACCTTTCCCTCCTTCTCAGCTCCAGAACCTGGAGCTATGCCTCCCCCTCTTTTTTCACTGACCTTGTCTGAAGAGTTGTTCCTCTCCCATATTCTCACTCTTCTCTGGCTTAAGTTACATCTGGTTTTTGCCTTCTTAAATTTGTTATCACAGACATGTGACTAGCATTTCTAACTTGTCCAGCTTTGGACAGTGTTAGGTCTGTCCTGGAGCCACCAGGGATTGGCTCTGTTGGACATGGGGGAAGCTTCTGGCAGCTTCTCACTGAAGCCACCTCTGTGGCCCCCTGGCTACCAAAAACCAGGCCATGCAAATCCAGTATTCTTTTCAGAGGTGGACAATACGTCTTTTAAATGGACTGTAGTTTTTTGCATTGAAACACGTGCTGAAAAACTTTAAGGCCAAAGGCCACAACTTTAGTGTTGCCGGCTCTGGTGTCTTGTCAGTGTGGCTTCATAAACTCTCTCATCCTTGAACAGAGTAAATTCTCTCCACTTGCTCCTAGGATTTAGTTGAATTTTTTCAGTCTCTTTCCTCAAACTTTGCTGATGAAGAAAAAAGGAAACCTGGGGTTATGTAAGCAAAATATCTGATAGTTATGCATTCTAATTCCCTCACTCTGTTAAATATTTAAATATATAAATTACATCTAACTTTACACCTCCATGATACTTTTCAGAACACCAGCTGATTTCATCAGGTTTCTTCCATTTTGGCTCTAATGGGGAAGAAAAATGTGTCAAAATGCAGGCAACCTCCAACCCCCAAACTGGTGTATATGTTCAGATAAACAGAGGGAGAATGGAGGACATGCACAGCCACTGTCAGCCAGTAACAGGATAGAATATCTCCCCTGTTCTTGAGTTTGCCCTCTTTTGTATTTCCATGATTTTTCATTACTACCAATGCCACCAAGCTTCCCAATGGCAAGTGACTTGTATTTTCAAGGAAGGCATTCTTGTGAGGTCAGTTCCTCAAACAATGGACTTGGTCAAATGTTTCTTTTTTAAGAAAACTCTGAATGCTAACTTATCAAATTCAATAAAAGGAAACAGAAATTTAAAAATTATTTTCATTTTTTATTTTCTCATTTCTGAACCACATGTACAAAATTTACCAAGCTAATTTTGTGTAACACCTTGCGGGCTGCTGAATTTCCAAACCTTGATTTCTTCAGGGAAAAGAAGACTCCTATTTTTGTGGGTTTTTTTGTGCATTGGCATCCCTTTTGGTCTACATTCACACAAAATCCTATAGGTTAGCAGCTCTGCAACCTTTCCTACTACATCCTGCAGATGATTATGAAGCATGAAGGAAACTGAGAATGACTGAGTACAGATGTTAGCATCCTTTGGAGATTATTAGGAAGCTGTGCTACGGGATGCTGGGAAGGAAGGGAGTAGAAATCAATAAGAAACACTATGTTAGCATCAGATACACAGAAGTCAAATGGCCCCAGAGAATCACTCTGTTCTACAGTATAGGTACAAATGAAGCTGCAGGCACATTGCACTGTTGTTCCAAAGATTTCCGCATTGTGTTCAGCTGACGTTGCAGGTTTCTAATGTAGTTAAAAGCTGTTCCCGCTTACTTCACTAGTTCTGGCCCACATACTGTTTGCAAGCTGAACAATCTCTAATGTCCTGCTACTAAAAAAAATAGTCTGCTCAATAAACAAGTGAAACTATTATTGGAAATACTTTTCTAGATTGATCCCTAGTCTCAATGCAATTATTGCTGACTCAGAGTGAGTAACAGCAATGATGGCCTCCTGTCCTTGAAAAAGAAATTTGACAGTTCCATGATTTTATCAAATTTACTTTTCCATGCCCACACAGTAAACTACAAAAGTGAGACTTAGGACCAAACTCCTATGGTGTCCAACTTAAGTCTGTGCAGGGTTGCTTTTTTTCCTCCTTCTGGAAATGATTCTTCATAAACCAACTGCAAACTGCTGCCACCTCCATATGTGATAATGTGCACAGCAACAAACCATCAAATACTTATATCGAAGGAGGTAATGAGAACAAGCTGAGTAATTGGACTGGCCTGAGTAAAAAGGATCTAGCAAAATTTTGAAATGCCATTTCAATTTGCTGTATCTCTCTATCATGTTCACCAGTATTCCTTCTGCAATTGGATTTTATTCAGTGGTATTGCTGGGGGCATCCAGATGTAATAGCAAGTTAAGCATTTGTGACAGTGTTAGAGAATGTGCTAATGGTAACAGTAATCTATAAAAGGAAAGTTGTAGTCAGTTGCAGCAATCTAAAGACATGGGCATAAGAACGATTCAGAGCCAAAGAATTGCTTTTTCTATTGGAAAGCTTCTGCTTTTTTTTTTTCTTTTTGCTTAGCTTGAGGAAATAGCGCAGATACTGTTTGACTCTATGTCCTTGTAAAAGCTAAATGAGAAAAATTTTGAAGATATCAAATCTACTGATTTCATCATACAACTAATGGATGTACAGAGAAATCATATATAGGTTGGGTAGAGATTATTCTCAAATTTAGCAGAAATTGACTGTTTATTGAACCAATGAGAGAGATTCATTTCTTCTCTGTTATCACTTGTTAATCTCCTAAATAAATCTTCTAATCTCCTATTTTACTAAATGGCATTTTAATAATCTTATCCATGGACTTTTAAATTTGCTGCCTTTTTTTTTTTTTCCTTTTTCAGAAAAAAATTAAAAACAAAGAAATACAGAAAAGAGAGGGCATGAAAAGAAAAAAGAACAGGAGTGAAAAAAAAGGGAAACACTGATAACAGTCAAGAAACATAAGCAATAAGCAAATCTAATTTCAGAAAGACTAGTCATATTGCTGAAATCTTCCAATTAGGAATGCTCAAGGCTGACACCCAAGTAGCTTAAAGAATCATCTGAAACTGAGAAGCTGTTGTTTAATACATTTAACAATAAAATGAGATTCTCAGATGCTCAATATAAACTGCATTCTCATCTGCTCACATAACTATTGGAAGGTGCTGTATGTCTATAATTCAAACCAGCTCTTTAAGGTTGAATTTCCACTGACAGGAAGGACAGGAAAACCATCTCTCCAAGAGCTTGTCGCCTGGGGGCCTGCTGGTGGGCAGAGCCCAGGCAGCTCCTGACAGTCCCACCCTCTGGACAAGGCACAGACCAGCTACTCAAAGGAATCTCTGGAGCTGCCTCACCACCGAGTCTGGGCTTCTTCTATCTACCTGAACAGAGTGGGAAATGGCAATCCTCTCCTTCACAGGCCTGTAGAAGGAACTAGTAGCTAATACTGGACATTGCTAAAAAAAGCCAAATACTTAGGGTTGATATATTGTATGAGCTGAGCGCTGTGTACGAGTTCACCTCCAGCTCACAGATTTGTGTCGCCTTAAGCAAAATGAAAAACATCTGCCTCTCATGCAGTCACCCATAAAATAAGAGTCAAAAGATGTTTAGCGGCCTCTGCTGCCTTTCTCATTGCCAGCCATAAGTATGTTATATTGTAAGCTGCATCCAGCCTAATGTTGTACTGCTTCAGATTGTTTTTTCCCAATCTTTTCTGTGGATATATGAAGCACGGGAAAAGACTTTTCAAATTCATGGTCTCCGTAACAAAAGCAGCAGTAGGACTTTCTCAAAGGAAGAGAAAGGAATGTCTGACAGACACATCTGTCCTCATGTATCATGAGTAAGGCTGAAAAACCTGAGAAACAGGAGGCAAAATACTGGAGGGAATGAAGCCCTCAAAGATACAAGCTCAGAAAGAAATTAAATTCGTAGACACCAGGAAGTGGGACAAGACTGGGACTACTAGTTGTTAAACTTGATAATTATCAGAGGAGGGAAAAAAGGCATAGAAGAAAGAAGACAATACAGAAAGATCGTAACAGTGTTTTAAAGAAACTAAATGAAAAGTCAAAGCAACTTTGATGCCATTGCACAAAGAGAGAGACCTAAGGCAAACATTCAGATTTGATCTAAATTCCCTCTTTTCATGCTTCTTTCCAAAAATAGACATTCATAATTCCCACCTTTTTTTTTTTTTTTTTTTTTTTTTTTTTTGGGGTGTGGGTGTGGGTGTGTGTAGAATATTGTTTTTAAAATCTTTGGAGACATCACACCTATGAAAGTTTGCTTATTTATAGACAAAATAGAAGAGGAAACTCAAAGTTAATTTGATTGATCTTATATACTGTCACTTTTTATAGTAAAAAATGAAATAGTGGTCGGGATGTTGAGAACCTCCAGCAAGCACCCCAGTATAAATCTTGTAAATATTGAAATATCCATATGTATTATAACTTTAAAAAGAGTGAAGAAAACCACACTGCACTTTCAAACTTTAAATGCATCAGATAGATCCTAACTAAACTTGCTTAGTGCAAAGACCTTTTCTATTACTTCTTTAGAGACTGGACAATTGGATCAAAGTTTCTTCCTGATTTTTTTTTTTTTTTTTTTTTTCCCTGTGTGGCTGGTTGTCCATTTAGCTCTAAGCTCTATCCTCTACTCACAGTACCATCCCAGTTCTTGTTTAAACATGAACTGAGTTTATCTGAAGATTAGAGTAGGGACTCATTCAATATGCTTGTAGCAAAAGGATATAGATTTCATTCTTATTTAAAATACGCAGGCTTGTGCATGATTACTTAGCATGTAATGTAAAGTGCATGTATCAGTAGGGAGTAGTGTGTACATTTAGGTTGTGAAAAATGTTTCTTTTTTGAAAGATGTTTATTTTAGGTCAGAACTCTGATAATTTAGTATTACTGTTTATGAAATTTCAGTTAGAATATTCATTCTGCTTGCAATGCTAGGAGCTTTGTGGAGTAATTTATATTGGTTCTTCTGTATCCATTTTTTAAAAGATTTTACTACTGAAGGAATCAGCAAGACAAAATAATCTGTTTTTTCATGAAAGCAGAAAACAGTGAATTTTCATCATTAAAAATGCCTCTACAATCTACTTTTCCTTTCAGGGGTAAAAATTATAATCCTTTATCTTTACATCTTCATTAATTTTGCTTCTTTCTTTCTCTATTCGGTCAAGTTTCATTTGTTAAATTTGATAAACTACAGCATTCTAGAAGATACTAAATCAGGCTTAGATTTTTAATTATTGAGCCTGTTTTAACTGCTGTTTTATTTTCCGTGTGTGGGAAAAAAATAGTGGTGTTCCAAATTGCCATAACAACAGGCTGCACTCCTTAAAACAAGATAAGCTGTGTGTCAAAGTAAAACTGTTGCCATGGTAACCAGTTGACTATTTAAAGTGCAACATCCTGGTTTAATCAGTCAAATTGCCCCTTTTCCAGAAATCAACTACATTGACATTCTTACAGCAGAAACAGTGAGAAAAGGAAAAACGTAGAAGTTAATAAAAAATAATTTCTGTCCTGTATGTTCATTTTCTGCATGATTTTGTCTCAGAAGATTCACTTAAGCTGCTTCTTTCTAAAAAGAGTGCAAATACTGGATCCTGTCTTTTATCCTTGAATTCTCAGAAATTCCTCTCATCTGTTCAAGATATGTTTTCCCTTAACAGGTTATTAAGATATTAGCGTGTAAGAATGTAGTTGCACATTCATAAAACCACTCAGTGACAATAATAAATATTTATAACCTCTCTGTTTATAAAGAAGAAGTCTTTTAAAATGGCAATAGAACTTAAATCAATCCATTAAATCATTAACTGCCCTTTTAATGAAGTTTATTATTAAATGGTCAAAGCTAAATGCTATTTCATCCTTTTAAAATTACTTTTTTTTTTTTTTTTTTTTTTTTTTTTTTACATAAAGAAAATTCTTATGCGCTGAAAATGAGATTGTTTTCCTTTGGAAGTTTAAAGAAAAATATTTCAATTATTAAACTGTTTTTATCTCAAACCCCAGAGCTTCTGTAGCATAGATATCTGTTGTACTGTACTTTGTTGTGATACGCCATCTCAGATTCTTGTATTTTTGGCCCTGAAAGTCGATGAAGCGTCAAGAAAGTGACATTTATGCCTCAGAATAATGCAGAAAAGGAAAAAATGTAGCATTTTAAAGGCTACACAGATATTGTTCTTTTGAGATACTGTTTGGTATGACAGAGGGTGAATAGGGTCCATAACTGATACATGGCTTTTGAACAAATCCTAACTCACCTCCCAGGGTCTCTAGGAAGTGCTACTAGCCTATGCTTCCTAATAAGGATTTTGAGTCAGAGAGCGTGACTCTGAGTCTCAGTGGTATAGTTGCTTGTCCTATTTCTTTTTTAGCCTAAAGAGTAGAGTGGCTGCATAGGGAAAAATACAGATTCTGCAGATTTGGAATGGTTTCCTTGTGAACGGTCCACCAGTGCTGCATTAGTAATTGTAGAAAAACTCTTAGAAATAAAATGGCCTCTTAAGTAAAGTATTCATAATTTTCTTGGGCTAAGTAGAATATCACAGAAATACTGCTTTTTCATGAAGAGTTTTAAAATATCTATGAAATTTCAAGCATTACATTCCATTTTGCAGGCCCCACAGAAAAAAAAATATTCTGTTTCTATTATGTTTTTTTTTTTCTTTCTGCTGGTTCTATTAAGCCTTACTGAAAAAGGGAAAACAGGACTTCAGTGAGGCTTTGCCATTTCCTGATGCAGTATCTCTATGCAAGATAATGTGCGTCTTGGTGAATGAAGAAGGAAATTTTCCACGAAAAAAATGCTGAAAAGTTATTAATTTCTAACACAGAACAATATTTACTTCAGAAAATATTCCTATTAAGATTATAGGAAAGATCTGATTGTATTTTATGCTTGCATATATTATTGCTACTATGTTACAATAGTTTGAAGGGGACATCACAGCTGAGACTTTCAGAAATTAAATGTAGATATCTGCTCTATTTTCTAAGTGGGTGTCAAAATATTTTTTCCTGCTTACAGTGATAAGTCTCCCTTTCTTTGGGTGCTGCAGAGACATTTTTTTGTTACTGATATATGAGGGAAAGTGCTAGATCTAGGTGGCCAGTATAAATTCATTATATCAGAGTTAATTGTCAATTTATAAGCTCTAAGATGATTCAGGCTTCAAGTATGTTAAAGTGGCATAGTCTGTAATCCTTTTCCTCCTGCCACAAAGAGCATCCTTTTGAGTGACCATCAGCTTTAGAGTTTGAATGACTCACATGACCCTCTGCCACACCACACGTGGCAGGGTCTACGGGCAGGCCTTGGTGAATGAGAAATTGCACAAAAATCTACCTTTTTTGATATGGGCAAGATGGCAACAGCAGCCTGTTAATTGAAGTAGTCATCACAGAGTGAAAATAACTGCTCTCAAGAATCCTGGTCCCAAGTCCCTACTTTTCCACTGCAGGAAGCAGATGGTTTCTGAAAGCGGGCTTGGAGGATATTTTTATACTGCAGAGATACAAGTGCAGCTTATGAAGACAACAAGCGAATCTGCAGTAACGGGGAGCTCAGTGCAGGCTGCAGTCTGTGGGAGGGAGCTCTGCTGAAGACGCACGCAGGTATTTTATCTGATGCTCTGACTCAGATAATTTGCCTGAAGCTGAGCGTTACCATATGCTATCCTTGTGTTACTCCTGGGGCAGAAATCTGAAACTAGTTTAGAAGAATCCGAATGAGTAAACTTCCTTTAGTTGTTTCCAACATCTCAAGATGGAAAACAACATTACAGCCATAATGTACCCAAACAGAGAGAAGGACCAAGACCAACACTGCTGCATTTCTTGGGACTAAATGGTGCTCAGATACAACCATTTTTAAGTCACAAATGAAAGACAAATCTCCTTGGCATGCTGCTTGCAAACATGGATGTGGAAGGCAACCTACAAAAAAGATCAGCTACTGCAGCTGTTGAAAAGCCACACATCTCATTCAAGCTACCAAGGCTTTGTCCATGCCGAGCTGCCTAGAGCTGCCCACAGACTGCCAGGACGATCCATATGTTGGCAGGAAGTGTGTCCTGCAGAGGTGCCCTCGGCTCTGCTGAGTGCCTAAATGAGTATTTTGGCCCAGACGTTCATGTAGAGGGTGCCAGCTGAGGAGAGACTCCTCCCTCAAGGTGCTTGAAGGGCTTCCCACCTCACGCCTCGGTGTCCACAGCGCTGTCATTCGTATCACACCACGTGTCCCACCCTGCTGATGGCCACGGGGTGAGGCGCAGGGCTGATCCCCAAGGCTGCAATAGCTCCTGCCACCTTGCCTTTGGCCTCGGGCCATCCCCGTCCCCGCTGCCCCACCCTCCATGGGTCCCCAAGCTGCCCTGCTGGGAAGGACAGGTCCCTCTCCCGGGTGGCTGCAGGGACAGCACAGTCAGTGCAGGCTCCCCCCGAACCAGAGCTGGCAGCGCAGGGCCCAGCCTGGGGCTGTGTGGGGCTGGGGACTTGCTGCCGTCACGGTTTGCGGATGGGAAAATTGTTGTAAAAATTTAAGTGGGAAGGGCAGAGCCCTGCCCTGTGGCTGGTGCCCTGGCTGAGGTGCTGGGCAGAGCTGCACAAGCCTTGGCACCTTCGTGCCCTGATTCAAGTCAGGTGAGATCTCCTTGGACTGTGCTCATCCCCTTGCATTGTTCTGCCCCTGGTGCTTTTCTTTCTGCAGGTATATATGTGTTTATGTTGTTCGTAGTGAAATGATAAAGATTAAATAACGTAACACTTCAGTCTGACATTTAGTGTACTACTCTTTTTGTATGTGCAGATTGAGATAATTTCACTGTACTGACAGCATGGAAATTTTATGATTTGATTTCTGATGCAAACAGAAATACATATTTTATGTTTTCCCAGATTTCTGTTTCCATGAAATAAGCTCTCACTCAGACAAAAATGTCTTATTCATGTTCTCTTCAAGTCTTAATTAGCAGTTGAGCTTTGAAAAAATAACAAGCAAAGAAGTCCAGCCTTCACAGCCGTTTGCTTTGTGCTAAGGACAGAAGCAGCTGTAAGAGACACTGTGTTTCCTGATCTCTTGGGCTTATTTTATTGACACTTGTCTAGACTGTTTCTCTTAAAGTGCCTACTGCTTGAAGACTGGCTTACAGCTAAGCCTGTCAGTTTTAGCTGGGGCTTCTTCTTTGTTGTTTCACCAAACAGCAGCCACAGATGGGTAGGTAGGGTCTAACCGTGTTCTTGTCCTGGTCTTGTGTTTCTTCAGCTACAACTTTCAGTCCAAACAGAACCTGACCTGGGACTGCTGCAGTGGGTAATATTCTTGTGGCATGTGTAAGAAGGTATTTTCTGTTGTACCAATGCACTCTTTCATGGTATAGTAACATTTTGGGTTTTGGTTTTTTTTTTTCATTTTTAACCTCTGTAGTGATGTTCAACTCACTGTAGTGATCTCACTGTAACTCTGTAGTGATCTCCTCATACGTTACAAGAATTTTTGTTTGTTTCAGTATTTGACTTTAATTTGCTCAGGTATTTTATCTTTCTAAATGTATCTATTGCATGTAATGTCATCATACTGCAAACAACTTTGTATTCTCACACATACCAGTAGCAGTTAGGGATAAAAAGTGAAGTGTCAGCCTCAATATAAATTATTGGTATGACTTTGTACAGATTGCTGCTGCTTGGCATCCTTCTCCTCATAAACCTAAAGATATCACTACAAAGAGATAAGAATTCTGTGTATCCTGTGCACAAAGTTGTCCTGCATGCAGGGAGCAGCTTGGGTGCTTGTGGTGGCAGACCTAACACACATTAATAGAAAAAATAAAATAGAAATCTACTGGGAACTCCCAAATTCACTTTAAGAATCCTCATCTCCTGAAGGCAGACAACACCACTTGTTCTCAGTAAGACACTGCGTTAGCTAGATGAATACATGCCGTTAAACCTGGCATGCAATGCTTAACATCAGTACAAATTCAGAAGAAATTCAGCTGCAGTACTTTTCCTTCTCCTTTTTTTCCTCTTTCCCTAGGGCATTAATTAGACATAACATTCACAAGCGTGGCCCCTTTAAGAATGATCACTCTTTTCATATTACAGGTCTCAAGCTGTGAATACATGGGATAGTTATATTAATTTCTAATCACTTTTTAACAGGCAGTGTCTGGGTTGCATGTAGCCAGAAGTAGATATCTGTAGGATTTTAAATACTTTTATCCATTGGTATGCAAATGCAGAACCAATTAGAATCTTATTGCTAGAGGTATGAATTTTAGTTTTTAGAAAATATGTGACTAATCATAAAGAACTCAAAATTAGACTATGCTCCTCCTGAAGAGAATTATTTGTCATTTATGCTTTTTTTTAAAAAAAGCCTTATATTCATACAAACACATGTGAGAAGTTCATATTTTCCTCATATAAAAATTACACATCCTCATATAAAAAAATATACATCCAAATGTACAAAAAAAAAAAAAATTGGGAAATTCATCAGAAATATACAACACCTCTTTCAGAATGTCACTAGATTACAAATCTGAATTAAACAAAGCCTTTTATTTCTGTAAAAAGAAATTATATATGCAATATAGTTTGAATTTTACATGGAATGTTTTTATTCTCAAATTGAATTGTTTTGCTTGTTCTTTCTTCATTATTTTGTCCTTATTGGTTCTCGAAAGCATGTTTTTTATTTAGGAAAAACATACTCCTTTATGTTAGCAAATTCTTCTACAATCAATCCTTGACCTAGATTCCCACATTTCTCAGAAGTTATGTTTCTGAAGTTGTTCAAACTCCATTTCATAAAAGAGTGAGTTCTTGGAATGTGGTATTTAGTCAGAACTCAGTGTGTGACTCAAAATTGGACAAAACTTGCATTGTTCTATTCTCAAAAGCCATTTTTAGCATGTTCAATAATTGCTTCACAGCTGGCTTTAATAAAATCTGTGCTGGAAAGGGGCCAGGTTCATGCAATATTTAAATATATGTTTAGCTGGAAAATAAAAATAATTTTGCAATCTAAGTTTTAAACTGGTAGTTGTGAGACAGAGCATGGTTTTTAGTGCAGAAGGAGAGAGATGAATGTAATATACATCCCTTGCTGTAAGCATTGAAATAACATACTGTAGTCTGTGTATTAAGAAAAATCAAATAGCTAGCACTGAAATCTCTGAGCAGATTTGTACTCTTAGCTTTTTTGGATATCGTCAAAGAATAGATGATACTATTTAAAGAAAAGAGGAAAATAGAAGCATTATTTACTACCATAAAGTCTCAATAATTAGGGAGAAAGATTACTTAGAATAATATCCTAGTGCAAGGTAATAATGTCTGTTCTTTTACAGGTGTTATGACCAAATTAGGAATGAGAAAGGTGCGTGATCAGGCTCAGCAGGAGTATGTCTGCATGAGGTTCCATGTCAGGTCAGAAGTTGTTCTTGCAGTATATTTGTGCAAACATCAAAACCAATCAAGACAAGTAAATATGAGTAAATATGACAGCCAAAAGGAAGACCAGAGAGCAGCCAATAATTAAAGCAAGGGGCAGTAGTTTTTAATGTAAGTGTATCTACCATGTCTAGAGGTAAGATTTGAGGCTAAAGAAAGATACCTGAAGAAAAGAGCACCTGGAATATGGAACAAGGTTGGGTCTGCAAGAGTCACTTGCAAAATTAAAATGGCAGAAGATAAGCTATGGATTCAGAAAAGCCTATGTCTGGTTATCAAAATGTTGAGAAATAAACAGGAGCTGAATTAATTATTTTAGTCCAGAGATGTTTATTCTTTCTTCAACATCATGTTTAACAGTGCACGTGACAGTGTGAGGCATGTATCTATCTGTATTTTGTATTTCAAGAAGACCTACATTGTATTATGTGGAATTTTGAATATATGGGTTCTGTTTTGTGTATAAGGCTTAGGAAGCTGTGTTGGCTCAGGGTAAAACTATTAATATCCTTGATTTGGAGCTTGGAATTTCATGACTGAGAGGGGAGTTTTGTCAACATTTGCCATCTGAAGAATCATGTTAGAGAGCTAGTAACATTTTGAAAGTTCAAAAAGTATCTGTAGCCAAATATGACTTATTTTTATTTGCACTTGTTCTGGCAGATGCAGTGCTCACACAGAGGAGGACCCAACTGCAGAGAGATCACTGCCACGTGCCGGATCTACAGATGTATTGGGAGCGTCTGCCTGTGTAAACACAGATGCTATTTTGCAAAAGTTTCTAGATAGCAGCTGAATGATGACTCAGACATTTTTTGTCACTGCAGAGCTGCACATGGTCCTGTGTACAGCATCATGAAAGGCATTAGAGCAAACGTGTACCAATTGAGGGCTCTTTACTTTTGCGCACCCCCACATTTTTGCCATAATGCTCTCTGCAATAAGCCATAATGCTCTTCTGTGACATGACATGCATAGTAATAAAAAGAGATAACTGGCATCCTTATGTTTAAGTGAGATTATTTTGAAAAGTGGGTTTATTGAATGTGAGCAGAAATACAATGATTTCAGTAAAATTTACACACAGGAATTTTTATTTAAATCCTGAGCATTCTGGTAGCTTAAAATGAAAAAAAAATAAGGGAGAGCAAGGAAAAAAAAGCAGGGGGGCAGGGAAGGCAAATTTGATAACTCAGTTCCTTTTAGATATTTTATCACATCTTTGATACTGTATTAGAAATTATTGCCTTGCATTAATGTGGATCAAAAGCAAAGGGAACACAAAACTGAATATTTATCTTCCACAGAGCTTTAGTGTTAAGCATACTTTAAATAGCTGGCTTCATCTTTCTGTGGAGAGTAAGAGGAACAGATTACTATCAGGGAATTTAAAGGGATTATCATATTGGGGAACAAATTACATTTAAAACTACTAAGGAAATGCTAGATATGATCTCTGAAATCAGAATCAGTTCCTGAACTGGAAGAAAGGACTGAGTATGAATTTTATTGCTCACAAACAAGAAATTTGTTTTTTTCATGATTGTAGATATTTTCAATATCTACAATTGAAAGTTGAATATATTAAAATGTTCAACATTGTTGATTGTCACTGTGAAAACAATGTGGTGAAATCTGTTTTCAAAGTGAAATCTGCTGGTAAAGTGGAAACATATGGCAATTAAAAGCTTACACAATGATCCCTATGAGCTATAGTTAACTCTTGAATCTTCAAAATTTGTAACTATTTATTGACACATCTATCAACTATTTTATTTTATTTCATCTGGAAATTTGTTGACAGCATTTAGTTTATGGCATTTTGAAACCCATTTCTAAAACCAGAAAAAGGGAACTGGAGTGGCATAATTTTGCTGGAACTATAGAGATACTGATATTCCTGGTGTAGTTGTTAGGGACAGAATTTAAGAAAAAGTGATTTGATTGAAAATACACAGAAAAATAATATAGCAACTTGAAGTTTTTGATTGTTAATTCTTTGAAATTTTCAATTATAATTTTTTTTTCACATACATTATATTTTTGGCAAAGGATAACTTATTTTTGAGAAAAATATTATTTTTAATAATAATTATTATTTTTTTCATGTATACGAACTTTCTCACAAACTGATTCAATTTAAATATATAAACATATTTGCGGTTGTTAAAGATTTATTTAGCTACAGGTCTTAGTGTTTTGTTTCAAAAAAATAGGTGTTAAAACAAGTGAGTTCTTGAGTAAGTTTCTCTAGAATTCTCTGCTTATTTCAGATCTCTTTTTTTGCCAAAACTTTTCATTTTTCACTATTCCCTATTAATCTGTAAACTTCTAAATCTCTAAACTTCCTTATTGTGTTGGTGATGTTATATACTATTTTGAAAGGCATGAAGGTTTTCTTGCAGTATTTTCCATTTTTTCAACACTTTAAATCTTAGCTCAATTGGCTAATAATATCTTAGTGACCCAGACAAAGAAAGCCTATTAGAAAACATACATTTCCTGATGTGATTTTTGTGAAGTCAATTGAGTCAAAGTACAGAAGAATTCATATCCATGGCTTAGCTAGTCTAACTTTTTAGTGCTTTGAGTCAGGGTATGGTAAATACACTTGGTAATCTTTCTGGTTCAGTCAGGCTTGGTAAGATCTTTTTTACTTTGATGCTCTGAAAAAATATTATTCCATGTGCAATTAGATCTGTCTCACTTTGGTACACAGAACCTGTATATGCAGAGGTGCCAGGAGCACAGCTTTCGAAGGTGTAATCAGTATTAGATTCAGGATGCAAAAAAAGCTTAGTGCAATTGTTTTACATAGCAAATCACAAGCTTAATGACTAGTCTCCTTGACAATATCATAAATCCTGGTATTGCTGTTCAGTCCTTCAAAGTAATTACTGTATTATTTCTACCAATTTGTTCAGTGTAGACTCTTGTAGATGACACTTTAAACTGTGATTGAATGAATTGAGTTCTGAAGTCAGAAGCTGAGAACAAATCATTCTGATGAGGCTCTGTCTTGGATTATGTAACCTAAAAATGTATATTCTATTTTATCTGTTGAAAGCTGTTTTTTGGGAGATGTGTTATCCTCCTTACCGGGGGGGAGGGGGGCAGATGCCTTCTGATAATGGCCCAGCCATTAAATCCAGGTGGGGCAGTGTTTCTTATCTCCTTCACCACCCCTCCATCCTCCAGGGGGACATCTTCTGATAATGGGCCATTAAGGCCCAATGACATGACACATTCCATCATCCCATTGTGAGATGCTCCACCCAGTGGGGGAGGAGACAACTGTTCCTGTCGGGGGCTCCTTTTCAGGAGTTTAAATTCCCCGGCATTCAGGTGGTTTTAGAGTTCTGGCCCTCTGCAAAGCTCTGTGCCAAACGCAGGAAAAGATGGAGTCTTCAAGGTTACATGCTTCGTTTATTGGTTCTTATCTTACAATTTTCTCAGTGTCCAAAAGATGTTTGCTGTGGCTCGGACATCTGGTGACTCCTCCTGTCTCTGGGCTGTCCTTATCTTTTATACTAATTGCTATGTATTCTTTATTTACTATTTCTTACCAATGTCTATCACTATTACTAAAAAGGTCATCTTTACTCTGACCCAATCCTCACTACTTTGTGCCAACGTCACTGCAGAAATGGAGTGAGGGAACAAGAAGGAAGAAGAAGGAGACAACACCCTAAATTCTCCATCTTGCCCCATTCACTCCAATGCCAAGAATCCCAAACCCACTGTTTTTTCACCCTGTGATATACTAAACTACTATTTTTCACACTCTTGTGGCCTGCAATGCTTCCTGCAGTGCAAGAAGCCGCTCCCATGGACTGAAATATAATCCAGTGTCTCTCTGAGCTCTGGGCTCTGGGCTGGGGTCCCAGACCCCCCTGCCCAGGTCCCTGACCCTCCAGGGCAACCAAAGGAATGCCCTGGACTCCAACATGTTCCTAGCTAGATAGAAACTGGGACTGAAGGACACAAGGTATCTGTTTTTTCCACTGGATTTCCTGAGGAAGACCGGACAAATCTCGACACCACTGGACTTTCTATAGGGCCATCTCTACTCCACAGAAGCACATCTGTTACTCCAGGAGGATTTATCTGGACTGCTTCCAACACGCTGACCACCAGGGTGCCAGGTCATATCCCTGACTCTGTCAAGGTATTTTTCCCAGGATTTTTGTTTACTTCCTTGCTTGTTAGATCACTAAACAATTTTATAATCAATATCGGGAAATTGAAGAAGATAACAAAGGAAATCCTAATTGGAGGTATACAAAGATGACATAGTAATTTGGTTTATAATCACAAGAAATACTGGCCATTTATTTATGAAAATTGAATACTATCTGCTATGCAAAACTGTCTTGACTGGCAGCAAATAATGTTGTGGTCTCCAGTATTTCCAAGAGATTTTTTGAGAGGAACCTGGACCTTTTTTCTCATATGTATGATTAAATATTTAGCCTAAGTTGTATGTGGGCAGGCTAAGTATCTTAGGTCCTGTCTTCTACTGTATGCTACTTCTTACTCAAATACAGACTGAATAAGAGCTCCATCTTCAGATAGGTCAAAAATTCCAGTCTACTTCATCCCCTTGTTAGGCTCCTAAACAAATGTGTTTCATTTATTTCAGAGGAAATTCTGCACTATGCTCAACACTATTGTCTTGGTTTTGAAAGACTGTTGTCTGCCAAGGAAAGCTAGAGCCTCCCTTGGAACATAGAATGTAAACCCCGTTCCCTCCAAATTATTATAATTTTGCAATTAAGGGCTTTCAGGCAAAGATATGGGAATAGGAGTAACAGTTTTTACTAGGAATATTTTTTAAAAAAGGAAAATACAAATGTAGTAGTACAAAAAACAAGCAAGGAAGCAAACAAAAAATCCTGGAAAAACCCTGACAGAGTCAGGGATATGACCTGTCACCTTGTTGGTCAGGGTGTTGGAAGCAGTCCAAATAAATCCTCCTGGGATAACAGATATGGAGTAGAGATGGTCTTGTAGAAAGTCCAGTGGTGACAAGACAGGTCCGGTCTTCCTCCAGGAATCCAGTGGAAAAAACGGATACCTTGTGTCCTTCAGTCCCAGTTTTTTATCTAGCTAGGAACAGCTGGCTCCCCCGCAATGTGTGGAGCATCTCACAATGGGATGATGGAATGTGTCATGTCATTGGTGGGCCCATTATCAGAAGATGTCCCCCTGGAGGATGGAGGAGGATGGAGGGGTGGTGAAAGAGAGAAGAAATCCTGCCCCACCTGGTTTTAATGGCTGGGCCATTATCAGAAGGCATCCACCCCCCTCTCCCCTGGAGTTACAAGAGAAGGATAAAACATCCCCTAAAAAACAACTTTCGATAGATGAAATAGAACACATATTTTTAGGTTGCATAATCCAAGACAGCTATCTTGATCTGTCTGAAATTATATTTTATTAAGTAGGATTTTTTTAAAAAGTACTTCCTAGTTTTGTTTTGCATTTTTTAATCAACTCAGTATACAACAATTTTTATTTTATACTGTGCGTAACTGTCTCACAAAAAACTGAAACTGCTTCTGACATACCACACCAGAGCAGGTGTATGTTATTCCCAAATAATCCATGATTCCTTCTAAGTTTTACAGGTCCTGACAAGTGACTGGAGTACCTGTGCAAAATGTAAATCTAGAAAGTAAAATAAATTCTGTGTTTCTGTTCAGAAATGAGAAAGCTAAGGAAACACCAAAATAAACAACCAAATTAATTACATCATAAATGACATCATAAACGCAACGTTTTCACATACATAATGGGACATCCAGACAAAAACATGTTATAAAGAACTTCTAAACATGGATGGTATTTATGAGGTCGATATAAATGACCACTTGAGAGCCATTCTGTTCTATTACATAAATTAGCTTTTAGGTAGTTTTGAAAATTTGTAATTATGATAGTGCAGAAGCTCTAAATTGGTTTTCCATAAATATTTTATGAGCCATTCGTTAATTGCACTGTTAAGGTAATCTCCTAATTAAAACATTCTACCTTTATGTCACAAGCAGATTTTAGACACACTGGAAGGATAATCTGTAATAAAGTATCCTCAATTTCCTTTTGGATTCTGAAACAAAACATTACTTAATTGGTTATTTAGTGGGGAAAAAAAAAGAAAATAAAAAGAAAAAGAACAACACTAATTGAACAGATGTTACATGACTATTAACGTTCCAGTAGTTTTTTCTTCATATTTCCCTGTTTCTCTACTGGAATATGTAAACATCTTTTCAGGGGAAAACAGGGGAGGGGAGGGGAGGGGAGGGGAGAGGAGGGGAGAAAATAGACACATTTTACATTTTCAGCTATGCCACCTTTAGTTCAGCATAATCTCCTTCATGAATAGAGGTTTGAACTGTGCTGTCTCCTTTGAAAAAACATTCCTGTAATCCACAGCTTGGTCTGTAATGTCTTATGTCCTGAATGGTGGCACACCATGGTTTGGTTTAGGATGCAGTTGGTAAAGAAAAGTTTAATCAGACTTTCTAAATTTTCCCAAAAGAAACAAAAAATGTAAAGGTATATCATGTTCACGTTCTAACATTGTGTAATTGTCACTGAGGGGAAGCTGAAATGAGGCCTGGGGGTTAGATGTGTCATTCTGGGATATGGAGTAAAGGATTCTTCACCACAATTACAGAAATGCTCATACTGTTCAAGAGCCCATTTTGATCTTTCTTAAATCACTTAAGTGTTATTCTATCAGAAAAAGTAAAATTAAAGTATTGACCAACTTGAAATATATTGTCTATATACTTCTCTCAGCACTGAACTAATTTTGAGAAGAAAATTCTTTGCCTCTGCTGATTTCTTTGGCTTTATGCAAAGTCAAGATACCAGTTGAAGTGCTGGCAGGAGATTTTTCTATTTCTCCAGTATATGGAAATATTTAAGTAGGGATGAGATCTGATTTTTATTGAGATGATATATTATTTTTTATTCTAGAACTTCTACATTTAGGATGGATCTGTTATGAAGCAATTATGATACCAATAGTTTCTTAGAAAGGGTTCACTGTTACAGCAGTGGGTAAGAGAATTCCAGCAATAGGGATAGACTAAATAACAGACATTCCAAGAAATGACTAAATGGAAAAACATACAGAAGTTCATTAAAGTTAAATCTGATTACATCAGAGAGCTATATAAAATCCTCTGCTGTAGTGGAAGTTTGGGTTTTGTCTAAAACTAGAAGATGATCACAAATCATGCTTTTTGTGTTTTAGTCATCTGCAAGCCTGACATTTAGATTTGGGTAGTTTCTGAACAACGTGGTTCTTTCTGCCTTCCTGTCATCCTTATAAGTCTTAAAGTATTAGAAAATAATTTTCCTCTTGATCACTAAGGGTTTGTTTGCAGCATAAGCGATAAATGTCTTTTCTGTCCATCACTTTTTCATGCTCTTATGTGCAGATAGGAAGGAAGCTGGAGGCATAAAAGAATCATCAACTGAAAGTCAGCACAGAAATAAATGCAGCACTAGTCTCTATATTTTATTTTTAAAGAACAATTGGGGAAAAAAAAATAAGAGGGAGGGATAAAAGGACACATACAAAAATGTGGAAAGAAAACTGAGTCAACTGTCTATTAATGAATGCTGCAGACCAATTCAACAAGCTTTTATCTGTAAAATTGGGGTTGACCAGTGTAGCTATCATTTTAATTGCATGGGGTCCGTACAAAGACATGTATTCACAGAAATTCTCTCTGAAATAACAGATCCACAAAGTTCTCACATTGATATGTTCTTTGTAAGTAAGCTGTGATTCCACATCACTGTTATTTCCACCCCTCCCTTTTTTTTTTTTTTTTTTAAAGCTGATTGCTTAAGAAAACAAGGCTTCAGTAATGTTTAATATTTATCCACTTTTTTGCCTTCAAATTTGCTAAGTACAGTTAAAAGTTTTTTGTAATTCCTACAAACTTTGAGAAAATAGCAAAGCTTAGAAGGTCTGTGCCATAGTAATGGGAGACAGGTGTGAGCTCAGGGGCGATTTTGGACAGTAGAAAATCCTCTCTGGAAAGGCTCACTGTTCTTGGAACCACATTTAAAATGTTTGCAATATGCTTTTGTCATTATGTTCATGCTTTCAGAAGCTATACCCTTCTGAACAACAAACCCTCTGATTAAGTCTTATATCACTATAAAAGGCAATTGGTGCAGTTTTGCAGAGGAGGTGTTGAAAAACAAGTGAGGTAGGGAATAATGGTATCGTGTTCCCCAACAGAAATCACGTGGTTTTGGGTAAGGGACACAGGCATATATTTCAGACTAAATATCTAAAGCATTGAAGAGTAAATAGGAGAGGATGTTTTTAGCAAGTAGCATGTCAAAATGATAACTTTTCATGTGTTTTATCTTAAATTGCTGTAATTTAATCACACATTTCCCAAGATGCAAAGCTCATGTCATTCATTTTACAGCTTACATACCTCTTGAAAATAAGCAGAAACATTGCTAGAATTCTAATGAGTACTTTGCTACTATGCATCATGAGAACTGTAAACTGCCCTAGATTTTAAATCTGTTCTTTGGCATTGCTTAACCAACACACTTGAGACCCTGTATCGTACTCACTTATCCTGATTTCCTTGAATTAATACATGATTGTCATTCACACTTAGGCTTCACAGAACAAACAGTTTCCAGGAAATGCAACAGAAAGTAGTCAACAAAAGCAGATGGGCATCCTGGGAATCTGAAGTGATAAAAATAATAGAACATATTAGCAGTACATATAGCTGGTTTATGCAGCTTTGTGATCTTATTACTATTACTTTCACCTTCTCTCTTCTTTTTCCTCTTCTTTTTAAAGTCATATTTGACATGGAATTGGTACATTAAACTACCCTTTCTTGTAGGCCATGGAAACTAAAGGAACCCCAAATGTGTAAAGAGCAAAGGTAGTATAAAATATTTGAGAAAAATCTAAGTAAAAAGTCAGTGGCTTCAAAACACAGCAAGAACATCCATTTCAGCATCTGAAAAACAGAATTAATGACCCAAGATTTGCACATAAGGAGAAACTTAGAAAATGGAAAATAACAGCAATACAATCACACATGTTCTTGAAGGGATGTGAACACTCAAATTGCTGAGAGTGGCAAAGAGCATATTATAGCCACGTTTTGCACAGGGCTCCCTTTGTACATCATGCACAACTTTGAAGAGAATCATTAAATTCCTTGGACCAAAGGCAATCCACAGTGAAGTTTTTGGATGCTCATCTGAGATCAGACCTTGTTTCCAGTTGTCACTTCAGCCAATATGGCAATAATTTATGTTATTCCTTGTGCCAGAAACTGGGATGGGACCTACTCCCCAGCCTGAGCATTCTAGCCATGAGACCAGATGACTCTGTCTTGTGTATTGGTGTCAGCCAGAGCCTGGACCCTTCTGGCAACCATCCCAAATGACTGTGCTAATCATGAAGTAAAAGGAGACTCCTCTTGTGTTGGAGCACACCTGATTTAATAGGTACATTGAGGATCCACTTTGGTGTATCTGGTCTTAAAGGCCAGAAAACAATACAGAACTGTGCTACTGAATCCAGCTTAAGGGGGCTGAAGAGCCTATCTATTTAAACTTGAGCAATGCTAGGTATTCTTTGTAACAGAATTCTAGATATAAAAGATGCATTTCTGGTGAAAATATTGATAGCTGGTACTTTCTGCTTACAGTTCTAAAATTAAACTAAATAAAAAAAGGAGATGAGTAAATTTCTAGGTTTATGATTTCCATGGAAGTGTCTATCTTCCATTTTAAGCTTTAGAATCCAAGAAAATAAAAAAGAAACCAAATTAAATATTTACCCCAGATAGAAAAAAAAAAAAAAAAAAACCAACCAAAACCCAGAAGTTTCTGCATACTCAGCAGACTTTATTTTAAAAAAATCTAATTAAATATTAAATACAGGTCAATATTAAACATTAAATATTTATAAATATTTAGTATATTAAACATTTAGCACTGAGTATTGTAAATAGTAGCATTTTAATTTAAAAATTCCTCAGAAATATATTATATGATTTGGAAAGCAATTTTATTTTCTTTTAATGAAGGTAGTTATAAACAATTTTAAGTCCTGCTGCTATTATTTTATTTTTCCTACAATAGATTAGCACAGTATTTTAGATATATTTATAATATCTAATATCTCAGATATTAGATATAATACATAGCAATCTTGTGATGACAAAGAATCCATAGTTTTATTAAAACAGACTAAACTTCTTTTGTGTAAAGGAAGTATAATTTAGAAGGATATCAAGGAAAGCAAGTCTGCTCTATGCTATCAAATTATTGCAACACGTATCTCATCTACTCTTTATCAAATGAGATGAGCTTTTGTTCATTTTCATGATAATAAAACAATCATAGGATATGCTGAACTTGAAGGGACTCATCAGGATCATCAAGTCCAACTCCATAAATATGCATCAATTAGTACTGGTATTCTACATTTGTATCACATGATTATTATGGAACTGGAGATAGAAAATGCTTAATAAGTAAAAGGCTACATAACCCTATATTTGGAAACAAATGGAAAGTGCACTCAAAAGTGTTTTATTTCCCTATTTATATTCAATTTTAAAAAAAGGCAGAATTTGAAGTACTTACGTCTCTTCAATTTTTCTTCCCTGATCCTTATGTATATGAATTTTTATATCTTGAAAAATTAATGAAGACAATAAGGAAAAGAAATTTTCTTAGGAAACTGTATTAGGATTAGTATTCAAGCCAAATTTTGACTTAGATAATTACCCATCCGATTTTCACATTGACTCTCCTGCAGTGCTACTGTGGTTAAAAGTCTCCTTAGGGTATCTATGAAGTCTAAATGCACAACAATAGCAAGAACACTCTGACTAAAATCAGATACTAATATTAGCTGTCATTTGACTCACTAAAATAATTTGGTGGATTTCTATTTTTAATTTGTTAAACAAGGTTGCCATTATATCAGAAGTATTCAAAAAACATGGATGAGAAATAAATTGGCATGCTCAAAAGGGCATATATGAATTAATGTTTATTTTCCTATTTTTGGGAAGTTTCCTTTCTGCTTGAGATTGAAATAAAAATAAAACAAAAGAAGCATTGCATTTTTTCATCATAATCAGTAAATAATTTTCTCCTATTACCTGCTATTTATCCTACTGTTGGATTGCTGCCAGCGAAGTCCTGATGAAAATGCCATTATTTTTTAATTTTGGAGTGATGATACTAATCCATTAATTATCTGCATGTTTAACCAAATGATAACAGTTAACCCTTTACCCTTTTAAATCCTTTATCCCAGTACAATTTCTGAGTTTTCACTGTTAAAAACCACTGCAGTTTCACTCTATCAGATCTAGTTTTCACTCAGATATTCAGATTTAGATTAGTCCAAGAAAGCAGGAGATAAATGATCAGAAATTTCTACTTTTGTGTCAGTCACATTTGTTGAGCCCAGGGACACTGCAAGTTACACTGCACCAGTGAGCTGAATTAAAAGGAGCCTCTATGGCCTGGAAGTTTAAATCCATCAGACTGGTAATGAAATTCTACTTTCCAGACCCATTCTGGGATTTTTTTTTTTTTTCCCTATGTATTATTCTGTATTTTGCTAGCAAAATATAACAATACCCTCATAATAAAGGCTAGAACCAATGAAGACAGCAGAGAAACCTAATTTCAGGATTCCGATTAAATTTCGACATCAGGCAGATGTTAACCTAGCCAACATGGTCAGGACAAAGATTCTATAGCATATACCGAAACCCAAAACCTAAAAAAGGGTAGATTTGATGTGCATTAATTAAGAAATATAGAATTTAGGGATTTCCAGAATTAGGCGACAGCTTGCATAGATATTTTTCCTACGTGCAGACATTTCTGCCCTTGCACCTAGGCTTTGCTTACATTTCAGCTTTAGACTCTTAAATTATTCTGGATATGACCATTAAAATTATAGTTTCTTTTTAAATGGGGGAGAAGAATATGATTTTTCTTATTGAGGGTCAAACAAAAGTAGGAATTACTTTTAGTTTGTTGTCTGTTAATTCTTTAGGCCTTTTTCTCTCCATGTTCAATATAGTGTAAATAAAAAAAAAAAAATATGGACTTAATGCTACAATCACTGACATCAATGATATAGCTCTCTGAGCTGAAGGGTTCAACAAAAGCCTGTAAGTCTCTGGGATATCATTAATAATTGTATAAATCCTCATTGATCTATGAGGATCAGGATATCTGATGAAAACCTGGTACAATAACACACAAGTTATTGTTAGGGTCAGATGAAGCTCTTTGGAGAGAATTAAAATTTCAAAAAAATGAAAGAGAGAAAATATAGTTGCTTAATGAAATATTAATAGATATCCTGTGTTCTTCAAGAACATGTTGATAAATGAGCAGACTCCTGGAAAGTTTGTTTTAGAAACTGTTACACATACCCAGTGCTAACCTGAAGGTGTGAAGTGGGATTGTGAATTTTCAGAGGAATATATTGCAAAAGAAGTACCAGCCAAATTAAAAACTATATAACTGAAATGTAAATACTTAACATCAGAAACTTGGGGTTTTTTATTAGTAATAGCTTTATCTGAGAGTAGATAAATACTGATTTTAATAATTTGGTCATAATGTAAAACGTGGGGTGTTTTTGGACACAAGGCCATGTATGAACTTCACTTTTGCAAGAAGAGTGCACAACATTCACTAAGCAACTTTTTAAATTTTAGTTAAGATAGGATATAGAAAAGGATGCTAGAAATGAAATGCATGTTCTGGAATAGTACTTCCTAATTCTTTCTTTAGCTTTCTTAATCTTTCCCTTTTTCCTTGCCTGCTACTCACTGCTAAGCCCATTTCTCTCAGCTCGTTCCTCAGTTTAAATCTATTTTTATCTTATAGATGAGTCACTCGTCAGTCTGTAGTTTAACACATCCTGTGTTTCTCTGGATGGTCTCACATGCTTTTTATATAAAGGGAGAGGAGGACTCTGTAATTGCATCGTGACTCTATTCTTTTTCACTCTAAAGGAAATTAAGGTGGTATTTATTTATAGCCTGGAATATTTCTGATTTTTTGTCCCATGAAAATTTCCATCAGGTTCTTATAAGCATGTTTACCCGTGTCTGCTACTATGTTTTTTCTCACTCATGGCCTGTATAAATGCTGTTGTTTATTTGGTTATGCTTCTTGTCAGTTCAGCTGCAGCTGAAATCATTAAATTCTCATATAATTACAGTGGTGCCATTCAAACAGCTAGAGTTTAGGTTGTGTCAGCATTTCCATTATAAATCCTTAATTTAAATGGTTTGCAATAACTCAACCATAAAATATGTTTTGAGCTGAACCTTGGCTGTTATGTTTCAGGCCAGGAGCAGCTTCCTTTTCAAACTGGAAAAAAAAAAAAAAAAAGGCAAATCGCTCTCTCTCATCATTTCAAGACTGGATTGAGTGAGCTTGTGAAAAGGCTAAATTTACTGCTGTAGGAACCAAGCTATGGTAAAAGCCCGCAGTGACACAAAACACGTGTCACAGGTTTTCTTTGTTTAGCCTCATCTCAACTTATAGATTCTGATACTGTACAGGAATAGTTTGGGTCTCACATCTGCTTTAAGGCTGTTAACAAGAAAATAATTTGTGACAATTTTGACAGTATATTAAGGGACCAATTAAAAGTATCCACAACAGCCAACACAGGGGTACTGGTGCCACCACACTGCACCTCCACACATATTCAGGCACGAAGGGGCCATTCAGGACACTGTGGCCTGAATCTGAATCCTGAGAAGTTCATGACGGCCCTCATTATTTCATTCATAAGTTTTCTGGTTCCCCAGTTGCTAAAGCCTGACAGGAAGACAATAAAAAGGGACGTGGACCGGGCAGAGGCAATACAACCATACAAATATGTTAGTTTGGATGCCCTTCATGTTCTTGCTCTTAAGCAAGAACTGTTTTTAAATGGAATATCTTTTTTTGGATTTCTCAACTGCACCAAAGTACAAAGCTAAAGTAGAGCCTCTGCCTCTGTATTTTGAGATACTCAGCTGAAAATGTCTTAGAAATGTAGCCAGCATTCTTGATCACAGGACCAGGTCAATCACAAAAAGAATGAAAATAGCACCCACCTGTAACAACTCACAGTCTACTGTTTGGCACGGGATATCTCACAAAAAAACTCACTTAATATAAGAAAAACAAATAGCTCTTAAAGTTCTATTGACATTTAGATAGAAAAATCCAAATTTAGTTTGACATGAACTGTAGATACCACAATTCAAAATCCATCTAGAAAACACATTAATGACAAGTTTGAAAAACTGATTGAGGACTTTCCTGGTGAAGTGCTTTAATCTATGCATTTGGCAAGTGTCATCTGATTATTTGAAAATATGAAACAGAAGCTTTTGTCCTTAAACTACTGTTTCTGCTAAAGCCACTACCAAACCTTATGTTTTCAGTCAGTCAGGAAAAAAAAGAGGTTTTGTCCTAAATATTTATTATGTATAGCAACAAGGCCTAGAGGGGCAGTATAAAGCTAAAGAGTGTCATATATACTTAGCCTTTAATGATCAGATTATAGCTCTTTCATGCAAATCTGTTCTCACATCAAATCTTCTGAAGATGTGATTTTCTCCCCTCTTTAATTTAATTTAATTAATTAATTTCTCCCTCCCCAATTTAATTAAGTCAAAATTGGTCTTATCCCATTTAAGTGTGTTGCATAATATTTTGCTTCTCTTCATCTTGGTTTTACATAGTACATTTAGAAATTAACAATATTGAAGAGTCCATGACTCTAAAGGAAAAAAAAAAACAACCCAATCCCCATCAGGTCTTAGAGTTATTAGCATCAATTAAAATTATTTTTAAAATCTGTTAAAGAAGATATTCCATAAAATACCTATCTTCTGAAATATGACTGATTAAGCTTTAATTCTCCTGGAAAAATGTGCTGTAATGGAATCCTTGCAACCGTAATTGTAATAAAATAGTGAACTATATCTCATTAAAATCTAAACCCGAAAGTTATGATTTTCCCTTATTGTGTATGTGCTACCTGAACAGTCATTCTAAGTGGTTATATTTTATGAAATGCTTTTGATCAGCAATTTTCTACCCATTTTTGTATTGGTTATCCTGACTGTGTTCTCTGTGAGTGTTTTATCTCCATCTCAAAAGCAATACAACCATATATAGGACGCCATAGAAATTGAGGTACGTTACAGTGATGCTATCTACTAAATTTACAGGAGGCAGATAAACTAGCAGTTCAGTGGTTATCGATTTCTTCCTTCCAGTGAACTGGTACTATAACATCAAACATTTTTCACATCCCTACCCAGGGTAGACAAACCACCCCAGAGCCACCACGGTTACACAGGTGACAAGCAGTGTCTCTCTGGGACTAAAGACAGCCTGTGGAGAGCACTGCTGGTGCACAGCACTGCTGTAGTGAGGCTTTCATTTTAGGGCTAAGACACCACTTCATCTCAGCACCAAGCTGTGTCATGGTGGGCCTTCTGAAGAGTTTGTAAGACTCTGAAACTAGAATGCCTCACACACAGACATACTGAAAGGAAGTCTTGGGTGGCTGCAATCTAGGAAAAGCAGTCAAGCCTTCTAGCTTTAAATCTCCACTAACGTTTTACAATCAGTTGACCAAGTAAATAAGATGTGTATAGAAAACTGCTGAAGTTCTTTATAAATATCTGCTGATATTTTCCCAGTTTCAGAATTTGTCCTTTGAATATTTTTCTGTGTCAGCAGTTATGATAGAAAAGGATGGCAAACACTGAAATAACTCACAGAGCTCTTCCATTTTGCAGCAGCTCTTCTAGTCTTAAAAATTTACAGTGAGTTAATTACTTATTTGGGAAAGGCTGTTGTCTAATTGCACTGATTGGGCAGTTTTGGTGCTCATCCTAATGATGTAGAGAAATGTAACAAGTGGCAACTTATTGAAATGGATGGTGGCAGTTACGTGTGTTCTGGGGGTCCTGGGATCATTGATTTTGATAATGGATTATATAAAAGTAAGAGTCTCTCTTTCCTTTTCTAAGGGGTGAAGTGTATCACAATGTTACACAAAGAATGTTGCACAAAGAAGAAACATCTTGTGCTTTAACACAGTAACTTTTACAGTAACTATTTTGGCTCGCTGCTTCAGGAGACAGTAGTCTTTAAAATCACAATGAAAACCCAAGTATAACCAAGTTTGTATTCTTCCCTGATGGCAAGCAAAAATAAGGAAAAAGGAATAGTACTTGAAAACAAACCAAATAAAATATTTAGCTCACATTATTCTTAACAGTGAATCACATGTATATCATGGACTATCTAAAAGTACTTGCAGAGTTTCTCACCAGACATTGCTCCCAAACATAATCGTATGTTTGAATATTTTTGCCATGCCTCATGAGCAGAGATGCTTTTAATCTTCTGTCACACAGAACATTAAAGTTATTTTTGATAGACTCACAGTCTTGGTCGCTGTATAAATAAGGCCAAAAAAACCCCCAAACAAACACCCCCCCCAAACAAACAAACAAACAAACAAAAAACCCACCACCACCAAAAACTAGCTCTGTTTATAATCACAAGTATCTATCCACTTGTATAATTTCTTCAGTTCATCTTTAATTGTTTAGTACTCAGTCAGACTTTGAGATGTTGGCCTATACATGATCTCAGGTTTTTGGATTTCTTTCCTACCCATATATAAAACATAAAATTACCCAAATAATATGAACTTATTTGTGCAATATTCAGAATGCTCTTTAAGACATTGATTTAAAACAACAAAAGAAAACTTTGCAGTGTGATCCAATCCACATATTCTTCAGAACAACTTCTGTAGTCCTTGTGGAAGGTTTTATTTCAGTCCAAAATTTCTCTTCTCCTTCAGATTCTTATTTTATACTTTCTGCTGAGGGATCACTAAGAACATCTCTTACTGCTAGTTTGGTGTGATAAGAGGAAACAGAAAGTTATTTTGGCCAAGATGTGCTCCTATGCCTTAGAGACAATCTCTATCATTAGCAACTGAGTCATTGTCAGTAACTACTCATTTCATCAACACAGGTCTGTTTTGTTACCTTATGGAATGTTTTTAACCTTGTTTTTATCTAGAGCTCTATTTGTTTCTTTTTGTGTGTCCTTTTGTTTTTGAGAGATGTTAATTAAACTTAAAACTTCTTTTCTGTCAGTTGTTCACAGGAACATTTATTTATTCATTGCATGTTTAGTTTTTCTTCAGTAGGGACGTTTAGTATAAACAATTTCAAGTTCAGGCTTTTCCACTACAGTCAGTGGAAGCAGAGTTGATAATATTTGCATAGCATGTCATAACTATTGTCAAATCTGATTTCAATACCATTATACGTTCTTGCAGGAAAAAATGCTTGAATATCAATAAACATAGCCTGCATTCATTTTAACATGCCATTAGGAACTTAGCTAGGGAAACTGAGACAAACCTAGCCATGGCAGCCACTACCTCTTTTTTTTTTTTTTTTTTTAATGCGAATTCGGAGAAGTGCAGAATCAATAATACAACTTGAAATGTTACTATTCAGGTCCTCAGTGATACCTTGCTCCATAATTCATGAGCCTCTGACAATTTTAAAACAGTTGCTCATTTGACACCACTCTCCATATTCACCCTAGCACTTTCAATTGGTTCTTGTAAAAAAAAAAAAAAAAAATTCAAATTCTTGTGTCAGACTGCCAGTCATAAGCCAGTCTGCCAAAAACTCTGTAGTCAAAATAGGTATTCCCTGATTCCCTGCCCAAACTAAAATAACTCTGAAGCTAAAACACTCACCTCAGTACTGAAGCAGCTTCAATGACAGAAGACATTCCTCTTACCCAATCTGCTCCTAGACACCAGGTCCTTCTCACCACATGTCCTAACTGAACTTTGTCCACCTTCATTCAGATTGTTTCTCTGTCTGTTAGCTGTGTTCTGAAAAATGCCTTAAAAAATTAAGGGAAAGAAAAAGTAGTCTTGTTTATTGACTGCAAAAGGACTTAAGTGTAATAAGTGAGGAGAGTTGCCAGGCCCAGGATAGAGGAAAACCTAAAGTGCCATGGCTGGGGAAACCACAGTGCTGGGAAAAGCATCCAGGAAGGTCTTGGGGAAGGAATAATGATTTTTTTGACTCATAACGCACTTTAGAATTTTCCTTTAAAGAACAGTGTGAGGGATCAGAAATAATATGTGGCTGGAGATTAAGTAGTAGTCGTTGTTGTTGTCAAGAAGTTCAGATCACTACTTAAGGAGCAACTTCCTTTGAAAAATGCTGCTGCTGGGAGTTAGAACAGATTGTACACTGAAGAGCAGGTTAACAATAACAGCATGGCCAGCCCTCTCGGCAATTAAAAACTCCACAATTTCTACTGTTTAATTAATATTTTTTCATATAGTTTATGAGTTCTGTCTAAGCAGCAAAAGCACACTGTACTGCATAGGGCTCTTATTCATCAGAAATTTTAACAAGAAATCTCACGATGAGGAAAAATCAATGTTAGCCAACTGATGTTTATGTTTTTATAGATCCTTATTACTTAAAGGAATTGACAAATTTAAAGTCAGTGAAATATAAAAATTCTTTAAATGGTAAAGTTACAGATCCTCATGTAGCAAACTGTTTCAGATTTGCAGAGCACTATGAAAATTGACTGAGCACATCTTTTAGTAAGATGCACAATCTTGTCTGAGAAGAGACATACAACTTAGTTTAAGACCCTTTGCAATCAGTTATTTTAAAACTTGATTATATACATACTTCAGCTTTATCTCCAGGCTGAATTTCTCTGACTTTTTTTTCTGTAGCCATTGAGTCTTGTTAAGCCTTTCCTTTAATAGCTTTTTTTTGTGCAAATAACTATGTGTTGTGTTTGAGCCATGTTTTGGTCTCTTAAGTAAACAGAATAGGTAAGCCTGATCAGCCTGATACCATAGTTTGGTTTTATAATGTCTTAATAATTATGGACTTATCTTCTGCTCTTTCTCAATGTTTACTTGTTTTCCTGGGGCTATTTCAAAAATGCATTCTAACATTGATCTTTGCTAGTGGTGTGTACAGAGAAACTAATGCTTTCCTACTTTTATTTGACACCTTTTCATAACACTGTAAAGAATTTACTTGCTCAGCTAGAAAGATACTGTAGGAAGAGTTCACACTGAATCAGCTAACTTTACAGTAACCTGAAAGTCATTTGTGAGGTACTGTTTTTTGAGGCATTCATTCTATAAAAATAGTTGAATTGTTAATTTCTCACATATGTTATCACATATTTAATTGTAAACGGGGTATGTTGGTTTGGATCATTACATTCAAACAGTACCAGTTCTTTCTCCTTCCTTTCTTATTTTCTGGAGTCATCTACAAAATTAAATAGAAATCTATTAATAAAATTTTCAAATCACTGTAAAAAAAGAGCACTGACAAAAAAAGTAGTAGCCAATGAGCTCTCTAGTAATTTACTGACACCTTTTTATTAGAAAACATTTATTTTGCAACAGTTTGAAATCCAAATACTTATTGAAGAAATTTGCAAAATTTAGAGTAGTGTTACTTACTAATAGGTAGATCCTGGAGGTGAATTTTTTTGTGAAACTGAAAATTTTCAAGGAAATAACTTAGGTTTACATCCCTTGAAATTTACTAAAATTCCTCATTTTATTTGTATGATTTCACATCAAGGATATTTCAAATAACCTTCTTTCAGAAAGCACCTTTCATTGTCCGAATAACCTTAATTCTTGCTGAAAGCCATCTCTCCAGTATTTCATACATGCACAACAAGGAAAAAGAAATACTGCTGCACTTTGTAGGATCAAAGCAGTACCAAGAGGCCATGGCACATATTATACTGGAAATAGCATCAAAGTCATAAATGCTGATTCATTTATCAGAGCTGTGGATTTGCTCGTATTTATAAAACGACAGAAGAAATCACAAAGGCCCACAGCAATCATTAACAATGATGTGGTGAATTTATATGGCCTGAAAGTGGGTTATGCACTGCTCTAATACCCAGGGAGTAGGTCAGAAAGGGAATTATGACTGAGTTACAACTCTGCCTGGTTCCACATATTTCAAGCAGGGAGCAATCTGTTTTGATCTCTATCTGTAGAAGAGTATCTTTATCCCTATGGGGACTTGAATGTGTGTACTTGTTTTTTAGTTGTTAATAGTAATGAAAAAAGACCAGGAACAAAATGAGGCTTTTGCTTGGGTTTAATTTTGCTTCAATTTAACCTAAATCAGTGATAAAAACATTAACTGAAAGTCTTCCCCTCAGGACCGTGTCCCAGATAAAGGATGGCATTTCTGTAAAATAAAGTAGGAATGGACTGGGGAGGAGACTGGAGAGAGAAGTAAACAGCTGCTAATGGTTTCTCCCATACCAAGCCTGAGGCTTAGGTCTGGGGCCTTGCTTCTTTCAGAGTGATAGACTGAAACACACTCTTTTTCCTTTTGGGCTAGTGCTTCAGAGTCCAGGATGTGTCCTACTCTGGATAACATTACTTTTGTCTATATGGGTGTTTTTCATGCTTTTTTTCCTGTTTTCATTTGTAGGAAATGACAGATGAGAATCATGCAAGTGAAACCTTCTCCTGTTGAAACAGAGAGAAAATATTCAACATTGAAATAATCCATAACAAGAATATTTTTTATTCTTTCCAGGACTAACAGTGATATATGAGCTGAGGAAATGTGTTTTTTATATTTTATTTAAGATCAGTGTTAAAATAGACTTAATTAGTTTTTAGGTTACTCTTAACACATAGCAACGTAAGTAATCTGATTCACTCTGTACAATGTATACTGTCTAATTCGATGATTTACTGAATACTGGAACATTTATTTCCTCTTATTAACTCTTTTCCATTATTTTTGGCTAAGTCTTCTGCATATCTGAGAGGGTCTTTTCAGCCTAGATGTAGAGTAAGGAATGTGGGGAATAAGGGGCCTTGTCTAAGTTGTCTGATACTCTCAGATTGTAGTGATGTTGCACAATGTAAACACAGAACTGGAGAAGAAACTGACTCTTCCAAGTCCTACCAAAGAGATTCCTATGAAAGTGGATTTGAGTACAGTCTGGAAAAGTCTGAACATGATTGTGCAGGTCAAGGGATAAAGGAAACTTCAGGGAAGGATAGAAATCTAGGCAATAATCTCCCAGCTTGCAGAATGGAGAAATTAACTTCTCTCTAAAGACAATTCCCTAAGTCTTGCACCCTGTTTACATGATTATATATGTGTGTCTAATTTTTTTTTTTTTAAGAAAAAGAGCCCAAACTAAATTCAATACTAGCTTTTGAATGTCATGTCCTTGGTTAGCACCCAATCTTTTTGCTGCCATTTGATTATTTAATTAAGTTGTATTGCACTGCTGTGAGCCACTGAGAGTGGGTTCAGGTAATTCCTTCACCTGAGATACATGCTTGCTGATATGAAGAAAGATGCTGTCAACATAAATGACCACCGCTTTCACTGCCTTCAGTCCAAGCAAACTTCACAATTTCTCTTGTCTGAATCCTACTTCTGCCAGCATCACTCAAGTGCCCTTCTCTTTGTCCTAGCAAGGGCCATTCACTCTATGCCTCTCCACCTGCATCTCCTACTTCAAAGAATTTCAACAAACTAACACAAACCACATCCTATTTCATACACCTTTGTGAGGAGCTTGCTCTAAAAGGGCATAAAAAACCTAAGAAGTCTGTAAGAACAAACTAAACATCCTAAATTTTGTCTCTCCTGTGTTATGACTCAGTCATTTGCATTCATGTCAGATCACTCCATGTGTTTTCATAATTCCATTAGCAATGTCCAGTAACTCTTACTATGAAGAATTGAATTTCTGAGGTGTTGCCAAAGGTCAAGAGACCTTGAGGGACATTCTGTTTTGCTGTTATAATAAAATTATTGTGAATTTCAGTTCAAAAATCTTCTTCTTGTTTTATAGTTAAGCTGTTAATTGTAAATCTTGAATATTTGGCTACAGACCTGGTATCTATGGGCACAGTCTGAAAAAGAAAATCAAGATTTTTTGTTCCTGCCCCCATTTCTCTTTCCCATTTATCTGTTTGTTTTTTTTTCCATTCAGCCTCGAGTGCTGTTTTTTCCCATGTTGTGTTGTTAGAAGGCAGTCACCCTATTTTCCTCAGCCCCATACAGACTCCAAACAATGCTGTTTTCAGAAAAGGGTATTTCTAAAGGGTCACTTCCACTTGCATGTAAATAAATAAATAAATAGATCCTAAAATTTTAATTAAAATCCTAACTGGCTGAAGCCCAGGCAAACAGGCAGAGTCTAGTTAACATTCTCCATTAAATTTGAAGTACTTGACATAATGTGGAGTGCTTGAGAACTACAGGATAGGTACATGTTTTATTCAGAAACCAATGAGAGTTTGCTGCTGTGCCAAGTGACTGTCAGAAAGCTGGCATAAGATAAAGACTGTCAAAACTGGGATAACCCAAAAAAATTAAAACAAGAGAACAGATATATATTTTGTTGTTATTGTTGTTGTTGTTGTTGCTTCAAGTACTAGAGAATCCTGAAGAATTGAGGTTTTATAAGAGATACTGTAAGAGTACAGATCTGCTTAATGGATGAAGCATTTCTGATGATAAGTTTAAAGTAAAAAAAGCAATATTTCCACAAGAACTGTAATATCTTGTACAGTCTTCTTATGAGATTTTGGGTTGGGTTATTGTAAAAACAGCCCTAAAACCAGTTTTAGCCAGGGAAAAAAAAAAAAAAAACAAAAACCCAAACCCACAAGTATTAACCCAGAAAGTGAAATATTTAATTTTATAATTTCAGAACAGGTTTACGATGGAGGGCAGAGGGAGCAAATGTTTGTATGCTCAGTGAATAACCAAATAAATGGCATACAGTAATCAGTCATCTCAGTCCAGATGGACCCCTGAGGGAGTGAAAAGGAAAGGCAGAGGTGTAAGAGCTGGAATACAGAAAGTTCCAGTTGTTCTGTATTTTGTCACTCTGCCAATGTTTCAAGAACTCCTTTACAATGCAAATATTTGTGACCTTTATTTTGATGGTAGTTGTGTAGAAACGATGGCAGATAGGGTATGCACAAATCTAAAATTAAGTGAGAGATATTGTGAATTGTCTATGTATTCTGTATTTCCTTCTGCAGTAGTTTTTGCAGTACAGATTACAATTTCTTAGTATTTTACACTAGTTATAAGGAATTTTACCCATGTTCTGCATGAAAGATCACTACAACTTTAGTGGTTTGAAATGTTTTACATGCTGACATTGGTTTTGAGTAAACAAGTGCTGTTCATGTTTCCTTGTTGAATTGTTACCTAAACTGGAATACCTTTCATATTATGGGAAAGCACACATGTATAAGGTAAAATAATTGCAGAAATAGAGGCACAGCAGCAAGAGAAAAAACCCAAAACATTTATTTTCAAAATTATTTTTACAAAGTGATTTTTGATGAATCTTCTTTGAAATGAAAGAAAAATTTTATAGAATAATGCCAATAGGGAAATTTAAAATTAAATCAGAAATTAACATCCTTTTCTTCAAATTAATATTCTTCATTATTTATTTATAGTGACCATAATTACATTCAGAACCTGACCTTCAATCTGCTCATTCTCAGATTTGCATTACAAAAGTGATATTCCAAAAACTGTGTTCAGAAATGAGCATTTTTTCCTGAATATGTCTTCTTGATTTAAATGCTCAAATTCCATTAAATAAGGTGATGAATACTTATATCACCCAGCTACATATTAAATCAACCTGCAACAAATGAAAATGAATGTGAAAATTACACTGTACACCATAGAGGCATGTGATTTTGTTTTAAAAGTTGGTAGAAGCTGGATTCCTTCGAATATGCTATGTACGTAAAAATGGGGATAGACATCTATTGAGATTTTTGAAAAGCTCATCTTTTGTTAAACTCACATTCATAAAAAAACCCAATATGTTTAAAGCAAAGGACATAGCTACATGCTTTCTTGAGTTTAAGCAACAGACAAGTGGCCCTGAGGCAGTTTTTGTTCTCAAAAGTATTGAGACCCATAACACTCCAGTGAGATACATTTGAAATTCCACTCAAACGTAAGCAAAGCTTTTTTTTTTACTGTGAGTGATGGCACAAGGAATCTCCCTCCTTGGAGATATTAAAAGTCTGAATGGACTCCAGCCAACCTTGGTCTGTGCAGGGGTTGATCTAGATGGTCTCCAGAGGTCCCTTCCAAACGCAGCCATTCCATGATTCTTGTTGACAAAGGTCACCAAGGGGCCAGACTTAATCATCTCTGAATAAGGTACAAGTTATCCAAATGAGTCTGGCATTGAAATAACTGTCCGAAGGCGCTCTGTTCCAGCTGGTTTTAAGAGAGATGTCTGCAGATGCTTTCACTTGTAATAGCTTGTCCCATGTTCACTGAACAGGCAACTGGAAGCCTAGGAGTACTATTACACTGGTAAAGATCTCCAAGAAGCATTTGTTAACAAAATAGGCATCTCTACTTGCTTTTTTAGGCCAGCCACAACCATCGTACCTGCTTTAGTAAATACAGAAACATTAACAAAAATAACTCCTGCACTGCCCAGATAATGACAATAAACTGACAATTGTAGCTGCCTTTAGGAGTTGAAACTTATCTCAAGAAAACAACAGAGTACACATGCATAGGAAATAATTCTGACTAATTTCTGTTGGAAAAGGTGACATAAGTATTTACAAAGCAGTGAGAGATCATAGAGTTTAATCAGTTTATAATCACAGAGTACGCTGTGGATTAGAAGTGTCATTTGATAGGTTTTTAAGCACTGCAAATTAACAGAAGAGCCAATTAAGTGCAGCTGTTGATGAACCAGCCAGAGTCCTTGAAAGTTATTACTTTTCCGGTATGTTAATGGCACTGCAAGAAATGCAAAAGCTGTTTCATCCCTCTGTTTTCCTATGATCATCACTGGCATAGCTATTTTGAGACTTCAAGTCTAATTTTCTACAAGTAAAGACTACAAGTAAAATTTTCTACTGGAGCTGTATGTAAATATTTAAAATTTTATTCTCATTGAAATTAATAAGAGTAACAGAAAATATACGTATTCATATTTGAGCCTAATGCAGATAAAGACATCATAGTTATATGATGAAGTTATAACACCTGTGTACAATAGAAGATGCAATAATATTTCTAAAATCTGAGGGTGATATAAGAGAGAATCTTCTTCTTTAATTCTAATCTCAATTCATGTTTCCCTGAAGACTTAAAAAATTTTTATGTGCGTATAGAGTTTCTTCCTTAGCTTAATATACTCAGGAGTGCTATGTATATTTCACTTTAAAAGCTAGCTAGCTGCTTCAGAAATCCCAGTATTTCTTTTGACTTTGACATTGACAAAGTAACAAAATGTTATTAAATGGATGGGTACTTAGATTGCATTTTTACAAAAGCATTATCCTGAGAAACAATATTAAAAGAACATTAAGATTGCAGAGAACAGAACTCACAATGTAGGAAATGTCAGAATAAATGTTGCTCTTACAACCTTAATTCAATATTTTGTGCATGCTGTACAGTGTGCAGTGCCATTCCTTGTTGACTGCACATTTTTCAAACGCTCTCTGAAGGGAGAATTGGAAATTTATTCAGATGTTCTCTTGTATTACCATAGCGGTGCAGCTAATTCACTGTGGAACTTTGTGTATGGAGACAAGGATTATATTAATTCCATGATACAGATGCAGGTCCTAAGGCATCCATACTGGATCTATCTGTAAGTGATGTGCAAAAACTGCCTGAAGATTGTCTTGAAGACAAATCTGCTAACTTCTGATCCACTAACCTCTTGGAAACTTCTGGGGACTGACCTATATGGGTGACCGTGAATACTCAGGAAAAACAAAAGTAGGATCCAGTTCCCCAGAGTATGTTTGCTGTCTAAAATATGAGACCATCTTTTGTATTACTGTTTAATTAGTTCTTTCTTTCCAAACACTGTAACAAGTAAAAGTCTTGTAAGCAGTCTCCTTCAGCCCACATCTTTGATTCAATCCTTAGAGCAGATCTACTTTCTGCCCTGATTAAGATGCCTTGTGGATAAATATAGTGTGTGATCTTGCAGCTAATGACTTTTGCATTGCTTAAATGGCTAAATTAGGGTGGCATGAACCTCCCTACTTCTGAGACTTTGACTTTTCAAATTAAAGAATAATCTTCTAGGACAGCACGTGTTATTTTCTAGGAACTGAGGGTGGGGATGAGATGTCTTTCTTCCCAGCCTTGCTTGTCTGCAATGCTGAATGTCCCTGGTTATACTTGATCCATGAAGAGAAGGCAAGAGGCAGTGTTGGATTCTGTGCTTGAACTGGCAGATCATTGTTGGTGAACAAATATTTTGCCCATGGATTTGACAAGCGTTTAGCAATGCCAAAAGAATGGTAAGGCTGAGGAGTTTTGGATTTACTTCTAAGGTCAGGAGGCAAACACGGAGAGCAATTACTGCCAACTCTTCTGTGGCTTCTCCTTCTAAGCTGGTCTCTTGGCTCAGACTTACGTCAGCCTATGATTCCATCAAGGACTTTTTTCTCTGGCCCACTATCATGGCCAACCTCCTAACTCTAAACATTTGCAAACTCTATCCTTTGCAGATCTGGTTTAGGATATTCCCTGATGCTTTGCATCTCTTTGGTCCAGTCTTTGCATGATTTCCCCCCACACACAGTACACTTCACATGCCATCGTTTAGAGGTCTAGTCTACTGCTCCCAAAGCAGAATTAGCTTACACTCAGGTCTGTGAGAAATTTTCCTAAATCAAGAAATTCCAGATTATTAAAGGATGCAATTGCTGTTTCAGCCTGCTCCTTTGGGTTGTTGTCTGACTTCTTAGCAATTAATAATGCCAAAATGTTTCCAACAGTAGTGCACACTTCCTGCGGTTTTTCCTTTAAGAAAATGAGTTTATGTATTTGATTTTAAAAGTCTATTTAACCATAACTAATATAGCACCATATTTGTTAACCATAATGAAAAATCATCATACTTTGTTAGTATTCTTACATTTTCAATTACATAGATTGTGTTTCAATTGATTTAAATTCTTGATATTAAATGATGACTTTAAGATCTTGTGTACAGCAGAACAGTTTATGGAGTCAATTCTCCTGCACAACAGGACATGCAGGTGTTTTTTTTACTGGAGAAGTGATAGCATGACAGGTAAGTCTAAAATCATTTTACTCACAAAATTCATCTTGAAATCTGATACATTTTACCATTTGACAAAAGCTGTAAGCTAAAACTGAAACCAGGCCAGAAGGAATATTCATCTTGAATTGAGTTAAACAAGCCAATCAATTTTATTGTTACTGCTGATTCATATCATTGTAGATTTAAAAGAAATTAGGTGAATGGCAAATTTTTGCTGAGATATTGTCCCTATTAAGAAGATAAAATTCAAAGTAATATATAACACCGTGGAAATGCATTTTAAAGGGAGACTTTCATATGTTCTATGCTATTCTTCTTCGGTTTCTTTAAGCATCATCTAGTTCTTTTTTAAGCATCATCTAGTTCTGCTTTTAAGCAATTAAATCAAAGGAAATGTGTAATTCATAGTTTTTGTTGCTTTCAAGTTCACCTCATAATAGGTGAATTAATTTAATGCGCATGACATTGTTTCACATCTTAATTCACATCTAACAGCATCACAGCAGATGCTTTGGATTTCTCTGGAAACCAAAGAAATAGGAAAACTATCTGTATGTAAAGAAAACTATTTCATAAAGTGGTGCTGTTGCTATCCACCCAAACACATACTGTCATTGTCAGAAGTGGTTTTCCCCACAACAGACATTAGCATAATGTTTATGGCCAGTGACATTGTTTAAGAGCATTAAAATCATGAAGTACTGTATGTGCTCTTTAATTAGGAATGTAATATACTCCATCTGGAATGACTCATTTTTGCAGTCTTCTGTGGAGCTTGAATTTCCCACTTCCCCCTACAATAAAAAGAACAGAAGCTCTTTTACTGACTTCCTTTTCAGTTCAATCCCAGTTATCTGGGTAGTTTGTAGCATTTGTTCATGGACTGTAATCTGAATTTACTGAACAAAAAACCCCATGGTTATAATTTCCAATGCTATAATGAAAAGCATTTCAGAGCTAGTGGAAGTCTGTAGATTTAATTCTCTCGGTATTGACATGGGGGCATTTGAGTGCTTACAATGTAAATAGCCTCATCTCACACACCATATATTCATCCCAGTTGTATTCAAGAAGACAAACAGGGTTGTCTAAGACATTATTCTGAATATAAAATGTCTTCATTTAAATTTTTAGAAAAAAGTTGTATATACTGATACTATATAAGACTCATATCACTGTTTTCTTTATTAGTGTGTTTGATAAGTTAATCTGTTACTCTTTTACTGGATTCCATCTACCCAATCTTAATAAGCAATTTTTCTGAATTTGATAGTTTTTGTTACTTTTTTGTAACAGAAACAACCATGTTTGCTTATGTCAATTTTTTTCCCCCAAATCATGCCTCTCTAGAGCCTAATCCCATCTCACTGAAATCAATGTGACTCTTAGATAATCTAATGAATAGCCTGTTTAAAATCCAGACTTATTTTCACTTCTGCATCCAGAGGAATGTGTATTTACTTTGCTTAACCTAAAGTCCTTCCGTGAGGAACAGACTGGGGACCACAGCCTTGGGGTGTCACACTAAAGAAAAAGAGATGCCTCCCCAAAGACAGAGAGGGATATATTCCCCTGCTGTCTCTGGTGGCTAGGGAGAGCTTCCTTGTTACAACATCATAAACTGGAAAACTGAAATGTGTTTCACACTACCTCTGATTCACCTGGGAAGTTTTGTTCACTGAGTAGCACCCTTGTTTTATGTCTCCCTCTCCTAGACTGAATGTGCTCAGAATGGCACACAAATTTTGCCCCTTTAGGTGTTCAGCTGGCCAAAAATGATCAATTCACAGATCTGCCCCTATTCCTGAATTAGCAACAAATGGAAATAGAGTACACAGAGAGATTCCTGTTCATACCACCTTACTTCTTTACTAATACTCCCTTCTCCAAAACTGACAGACTACATCTGTCTATACAGTCAGTAGGACTGCACTTTCTAATACCATCTGATGACTTAAACTGCTGATTAAAAATTCTAAAATTCTTCATTTAATGAAAAATCTTGGTGTACCTGTAATAAAAGATATTACAGATGGGGAGAGAGGTTCATTGCCTTGTATAACCTACATGTATGTCCTAGTATTAATTTATGGAACTAAGCTGTCTAAAATGTGCACACATACAGATATTTCTTTTTGATTTGTCTGCCTTGAATCCAATATGACTCTTCCTTTTAGTATGAGCTCTCTCTTCACATTTTAATATTTTAAGCAGAAGAAAATGGTGAGAGGAGCAAAGTGGAATAAGAAAGTATTTAAAACCTCTAGTTCTGCCAGAACTGAATTACAGTTTAGAAATCAGAGAATCTGGAAGTTCATTGGCATGAATTATGCATTACATTGGCATTTTCAGTTCAGAAGATTTTGAAAGTGATTAAGGAATCATAAAGATTTCCATTAACTTCAGCTAACAGTCAAAAAGCAGTTGCTCATTCCTCAGGTAGGGATGAAAGGAGGTGTCAGAGATTGGTAGTGATCCTTCCAGTTTGCTAGTAAGAGATCACAAGCAGACACACTCTTGCCCTTATATTTTAAGGGAGGAATCACAGGAAGTAGTTCACTGGAGAGGCAGGTAGAGCAAGAGAAAAGAAGAGGAGCAAAATGAAAAGGTCAGCTATTCTTCCACAACACAAACAAACAATTCAGATAGAAACCTTTCAAAACTTTGAGAGAACTAACAAAACATATAGGTTAGCAATACCAGAATAGAGCCAGATCTGGTTATAATTTTTAAGTCTTGTTGTCAAAGTGCTCTTCCATAGGTGTATAGAATGTCACTGCACTGGCCCTGAAGTGAAACTCACCCCTATAGAAAAGGTCAGGAAGGAAGTTGCACCATCATTAATGTCCTTTTGATGATTCTTTGTACAGCAGGGATTTAATACTTAACGCAATGCCTTTTGCTGTGTTTCTAGGTCAGTTCATGTAATGTATAAAGCTTCTTCTGAAGAGTATTCATGCATTTCTGCAGCCTTTTTACAGTTTTTGGGGGCAGGGGGGTGAGGAATTGTTTTCTTTGCAGATTCTGAGAGCTTCAAAACAGGATGTGGGGCACAGAGTAGAAGTGGTTCTATCAGGACACATGTGATAAAGATGGGCCAATAATTGTTCAATTAACAGATCAATAAGTTGCCTCTCACACAAGCTGTTGTCAATGATAAATGCCCAAAGATTGGTAAACTGCATTTCCGAATGCTTCAATGTAAAAATCAATGTCCAGAGCACACAGTACTAAGCAGATAAAACAGCCTCTCAAATCTGTACCATGAAAATGATTTGAGCCCAGCAATCATAAAAATATGTCTTGATCCTATTTGTAGCTCTCATACATTGCCGTGGGCCATTCCTGTTTATCCATCCACATGAACTGCAGAACATTGGCTATGCTGAGTAAACAGCAATGATCTGGATGAAGAAACAAAATAGTCTTTCAAATTTATTTATTTATTTATTTATATTTCTTTTATGCTGCCAGTGCAGTGACTGCTGAAAAGGCAGTGTTGAGTGTTCAGTCAGGAGTGAGTGAAACCTGCAGTTGTGTTATTTAAATGCAAAGGATGTTGGTGGGCGCCTAGCATGAATGCAGAGAGAAAGGAGAAGGATGCCGAGCACCTCCTGTCACTGCAGTCTGTTTAAAAATGTGCTCACAAAAGGAATGGAAAAGCTTTGCACAGTGAAAAGACCATGGGTGATTATCGTTTCTGGAATTTGCTATAGATGTAGTAAATGTGCCGACAAGTACGCCGTGGCAGATCTGCCTCCATATTGTTTTATTGTCTGAATGTAACCATAACAATTTTCTTTTCAATTTTAAACTGCAATTCAAAAAAACCACCGTCTCCTTATTCACCCATAAATTTAAGGATAAGTGAGCTTATTTTAATTTTAGATTTACCTATTTGTGTCCTTTTATTCCTTTGGAACAACATTTTGCAACCTACAACTTACTGCAAGAGTTGGGGGATGTTTCACAGTCCTAAGGAAATGCTGGTTATACTTATCAGCTATATTAATACATATAATTTCCAAAAACTTCTTTCATTAGCAAAAACATTCACTGGCTGCTACATCTTAGTGCCAATACAAATGCATCACATGGGCATCTTTCTAATGAAAGCTCCTAAATGCATCTTTTTTTTTTTTCCTCCATTCAACAAAAGTTTTGGATGGATGAGAAAATTCCTGCATTTGAAGAAGCCTCATTTTCATCAGATAATTCCTTCAAAAAGAGAGTTTCATGGATTTTTTGTATCCTTGACAAGGGAAGCAGCCATCTTGTCTTCAAGAACACAGAGCTGGTCTGGCCTACAACTCTTCTGTCCAAACACTGCAATGAAGGCATACCAATGCAAAGACAGAAGCCATCCAGTCCTGTCTGTCTTTCTCAAAAATGCAGTTTTTACTGTAATTTTTGTTGCTGGGTTTGTTGGGGTTTTTTTGGCTTGACCTCCTGCTCCAACAATGAAATGTTCCAGAATGATCTGGGGGACTTCCAACACTGTTTCCTGTATGGGAGTAATGAATGCACATATGATTCAAAAGTAGATAGACTAAGGTCTAGAAAGCCTCTGAGAGCTGAAACAGATAGATAGGAAAAATACAGTTTTACTGAAAAAAACCTGCACACAGATTACATTTAAAACTTTCTTCAATAAATAAATAAGCAAGTTTTCAGTAAGCAAACAATGCTTACTAAGAAAAATCAGGATTGTGAATAATAGATATGAGGTCATTTCACATTGTGATTATCACTCTTAGACATTAATTATTTAATAAGATTACAGCTTGTATACCTCGTAATTAGAGGAAAACTCCAAGGTCTCTTCATTCCTTCTTCAGTCTCTTTTGATGTGATACAACATGAATTTCCTTTTGATCTTCAGAAAAGGGGGGGAAATGGCTTTATGTAACAAACTTGAGAAACAGGGCATTTAAATCAGCCTACTGAGGGCACTTACCATTCTGATATATGCAGCAGTCTCTCGTTATTATAGAGTAACTAGGGAAAGACGATGACAAACATGAAAGCTAAAGCTCTTAAGAAAGGTATATGTATAGATTTATTTAGTTTGATGCCGCAAAATATATTTGCCCATGTGTCCCATTGCATCCCAACACATTGATACAGATTTATATTTCACTTTTCATTTAATTCAAAGTTGTATATATGCCTATCAAAAATGCACCTCTCCTTGCTGTGAGGGTACTCCAAATGGCTCTATAAAAATGTTCCTACCAGGGATTTCTTACCCTGAAAGCTGATTCATGTAGTTAGTCTGTTGGAAGTCTTCTCATACCTTGTCAGTTTTTTTATTCTATGGGAAGGAAACTGGTACGTTTTTTGGTCTACATTAATCATAAAGTTCAAATCAAAGCTTAGAAGTGAACTTAAGATTTCATTATTACAAGCATACCCCACATTTAATTAAGCTGCGAAAATATATATATTTGTCTATACTTTTAAAGGTTACTATAGTAAAAATAAGCAGAAATCAGAGAAATGATACTGTTATAGCAAACTATGGCTATTAATGTTCATCTTCTTACATACACAAACTAAATTTGCATTGCAGTATACTCATTTACATATGATATCATTTATGCTTAAAGACTTTTGTTTTGCGTTCCTAGCAGAGCATTAAGCATGCAGAATCACTAACTGAACTAGAACAAAAATTCCTACTAAAACCAGGGGACCTATTTGAAGCTGATTCTCTATAAAATATTTTGTTCTAGAACCATATGTGGAACTGAAAGCAAAGTAGAAAATGGGGAAAAGCTTAAAGAATAAAAGAAACTGATTCTAAATTTGTGCTCTTGATTGAGAACAATAAGACACTTAGGGATTTGCTAAAAATTAAACAATTTCTTGTAAAATTCTAGTACTGGTAATAATCCATTGATTCAAGTAATAACCTAAGTCATATATTGTTTGCAAAAGTATTTGGGACTGTAGTAGATATATATTATTGAATTTGCTTTGAGTAGAGGCATAAGTAATGTTTTAAAGTGCTTCTTTTAATGCCATTTTTCTCATCTGCCCTAATAAGTGTACATGACTTCTGATCAGTTCCAACTAGTCCTCAGTTATTTTGGATCTGGATGTAGGCAGAAGACTGAACTGAAGGCAGGAGAGTGAGTGGAGCTGTTCAAAATCATGAGGCTTTTTTTACAAAGGTTTTTAATCCTACCAACAATAATAATGATTATTTTAACATACATGTAGTAAGTTTTTTCTTCTGTTGGAAATGCATTTCTAAAGGCTATATATCATCTGGACATGAGTTGATGTTCTTTGTTGTAAGAGAACTCTCTTCTGACCTCTGTTGCTTGGAAAATTATGATTTATAACCATATGGTTGCTTCCAAATATAATGTTCCAGTAAAATTAATTTCTTCAACTTATTTTACTAAGTCTGTAGAACAAATTAAGAAGTAGGTTTTTTGGTTTGTTTTTTTTTTTTTTTTTTTTTTTTTAAGTTTAGCTTGACAACTATAATGATTTAAACTGTCATTCCAACTATGGTTTAAAACAATTAATCAGCATTGTTCACACTGTTCCTCTGTGACATTTTTATTTGACAGAAATATAAGTACGTCCAAACGATTTCTTTTTTCTCTTCTCTCTATTGGAAAAGCTGTACTTCAGTGCATTTATCATGGCATTTCTACTGAGATGAAACAATGTGCCTGCACTAGGAACAGAGTTAGCATTTGTAGATGAGGAAGTTACATCTTGAAAGACATTGAATTTTTAAAAAATTTGGTTATTATGCAAATGTCTTTAGTATTTGAGTAAATTGCTCAGAAACATTGGGAGTAATCAGTTTCTGATTTGAATAACTGAAAAACCCAACACTCATGTTCTTCTGCTAATGATGAGATTCCTTATGGTTAATGTTCCTTACAATTACTGATAGTATCCCACAGTAATTCAAGGAGCTAAACTTTAAGAAGGCCCCCAAGTAAGAATTTTACTCTAATGTTAATTTTTCCATTTAAAACACTTGTCAAATCACTTTGATTTCCTAGCAGTGACTTCTTAGGTACTTTCTAGTTACAGTGGGGATTTTGCAGAATTTTCCCCACTACTTAAATATCTATATTTTCCTAAAAAATACTTAAATAAACAGCATCTTAAAAATATTGTACTTGTATTGAAATAAAGTTGTACAAAGAGGAGCTGGGTCACGCTATGAAACAGAAGAGATTGTCTAAAGGGTGTGAAAAGTGACATCCTAGATTTCAAACTGCTAAAGAGTATGCTCAAGACAATGTCCTTAAATCACTGCAGGTTTCTCCCAGCTGTAGAGCTGTTTTGAAACCAGAACAGACAAATTTAAGAAAGATTTTATTACCCTACACCTCCAATACCTCTCAGCACTTCTGCAGTGGAGCTCCAGCCCCAGGCAGTGGAATCACTAGACATAGCACAGGAAGTAGATTTCTGTGACTAACAAGAAATTGCTACATAGAGCTAGGACACAACATTGGCTATTAACTAAACTTCTGATAATGTGATGCAGAACCATCTCCCTGAGTGCCATGTTTCCATCCCCCTCTCCCATCCCATGCCAAGAATTTTGAGAAAAAAAATACTCAACTAGATGCTTAGTCTGTGATCTTACCTAATTACAGAAGAAATGAAAAGTTACATACAGAAATGAGTGTCCTTTGCAGCTGCAAGCACTGATTTATTTCTACTACATTCCAAGAGTATCCACATTATCTATTAAAGCCTGGGACATGTCTCGATTATTTTGTTCCATCTAAAATATTATTGCTGATGTCACCTGGCTTTTTGGTATGTCCTGGTAAAGGCGTATGGGAGATGATTGTCAGCAAGGTGCTATAACCATAATCAGCATCTTGGCAGTTTTCCCCATTTTCCATCCTGGTTGGTCCTGAAGAGTATTTGGATTTCTTATGTAATGGCTTTGAAAAAATCCCAGCTGTGGAAGGAAAAGGTGTTTTAAATTCAAACCAGTATTTGGTTGATGGTTAATTGGCATCACTGGCAGGGACAAGTTTATACTACTATTGAGAAGATATTTTATTGGGAAGATATTATAAATTTTAGGTTCTCAAAATAAGACCAGTGGTTTGAAAACCAAAAATACAATCTAGTGTTTGAGGTAACCTTTGAGGAACCATATACTGGTTTCTGAGTTGAATTCAAAACATTCAACCCAGAGTAGACCTATCCAGAGGTCTGATTTTTTTTTTAATGTCCCTTCTATTTAGAAAAAATGGAAATTTTTCAAAGATGATGTGTAGTCAGTATAATTCCAAACAAACAGGCAACTGCATTCTTGTGCAGTTTAACTTCTTTGCATTTCCTAAGATTACATTTACTTTTTAAATGCTTTTATACAAAAAATGGATATCCTCTGTACATTTTTCTTCCTTCTCAATTTAATGTATACAACATTGAAAGTTACAAGGCAGAGAAGTTCCACATATGTTTAATGCTGACCACGAGGCTAAGCTCTTTATTGGATAAAAAATAGTTTGCATAACTTTCTTCCTGCAATTTTTTCTTAGTGACCCAGTGTGAGCTCTAGGAGTCAAGCTGACTCCTTTCCATCTTGCTCATCCTCACCATTACTAGAAGCCAAATTAGAGCATCAGTGACAGCTGGGCAACAAACTCTCTGTTATTCATCCATTCTCTGGCAGCAGATGTAAGTGATTAGGTGTAGGAAAAAAAATCCTCTTGAAGATGCACAAAAATTTAGTTCAATCTTCTATGGTGCTGTTGCAGGGCAAATGAGATCACAAAACATCAAACAGTTATTTTTATTTCCAGACTCAGCATATTCAGAATATGCATAGAGACAGGTTTGTTTTGTTTTCTTTTTTAAAGGAGATCCAATTTTTACCAAAGCATCTTGCAGAACAGGACATTTCTTTGAAATTTCTTCAAATGTTGCTTTAAGGAATTTTTGCCCTTTCTACTTGCATTCAGAATTACTGACAAACATGTCCAAGTTGCTGCATCGTCAAATGGGACCATTTCAGAGCTGTCAGCCCTAGCCTCTGTCTTTGGCTACATGGCCCATCCGATCTCCCTGACTGTCAATCAGGCTGGCAAGAAAGCAACCCGGCTGGGATGGAGGCTGGGAAGATGCACATTACCGCAACTACCGGGCCAGTGCACGATTGTCATGGGTGTCAGTCAGGTTGGGTAGCCTGAGCCTCCTCATCTGGGGAGCAGGAGGTGTCTGAAGACCATGGAAGTGTCCTGATGCAGCAAGGTACGGTGGGGGCTCCCCACGAAGGGCAGCAGCACAGGAGGCACCAGCACCAGCCCAGGGCATCAGGCCAATCTGCGGTGAAGAGGCAGGTCCCCAGTCAAACTGGGAGATGAATCCACTGGTCAGGATCAGATCCAGTGAGGAAACACAGGGTCAGATGGAACCTGCTGATCAACAGAGGGGTTCACAGGGATAAGGTCAAGCTAGGATTCCAACTGCCAGAGCTGCAGACTCTCATTCTGTGCTATCTTTGGAGCTAATGTACTAAGTAGATTGGGCACGAGTATCATTTATGCCACTGAAATGATTCCTGAGAAAATATGTTAGTAAATGCAATAATAGTTTTTGTTTACTTGAACAGTTTCTTTTGCTCTTTACTTTGCCGGGTTTTTTCAATTTTTTTTTTTTTTTTTTTTTTTCCTTTTTCTTTTTCTTTTTCTTCCCCCCCCCCCCCCATAAATGTCTACATCCTTTTCATCATGAATTAATATGCAGCCAAGTAGCCATGATAGCACTGGACATTCCTGTTAAGAGGTTTCACATATGTTCTGAGAAAGCCTATTTTTTTAAAGCATTTGGTGAGGGTAAACCTCTGCTGCACCACAACTCTACCTGAGAGGGAGAGGAGTGAGATGCCCATATGCTACACCACAACGAGGAGCGGAGGCACTGGGTGTGAGTGCTATCAGGTGGGACACAATCAGCCCCTTAGCATTTTCTGCAGTCTCTGCAGTGTTCTTACTTAGCTGTTCCTACATTTAAAGGGTCAGAAATAGTTACGCTTCTTGACTTAAAAGCTCAAACAAAAGCAGTTCATAGTTTTTGTGCAATTAGAAACTTTGCCCTTTTCACATATAAAAACTGAAAAAAGAATTATATGAATGAGTCTTAAAAGTGCCAAATTGATATTGAAAACACTAATTTGAAAAACTAGCACTTTGGCAACATTAAAGATGTTGGGGTTTTTTTCAAAAAATTAATACATGTTCAGCTGTCACCATGACAGTTTGTCACAGGCCCTTCTTTGCAAAGATGGTAGAGAAAAAATATTTCAGCAGCAGTTTAGACACAAAATTTGTTTTACAGGACTCTTCATCCATCTGTGAATTGAATAAAAGGAGAAGTAAGAAGTGGTGGGAGACAGTACTACTAAGGACATATGACAGGCACATTTGATGCATAATTGCTGGATAACTGTTTTCTCTGTCTTACACTAAAAACTTGTGAAAGTAAAATATTTCTTCCAGTTAGACAGTCAGAATTCTTTTTCAATCCATGTTGCAGTGGATCTACTCTGAATCATCAATCTTATGCTGGGAAATGAAAGAGACAATAAATTAGAGATCAAAGCTATTTTATTACTTCCACCTGAATTTGTTTTTATTCCTGAAGCTGTAGTGTATCCACCCTAGCATATTTTCTGAGGAAGGACAGCAAGGTATCCAGTAATCAGAGCTGTCTGACAGATCAAGGAAAGAGGCTGATGTAAATTCTGAAACGATGCCTTCAAACTTGAAATTAGGAATATATAACCAATGCATTTTTGAGGTCGTTTACAAGCTGCTTTTAGCAGGGGGCATCATTAATTCCTAGTAAGCACTGAAGTGCATTCTCTATAGTTGGTAACTATCAAGAATATAATGTGCTGAACAGGACAAAGGCATTAATTCTTTGTTATTTTTATATTCAGTTGAATACTGAAAGAAATTTTTTTATATATTGAAAAGCTGAGAATTATTAAGAGGGTTAGGTTCACTTTGTGGGTGAATGTCACTTGATCTCAGTACTGTCATTAAGAATGAAAACTTTCTGTATGCAATTATTTTGTTTTTAATAGTCTTAAGTTGCTGATTGTGTTCACCCTTAATTTCCATATGTTTGGAATGGTAAGATTCTAGTGGGAGATTCTGTGAGGCTGAAAAGGAACTTCCATGATACTTGTTTATTGTCAAACACTCATAACTTTGTATGGGATTCTTTGAGATGAAACTTTGAATTAAGTCCCAAGGCAGCTCATGAAGGTTGACAGCAAGACTGATGCACACCAGCATACGTTCAAAGAGATAGCAAAAGAGGAGTTTGCACTCCCTGTTTGGTATTTGGAACACTGGAGGACACTGCTAAACAATTTTGTTGTACGTAATCATTTTCAGTATGCTCTGAAATTTGTCCTTTGGCTTGTATTGTAACATTTTTCTATGGCTTATACTTGTTCTGTACCGTTTGCAGTGTTCTGTTTTTTGCAAAGACAAAAAGAGTATATTTAAAGATGTTTCCTCTTAAAGCATAAATGTAAATATCATGTAGAAATGCCCATTTGTTTAAATAGTAAAATCTTTGGTGAGTCATGATGCAAAGTTTATTCTCATACAAATAACTTAAAATTCGATTAAGGGCTTGAATTCCTCCTTCTGAGGAGTGAGCCATGGAGTACCTGCATGCTCAACAAATTTCTCATGGGTTTACTGTTTCACCTACAGTCTGTACACTGGCTGAATGTGTTGATTATGTGTTGTACTTCATGTAGAGCTGTCAGGCACTCAGATTGTCTTCCTCTCAGGCACAACGGCTTTATGGTTGATTTACAAAACTGACCTTGTTTAAAAGGGCACCATTAGAAGAAAGCAACAGAAAGATCATCCTGCTCTTCTGGGAGTCTATAACATGCTATTTTTGGCCCAGGAATGTGCTGGAGGCTGAAAAATAAGAGATTCTGAGATCTCCCCTGACTCTCACAGATAATTTATTACTAACTTGAGGTGGTGACTAAAGAAGTACCAGACCACTTATAAGGCCTCAGATGCTGTCAGGGAAATGGGATCAGTGGTCTTAGCAACAAAGGCATCAGTCTCATAGAAAAGTGATGTGATTTGTACTGGAAATTTGTAGCTGAAAATTTCATCTTTAGCAAAAATTCCTAATCCAGGGCTATTTTCTCCTAATGTGTTTCCTCTTATAAGAATTTATTGGTCAAGTTTTTAAGTAACTCTTCTTGAGGAAAGAAAGTGCAGTGTAACTCATTCTGGGGGGCTGTGGACTCTGATGGATGCCCCAGGAATTCAGATTTTTAGACAAGAGGACTTTGTTCTTCTCGTTGACATTTGGTTTTTGTGCAGCTTTGGTCTTGTTATGTCTTGCTAGCTACTTTGCAGTAGCATGTCCAGGAGGCACTCTGATAATACTTTCATTATAACAAATGCTGACCTGAGAATAGAGATTTCAGTCTATCTTGTTCCATTTTCAAATGGTTCCTTAGGTTAGTTTATGTTGTCTTATCATATGATAATTTAATATGTATTTTGACTCACATTCTGTATGGTAAGGAAGTCATTGCTTCCATCTGATACAGTACTTTACTTTTCAAGTGAAGTCAAAACAGTCACATATGGAGTCCTGCAAAGTGTAGAAATAATTCACGTTGCACATCAATCAGATATTTGTGCAACGAGCAACTGAGCATGAATGAACAAACAGCTGAGAGCAGACACATTCATTTCCTCATAAACTGATAATTTCTTGTGAAATTTAAAAATCAGATTGAGACACTGTGAGAGAAATGGGATTCATTTGGTATATCCATCCATCTTTTCTGTAATCTATCTAGAAGACTGCAGGACTGTGGAGTCAGTCAGAGAGAAACAGATAAATTATTTACCTAGACTATGGGAAACTTACCTTGAATGTATTGCTTTTGCCTGTGGTGACGTCCTTTTAATAACAAGTTAGTTCTTCACTGTGGTTTATGCTGACTTCAACTTTATTTTACGGTGGCCCTTCTAATCTTTCATTCTGTTCTGTGTCTTTACTCCTTTTTCTGCCTTTTCTTTCTCTCAGTTCATTTCCCCTATGAATCTCCTACTCCCTAAGAATGCATCTGTCATTATTCATCAGGCTTGGATATTCTTTCACTCCTCCTTATCAAGAGAAAATCAGTTTGAAAATAAATTGCCTGCCTTTCAGCATCTGTGGATGAAGTAGGTGGTTAAGCTGCTAATTGCAATGTCATGCTTGTTCTGTACTTAGTGCGTGATCACAAAGATAACACTTGCACATTAGTATAAATGAATAGGATTTAATAAACTCTGAATAATTTGATGCTGTTGCCTTCTGAAAGATTAGAATATTTGTGCTGGGATTTCAGTTGCCTTGTCATATAGCAAAAGTAGTAGAAACATACTGAACTGGGCAAAAATTACTTAATGAGGCCAGGCATCCAGTAATATGGGTTTTTTGGTCTCATAGTTACATCTTTTTCAAATAACTTTAATCTCAACTGCTCTGTTAAATATTCACCATTTTCTCCTGTTAATTTATGTGAACAGTTATCTAGGCTGTACCATTTTTCATTCAGCACCACAAAAGTATCTCCTACTGAGCTCTTATTAACTCCCTAGCTATAAAACTAACAAGCAATTAAAATTAATATGTTGCCATATATATATTTTAGAAGTACATTTCTACCATTAGTTTTATCATGATTCTAATATGTTTTCACTTAGATATAGTAAATGATTTTTAGAGATACCCTATTATTATGAATAACTAAAACTGCATGTAGAATAGTGGGAGATCAATCTCCCATTAATTTAGAGCTATATTTATTCTGCTAAAACCCCTACCATCACTTCACATTAATTGATAAGCAATTTATAAAAACCTAAAAATTTTAATGTCACATCTTTTGTAGCTTTTTCAGAAAGCCAGAGATCCAGATTAATTTTAGGTATATTTAACTCTCTTTCAAGTAGAGACCTTTTCTAATTTTGTTTTAGTACAGTAGTTTTACTTTTAAATAATGTACATTTGGGACAGCCATATGCAATTTTTTTTTTTTTTTTTTTTTTTTTTTTTGGTAATTCAAAGGGTGATTTTTCCTCCCCTTGATCTCTTTAAATAAAGATTTTTAAATTAAAAGAAAATGGATAGATAGGTTTCAGGGAATAAAATACTGAAATGTCACTAAGCAGAAATTAGGCAGCTATTCATTCAGCTGGAAAGAGCACAGGTACAAGAGATTCTGTTGATATGCATTTAAATAATAATTACTGATGGGTAAGTAGATTAAATACTTTGTTCTTCTAGCAAAGATGAAACACTTTGAAATACTTTGCTATAAGTGCTAACAATAAGCCCAGATGTTAATGCATATCTCCATCATGCTGGTCCTGGTTAAATGGTAAAAAAAGAGAATCACTGGTGTATTGGAATATTTTTTTTTTTAGTTTAACAATGAAAGACAAAGAGCGAATAAAGAGCTGTTATTAACTTACTTACTTTCTTACCCTAAGTTAAGCAATGATTTCTGAACATCAAGTAGAGCTGGATTAATGCAAGGAGAATCATTTTGGTGGCAGAAAGTTAAGAAGCAATTCCCTGGACCATATATTTATTTACTATTACCCTTATCCTTCTATCACTAAAAAATGTGACCAAAATGAAAAAAAATCATGAAGTTACAGGGATTTCTATTGATGGGTTTTTCTACTCAGTGTGGCTAATAGCTAACACTTATGGGAGAACCACGTAACTGGATTTGCTGGACATTTAGGGTTGAACAATTCTTTCAGTTGATCTTTAGTTCTGTGTGCATTAGACCTGAACAAATAATTCCTTTCTTTGCCTCTAAATTCTGCAAGGATAATTTTCTTTCTTTGGAATTGTGCAATATCCCCTAAATATTTTCACAGAAAAATAAAAAAAAAAAAACACCTCCCTGGTGCCATTTTCTTTCCCACAATACATGAAAGATGGCATTTTTCTAAGTATTACCTTATTTCATATTCTCTGTAGTAGGTTCAGGTACATGTTCAAGTAAAGAGCTTTAGTTTATTCAGTTTAATATGATTAAAACTTAGCTTTTCCATTGTGTTACTGTAATTGATTCTGAACTTTGCAAATAGATTGCAAGGCAGGTTTTCTGATGATGTGTCTGCAGCCTTATAATTAACTCTTTTATTCACTTTATAGGCTTCTTTAGAGAAGGGATGTTATGACCATAGGATAATTTGATTTATATTAGTTTGGATATATTTTTGAGTGGTTAATTCATCTGAATGTTGGTATCAATTCATCTGGGAGCCCCAATTTCCTTGAAGGAGGTGGAGACAAGTCAAGATTTTCAAACTTCATCACCACTTATATTATTCCTTTAATAATATTTTGTTTTCTTTTTGCTCTGCATAAATTTCAAAATACAATTCTTTACATGTTAAATAAAAGACAGTGAGCCTCTACCTTTTGGGAATTTCTATTTGTAGTTTGCTATTACAATGACAAAACCTCTGTAGAACCTGGATAGAAGAAGATGTATTGAAATGGCAAGACAATCTGTAGGCTTGGGGTAGAATGCTCTCTGTAAATAGTTTTAACAATCAAAGGCCTCTTTAATCTTTAGAGATACAGGATCTCAGAGAAAGGCAGGTGTGGGAGAACTGACAAGCGGATGTTATTATCAGAAAGGGTATGAAATTTCAGCATTCCTTAATAAATATGTAACTTTCCTTTCAAGGCTCTACGGATGTGTGAATTTAGTTCTTTCTCCTTTATGTAACACTCGGAAAATGGCCTCTAAGTACTTCTCAGACCAGAGAATAAGGTTAGATCTCCCAGTGTCAGGTTAGTGCTCTCACTCTTGAACCACGGAATCATGAACCATCTTCTTTCTTTGGGACTGATTTTATTTTACTTCAGTGCACTTCAAAGAAGTGGTAAATAATCCTCATTTATATCTAGCTCTGTGTTTAGGATTTTACTATTCACAGATTATGGGATTTGAGCCCAGTCAGATAAAGAACCTGGATAAGACATGTACTAAGGAATGTTTTCTAATCAGTAACTCTTCTGGACAAGGTGATGTTGATTACAGGAAATACTGATGCACAAGCAGCCATATATATATTTGCATATTTCCTGGTGTTATTTATTAAAAATGAACTGGTGAGCTTCCAATGACTTCAGAAATACACTACTCAGTTCCAGTCCTTAATACTAATCCTAAGTAATAAATGTTAATTAAGCACTGAACTATTCCTTCCTGAAAAGATAAAAATCAGTTTGGAAAATGCAGAGGGGAAAATTGTCTGATGGAAATACAGCATTTCCTCTTAAATTCAATCTAACTCCTCTGCTGCATGTCTAATTTCTTATGCTAAAGGCTTGAAAGTCCAGTGATTGCTGTGGCAGTAAAGGACAGTAAAGGAAGTAAATCACATGTGTGATTTATTTCAATCAAAACCTTAAGAGTTTGAAGCAATCTGAAGAATATTAAAGAAAGAGCAGTCTCGGGAAAAAAAGCACCATTTCCACTCCCAGCTATTCATCAAGCTGCATCTGTATCAGCTTTCAAACTGATTACCTGGCATGTGGAAAAAGGGGGGGGGGGGGGAGGGGGGGGAAGGTATTTCAATATAAATTGTTTCACTTTATATGTTGAAAGTTATATGATAGCGTTATATGATAGTTTCCTTGGTGTGTAGGTGGCCCACAGAGTCATACAATGAGATGCTCTCCACTTTTTCACCATTCACTCTCATATCAATCTAAGAGGGAAATTCTGGCCTTGCAGAAGAAAATCTGAGCATAGCTGTGCCAGAAGAAATAATCTGCTTCCTCTGTAACTACTTTGGTGTGGACTGATTTTGATTTTAAATCCAGGTGAATTTTGCCTCAGGATGTATGTGGGGCCAGAATGAGAAGGTAACCGACTTAACGGTACTGAAACATCTCAAGTTTTGACAAAGTGCTGCCAAAAGTGGATGATACACCATGGACACATGAAGGACCACACAGATCTGTAGCTGTGGAACAAGATGGGGCAGCAGGGCCACTGGGAAAAGTGCTTTATTACAAAGTGGATGGGTCCTTCCCATTGAAGCCCATCAGGATCCTTCCTTTTCCTCAGCTGTCCAACTCCTGCTGATATTCTTATTCAGTCACAGGTTTTGGAGCCTGCAGAAAGGATGGGTGATACTAGGATGGACAGTTATAAGATTCCTATTCCAATACAGAATAGATAGGTATAACGGCAGGAGTAGACTAATTGCTTTGTCAAATCCTAATTTAGTTCAATTTGGTCATTGTATTGACTCTTTCTGTCCTCCACAGCACTCTGCCATGTTGACAGATTCATGGTAGCTCTGGTTCATACTGCTGTCAAAATAAAGGCAAGCAAAATGTGGCTCAAAGTTCTCATTCTTGGAAGTTTACTTGAGTAACTCTGTGCTACATTTGCAGCTATATTGTGGAGCAACCCTAAAAGAAGTTTAAGAAAAACTATCCTTTGAGCATGGTCTTCAGCAGAGAGAAAATTTCTATTCCACAAAACCACATAAAGAACAGAGTCTGTCAAAAGGGTTGAGCAATTCTGTTGCATATGTACAGAGAATACGAGACCTACAGCACTTTAACTGAAGGCTTCACAAAGGAACAAGCAGCCAATCAAAACAGTGCAGAATAACAGACACATATTCTGACTGAGGTATTAAATCTTGTTTGCTCTGATTTTACTTTAAAAAAGAGGTTGAGGGAGCTCAGCATACTTGACAGGTAATCAATTATTTATTTCATGTTTGTAGACAATAAGTACAACATGATCCTTGTTGAAGACAAGGTTCTTTGTTTTGCGTGCTTAAACAAGAATGATTTGATGATGACGCAGGAAAATGTCAGCATATGTGGTTCCATCTGGGTATTTCACTCTGATTCTCATATGTAGGTCTGTGGCAACTATATTTATTTTTTGAATGATGCAAATGGTGAATTGTGTTGTTGAAAAGATTGCATTCGTGAACTGAATGTTTATTGTCTGCCGTGATCTTTGTAGGTCAGAAAAAAATATTCTGTTCCCATCTCTGTTTAAAAAATAGGTATGCCACAAAAAATTGTTAAAAGGTAAGTAAAACAGTTCATGGTTCAGGGCATGGTTTAGAAGTGGCAGAGAGATAAGACTTGGAGAAAAGAATGAAAAGCAGACTTCTGTCACTGGTTGATGCCCTGGACAGGAAAGTAGAATACCTTTCAGCTGTATGTCTACTTAACTGATGAATAAATTATTTTGCTGGGCATAGAAATTACAGAAGAACTAGCCTGTTCTCCTGAGCTCTTCATTTGAAAGCAAAATTTTAGTAGTTTTGTCTGCAAGTATCTATATCTTGTGGCTATAGAGGCTTTTATGACTGCACAAAACTCTGATAAAGGGCTGGTTTTTACTGCTTTTTCTCAGTTACCCAACTGGCTTGAGAAGAGTTTTTATGTCCTTTTCAGTACTTATAATTACAAACAGATGATGTTAGCCATCAGTAGTGGCAGCAGTGAGGTCGTTACTGGTCAATGTTGTGTCATTGACATAACATTGTGCCCAAGAGCCTTTTCATTACATTTAGACTCACTTTTATTGTTTTAGAAGTGCCTTCACTCATTCTGTTAAATTCTTTCCTCTTCTGATCTTACATAGCTGGGACGAGATAAGAAAAATTACACAAATTTTTGCAACACTTACAGAAATCTAGACCATTTCGGAGTCAAAAACAGAATCAAGTCATGCATATGTTGACTAAGAAAACAATGCTGCATGAGAAGAATTAGGTATATTGATAATGTTTTCAGCTCTAAGACACTAGAGTCTGTGTTCAAACAGTGGTATAGCTGGGTCATGACTGAGAAGGATGTTGTCAAATGGACATCTTCACCTGACATTTAAGCAGTTTCTAGCTATTCTGTTAGGTGACTACGCTTATGAAATTTGCATATTATTCTTAATATACAGATCTCTGTTCACAGGAGAAAACCAGAAGATTACACTGCTTTTTTTTCAGAGGTGGTTTTTTTTGATTCATGCTGAAAGGTGACTATCTTGACATTTCTGAGTGGTAGCATAAGGAGCATAGCATATTTTCCTGTGCTTTGGCAGTAGGCAGATGGAGGCAGGATTTTGAGCCTGAAGTTGCTAGACATATCCTCCAGGCAGCTTCCAAATTACTGAATGTTCTTGAATGCTAATACTTGCCTTCTGACTTTTGTTGGCAAACACAAGGAGCATATATGTCCATTCTGTGACTCTACATTCAAAGGGACTGATATGTTCCTCACAAAGAAGGAATGGCGTGTAGCTTGAAGCAGTATTGACTGAATTTGTGTTAGGAACACAGAGTCTGAACTAAGACACTGTAGATCTAAAAGCAGTATCATTTATCACTTGTTACAATGAAATAACTAGGTTAGTAATTCAGCTATTGAACTGCAACTCAGACCAGAAGAGAGATCAATAAAAAACATAACAGTTTCCAAGGCTTGCCAAAAAAGTAATAACTGTGGCAGCTGACCTGAACAATGCAGAATGTTGCCCTCTTATGAAGATTGATACTTGTGTTATCTTATAAATGTGATTTAACCATAAGAAAACCCAGATCACTCTTTCAGCATGAACCTCAGTGGAGTACTAATAGTTTAGAAATGAATCCTGCATATCATCTATCAAAAATAATAGCTAAGGAACAAAATCTTAGTGGAGGTCTTAAGAGAAAGATTTTTTTTTTTTTTTTTTTTTTACACTGAGCACCTGCGAACCTTAGATGAAAAAAAAAAAAAAAAAAAAAAAAAAAAAAGACAGACCACAACTGGACAAAACACAGGTTAATTTTTCAAACACTGTTGTAGTTTTTTAACAATAACTATAATTTCACAGCTAAGTCTGCCATATTAGGAGAGTGCCCTGTGTAAATCTCAAAGGTGAGAGAACTTACTCGTTTCAAGACATTTCTTTTTGCCTTCTACAGTCATACAATTGAGAGTGCCTGTACAGTGGAGGTGACAAGGAGTTACCTTTCACCTCTTAATTACGTCAAGTTGTTTTCTGAAGCCAAACCCATGTTCAGACTGTAAAAACAACATTTTGGTTGTCCATATAATATGACTTCTTGATTTGAAAAAGAAGCAAGACAACAAAACCCCAAAACCCCAGATACTCCTAAAGATATCTTTTGTTCACTGGCAGCATTATTTAACTGAACAAATTTTAGAGCTAATTTACATCCTAGTTAAAATGTTTTGATCAAGAATGTGATTTTTATTGAAACTATTTGACACTAGCTATGAACAGTTGCTAAATGTTGCTGAAAACATAATTAAGTATTAATAACACTTATTCCTCCTGGATTAATTGTAGGTTTAGGGACTGCTTCTGTACTGTATTAGGGAGTACTTTTTGAATATGCATGTTTGTTAACATTAACCAACTGAAGTGCATCGGCACACCTGGACATTCTTCCTTCTTCCCTTACCAAGGAATATTTAAAACAATGGTTTTCTTCTCTGAGCTTTTTAATGCAGTATTTTGCCTTTGAGTGAATTATCTTATTTTCTTAGACTGGAAGCACAAGCATTTGTGACCACTCAAGCTGGCAAGTTCACTATTTTACTTTCTTTAATCATTCTCTAAACACTAAATATATATGGATAAGTACAGGAAAAACACAATTACATACAGCATTCCCACTGCCAAAGTAGCACCGCGTGGAAAAAATAAAAGGAATAGTTAGAACCTTAAAAAATCCACCCATCAGAAATGTATCTACAAAGTTTAAGAAATAATTTATCTGACTTGCATTGGGAAAGTGAGGCAGAAAAAAAAAATCAGGGGATGGAAATGGGCTCAGTAGTGTAGGAGGGTTTGGAGAGTTGTGAAGTTATTTTGATTAGGAAAGTTAAAATAGGAAGTGTAATATACATCAAAGATCTAGGCAAGAGAAGGAAATGCAAGAACAGTTATTCAAATGGCAAAGTATGATGAAGAAGCAAAGGCATTAAGTGGTGATGATGTTTTGGCAGCTAAGCTCATGATCAAATTTCTTGATGTATGGTTAAGGATTGCCAGTATTTGAGCATTTTTTTCCAGTCCAAAACCCACTTAATGGCCTTTTCAATTGATAATTTCAGCCCACTCTCTTTCTTGCTTTAATTTCCTTTCAGAGAATGAGGAAACAAGCATAAACCTGAATAATACAGGACTTCAGCTCTGAATTTAGTTTTCAGGGAATTATGTTTTTTCTATTTTTGAGGAAATTCCCATAAAGGAATTACAGGAGAAAGTAAAGGTCTTCATATAATTTTCTGCTCATATATTATTGATAACAACAACATCCTTAGGGGAGGCAGGGGTAGGACACTGTCATTCTTCCAGAAGCCCTTTAGCCTTGACTTCTTAGAAGGAGAGCTCAGGCAGTTGTAGACCCTAGGCCTTTTTTCTCTTTGCTCTATGATTCAAAGTTTCAAAGCTTCCCTTTCCTTGTGATTGCTTCCTCGAAGTTTTTTTCACAGACAAAATATATATTGAACTTTGAAAGTGAGGGAAAAAATCTTTCTACCTTGCTCACCCTCCTTCTTTCCACGAGAAACAGCAATCTGGTAGGAACCTAGAATAGCCTTGGGAATGGATTTATTTATTAAAAGTAAACCAAATTAAGTTGTAAGTTAGAAAAATGCTTTTATATGTAGTTTTTCATTATGTATAATTAGACAGTTAGGCAAAGCAGGAAGGTTTACCTCTATTTAGGAAACAAATACAGAACCTTTTCAGTAATGAAAAATATAGATTACATTAGAGATTGGGATATCCTGTACGTGAAATATATATGTATATTAGCTTACTGATGGCAATTCCATAATTTTAATAGAAAATATGATGGCTGGAAATGTAATATCAGAATTGTTGAATTGTAAACAAAATAAATTACTTTTGTAGGTCTCAGAATTAAAATGTAAACAGTCACCTAACAATGCAATTTTGGATTTTAAAATATTAGAAAGCTGCAAAATGAATAGGTGTTGGCACAGTGAATTCAAGAAATTAACTTTAATTTGGTGAAAAAAACACAGAGACTGTAACTTCTTGCAAGTACAGGCTTATGAAATCAAGCAAATTTATTTCATGTCCTCTTTATTTGCAGAAAAGATGTTGAAGTACAGAACAACAACACTTATAGTGGTTTTATTTATATACTTTTTGTTTTCAGTTTTTAATTTTAAAGAATATCTATAAATTAAAGGAGGAATTGTTTAAAATAACAATTTTTTTTTACCTTTCTTAATGATCATATGGGATAGCAGGACCCTGTTGGTAAAGTAGGAGGTATTTTAAACATAGTCTGTTGAAGAATCCACAGGCTGATCGAGGAAGCTTTAGAAGAGATTTGGCAGTCAGGGTGTGCATGCAGAATTTATGGGATCCCTTCTGTTCCCCCCCGCCAGTGGGCAGGAGGTGTCTACAGCAAAACATCTTGGGAATTGTGAGCTGAGCTGCAGTGCCTTGCTCAGAGTCAGAAGGACCAGGCTGCAGCACATTTCTCAGTCAAATGGAACAGCAACCCTTCGATTGCACAGTGCTGCCTAATTCCCAGGTGTTCATTAGCACGGTTGTTATTTAATATGTTAATCCAATATTTATGAAAGGCAAAGCAAACCTCAAACAGAGGGTTTGCCGTGGCACTGGGCCACACTTGGGCAGCACAGCCCTGCACATGTGGGAGAACAGAGCCACGAGGCTGCAGCTTTTGCAGGGCAAACTACACTAGAAACCCCAACACTGCTTTGACACATCCCTCTGAGGCACAGCTGGAACTCGCGCTTGGCTGGGTACATGAATCCGTCAGCCTGAAACAGAAGGAACATGCTCAAGTGTTTAGTGAAGGAGACAAAGGTGGGCTTTGAGGGCAAAGTAGTGTTTTCTCCCCATTTTCTGCATTTGGTTTGCTGTCCTCCTCTCAGACCATACTTCCTGACGGTTTAGTAATGTTACAGCCATAGCTGGTATCACAGTCACAAGATCTCTGGAGTAGGAGAGCCAGGAAGGTAACATCTTTCTAACGTCTTAACATCTGTGCTCCATTGTGAAAGCTGCCAAGATATTGCTCCTTTTCACCTGGGAAAGACGTTTCTATTCTTTCTCTGTCCTTTCTGCCTGTATTTCAAGATCTCACTACTTGCAGCTTTGATTTTTAACCCAAGAACAACCATAAGGTTGTTTGTGACTGCCTGTATCTTTTGCCTGTTATCTATTAAAAAATGTTTTAAATTTTGGGGTGTGACTTTTTAAATTTATAGAAGTTGTATATATGTGCATTTGTGCATTCTTGTTTGTTAAAAGAAATGTGAAAAGTTTATTCACAAGTAAAGCTCTATCTCTTGTGTTCAGAGAACCCAAATTCAGCAATGTCAGGAAAATGCTGAGAAAATGTAGTTTTTAATAGCTCTGTCAGTGATTGCATTGTAATAAAATTTGCTTTCATCCTTATAAATAAACATTAAATATATGCTTATGACAAAAGGAAATGACAGAATAAAGTCAACTTCTATAACTGAGAAATGTGTTTCAGCTACAGACAAACTGAAAGAAGACTTTAATGAATATAATCACAAGGAATTTGAAAGAGGATCATTATAAATAAGCAGAAAATGTCAGGGTTCATCCTTATATTTTTCTTGCTTCAGATTAGGTATGAATCAGATGACTGCACAATAAAACTGTATCTTAGGGGCTGTTCCAAATGCAGCATATTTATATTGTGGCATTAGATAGCATTTAGTTTCTCATGCTAATGAATTCCAGTGGGCTCCCTGTTTCTCTAACAGTATTAGATGTACTAGCCATAATCACTGCAAACTAAAGCCATTGCTGGGCATCTGAGTAAAGAACAGCCTTCTTTTGAAACATGCTAAATACCACTAAAATACTTTTTATTTTGAAAAAGGAGTGAAGGTTGTCTAACATGAAATTGGTCATTTATACTTAGTGTTTAAGAGTGGGTTATACACTACCAAGTCACCTACAGCTAATTTCGTGACCCTTTTCTGCCCCCATTGATGCAAAATTGTGTTAAATCAATAGAGGCACACTAGGGTAAATGATGTTCGTATTAGGATTGATTCAGACTTCAGTGCTACAGGGAAAATTACCGTGGCATTTAATAATCTATTTGGAACAGGGTCAAAGATATGCTTTGGTTGGTGTCAAGTTTTACTGCATCTGATTTACATAACCTACGGCTCTGCATTGCATAACGGGACCCTCTGCATTGCTTCCCTCAAGTAGCAGAAAAACCCAGGCACAGATAGAAGGTCTGGCAACAGCTGCTGTTCCACTCACATACATATTTTTTTCCATAATGCGTTTCGTTGGTGTTCATCACTGCAGTGTCTGAACATGGTATATCGCATAAAGAAACTAATTTTTACTTGCAAGATAAGGAAACAGTAACTCAACCTGAGGTAGCGAGGCACTGGAGGGCTGCCAGACAGGCTGTCTCCTGCTCTGGGCTGTGCACAGCCTGACAGTACATCCCACCTCACAGTGAAGTCAGCACACTCAGAGGAATGAAGGATTATTGGCAGTACTTCTCAGATTTAATTCCTGTCAGCGTCAAGTATATTGCTGAAAGACTGTGATTTTGTAGCTCAGGAGAGGTGTGAGAAGAGAAAGCACCCAAAATTAATGTGACTTTTTGCAAAGGGAGGCACCACAAACCTGAGCAAAAGTTACAGGATTTGGTCTGTGAAGATAGCCCAAGAGTTATGCAAACCAATTTTATGAAAATGTGCGTAGGAGTTGCGTGGGAGAACATAAAACTTTTCAGTGAAGTGTGGTCATCTGCATCCTGGGATCTAACTAATCTTGGAATAAGGATGTTTAAGGGTAAAAGAATATTAATAGTTTTGGACAATACTTCAATACTTTACTAGAGAGCTCCGGCTAACATATTATTCAATGGGATTTAAAAGAAAAACAAAAACCAAAAAACAAAACAAACAAACAAGCAACAACATCAAACCTTCTGAATTACACCACATCTATTTGTAAGGTCACTTGTCTAAAAAGCATTTCAAAATCATGACAAGGTTAAAATTAAGTAATATGTAACTCATCCAGATCCAAGGCAAGGCTTATGAACCTTAAACAAGATTTGGTCACGCTTCAGAATCTTCCCATTCAGCTACAAACTATCCCTGCAAAACACAGGCTCCAGAGATACCTCTTGTTCCCCATGTGCTCTTTCAGCCCCCTTGCCTGGACACACAAAAGCATTTCAGTTTTGACCGAAATATCTATCTGGTTGTGTATCTTTCCTTTTCCTCCCCACAGTACAGGACAGAAGCCAGGGTTCACAGAGAAAAAGAGACACAGCAGGACGGCAGCCTGCAGCTTTTTCTGGGTCCTACATACACAATTTTTTTCTGAAACACTCTTTCAGCATTTAATAATGAGGAGTAAGTTGCATAAAATGAATGATAAAGACTAGTTCCTGGAGCCCAACTCTCCCACTCTTTTAAATGAATATCAAGTCAACAGTCTGATACATTTTTTCAGCCCAGAGTAACCTGAAGTTTTTGCAGTGTTAGATTTTCTGCAGGTGAGGGAAGCAGTACCCCTCAAGTCTCAGAGCAGCCTTTTGCCAAGGGATAAGACAACTTTCCAAGAAGACAGAGATGCCCTTAAACTCTCTTAAGGCCAGTGAACCTGGATGTTGTTTGAAAGCTGTGGCCTGGCTAATGAATCCTTTTATAGAATTGTTGCTTGCTTCTTCATCGTTCATCAGAAAGGCAGAATTACTTATTCTCTTTTGTTTTTATTAAATAAAAGGTGTGCTGCTATATTCATAACACTGAACTGTTTCTTTCTTGCCTTGGGAGAATTACGAAGTGGATCAAATGCTAAAGCTCAGAAACAGTCTTCGATTTTTTAAACACATATTTCATTGTTTCCCTTAGCAGTGGAACACTGGCACGGGTGGAATTTTTCCTAACTTACACAATCTGTTATGTATCTAGAATTAATAATTTTTTATTTCACAGCTCTTAGTTGCAGAAAAAAAATAATATGAAGTGGAGTCAGCCTTTCCACAGATTAAAAATGTCATTGTCCATATGTAAACCAGACATCTAGGAACCAAATAATTCAAGAATTCATTATGGAAAAATAATTCAGAAAAAGGGGTAAAATTAAGGCTTCCAGAAAGAAGGAATGTATTCATGTATTAAAAAAAGTTATGTCACAGATAATTCTGATGAATCCTTTAGGGTCTCCATCTGTCAATGCTGAACATTTTCCTACTGCACAACTAGAGGTTCCCTCAGTTAATTAGAAAAAAAAACAAAAAACAAAAAAAAAGAAGAAGAGATCCAGGAAAGAACTCGTGTCACTATTTTTACAACTCTTTGTCCTAAATTTTCACTTTGCTGCTTTTCACTTGTTGCTTTTATCCCTTCCATTAGTAAGCTAAATAATGCATTTCCTCCCAGAAGCAGAGCTTCAATGTTCTGAAAACACATCTCCTTCATCTCAGATAAACTTCTGAGCTGCAATAATTATTCTAAACCTTTGTCTATACATAGATTTTTTTTTTTCAATAACTGATTTGAGCTGAAAAACACAGCCCTTTATACCATTTTTACTGACAGAAGAACTATAAGCTGAATCTCTTTTAGGTAGGCCATGGTCTCTCTGGTCCATGCAAGCCAATCCTAGTTTGCTACACTATACAACTCTGTAAACAACTTTGTCCCAATTTTTCGCAGTTTACTCATTGAAAATACCACATTCTTCTGCTGAGTAGACCGTTAAAAACCTTACCCTTCTAGGTCTGCAGACAAAGTTGTGTAAAAGCAGATGGTGTGACTTTCAGCATAGCTGCACAGTGCCTACAGCACTGAGACAAAACCACATCAGTGTGTTACTGACCTGCTCTTCCAGAGAGTGGAAAAAATGTTCAGTGGTCATGCAGTTAAGTGGGTTGGAGAGCAAAAATATTTGTGTCTACTCCAGAATCTGAAGTCATAGCCTCCCTTAATGTTAGAAAGAGAATTTTTCAAAAGCACAGTTTGTCTGGGTTGGTAGGACCCCAGGAAGATCAAAGCTCAGTAGATATCAATGCTATCTGAATTTCTAACAACATTCCAGAAAGATAAATTGCCATAATGGACCTAATTTTAAATTTACCTCTGAAAAAAATCACTGAAAATTTTGAGAAATTTCCCTTGAAAAATAATGAAAAGCAACATAATCGAAGACAGCAGGTGATAAGCTATTAATAGGCAGCATGATGTGGTAGTTTTGAAACTTTTTTCTTTAGACTAAATGCTTTTCTTTATATATATATATCACTCGATAGCTTATTATCTGATATAGAGTGATCACACTGTAAGCCAAAGAAGCAGAGTACCTGGGGCTGATCTGCAATCTTCACACAAAACCAATACTCAGATTTCAACAAAGAATTTGGACTCTTTGGACTGGGATTTCTGTGGTGCTACTGTGACTCAATTTTCATAGCACCACATTAGTAATCTGGAAACAGGTACAAAATATAAGTACTGGGTACAAGAAAGAAAAAAAAAAATCATAATTGCAAGAAAATGTACGCAAGGAATAAAAGATGACAACGCACATGGAAAAGCATGGTGACAGAATAAGTTAAAAAGAGGCAGAATGGAACACAATAATATCACAGATAACTCAGAAGAGATTGGCACAAATTAATTTTGATTTGGAACACCTTCTGGCTTATCAGTTTGCATAGGTTCATTGGTCCTGCGTTGAACCAGGGGCTTTATATGATCCATTTTCATTCAGGACAGCACAGGAAAGATCACATATGTGTCAAAGGATTGTCCCATCTGGCAGACAGTGATAAATATTACATTTACAAAGCCTACTAATTTTGCAGACAGTCTTGCATTGTGCCTATTTGGCTTGCATTACTGCGCTGCCATACAACAAGTGGCAGCACAATTAATCTTGAGCATCACAGGGTAATTTGTTATGACAGAGAGCCATGTGCTCGTTAAAGACAGCTTCTCTTTTATCCCTTTGTACTGTGTTCCTCCCTTCGTGATTCGTGTCCAGAAACTGGATTATAGAACACTCTGAAGTATTTCCAGGACTACTGAAGATGATGGCTCGTGGGTGGCTCAAGGGGTTTAGACCATCTATCTGCTTAGTTTGCAGGTGATGGAGGAGCCAGAGAAGTTATACGCTACTGTGCAAAAAGAAAATTAAAACCTCAATCGGTGGTGGGGATAAAGTCTGTGCTGTTTGCTTGTGCAGGTTCTGTTGGCACCAAGGAGGCAGCCTGAGATGACTCCCCCAAGAGAGAGCAGAGCACCCCCACTTCCCTGCCAACCCCACCTGCCAGATGGAGGTTAGTTTAGCAGATGATGTGTGGGATGTGTTTAATGAATATGCAATTTGCCATGTCATTACCCTGCTGATTAGCCACTGCAATGATCAAAGCTATTGATCAAATGGCTTTTCTGCCCTCTGTGAGGAATTTTTGTAGCAACTTTATTTTATTTTTTTTTTCCTGGCAATTCAAGGCTAATGAAAAGAGTTTAGCTTGTGCTTTTTTTTTTCCCTTATAACCTTTACCACATAGCTAGTATCATGCACTGATTCCCTTCAGCTAATTGCTGACCTCATTTGCTAATCAGGCTAAATATATGTTAGGCACAAACCTTAACAATCTAACTACTCACCTCATGCAGCATAGTACTAAAAGACCAAAGAAAGCACTTATGCCCCTTCACCCTTCTAGAGAAATGTAATTTTTGTAAGCTTTTTTACCATTAAAGTTTGAGTGCTGAAGAACTAAATGATTTTGCCAATAATAAAGATGAGATCTGTGATGCTGTTACATTATGTAGGTAGGAAATAGCGTAGAGTATTTCTATAAAATTACTTTCTGGGTTCAACAAAAAGCAAAGATCTCTAAAAGAACGCACAGTAATTTGATTTAAGTGTATTCAGTAGCATCTTTTCTCTATAGAAAACACACACACACACAAAAACCAGCCTAAAAGCTTGAGTGAGTCAGTAATAAATTAAATTCCTTCTAATATTTTGAGGGACTAAACTATGATAGAAACAATAAATAATGCTGTCCAATGTCCACTTTATGTCAAGAACCCACAGACATCATAGGGTTTTCTACTTCTGATTCCCTATTTGTGATTTCTGGAAAGCACTAAAATATTATTAAAAATGTATCATCATTTTTATTTGCTTTCTAAAGAATTCTTATATTTATTACATATGAATAAATATTTTTAGCAGAAAGCTTGAAAAAAATATAGTGGACCTACTTAAAATAAGTACAATTACACAAGAATGAATTTAAAAAATATATTCTTGCTATTGGAAAAATCCACCAGAATTAGGAAAACATTTTAAATTAGCAGACTTTTTAAAACCCATTTTACACCTTTTTGTTGCACTTTTTGTAATACCTGACAGAGATATCTATTTGTCTTTCTTATTCATCTTTTTATTATTTGTTCTTTTACCACTAACCCACCTCCTCACAGCTTATCTTAACATCCAAAATGCCTGACAGAGGAGTTTTAAACAGACAAGATAAACATAAAAAAACCCCTCTCAATCAAGGAGACAGGGAAGGAAAAAAAAATAAAAACCCACAACCCTCCTCTGGTTGTTAATCTGCCGTTTCAAAAAAATATAGCTTCCACTAGTCTGAGACCTAGTCTGAGACCCAAGCCTCTTCCCAGAACAGGATCAGCAGAGTGCAGTATAATACATCATACTCTGCTGGGCTACCCATGCAAGCCTCCTCCTGCCAGACCATCCTCCTCTTGCCTGCCCAGCCTCTGGGCATTGAAATCCTTGAGATTTTTGACAAGCTCTGTAGCAAAATGCATTGGCAAGTAATTTGGAAAGCTCAAAGCATTATTAATTGTAATTTTCTTTAGCTAAATGGTTTCTCTGTCACACGGAATAAAATGTTAGTTTTAATCCTTCTAGCTCCTTCCTCATGGCTACTGAAGATGAGGAAGAGGGAAAAAAAAAAAAAAAAGCAGCATATGTTTCAACACTGGTGAGAGTAAAAAAACTCATTTGCTGTAAATGCTTGATGTTGGTAATTATTAGCATAGTAAATATTCAATGGCTGTATATAACTAGTTCATTCTCATGGTGAGAATGTGTCCATCTCATGGAAGCGTGGCTAGCCTCTGACATGAATGCTGCTTGTATTTTAGAGGAAAAAAAACTGCTTAAGATCCCTCCATCAGGAGACAGCCCTCCAGGAACCTCTCCAATGTGAGTCCTTTCCATGGGCTGCAATTCTTCAAGAAATGCTCCAGCAAGAGTTTCTTTCACATGGCCACAAGTCCTACCAGCAAACCTGCTTCAGCCTGTCCTCCTCTCTCCATGGGTCCAGCATGGGCTTCCCACGGCATCACAGCCTCATTTGGGCACCTACCTGCTGCATGGGCTGCAGGTGGATCTCTGCACTCCTGTGGACATCTCTGGGCTGCAGGGGCAGAGCTGCCTCACTGTGCTCTGCATCATGGGCTGCAGGGGAATCTCTGCTGGGGCACCTGGAGCACCTCCTGCCCCTCCTGCACCGACCTTGGTGTCTGCAGGGCTGTTCCTGTCACATATTCTCACTCCTCTTTTTGGCTACAGCCGCCATTTTTTTCCTTTTTGTCCTTTACTGTTATCCTGGAGGTGCTACCATCAATCACTGATGAGTTCAGCCTTGGCCAGTGGCAGGTCCATCCTGGCACCAGCTGGCTTTGGCTCCATCAGACACGGGGGAGCTTCTGGCAGCTTCTCACAGAAGCCAAACCTGTGGCCCCCTGCTTTGACCAAACTTTGTCACCCAATACAAGGTTCTGCATGTTAAAGTATCAGAAGATCTATAATTTAAAAGAAGAAATTTGAGTATTTATATTTTTAGCATTTTCATATCAGTGTTGCGTGTATTTTCAGTTTCCTCTTAATAAGAAATGGGTTAGCTCACCTAATCAATTAGATTAACCCTCTAGCCTCCATACTCTCGGCATAAATTACATCTACTTTAAGATAGCACCATATTTTAATGAGAGAACCTCATATTTCAAAACAGTCAACTGATAATTTTGACTACAAACAGTAGTGTATTAACGTATTCCAGCATACAAATACCAGGAACATACAAATATACAAGACATATGTAAATTACATTACTTTTTCTTTTCTCTTACTAAATTGTAATGAAACATTGTCACAAGAGTAATGAGAAGTGATCCAATCAGACAGGAAAAAATACTGTTGGAAAATAAATATTTAGGTCTCAAATACCTCAAGTATGTTTTTTCCTAACATGGTTTTGTACTGCTTGAGATGTGCAGGGTATGTTTTCAGATTCAGGACCAAAGAACAGAAGTGTTAATTTGCGCTGTTTCAGTAGCCAAAAAGTGGATTAAAATCCGATTATCGAAAAATAAAAATTAAGCAAAGTGTGCTTTGTAATTAACCGAAGTTGGCAGATGCGTGAAGGGAAAGGAGATATTCTCACTCAACATCTTTCCCCTTGCTTGTGGTGAAGCTCCACAGCATGCCATTGACTAATGACAGGAGAGATGAGTAATGGGATAGGAAGGAGGTATTTGATTGCGGTAATGATAAAAAAAAAAAATAAAAGTCAAAGAACCAGTGAATGCAGAGAGAAAGCAATGGACTTTGATCTGTGCTGGATGGAAAATAAAGTAAATTTCTTCCCTTTTTTAAAATTTATTAATGGGGGATCCAGAACCTTTACAGGTGTGTTCTATGCCCCAAATTTTAATTTTTATTTTCTAATTTATTTGTAACAACTAGCCACACTGCACCTGGAAATATTTTCTTTTAAACCTATGCATTGTTATAAAACAGCTGTTCCATGCAGTAGGATTAGGTGAAGGAATATTCCAAGACTTTAGATAATGTTTTTATAAAATTCAGTGTCAAGCAGCCACTTTGGGTGGAAAGCAGGAAAAACAACACTGACAGGGGAATTAGCAACTTATATTTACTGCCCAGTGCATATGGCCCATGATACATCACTAATGGTTTTAGATTAACATCTACATTTTACTTTCTAAAGACATGGAAGTGAAGAGATACAAAGAGATGGTGCCATCATTTACCTGAGACTCAGAAGAATGTCTTTGCTAGCAGGGAAGTATTGGAAAACCAGAAGTTACCATTCACTCCTTCTCCTCCTGTATTTTCAAAAGGTTTTGGAAGCTTTTCTGCCAAATAACATCTCTAAACTAATTAATATAATACAGCTTTTGTCTGTGGTAACTAGAAGAAAACCCCATGACCATGCTGCCTTCAATGTCAGAACTTCTTTTTCCCTGGGAATATAAACTTGGTAAAACTAGGAAAAGAAAAACTTATTTTAGCTTATAAGAATCCTTTTAGTCCTTGATGATTTAAGTATGGTCTAGAAAATGTGCTCAAGGCATCCACATATGACTTAGAATTCTTGATGTTTTTTAATGGCTTTGAAATTAATGATGAAGGCCCTGCAAGATACTCTGTGAAACCTGTGCTGACAATTAACAACATGAGGAGAAACAAGCTTCACCTCTGACAGAAAAGAAGAGGTTTCTTTTTCTTGATAATAGCATTCAAGTTTTAACGGGGTAATAAGTGGCGTGGACTGAAAAAGCAATTTCAGCTGAAATGCTGAGAAAATGTCAGCAAAACCAGTATGCCTGACAGTTTAACCAGCAGCACCTGAGAAGGATTATTGCTGTGACACGAGCTTGGCTCTCTGCTTCAGTCTGATAGGTTATGTTTGTTAAACTGCTCATTCTGAGGGCAGCACAGATTGGGTTTCTTTTGGCTTGACAGAGGACCCAGGGCTATTTAGCACCAAAAATACATCCACTTTTTGGTGGTCTCTGCTACCAGATGATGTGACTGAATAATCTGAATTCAGCCATATAAAGGGGACATGTTTTGGAGGAGTGGAGGAAAGAAAGTCCTGCTCTCTTGGAAACACTGATCTTTGGCATACAATTTAATTTTTTCCATATGAAGTTATAAAGAGAAAAATCAGATCTAAAGATCAAGCTGCCAAGTACTCAGCCCCATTCTTTTTCCCGCATACAGGGCTAGCAGTGTCTCCAGGGTACACAGCCATTGTTACAGCTGAGCTCTGAGATAAGGGACTGGCTGTAAAATGCATTTGGAAATTTGCATTTGTCTCAACAAATTTTGATATTGAGGATTTTGTTTTGGAAAAAACTCTAGAAGTGCCTGGTTACCTGTTTGCTATTATGCTGCAAACTTGCTCCATCTCCAGTGAATTATTTTATATTGGAGGTGAACTCTCTCTCTAAAGGTATGGTTACTAAAGTTCATTGTTCTTCAAGATTGATCTTCCTAGTCAGATATATAATATTATGTCCGTTATTGCTCACCAAGCATTCTTTGATAGCAACAGCTATAGGTATCAAAACATTACAGAGGAAATTGTTTTTCATAACTACTCAGTACACAGGGGTTTTCTGCATGAATATGTTCTTAGTTCAATCTCTATTTAAATGAAAGCTTTAAAGGAAAATTTACATGAGTTGCTAACATGAATCATCATAACAATTTCAGCTATACCTTTGTGGGATGCTTTAGAAACTGTGTATTTGATTGAAAGGCCTATGTAGAAATTTAGATTTCCTAACAGGTTCTTTTAAACTCATGACCTGTCTCAATTTCTTTAACCAATAAAGACCATCTTTTTTGTGAGGTAAGATTAAAGATTACTTCTGAGAAGGAAATAGACATTTAAAAAACGCATCTTTTTCATACTGGCTTTACTACTAAATATGCTTGAATATTTCATCCCTTTGTTTATGCATTTAATAGGAAACTGTCATAGTTTTAATTTCAAACTGAGCGGAAACACCAATTAATGTAGTGGTTTCATGTTCACTAAATTTTGGTCTTAGTACTTACTCTTTTTGTGAGAGAGAGACTAGGAGAAAAACAGAGCAGGCTCAACCTTAAAATTTACAAATAGTTTATTAACATACACTAAAAGAATAGAAAAAAAGAAAGTTGGAAAAAAACTGAAATGGAATGAAACTTCAAAAACACCTTTCCCTCTCCTTACAAACTGTTCACTTTCTTACAAAACAACATAAAGAGACAAAACTTGTAATTTTCAGTCAGTTTCACTATATGACAATAGTCTTTCATCAATTCTTTAGGGGAAGAGTATCCTTTTGTGTCATGGATCCTACTGACAACCTAGAACAGTTCTCTTGTGGGTTTTAAACGGTCACAAAAACAACCACCCGGAGAAACCTGCCTTTGTGACCCTCCCAGGAGCAGGTTCCCAAGCTGCTTATGGGTCATAGGTCTTAGACTTTTGCATACTGGGGTGTCACCTTTTAAAGATGAATAACTCCAAAGCAAAGGATTCTTCACTTCAAGGTAGAGAGATATCTTCTCTCTTCTTCACTGGCACAGGGGGCTTCTCATCTTTATCTCTGTTTAAGCATCTTATAGGATATTACTTAGTTTATCACAAACACCTTTGCTTAAATCTACACACAAATTAAAACAATCATCTCCCCAAATGCATATCTTTCCCGTGATTTAAAGGAATGACCTAAATATAGAGTTCATTTCCATGGCTCAAGTAAGAATAGAACAACCAACTCTTCAACCCTCTGTCCCAAGTCTTTTCACTTTTGCTCTACTGACTTCATCTTGCTGTTCTTTATGTTCACTCTGTCTTTCCTTACTCTCTCAGAGAAGGGCCAAGCTCTGGAAGCTTCATGTTGCCAGGAAAGAGTTAAATCTGCTCAGAGTCTTTGTCTGTCCCTCTGTAGCTCGTGGTGTTAGATGTTCAAGGCCGAGCTGATGAGGGAATAAGAACTCACAGGAACATCAGAGATCAGAGCACCTGGGCAGTTCAGAATCACAAAAAAACAGGCAGGATCATAAATGCCTTCTCAGCCCACCCCTTGGTGTAAATCGGGGTGGCCTCAGCCTAAATGGTGCCCATAGCTCTTATCAGGGGCCCGGCAGAGATCTCTCCCTGCTCCAGGGAAGGTTAGAGAAAGCAGTTGTTGTAAAGCAGCAACCCCTCCTTCCCCCCCTTCACCCGGGAGCCGATGGAATCCGGCCAGGACTCAGGCAAGCAGCAGGCTCAGCTCAATGTTACCTGTCTCTCTCTGGCCAAAGGACCCACCTACAGGAAATCCATGGGGTTTTATATGGTACTTCCCAAAGTCGCAGCTAGTAATTCTCAGTGGTTAAAACAGATGCCAATATTCCAACTAACTCTCTGATAGGTCCCTGTCTCTTCCAAAGCAATTCCCAGGTCTTGACCTGGAGAATTATTCTACATTTTTCTATAACTAAAAAACCAAACTGTACTAACCCATGACAGAAACTTATTTATATGATAGCATAATATAAATAATTTATTTGTATTTTATTTATATAGTGCAAGGACTTAAACATGTAATTACAAGATGATTTCTTTCAATGAAAAAACTTGCAGGTATATAACTTGAAAATTATAAGAAAATCCTTAGAGAAAATGGAAATATATATATGTGTGTGTGTGTGTGTGTGTGTGTGTGTGTGTGTGTGTGTGTGTGTGTGTATGTATATATAGTTAATGGCAAAATATGCAGATATAAACTAATTGAATTTTCTGTGTACTAGAAAATTTTTGGTGGAACAGAAAAGAGAGCTCATATAAGACAGGGTTAAGAGGAGCTGTTGAATTCTCATAAGTTTCTTTAGGTCTATGCTATATCTGAGTATTTCCAAATCCAAAAATGTGGGGATAACTGTATTTTAAAATTAATTGTTTGTGTTTTAATCCTTTGAATACTTGAAATTTTTTTTTCATATACATAGACAGAGCTTTATTGAAGCAGTCATTGATTTCCAATCATGCATCAAGACCTGCCAAGTGACTTGCATGGAAATGAATTTTGTAATAATTTTGGAGACACTGACAAATTTGATGTAAAGTTATTATTGACAAGAATAGATTTGGAATTTTTCTTAATACGGCCATAAGATTAATAATTTTTCCAGCTACAATTCATATGCTTAGTGAGCTATTTATTGTACAAGTCAACCAAGCAACTGACAAGTGAATGCTCCATTTCCCTGGTAACCATATGTGCTACTTGCTGTCATTGAATCTTCCAGAGGAACTATATTTCACTTTTGCATCAGCCAAATATAACGAAAATTCACTTGAAAACACTCAAAGCTTATTTGCTAAAAGAAGTAAAAAAAAAAAAAAAAAAAAAAAAAAAAAAAAAAAAAAAAAAAAAAAAAAAAATCAGAGGTCTGTTTAAAAATACAAACTTAAACTTAGAGATGTCTTGAAGTTACATATGCATCTAATAATTCTCGATAATAGATATCAGCATCTTCAGCCATCATGTTCCTCATTTTAAATGATGGCTCATTCTCATAAATGTCTCTCTCACTTATTTGATTAAGACATACTCAGTGGACAGTTCAGAGCCTAATTGTTAGTGGAACATGACGAAGTTGTGGAAAATGGTCAGAAGAGTTTTCTAACTTAGAGACAGAGAAAATGGTCTTGGATCCTACTCCAAGACTGTTCACTGTGGCTTCTGATTACAACACAACTTGATCCTCCTTTATTTTTCCTATACCTGTCTCTAGCCAGATTAATGGAGCAAATTTGTAAGATCACAGTGCTAAAACTGGCCATAAAACCAAAATGCTGAACAAGATGCACTAATCCTCATCTAGAAAATGGAAATCAGCCTATTAAAGTAACTTCACTGCTAATGTTGACTGAGACATGAGCTAGTTAAACAGTTGGAAGCAATCATTTGCAGAGAACAACATTTACAGTTTATACTTCTAAGCTCTGGATCAGCTCACATTTAAGCTAGAGGAAAAATTTGGTTTTAGGGGAATTAGAGCTGAGTCTTAATTGGTCCAGATTCTATATAATTCAATAGATTTCTCTCTCTTGGAGAGAGCTGTGAACTTCTTTGCAGGAAAACACTGCAGTCAATCATTTACTGCCTTTAAAGTGAGATACACCTCAGTGTCCTCTTTTGTCAATGCCAGAGTGGGATGAAGAGCAAAGGAAAGGAGCTCAGTGATCCTAGGAAGGAAGTTAGTTTCCAAAACTGGGTAAACACAGCTCATTCATTGTTAAGGTTGATATCAAACTCATTAATTCCAGTGGATGGTGGACCAGGTGTTGTCACTGTCTTTATATAGCTTTTGATAGGCCAGTCACTGGACCTCAAAACAATGAATACTACTATACATTTTTTTACTGGGATTTGTATACTAAGTCACCTTATGTTGTCCTGCATAATCATCCAGGTACTTATTATGAATATTATAAATTGAGGTAATTTCCATTGGCATATTACCCTTCTAATCACTAAAGCAAGATGAAAACTTTGATTAAAAAGAGGAAAAAAAAAAAAAAAAAAAAAGAGAGAGAGAGAAAACTATTTTAAACACACTGCTGGATAATTAATTTTTTAAATGCCTGTTATTTAAAAAAGAAAATAAAAATATCTACTAAGAAATTGGGGATTATTCTTGCAGTAAGCTTTTGCCTTTAGTATTCCTCAAGGACAAAATAAAGTATTTAGTTAGAATCGCATTGTTGAAGTTATCTTGGAGTATGTTTATGTTAAATCTGTCTATAGTACTCAAAAGGACAGTTTTAATTATTTGGACAGAACAAGAGCTTGCTCATTTTAGAATGAAGTCAGAAAAAAGGTTAAGAAAAGTCAATCATCTGAGTGGGAAAAATAACATATTTCAAATTCTAATCTGAATATTTCAAATTCTAATTTGAATTAGTAGTTCAAATACTTCCAGAAAATAGTTGTGTCAGTAGATTATTTTACTGGCATGGTCAATGCAATCAAATGTTCACTTAATAGTACAGTGAACTATCTCTAAAACCAAATGCAAGAGATCGTCCTGGTTTCTAGGCTGCAGCTATCAGAAGAATCAGCATTAGCAACTAACGTCAAGAGCCAGAACTGCCTGCAGATTGAGCCATGGAGATGTTTCCTGCACTTTCCCATCAAAAGTATACTGTTGCAAAGGAAAAATGAATGCATTTCACCAGGCAGATGAAAAGCAAGCAGAGAACAGAACTGGAACACTTGCTACTGGCTGACATATTCTCCTGAAAAGGAGGCAAACAGAAAACCAATAAAGTTTGGAGAAAAGGGTAGGTAACAGAGGGTAAAACAGACAACCACATAACAAAATTAAACACAGCATTCCAGGTGTAAAAATTTTTGTTTCTAATTTGTGATGTAAACACAGAAGTAAGGGCCATCATTTCTAACGTGGAAGATAAACCTCCTCTCATCAGAGTGGCTGTGGACCCAGGAATACCCCTATGCCTTGAATCCTGATCATACTGACCGCAGCATCTCAGGACCAACACACCCCTCTTCCCTTCATTTCCTGTGGATAAAATCACACTGTTTTTGTTCGTTTGTTTTCTTCTCTGTGGGGAACCTACATTCCTAGCACTGAGTTCCTAGCCTATATCCAGTATCTTGAGTAGTTTTTGTCTTCAAGTTCATTACAGGATGAAATGAATTTTTTCCCCCTCTACATTTCATAGCTGCCTTTCTACTAAAAAAAAAAAAAAAAATGGAAAAGATAGTAAGTTTTATTCCTTTTATTCAGAATTCTGTCCTGCCATTTCCAGTGTTAAGTGTCAGTAACTTTAAAGTGACTACTAATTGTGTTAGAAAGCAGTCAGTGAAATTTCTGTTCAGAGTTTGTCTGAAAGGAACGTTGGCTGACCTGAACCCTCATTATTATGATCCCCTGTTTTTAAATATCAGATGATGATACTTAATAGCCCACTGCCAAATGGGCTTCACATCTTCCATTGAAAGGACCAGTACAGTCACAGTCTAATGCTGTTTCACTCTAAAATTATTGACAAGAACTCTGTGATGCTGGATAATGAATGCTCCTCTTTGACTTGGACCACAATATATGCATTCATGCACATTTGGGAATTCATCAGTATCTACAGGTCTACTCTTTGAAAGCTAACACACAGTAAGGCCTCATCAAAGGTGTTATTATCATTTAACAACAAAGTAAAACCCCCCAAAAATGGCCAATGCCCAAAATTTCAGCAGAAGTGAGGAACAGATCTGCTGCAAGGACAGCCTTGACTTTCTTCATCTTCCAGGATTTATTCTAGGGACTGCTTGGGGGCTTTGATTTAGGCAGAACATATCTAGTTCTCATAGAGTAGGGAGATACACTGAGGAAATTATACTGGTAAATCTTTTTTCCTTGGATTTATCATACAAAAATGAATTTATAGGGCAGTGATAAAATGGAGGAAGTGCAATCTTTGTTCTCAAGGATAAAGTTCATTATGTCAGGAATTTAACTATAACAGTTGGAAAAAAAAATAAGGGGGATTAAAAATGAGAGATTAAGCTGTAAAAGTAGGACTCACTACTTGGAAAACATAGGTATTATATATGTGTTGTTCTTCAGAGCTTAAGTAGGCACTTGGGATTTCATGTGAAGTGTTACTTGGATCTGTCTCATATTTCTCCCTCTACACATATGAGGGAGAATTAAGGTTCTTCAGCCTCAAACTCTCCTAAATTATTCAGCCACACCTAATTTTTAAAATAAAATGTGCATGCCATCTTTTCCAGTCCTGCAATTTATTTTTTATTAGCAGAAATTAATTTAAAATTATCTCTACAAAGAAAGATAGCAAAATCTGCTAAACAATGCATTAAGCAAATATCACACATCTGGAGTAAACTCCCTTTCTTCCAAAGTTGCAGAGTTATTTTTTTCACTTTTTTTCTTTTGAAGAAAGCCTAAAACTGATTGTCTTTTGTAATTGAATAGAAATCATGAGTTCGGATATTCATCAAACCATCATCTGAACACAAAATGCACAGGTCTGGGAAACATTGTAGGTACAGAACAATAGAAGTAGAAAATTAAATAAAACTTTTAGGGAAACCAAAAGAAAGCCAACAGTGGCACTGCAGTATAAACAAATATTTTCTCCATGAATATGTATTTAGTTTTGTAGCAGGAAGTGAGGAATAGAATTTGCACTGAAAAACCTGCCTGTTCAGCTCAAAAGCTCTTAGAAGTCTAGGAAATAGAGAATGGCATAGAAGTGAAACTACCAGTTAAAACCAAATGGTGTTTAACCAGTGTGCCATTGAATCAAATTGGGATGGTAGAGAATGTAGAGCAATGTGTTTAATAAACAATTGTCTGAGTTATTTAAAATAATATATATTCACCAAAGATAAATTATTGCAAATTAATCTATGAACAAAAAATCAGACTAAATATGTCAGTAAAAGTATTTATCAGAAATAATTTAACCAGGAAAGGTTCCTTTGATCTACACAGCAAAATATTGTTTAAATGAATTAGTGAATGGAAGGAGACTTTCTTCAATAATGAAATCAGTGGCTGCAGCTGGGGCTTTGTGCTGTTCTCAGAGATGCACAGTCAATGCACTTCAACAGTAAATGTCCACCCCACCCTAGATTTGCTATGATACCAATTCAGTGTAAGCATTACATATTGCTTCACATGCATTAGGGTCATGTGCTGGGTTAATTATGTATGGAAAATAAGCCATCTATTTTTCAGCGGTAATTCTACTGAAGCATTTAAGAATACTGTGGACTTGAGACTATTAAAGACACAGAAGTTGGGCCTGTACCTGTAAAAATTGGTAACTATTTAATTGAAGATTTTTCTTGAGTTGTTTTAAGATAAGGTTTGACTTACTATCTTCTTCCTAAAGCAAGAACATGAATCTGTCTGGTCAAATCTGACTTTGCCTACACTTCTGAAACACGTTCAGTTGTAATCAAGAGATGTTACGCTAAATTTTGACTTGAAAATCGATTTAATTTACTACTTGTCTCTTAGACTGTTCTAAAGTTAACCTGATTAGTTATCTTCAATATAGCAATAAGCCCTAGTATGTCATCAAGTATTTCAAAAGAAAATTTGTGAAACTTTTATGAGATCTCAGTGCAAGTTTGAGGGAAATTTGTAGTCAATCACAGAAATTTAAGACCTATTTCCAACATTTTATTTTTGCAAGAGTACTTTTTATCACCTTTTTTTATGACAACAGGCTAAAGCCAATTCAGAATTGTAGTGCTTGGGCTTCCCTAAACACTGATTTAGTATGTACTAGTTATGTTTTAATATCTTAAGAAAGTGAAAGACTGGAATTTTGGTTTGCTTGATTACTATGAGTTCTTCTCTTCACTAATTAAATTATTAGCATGTAATTTGCAATCTAGGGAGAGTTTAACTGTATACAAAATAAGATAATGAATAAAAATTGTGCTTCTTTACTAGAACTAGATAGAGGGACATACTTTGGCTTACATTTAACTGCCATTTCAAAAAAACTGAACAAATACATTATTTCATACGTGGTATTCTGCACGGTTCACAACAAATGAGCATACTTAACCACACTAAACTGGCTACAAAAAAATGGCTACTCTGGGTTCTCCTACTTTTGGGTTTTTTAAAAAAAATCTCAAATCTGGGAAGTTAGACACACCTTTCTATGAGTGATGATATCTGAAACCTCTCTGGGTGTTGACAAAACTTAAGACGCTATTGTCCCTCATGGGTGGTTCACTTTGACATTGTTTTTCATATGCTACCAGCCATACTCTTTTATTTTTGATGTATTTCTCCTGAATTAAAGCAAAAGGGAGGAAAAGCCCTTTGATCTCTTGTCACAGCACCCACTAATCTGTCCAGTTTAAGAAAAAAACCTTTATCACACATCTTTTCAGGTGTGGCTTCTTTGCTCGGCTCAGAGAGATAAAAAGTTAAGTCTTTTGACTGCTAATAGCAGCATAAACCTCCACCACCTCCTGAGCCCCACACACACAGCCACCATCTTCTTGTTCTTATTCATGTATTTGAACTTCAGTGCTTACAAGGCTGAACAACTGTTTTGCTAAAAATGCCAGGCAGTAGTGGTTTCAAATGGTCCACTGCAAAACCAAGCTGCCATCACCACTGTGATTGCCTGCTTTTAGTCATGCCCCTCAGAAATGCCTTCCTGAGGATGTCTTAGCCATGCCTCAACTTACACTGTTGGTTCCTTGCTTCTGGTAAATTTTCTTAGATGCAAATTCATGTCAAAACACAGATACTTTGGTATATTTGATGGGCCTCGTCAACCCTTCTGCTAAAGCACTGAACTGGGCTGGATGGTGTTTAGAGAGCAGATTCCAAACCCTTTACTTTCTTCATACTCTTTGCTCTCCTTAAGGCTCAAATTGCTTCCCAATAACGCCCCCCCTACCCCCCCCAAACAAACAAACAAAAAAAAACAACAAAAAAAACATTTTCAGAGAAAAGTTGTTGTTGAGAAAGAAAGACAGGATTGGCAGCTGTGAAGAGATCTCCAGCTGTGCAATAGCTACATTGCAGATGCCATATTTCTCATCTACTGTGCATCAAACTGGAAGGTCTGTGTCTAAGTGGGAGGAAATGGAAAAAGGTGGTTCCTTTTTCATGCACATTTACTCCTTTAGCTTTGAAGGTTGTCAAATATGAATGCTTAATGCTGCATTACAGCTGTTCTCTAAAATCTGTGAAAACACAACCCTTTGCAAGCCACTCCTGTCAAATTGATGCCTGTGATCTGAAGGGAAAAAATTTAGCATAGTCAATGCCCTCACAGTCCTTGGTATTATTTTTTGCATATACTGTACATTACAGTTCAGTGTGATCTATGCTGATTTTTCCCTAGAAATTGGGAGATCATTTTCCAAAAACTCTTGTCTTGAGTGCAAAATAACACCTGTAGCTGAAGCTACTCTGCAACACTGTCTTATTTCAGGGGTGCTTGGTCATGTTCTTCCTCAAAACTAAAGCAATAATTAATATTGTCAAGTATTTTAGACAAACAAATTAGTTTGTTTGCTTGTGAAGAATAGCACTTTGTCTTCAAAAGAATAAGAAATTAATTGACATTTTTACAACTTCCACAAGACCAGGAAGGTTTTTTAAATATGCTTCTTAAGAGCTGTACTGTAGCAAATCTACTCTTCAGGGGAAGCTTAAGAACAAAGTGAAACAGAATATGAAATGCTTCATCTAGTAGCATTAGACAAGGAAAGTGCAGTAAAAATCCCAGTTCAAACACTGGTAACAGTATTATAGCTGAAAGTATTTTTACAGAGTTTGCAGTGCAGATTTGGTGGCACAGGAATGAAGAATGATTAGCCATACCTCTCATTAGGGTTCTTCCTACATTGGACGCAACAGTTTATCTTTTTTTTTTTTTTTTTTTTTTTAATTTTCTGGGTGACCCCTGAATGATGCTTATCATTTTCATTATTTAAAACATTTTTGTTTTAGCATATATAAATAAGAATTATTTTAAATTCAGCAAAGGGAACAAGAAAGAATGAAAGCATGGTTTGTTCAAAGAGACCATGAAACAAAAGGGATAGTATGCTCATAAGGAACCGTAGACAGAAGTGACTACTATATTTGTGCTTTTGCTCCACAATCATCTTAAGTATGCTTATTCAGCTCATATTTCCCTCCTTTTGTAATTGTTTGTATAAATAAATTCTGGGAGGGAATTGCATAAATATAGCTAACACAAATCCCATGACACAACTTGCCTTAGTTTCTTCATGGTTTCTTCTATTTTATTATCCCAAGTTTAAATAACTTCATCAATATTTTCCTATTAGTAATAAAATATGTGCACATCAGCTGATCTTTCTTATGGTAGTAATATTTCTGATATCAATATATACTCACCAAGAAAATGCTAATACAATATGATCACGTTTCATTAAAGTGGAGCTTCCTGGTAGTCCCTGAAGTCTGCTTTTCAAATGAACAGTATTAACACAGAATTGTGCTAAAACATTATAATCTTCCCTGTCTACAATTTTTACATGTATTAAAGGATTTGGATACTCAAATCGCAATACACTTTCTTAAAAAAACCCACATAAATGGTGAATTAAATCAGAAAGGAGCATCATATTAAATGATGTGGTGGGCCTGAAGTAGTTAAGGCTACAATTAGAAAATACTTCTAGCAATGCTTTAAAAGAATAAGACATAACGTAAAATTTATTGAATTATTATTAACAATTAAAGGAATCCTACATCCCTTTAAAATGGCAAAATTATGTCTGTTGGCTACTACATGTTTACCTTATGAGAGAGCTGACAATTACTAAAATATCTGAAGAACATTTCTGTTGTTTTCTTTTACTTAAAAAAACCTAACCCTGTACACAAGCTAGAAGGTTTGTCATTTGCTTCAGAGAATGCAAGATGAAGCAGTTAAATGTTACTGTATTTTATTACCAGCCTCAAGTCCCTTTCCCTTTTTTATCATAGGATACTCTAGCTATTTCTAGATACTGGGTAATTAATTAAATGGCCACAAGATGTTTCAACAGAGTTACTGCCGTGTCTATAACGTTCCGTATCTATCAATAGCTGAACATTCTGGCTTATATTCATATGGAAATTATAGGGCTAGCAGTGCTTCACTGAAACTTGTCTAAACCCGTGTGGCATAGAAGGTTTGCACCTAGATACGATTTACATTTTATGTTCCCACCCAGCACAGAAGAGCGTCAGCCATTTGAAGCTCCCCAAAATATCAGTAATGCACTGCCAAGCTCTCAGCAACCAGCTCACTGCTTCCCATGCTCCCAGTGCAAGTGCATTCATCTGGTAGTTTCATCCCCCATCACGCCAGGTCACTGCTCTCAAGGGTTCTGACAAATATGTACCTCCCCAGTCCAGAAAGCACAGACTTGCATTTACCTCCAAGGTCTGTGGTTACAGAAGGAGAGCTTGTCTGATAAAAATATGCTACATATTAGAATAATATGAAGGTATTCATAATCTATTCATGTCCAAGTGATCTTGTTTAGAGCAAATTAGGCAAGAGCAGAGGTTAAAAGTTACAGGAAGCAAAGTTCAGACTGGCCTGACTTAGCAAAGACACTTAGGTAAAAGCCACTGCAGAGGGGATATTTTCTTGATATAAATACAAAGATTATTTATACTTTGATATAAATACATAGTAAACAAGGATATCATATTTACTAAAAACCCCAAACTGCATTGTAGTAAGCTCTTCCAGATCACCTGTGTCTATCTAAATTTCTGTTGTCAGTCAGGACTAATCTCTGGGGCAGATATTTTAAATTCTTATGTGTTATAAGTTTGTCTCACTATCAACATAAAACAGCTAATAGTAATGATTGATGAGCTATTTTCATCTGAAATATAACTCTATTTCTGCTAAGAATTTATAAAATAGCTGAGTCAAAAATTCCTGAGTCTAAATTTCCAGGACTCCTCCTACATAAAGAGTTTCATTTGCTGAGACACATGATTTCTTAAAAATTATTTTTAACTGGACATATCAGCTGTTTGTCACACTTTTGTTAGTGCTCAACCAGAGAAATATGGTGTTGTGTTCTTCTATGATTCAGTTATTTTGTTGCCTTTACCCAGAAATTAGCCTTTTTTAACTTCAAAAACTTTGATATTTGGTAGGTACTAAGTGATTTCACTTCAGTAGCTTTGAGCCTTTACGATACTTTTAAGCTTTGCAGATTATGATCCAAAATATCCAGGGAATAGGGAAGACTGTGATGACAGCTATAATTATGAGACAGGCTGCATGTAGGCTTCATTATTAGACACTTCCAGAACCAATAGGAAAAGTAATATGTTGGTTTTTCACAAAATATATCGCAACAGCACCCACCAGTGAAAAATGTAGAAAGATAAAGGTCTTTTGTAAAGACTGGCCACCTTCCAGGCAAATGACTCCACCTCCAGTATGCTGTTGCCCAAAACATGTATTTCATTAAACCAAGTTAATGCAAAACATAACAAATATCGGAGATGAGCACTACTTGGAAAAAATACGCCAACCTATTCCAAAAGCTAAACTTGGCTCTAAGCCAAAATCTATGAGAATTTTTTTTTTACAGATATGCCACTGAGACATTTCTTAATAGATGCACCTGAAATTGAAATAATTCTTGCTGTGTTTTTGGCCTGAATTCTTTGGAGAATATATGTCCTTTGGAGTAAATTCCATAGGGCATAGTAGAGGTGGAAGCTATACTCAAGTCTTTATATTGACAGAATCCTCAAGAGAGTGCACCATTGAAAAAAGTAGCCTAAAGCATTCACTTCACTTTTAGGCACTATTGCCTTCTGGAATTCAAAGCCTTCTGGTAACACCCAGGCTTCATATATAATGTATGCACCAACTGAGAATGAGATACACAAGACTAGCAGAAAGCTATGACAAAAGCAAATGCTGAAAGGAAACTAAGGGAGTGTTTTAAACCTTTTTTTTTTTTTTTTTTTTTTTTTTTTTTTTTTTTTTTTTTTTTTTTTTCCCCTGGGAACTTGAAACATGACTCTGCACTTCATCTGCACCCAGCTGGAATATGATTACCACTTCAGCAGACAAGAGTGCACAATTTACATATCCTCTTTGCTACACGTCCTAATTGCTGCCTGGCTGAGTCAGAGCTGGGGAGGTTTAACCAGTTCTCTAACAGGATTCTCATTATCTCCTACATTTTCTGATACACCCAGAGCAGCGAATTTGCCTAGTTTTAGTTAATATGTTGTCTGCTATGCCTTAAAAAAGCAATGCTCTTTCTTGAATTTCAGGCTAATTTGAACTCATGATCTAGGTACCTTTCTTAATATTTTTAAAGAATTACTATTCTGCATAGGAGTCTGATGAATGGATACGTGTAGCTCTGTCCCTTTGACACACACACAAGACTATATCCAACACTTCTTTAGAAAATTTTCTTCAACATCTTTCAGTGCAAAGCAGTGCACAATATAAAAACCTTGTTACTATTTTCATGATTTATTTGAAGCAGAATGCCTCTTGTGTCATATAGGTAGTTAAATTGTGCCTATCCATCCTTTTAAATATCAAAAACTCTGCACACAATTACTATCCCATTTCTATGATAATTACTAATATGGATTCACCAGTGGACAGCTACGGATGGTTATTTTGGCATAAAATTGGATGTTTTAAATTTACCTTATCCTGCTATGCATGGGTATATCTAGAGAATAAAACACATAAGCAAAATATGTTGAAAAATGTGATTTATGGCCTTTGTGAAATGTTCCCCTCTATTTACACCTCCCAAGTGTCTCAAAACTGACACTTTATACATCAGTGTCTCCAACAGCACACACCATGTAACAAAACGTGCTAAATGAAATCATTTCTCAGTATAACCTGTTGTTTCAGTTTGTCCTTTGCTGTCTCCAAAGTTATTCTCAGCTTGATCTCAGCCCAAAGGTGATTTTCTCACAGGTATCTTGGAAGAGTTCTGCCTCTTATTTGCACTGTAATTGCATGGGGAGAAAAATCCATCCATCCCCATCCAAAGCTCTATGGTTTTGTTCAAATTAATCTTTTTAAAGGATTAAATTTCAAGATTTTGTAATTTGAAGCCTCAGAGGGGAAAAAACAAATTAAGTCAATTCCGGAGAACAGTTTCATGGCCTGATTTGTGAGGATGTGGGTAAATCTTTGCACCAACTGTTGACCTAACTACTGGGGTTGACATGAGCCAGCATGGAACCTGCCTTTCTGTCTTCCTGGGCTTCTTTATGTTCCATACTTCAGGAAATGTCTAAACACCCCCAAGCTCCCTCAGCTCCTTCTCACAAGATTTGCACTCCAGACCCTTCCCCAGCTCTGTTGCCCTTCTCTGGACATGCTCCAGCTCCTCAATATCTTCCTTGTATTGAGGGGCCCAAAAACTGAACGCAGGATTTGAAGTGCAGCCTCATTAGTGCTGAGTACAGGGAGACAATCACTGCCCTGGTGTCCTGCTGCCCACACTGTTGCTGATCCAGGCCAGGATGACATTGGCCTTTTTGGCCACCTGGGCACACCCTGGCTCATATTCACCTGCTGTTGACCTGCACTCCCTGGTCCTTTTCTGCTCTACATCTTTCCAGCCACTCTTCCCACAGCTTGTAGTAGTTGTTTTCCAGAACCTGGCATTTCACCTGATAGAAGCTTGTACAACTGTCCCAGGCCCCTCAACAGAGCTTGTCCAAATCCCTGTGTGGAGCCTTCCTGCCCTCCAGCAGATCAACACTCCTACTCCACTCATCGCCTGCAAACTGACTGAGAGGGCACTCTATTCCCTCATTCCACTCATCAGTAAAGATATTAAACAGGACTGGCCCTAATACCATGCCTTGGGGAATACTGTCTGTTTGAGTCAAACTGAGATCTGTGAAGTTGCTGTCTGCTCTGAAATTGGATCCTTTAATGTTTTTACAGGTCATGAGACAGAAAGTCTTGTTGATTTGTAGACAGTTCAATAAATTAGTTCTATAGAAGACTTGATTGCTGAAAGAGAGTACACTGTACCTTCTCAATATAAAGATGCATGCAAATATTTATCAATTTTTAGATTGAATTTCTCTTTCTAAGATAGTGAGAAAGTTTCTTAAAATCTGAAAGATACAAGGAAAAGAAGTGTTATTTGGTTTACTCTACAAGCCATTCCCTGATAACTTTGCTTTGATACATTGCTGATGAAAATGACACAGACACAAGTTAGTGACAGCTGTAAAATAAGCATTAAAAAAGCCTAGGTGCAGCTGGTAAAGTCACCATTATATTGATTTTAAGCAGCTATGTTGGAGAACTATACCGGCAGTTTGAAAGAGGCAGGAGAATCATTTGCATAAAATTATCAGGGCTTGTAAAGTTCCTTAACGACTTTGGAATTGAAGAATTCCACACCTATTTTTATTGTTGCTACTTTAGCATTGTATACAGTCACCATTTAAGCTTCCCACAAAAAAGACCCGAAAATAATCTACTTGGAAATTAGTGCCTTGAAATGAAAGGATTTGATTCTTATAGAAAAAGTCAAACAGAGAACATTTTCTACAAGGACTCCTTAAAAGCACTGATGGTAAAATCTTCCATTAAAAACTTCATACTCTCTATCTCCTGTAAAATACCTGTTCAACATACACAGGTTCCTCCCAGCATACACAGGAGGGTTCTGTGCCAGGGACCAGGGCTGCTCCATGGGGCTGGGAGAAGAAGAGCTGGGCACTGCATGCAGCATCCAAGTTGGGTGCCAAAAGACAGATCCATTGACAACCTCAGGCCAGGAACAGCACAGAGGACAAAAGTACATGGCAGGCCCAAAGTCCATCCAGGAAAGAGGCAGAGCTAAAGCCAAGCACACTTTTACCATGTCTCAGGAAGGGAAGGTGTAGCAGTTCTGAGCTTAAATGATTCCCAGGGCCTATGGGCAGTGGGCAGGGATCTCAGGTGAGGCTGCTCAATGGAAATATGGAATCTGAGTGCTTGATAGCAGTAATGGGAAGATTGGTCCTTTTCCCTGTGTGTTGGTCTTTCCTGGAGCTTTCCTCCCACCTCCAGAAAAAAAAAGAGATTATTGCCAAAATTATCTTTTAGAATCTGCAGTAACACACATTATGCCAGATATTTTTACCTCTCAGGTAAATTACTTTTTATAGCTGCCTACTTGAATATGTTACCTTGTTTACCTGTCAGTTACCTTCCACAAAAACTGATGGCATCCAAGTGTCAGTCACCATTGACAGGTAAGACTCAAGAGAGGTAAAAAGTTCATATCTCTTTGATTCTTCCATCTACACACATGGCTATACTTGCTTCTTACTCCTAGTCTACAGGCACACTAGTCATTTTTAATAGACTTACATTTGCAACATTCATTTAAAATAAAGAAATATTAAAGATATATTCAGACTGGTTTACTATCCATATAAGGTCCTACAGAATGTCTGTGACAGGGAGGGGACATGAATGTGGCAGGGAAGGGATATCACCACATCACTTCCCAGGCAGTAGATCAAGATCCTGGAAAATAAGCCATCTCCTTTTTACACTAGGATTCTTCTATTATTTATTGCTGTGAGATAAAACCAGCTTCACTTGCTGTTTGATTGAAGCTACAGCTCTTTAGGTTTGACTTAAAATCATCTGTGATATTTATGATGGGTTTCTTAGCTTTCTGTCTTGGGAGACTCATAGATGAGCTCAAAACTGTAAAGCAACACATTTATGTGGCTGAAGTTCAGATGCTAATACTTTCCATACCCTTTACTCAAAGGTCATCTTGATCACTGTCCTAAATTCCAAGATTGACCTTTTAAAGAAAGAGGATTGCCCAAATATAGGAAGATATACCAAAAAAAAAAAAAAAAAAATCTAAATTATCCCTTTCTAACCATTTTTGAGAAGATGGTTAACATTTCACTACCTGAACTTTTAATCTGCACTGCAAGAAAAATGCAGCTTAACTGTAGTATGTGTGCCTTTCCCATGACCACCAAAGCACAGTGAACAGAACAGGAGACTGATATTCTTGGTATTTCCTTTATTAAAGAAAATAAGAGTAAACTGGAAATTTCTGTGATTTACTTAAATTCTTAAGAAACCCACAAGTAAACTGTCAGGAAGACCCTGCAGGAGGGGGATCATCTCTTGCTCAGTTGCTTGGTTTGTAGGTGGAGTCCTGTATTTGACAGCAATGCTGTGCACCATAATAACTCCACACTGTTCTTTATAGCATCCATTTTAAAAGAAAATATGCTCCCCATGTTCCAAATCAAATTTCCCAAGATGGCTTTGGAGATACAGCAGTGAGCATGCAACTATTGTACATGCCAGCTAAAATAACGCTGTGCTGAAGGTCATTGACTCTGGAACAGCTTTGCAGCCTGTTTGTCTAGTACAGTGTTTGTTCCACTGATCTAAGTCACTGTGAGCCAACATAGAGAGTTTTGTGACCCATTCTCTGGGTTTGGGGTGGATAGAGTGATAGTGAGAATTGTTTCACCTTCTTTGATCATTTGCCTGTCCTTTTATAATATATTTTTATATATATTAGCCAATTTCGATCAAATCTGACAAAAGGGGTGAGGTATAATTTGGATTCTGTTCTTGATCTCCTGGGAGATAGAAAATAATAATTTTAAAAAGTTCTTTTCATTCAGATATCAGCCAGCTGATTAAGAGTCTCATGCCTACCCACTGTGAATAATTCTAACCCAATCTCAGCACAGCTCAGGGAAAGATAAATAAGGTACAGGAGAGGAAGCAGAGGATCCTGGGATGAAGTTGAGAAAAGGTGAAAATACACATCAGAAGGTGACTTGAGATGTTAATTTCCTTTAAATGAGAGGAAAGATACAAGTCACAAATCTGTTGCAAATTCAGCTCCATTAGTTCTCCGACTCAAAACCAACTTGTTTTTCATGAAATGAATTACAAAATATTCCCATCACAATTAAGAATTAAATTTCAATTAACTGTTGAAAAAATGTCCTTTCCTACAATATAGCTACATGAAGATTATTTTTATTGAGACTGATTATCTCACAGTGGAAATGCAAGGGAATTTAATACTGATATTAATTTGTGCCTCTGCAATAATGTATGGGGGGTTTGTATGCTCATGATAACTCTTCTTGCTATTAGTACCTTCTGTAAAGATGGATGGAAAAAGTCCAAATGACTAATCTTTCCTCTCTTACTTATTACAAATGAGAATTGCAGGGAGTTATCTGCTGTGACCTTGTTGTGACAAAGATTGTCACTCAGAGATACACAGATCCTTCTGGATACAGTGCTTTATACAGAGTCTTCTGAAATAAATGACAAGATTCTCAAAGGTTTTCATACACATCGGTTTTATCAGTGCTCCAGCCTTAAGGCTAAAGATGTTTTCTATAATTCCCTTGCTTTTGATAATATTAAGAATGTGGAAACAGAATGAAGAGACAATTTTATAAAAGTATGTTTTTAATGCCACTGATGCTGATGTTTCTCAAAATGGTGGGAAAAACTAAACACAGAGTGGAAAGACTAAAAGAATTAATTCTTTTCTATACAGTGTTGTTATACATAGCTGGTATGATAGGAATTTCTGCAATTTTCTCAGGAAAGTTGGAAACTTAAAAAAATAACAAAAAGCCCCTGCTTGATTTGAATTACTAATATTTGGAATTAATTGCTTGATGGTCCTGGCTGGCAGACTATGTATATGCACTATTTCTGTGCAGAAAATAAAAATCAAGTTTACTCGTATCCACAGAACTGGTAATTTTTTTTGTTGTTATTGTCTTATGTGGTTCTTGGAAAGCCTATCCTTTTGCTTACCTAAAATACCTGTACACTCTGCACAATATTTCTTGCCCATATTCATTACCAAATATAATCATCAAATATTTTCTCACCTAAAATACCTGTACACTCTGCACAATATTTCTTGCCCATATTCATTACCAAATATAATCATCAAATATTTTCTCCTCTGGATAAACATATTATTATGCAACCTATTAAAAATTACAAGTGAAGGAAAAAATGAAACTCTTAAATGTAACCAACATACCCTTGGAAGATGCAGTATCAGGTATAATCTTAAAAGGTGGGTTTTTGTTTGTTTGTTGGGTGGTGTTTTTTGTGGTTTGTTTTTGTTTTTTTTTTTTTTTTTTTTTTTTTTTTTTTTTTTTTTTTTTTTTTTTTGTAAATAAAGAGTTTTGGGAGCTCTTCATAGTCTGTTCATAGTTTAACTATTCAGTCTTGTACGTGTGCAATAAAAAGACCTCACCATTATTTATGTCACTGTATACCTCTTCCTTGATTTCTCTAGGATTAGTAGATATGTATTGGATAGAAGCCTTGTGCTGAGTAAGAGGAAATATAATTTTGAGGCATAGTTCTTTAATTTTTTATAGAGGTAAATATAAAAGTGAATGAAAAGAAGTTCAAAGCCACCAGTGTTAGCAGGAATTAATTTTGCTCAGATTCTTTGTGTTCCAGATATGCTACTGGAGGTCAAGTGCTGAGGCAGGTTGCTGAGTTGCCCAACTTCATTTAAACTTTCATATAATGATATTTGAAATTTCATGATTCTACTTTTCATGTAATTTTCTTTTGGTTTTCCTTCCTTTTTTAAATTGTTGTTTGTTTGTTTGTTTGTTTGTTTGTTTGTTTGTTTTTAATAGGAGTGGGAGGAGTGATCTGGATATTTATATTTTTTCTGTTTAGGATCCTTGAAAAGGACATGGTACCTGTTATTTACAGTAAGTTGTAGCTCACTTGAGGTCACTGAAACTCTGGAACCAAATAACCATAAAATCCTCTAGAAATAATCAAGCATTCAAAACGATGTATTGTCCTCTTCAATGTCCCAAGATTGAAAGTTTTGAAGATTTAACTTACCTGCTGTCTGAGATTCTTAAAATTTCTCATTCGTGTTCTATGTCCTTTGAAACTCCTCCACTGTCCCATGGGATAGGTTGACTCCTTGAAGAACAGCAGCAATAATATTTCCAATAAAATAACAATAAAAAACGTTTTCACAGAGTCATCAGACATCATTATCCCTCTTTAACATATTGCAAACTTACAGCATAGATATTAATGACTAGCCTAAGACTATAAAAAATTCAGAGGCTGACTTGAAATAAAGTCATTTCCAGGCATCTGCCCTTTACAGTGAGACATTATCTACATGAATTCAAGTCTGGGGTTTTTTTTACTGCCAACATGAACATGAGTTGCATGAGTATAATATGATGTCAAATTCAGTGTATTGTATAAAGAAACTAATTACAGTAAGGCTTATTTTTGTGCATGGAAGGAGTTATTACTTTAGACTCAGCCATGCATTGCACATGGATTATATATTAGATTCATTTCCAATAGATAAGTGATATTTAATGGAGCTGTTTTACATTAAATGTAGCTTTGGGGGGTCTAATGAACAATTACAGCAGACTCAATGGGAATTTTGAGACAGAGAGCAGAAGTAACAGATGCTGCATGGTTCAAAAAAGATATTTTAATCAAATGTGATTTTCATTGTGCAGCATCAGTGAGGCTCATCACAGGAAAAAAATCTGGCTGGTTAAGAGGCAGTAGACATACGTACCAAATATGTACTGTATATACATAAGTACATGAATATATATAATACAGAAATTTTATATATGTACTCAGATATTTGACCCATAAATTCTATAAACTGCTTTATTCTGAGGAAACTTGGGACTGAGATGCTTTAAGTCAGCTAATAGCATAGCTAGATGTAACAGGCTACTTTCTTTTTTCCTTCTGTTTTTTAATTCAGACCTCTGCATTATCAATTTAGACCTCTACATTCAAGAAAAACAATTTTTTTATGTATCTTCAGTTATTTCCTCCTTTCATTTCTTAGGGCAGAAAACAGCTGTCTTCTGTAATCTGCACTCACTCTCTAGTTTCTGACTTCAGTATCAAAAATACTGTAGTAAAACACCTGCGAAGATCAAGTTCTGAGTAATAGGTCTTTATGGATGAGTGCAGCAGTTTGCTTTTACTATGTTTCAGATATATGTGTGAACTTCAGCAAATGAATCTCAAAGTCTGATAGCAGTGACCTTCAATTTTAGTGTGGACTAATGAACTATTTGCTTTTCCTAGGCTCCTGTCATAAAATACACTTCTGGCAGAAGAATACACTAGCTGCTAATGAGGACACAAACTCTAGGTCTAGATGAGTGCCAGCCTAATAGGAAAATAAGACCAATAAAACTTTGCCTTTCTGGTGTCAAATATTTGCTTCTTACAAAGAAAATCAAACAAAAATCTGGTGATAAACTATTATTTCTTTTGGTCCTTGTCAAAACAGAGGAGGCTTCAAGAAGTTCTTTATCTTTGAGATATTTTTTAAGCTGAGTGCTACATATATATTACTGAAAGTGTTTTTCATTTGGTTAGATGAAGAGAAAAAAGAAACATTCAGACTATAAACACACCTCCAAGTTGTAAATTTTATTTGGTGCACTGGCAATACTTTAAAATGAGTCTTATTTTTATGAGTATGGCTTGCTGCTGTGTGGAAAACTAAATTGTTACTGGAACTGAATAAACACCACATGAATCTTTAAATACAATTTCAAACATACTTCAGTGAGGTAAATAAACTTCATAATTACCATGCAAGATTACCCATAAAATCTTGTTAGGACACTATTTTATACTCTTACAGAAAACAACACAATCAAAAGCAGTTTTCAGAGAATTTACGGAAATCTAGTTTCCATAACCACTTGAGCAATAGGTGGAGAGTGGATGAAAATAATTTTCATCTGATATTTATATAAATAAAATGGGGTTGTTTCCAAGAACCAGGCAATGTTATGGAAATGCAGTGCTTCCTGAGTTGCACATTGCTCTGGGACACAGGCACTGAACTCTTGATGAAAGCAGCTTTAAAACAACTAATACAGCAAACTGAGAATTAGGAAAATAGGTTATTGTACAGTTTAGTGCTTTCACTCTGGTGGCCACTGAGTGACGCCTTCAATGCGGCTATGACCTTTCCATGAGGAAAAATGGGAAAATGCCAAAATCTTATTAAGATTAGAAATTAATATACAAGAATCATAGACTGCTTTGTGTTGGAAGGGACCATAGAGATCAAATAGTTCCAAATAGTTCCAACAACTCCTCCCCCCCCCCCCCCCCCCCCCCCCCCCCCCCCCCCCCCCCCCCCCCCCCCCCCCCCCATATGGACAGGGAATCTTCTGCTAGACCAGGTTGCTCACAGCCCCAGCATGCCTGGTCTGGAACACTTCCAGGGATGGGGCATGTGCAGTTTCTCTGGGCAACCTGTGCCTCACAACCCTTACAGTAAAGAATTTCTTCCTAATATCTGATCTAAACCTGCCCTCTTTCAGCTCACAGCCATTCCCTCTTGTCCTATCACTGCTTGCCCTTGTAAAACCTCTCTCTCCAGCCTTCCTGTAGGCTTTAGAAGACTGCTATAATTTCTCCCGAGACCCTTCCCTTCTCCAGGCAGAGCAGCCTCAACTCTCAGCCTGTCTTCACAGGAGAGATGTTTCAGCTCTCTTACCGTTTTTCTTGCTCTTTATGGACTTGCTCCAAGAGGCCCATGACTTTCTTGTGTTGCAGTCCCCAGGGCTGGATGCAGTACTTCCAGGTGGGCTCTCCTGAGGACAAAGCAGAGGGGCAGTATTACCACGATTCGCAAAGCAGTCACACGGAGAGAGAGGTTTTGCAGGGCAGAGGTTCCTCCGTTCCGACTCAGGCTGAGTCTGGGCGGAGAGAGAGACCTCCTTGTTTATTTCTTACTTTTTATACATTTGTGGGTCTAGCAGAAGATTGGCTTCTTGGGGTTTTTCACCCTTCAGCCAAGTGGCTAAACCAACTGTCAGTTACAATTGTTTTCAGGTTAGAAATATGCAAACAAAGGACAGAGAATGAAAAACAAAGGATTTGTTTATGTTACATATGTGGGAAAAAGGTAGAAAATGGCTCTTAATATTGTGCAGTAACTAAAGATCTGACTCCATTTTATGAAAATTCAAAAGGCTATAAAAAACTCAGAAAAACCAGGGTAACAGGGCAGAATCTCCTCCCTTGAGCTGCTCGCCACTATGCTTTGGATGCAGCCCAGGACATGGTTGGTTTTCTGGGCTGTGAACGCAGATTGCCAAGATATTGAGCTGCTCATCCACCAACACACACACATCTTTCTCCTTAGGGCTGCTCTCAGTCCATGCTCTTCCCAGCCTGCACTTGTGCTCAGGGTTGCCCCAACCCTTGCACTTGTCCTTGTCAAAGTTAATGAGCTCTGCACAGGTTTACCTCTCAAGCCTGTCCAAGTCTCTCTGGTTGGCTTCCAATTCTTTATGTCTCTTATGATTTATCTTGTGCTCTTCTGAGAAAGTTCAACTATTGCCAAAATATCTTTAGGTGTTGACATCTTAAGTGTCGGAAGCCATGAAGGGCTGCATTTTTCATATTTCTTGCAGGTAGCTGCTCTTTGCAGGTTTTTAGCATCCTTCTTTGAGGTACATTATTCTCATGTAGACTTAACAGTAGCTTATGTATTTCTCTTAAAGTAGAGGAGGAAACAGGTCTCTAAAATACTATTCTATTTTAAATTTCTATATTTCTCTAAAATCTCAGCAATCCCTGTGCCATTTTAAACTGTTTGGGCTTCTCTCTGCAAAATTAGGTGTATGTAAAATTTCTTCTAAATATTGCTTTAAGTGCCAAGTACTGCTATGATGCTGTATACCAGAAAGAATTATACAAACCATTATATTCTGTATTTTAAAGTTACCAAAACCTTTTATTGAACATCTGAGTTTAATCTCTGTATGCTGTTTATTTTATTACCATTTTAATTTTACTACTTTCAAGATCATTAAGTAATAACAATTATAAATTAAATAAGGTAAGGCTGTTATGAGTCATTGACTCAACTTGCAGAGAAATTGGCTCTTTAACTGGCTCTAAATTTCAAGAAATGTGAAGAATGAGCTCAAAACCATAAATACCAAGAGAGATTTTGAGAGGAACTTGCAAAATATTTGGAAATATAAACATAAAAGTTAAGGAAAGATTTTATATTTGTAGACAACATGAACTCACAGATGCTTCATAACAGTCTCTCTCTCCTTACCAGAAAGAGATCTTTTGACACCCCACACCCACCATCACAGAGGCACCTGTGATGTGACCATAATGGACTCCTCCTAAAAAATATAGTGGGAGGAAGAATAAGGAAATTGTGATGCAGAATTTTTTTCTGGCTTCATCATTATAGTCAAAGCTGTAATATGGTGGGACAAAAATATTCCTCTGATGGCAGCTCAGAATGGAGGCAAATACATGCAAGTTCCCAAGGCTACTGCTGACATGACTAACCTAAAGGAAAGGCCTTAGATTTCAAATGGCAGCTAAAAGGTAAGCCTAAAGTAAGCCAAGTGTGGCCCAGGTAAGCTAAAATGAGTGGAAATTTGACTATAAAAAAGCAAAGAAGTTGCTTTAGGTACCAAAGAAACACTAGAAATGTTGCCCTTGTGGATACTGTTCTTTCCCGGTGACATCAGGACCGGAGAGGACTTGTACACACTTGAACATCTTCTGAAGCATTTCCAGAACATCCCCCACTGCACATGCACATGGCCCCACAGACTCACATGCAAAACTTTGCCCTTACACTTTGTTTTGATCCCTTCCCATCCTATCAAACAAGCAGCAGTTGGGTTAACACAAGGAGGACTCTTTCACTAGAAGAGAAACTCTCAGCTAGCTGCAGCCCAAAAAATGAATTGAAGGGTGCCCCCTCTTGAAATTGTTCCCATTAGACCATTTTATCCCCACAGAATTAAAAAAAAAAAAAAACTTTCTTATCATTTCTCCTAAGATAATTCCATTGTAAATACCACTGACAACTATGTTTGTCTCTACTGTTATGCAGTAGAAAAACGGTTCCCTTGAGAATAATTACATAAATATTACCAGAAAATATTGCTTCCTCATTTTGTAATGATGCTAAATAACAATGCCATGAAGAGAGAAGAGGAGTATGATAACTGACTTTAGATTTCTAAAGGACAATTGAAAGGAAAAGAGAGTTATTAAGCTATTATCTATCTCCAGAGAGGGTAGGATAAGACATAATGGTTTTAAACTGTGGCAAGGGACACTGAGATTAGACATTTAGGAAAAATTCCACAGGCAAATGTAGAATAACATGAGAACAGAGTGCCTGGGGGTGTTGTAGAGTTGCTGTCACTTGGGGTTTTTAAGAGCAAGAGAAAAACATCTGTCAGGAATGACACAGGGTATAGTTTGCTCCTGCTTTGGGGCATGGGGGAAGTACCAGAGGGCTTTCTGGAAGTCCAGTCAGGATGCAATATTTGGAAATGCCTAAACAGAGGCAGAAAATATAATGTGTTTAAAATCTAATTCAAAGTATTTGAATTGAGTTTGGGTCAAATCTAGATTTGTTATTTTAATTTGGACTGTAAACGACGCACAAATATAAAACAAAATAAATGAGCAAATACAATGTCTCCTATCATCTACAATCAGGTTTCATCACATCAAATTCAGAATGTCTTCTGCAGGAATATGATCTTAATACAGGTGCCTACACCTGAAGAAATGAAATACAACTTAATAATGTTAAATGCATGTGCTATACTAAATTACTTCCTATCTTTAGAAGCATTTTGCAATCACAGGGGGGGAAAAAAATGTGACATTTACTTTGCTTTATGTTCATAGAAGGTACTAGGAAAGATAGATAGTTCAAAAGATTTTATATCTATTTCACCTGTAGACTACTCCCCCGGTAGTTAATGTAGCTGGTTTACTGACTCATTTAGAATTACTTCACAATTTTTTGGGTATGTGGACAAAATTGTTTCATTAACACCTGAATTTTAAATGATGCATTGATCCAAGCACTACTATGAAATTGTTCCAGCTACCCTTTCAGAAAGCTGGAGTATTTGCAAAAACTGGTTGCATGAATGCAAGTTTTAATCTGAAATTTTTTTCATTCTCTAACTGCAGTATTTTAAAAAGAAAAATACTAACTCTTTTTATTACATTAGATACAGAAATGAATCAAAGCAATGAATTTACGTAATCCCTTAATTAGTTGGATAACCACATGAATGGATAACCATATTGGTCATTGGATGAGGTTTATCTATATGGGATATCCATTATGTGTGTGTGTATATATATACACACACATATACATATATACACACACACACACGCACACACATACATACATATACACATACATATTTCTCCTTGGTATAAGGCACAACAACATTTATCTTTGGCTTTACCATACTGTGGCACAAAACCTGACCTAGAAAATCTATCCTGTTTTACGCTTTGTTAGCTATGGTTTTACCCTAGTTAGCTTCTGCCCGGTCACCTTCTATTATACCTTTGGAGTTTTTGATCCCTTTGCACAGGGTTAGATAGTGGCTTTAGGAAGACAGATGTGGCGTGAGCTACTGGGAGAACCTTCATATGATGTGACTGAAACTGTCTTTGGAATATGGGTGGGCTGCAAAACCACTAAAAAAAATGCAAGAACTGCTACAGGCCTTAGCCCTCTGTCTCTTCAGTAAAACATGAAGGAGGAGAAGAGAATTTCCTTTTAAATCCAGAGACTCCATTTTTTTCCTTAACAAATGTCTGAAAAGATATCATGCCAGACATGATCTCTTAATTACATCAGTATTAAAGCAATCCAGAGGATCTCTGACCACAATGATGCAGTCTTTCTTTTGCCAAGAAAATAATACAGAGACTAATGAGGATTACTCAGCTGCATTATCTGAGACACAGGTTCTACTTTCCTCTATGAGAAGCAGTGAAGAAAATCACATGAAGTCAGGAAAAGCAAGAGCGAAAAAAGAGTACTGAAGAGAAAAAAATTAGGGTGAAGAAAAAAAAAAATATGGGCAAAGAGAAAGAAAAAAGGCAAGAAAAGAAGGAAGAAAGAGAGAAAATAAAGGATAATTGGAAACAGAAATGTAGAAAGGTAAGGAAGATGTGTGAGAGGGAAGGGGGGAATGGAAGGAAGAAAGAAGAGAAGAGAAGAGAAGAGAAGAGAAGAGAAGAGAAGAGAAGAGAAGAGAAGAGAAGAGAAGAGAAGAGACAGAAAGATGAATAATAGGGAGATGGAAAGGTGGGAAGGGATGAAAGAGTGGGATGAAAAGGCCCCTAGACAAGACAAAGAATGTTGGAAAGAGAAATGAAATGACCTTATTTCCAAATTTTACTGTCTCAGAAATAGAAAATATTTTCTGTGTAAGTCAGGCTGCCCTGAGCTAAAACATGAGCTTACAGTTGTATGAATTTAGAGTACCTGTAGAATTCTCTATACAGGCACAGTCAAACATCACAGTGTCTTGGAAAACTACAAATCTCTCAGGTGATAAATGAAATTATTGGTAGTTGCTTAAGGACAGCTGAGTTCAGTTGTAATACATATTTTTAATATGGCATAATCATTACAGTTTGGGAAGGCCAGTGAGTGAAAAATTTTGTATCAGGAAAACATGCCCCTTAATTCAACTCTCCAGCCAACATGAGATCCCTCTCTCTTGTAACACCCTGGCTCAAGATAATTTTCAATTATCCTGCATCTTAACAGGAGAAAATTAGCACAAGCAAGGGGCTTCTGCAGGATAAATTAATTCTGAAAATTAGACCATGGAAAACCAAATATTTTGGATATATATTTTTCTTTAGATTTGTTGGGGGAAGGGAATTAAACAGTGGTATATAGCACTTCCTTTGTATCAGCTTTGCCAAAGTTATTACTCAGAATACTACTAAACCAGTCAAAGTTTAGGAAATCTCATAGCGACATAAATAAAGAAAACACAAATGCTGGTAAAATTACCAAAGATCAGCATCTGTCATGAAAGTAATTCCTAATAGTGAGATTACCCTTGTATCTACCTTATATAAAGCAAAATATTATCACCATATGAAATACTATTGAGGTACACACATTTTGTGTCATAATGTGTCCACATTTCAATGAGAATTTGTCTGAATTTCAATGAGCTTTCATATAATTAGGAAAGGGATATTTATTTGCATATTTTCATGTTTTACAGTTATTATTGTTGTGGTGAATATATAACAGACCTCTTTATATTTTCACAAAAATTTATTAACTCTACAATATAGCCTAGATTTGGAAACCATACCTTATACTTTCTGCTTACTTAAGCATTGCCAATGCTCCTTGAAGAAATTTTTTCCAAAAATATTGGTTGTATTTGAAGTAGCAATTGTGTTACTCTGACTATACAATTCATTGTCTGTTTAGAACAACTTGAAACATGTTATCATCAAATGAAAGACTGATGCTAACATTGATTTAATTCCATATATAGATATAGCAATATAACAATAATTAATAATCATTTGTGCAGCCATATTGTTTTAAAAAAACCTTCTGAAATTAGTAAATGGCGTATTGTGATGACAAAGTTATCTATTTGACAGATATAACCCACTTGTTGCATAGTTTTTTGTTCTTCATGCTTGTTTCCATACACTTAAATACTTGCCACAATTGGTTAAATATTAATTTTGCCTCTTCTTTTCCTGAATTAACAGAAAAGAAGATTAGAAGAAATGTCTGGAAGCAAGAACTGTAGAAAATGAAGAAAAATGCTATTTCCTTATTGAGAAGAGTAGCATTTATCAAAATATGCAGGCCTTGTTCTGCTTCCATTAGCTGTAAGGGATACCTATTAGTAGATTAGCGCCACTTTTCAGCTGCTTTTTTTCCAATTCCAAGGTCTCTTAATTTGATATGAACACAGTACACAAAGTGCTTGTTGATTGTTCAGTATCATCCCTTCCATTTGTACACCTCCTCTCCAAACTTTCCTCAATGATTGTTTGTGTAGGGTACAGGTGGACCCAGTGGCATAACCCCCTGCAAGATGGGCATTGATTTGCTTCAAACCTTGATAAACACTGAAATTGGAGGGATAACAGATAGATGAAGCTTTGCTGAGCTGAGGGAGACAAGAACTATGAATACATGTGAAACGGAGCTGTAGTATCAACACTGTCAGAAAATGAGGTGAGAGACCTATTAAAATCTTTCCAAATCATAAAACAGATCCAGCTGAACACATGATGTAATATGAATATGGAATAGGGATCTGCTTGTCTATACAGAGAGGCTCTTTTTGATCCATTTCTGCCTGAACAGTTTGAAGGTTTTTTTCCCTGTGCACATGCTCTCCACATAAACCTCTCTGGGTGCCAGGCCAACAGCAGGAATACTATCTGAATGCAAAGTCCAGTGGAGCTGATGTGCCTTGAGCAGAGCAGGCTAAAATAAGAGAAAAATTATCTTAGTAGCAGCAGTGCATTTCATAAAACACCCATTGCTTCTGTTCACTACAAACACTAAGATTTTTGATTAATATTAAAATCAAGGAAGATGTACAGAGAGAAGATAACTGTGATGTTGATATCTTTATTATTACAAAGATATTTACTAATGCTTGATTTTTAGTTCAATGGAAATAAAAGATAATGTCGATGAAAATCTCTGAATTATAGTAAATTTTCATGTATAGCTATAAAAGGTACCTCTTTTATTAAGCAATTTTACTTGAGTAATAAAATATAGCTTTTGAATATTCTGACCCTTAAGAAATGAAAGAAAAACACTTTCATGCTTGTGAAACATCACACTGTACTTCTTGCCATTTCTGTATTTGTCCTTAGGCATCACTATAGCCAGTGTTAGAGACAAGATCTTGTGTTAGATGTGCATTTGTTCTGATTTGATACTGATGTATGTCCTTATGTCATTTTGACATTCCTAACTTTGAACATCTGAAATATGAAAAAGCAGAGGAAAATTGTCAAAGGAATGTAAAGGAATGTAAAGGAATGCAAATGTGTACCAACATATTTTTTGTTTTTCTTTCTAAAGTGAAAAAGATAATCTAATTTTGTTATTATTACAGTACATTTTTTCTACAGAAAACTGTATTTTCTACATCCTAATGCTACACAGAAAAAAGAGATATTTTTCACTAAACCAATTTATTTGTTCATAAATTATTACTTGTATTTACTTCTTAATACAATAGTAATTATTCTTTCAGGCAGTTTATACATTATTGTAGTTCTACAGACTTCATTAGACATAATAGAAATGAGCTAAGGCCCTAAGGCTCGATTTTATCTCTAGCATAACATGTAGTTTTAGATAATTTTATATAGTGTGTGGGTGGTTTTAGTTCTATGTAAAAAATAGCCATTGCGTATCCTTTTTCCTTAAAAATAATATTTTGTACATTCTCCCAGCTCTAAGGCAGACAATTCTGAATTTCTCCTGAGGTCCTTATATAGGTCCCAGTGCTGAAATCTCAGTTACTGTCAAATAGCATTAGCATAAAATTGGAAAAATTCCAATGCAAACTACTTTTTGGCAGATGATTACTGGACAAGGCAAAGGCAATGGCAATTTTTCTTTTCAGTTAGGGATATAGTCATTGGAGATATTTCATCTTCCACACATTTCGATTGATAACATTTTACAATTACACTGAGTCAGTAAACACAACCAATAAGTAGTTCTTAATAGCCTGGAATTTCTATTGCAAACGAGGAAATTCTCACTTGAAAAAAAAAAATCTCTCACCCCAAACTAGCCAGTCAACATTCAGTGCACAATGAAACTCCATTTTTAAACTTTTGAGAAACAAAACAGTGTCTGCTTACTTCCTTGTGCCTGTTAATCCTACCTCGAGCACCTTTGCTGTTGCACAGTTCCATCTATTCTAAGACTTTGTCTTGCTGTGCTTTCTATAGTAACCACCAACGTTACTCCTTTAAGGATTTATGTTCTTTCTTATTTAGCAGACAGGGAAAATTTATAAGAGTTGAGAAAATTATGGACAGATTGAGGGATCTGAGCTTGCTGTTCATGAGGAATTTGGTTAGGCTAGCCCAATGTGTCACTCCCATTGTTGAGGTCGGGCAAGTTATAGCCAACTGGTTTGACAATATGTCTTTTTCTTCTTTACCTCACGTGCACTTAATTTCCAGGACTCTTTAGTTCTCTGGTGTTGTGTGAATCCTTCTGCCTGTCCTGAGATTTCTAAAACACCCACGGACTCTTTCCCAAATATCTCCTTACTGTGATCATACTCTTATGTCAATAGCAGACAGTTCTGCAAAATCTCAAAAAATTTATTATAAAATCAGTTGCTGATTCATCCTTCTCTTGCTTTTGAAACTGTGTTTGCTAAAAAATCACATTGCAGAAAGCATGAAATATTAATCTAGCCCTTCTTTACTGTACTCAGTTTCATCTGTGTAACTGTGGGGCCTCTGGGCAGGATGATATTCTCTTTGGCAGGGATTCCATTGACAGATGCTGGTATCTAAGCGCTTGAGAGCATGAAGGAAATCGAAGGAAGGAGATGGGGCAAACATGGCTGCCCATAGGGCTCACATGGTTGACACAAGTGATTCTGCAGGCATTAACACAGCCAGTGTAGGGCCTGTCCCCTGATTCTTCTGGACACAAGCTAAGAGGAGCACTAAGACAGGTCTGACATCACGTCTTGGGTTCTCCCCTCACCAAGAGTCCATGTTCCCTATCCAGCTGTCAGATCCTCATGGGGGCTCTCTTGGGAGCAGCTGGGCCAGGGATACCTGTTCTGATTGTTTCTTGGTCACTTCTGTGGGCAGTTCCAGGTCACAAACAAAATTTTACTTCATGTGTAGCATGTCGGGGGCTCCTTTGCAGGAGTTTAAATTCCCCGGCATTCAGGTGGTTTTAGAGTCTTTTTTGCCCTCTGCAAAGCTCTGAGCCAAACCGAAGGAAGAGAAGGAGTCCTCAAGGTTGCATGCTCCATGTTTATTGTTTCTTATCTTACAATTTTCTCAGTGTCCAGCAAGATGTTTGCCGCGGCTCGGACATCTGGTGACTCCCCCTGTCTCAGGGCTGTCCTTTTCTTTTATACTAATTGCTATGTGTTCTTTATTTACTATTTATTACCAATGTCTATCACTATTACTAAAAAGGTCATCTTTACTCTGACCCAATCCTCACTAACTACTTTGTGCCAAAGTCACTGCAGAAATGGAGTGAGGGAACAAGAAGGAAGAAGAAAGAGACAACACCCCAAATTCTCCATCTTGCCCCATTCACTTCAATGCCAAGAATCCCAAACTCATTGTTTTTTCACCCTGTGATATACTAAACTACTATTTTTCACACTCTTGTGGCCTGCAATGCTTCCTGCAGTGCAAGAAGCCTCTCCCATGGACTGAAATCAAATCCAGTGTCTCTCTGAGCCCTGGGCTCTGGGCTGGGGTCCCAGACCCCCCTGCCCAGGTCCCTGACCCTACAGGGCAACCAAAGGAATGCCCTGGACTCCAACAGTGTAGCACAACAAGACATGAGGTGAAACTGCCTGAGGATGCTCCTGAGGACACTTAGGAAATTGATTGCACCAGGGTAAGGCTGAATTTAAAAGCGAAGTCCCTGCTCTCCTTCAACAAATTTGTGAGGGATTACAAATATGTAGATTTTAGTCTTATGTATTAAATAAAGCCTCTTCAACAATAATGAAATGACTTGTAAAAACAAAAAATGTGATAACTCTAGATGGTCCTAATCTAAACAGGGTCTTTATATCTTAACATCTTAATTTCATTATCTTAGTGCTAAAATCCAAACAAAAAGAAAGTGCAGGATAAAGAGATTAACTGAAGTCACAGCATGAAACTTTATTCACCTTTTCTTGTTGATAATGTCTAAAAGACTGAAATCTTATTTATTTCACATACATATTCTTGGAAGCCCTGCTTTAATTGCTGCCAGAATTTTTCACTAAATTTGGCTTGGAAAATGGAGTAACTGCTTTGCCAGGAAGCAGTCATAAATAATGCTTATACAGTGATGCTATAAGCCAGCAGATATCGTTATTGATTACATGATTGCCTTGTAAGTGTTCCAAATGCAGGCAATCACAATTCCTTTATTAAGCTGAGGTTACTCGAAGTCATCATTGCAATTAATTTCTATTTAAGATTTGTTATACAAGGAGAACTAATAACTCCTCTGGTACATTTAAATCATCACTGAACCTTTTATTGTTGCGCACCAATATTTCAAATATAACAACAATAAAATTAATAGTTATTCCTTTAACAGAAACTATATTTTACACTACAGAATGATTAGAGAAAATTGATAGAACAATTGTGTTTTCTTTCATAGTACAAGGTAAATAGACACCACTGTTAACAGTGGCTCGGTCCTCTTTCATTAGTCTTTCCAAAAATTGTCCAAGCTTAAAATCTTTTTTCAAAACATGTGTAGACGTGCTTTGGCTCTTTAAGAGTGATGGAGGCATTTATTATGTTCTTCTCCTATGTAGGCTTTAACTACTTTTAGCTAATGTTGAATTCATCTCAACATTGTGTGTAGATTTGATTCTAAGATAGTGCAGAACGTGGCAAAGAGTGTTAGAGATGAGACAGAAAACTATTGCAGTGGGAATGCATGCTCTGTGACTAATTGCTCTTACATGTGAACTCTCTAAGGCATCCCTGTAATTACACTAGAGATGAATCTCTGGATCTCCCTGAAGGGCTTCTCAGGCTTCCCATGAGGGAGGCAGCAGCCCACTGTCTTTTTGTCACGTGGCCTGCCTCTGCAAAAAGTAGTTTTGCATTGCTATCCAGATAAGAATGTACTATACATTGAATCCTAACTATTTAGAAATAATGAGAAGCTCAGGGCCGATCTAGCAGGGCTGATATATGCAAAAGATCACTTTAAGAGCACTGATGCAACTGGTAGGCTTCTGAATGGTGTAAATTAGATTATATGTAATATATATTGCTATATAAATTTGGAGATAAACTAGGTCTAAATCCAAAAAAGTGTTTTTGATAGAGCTTATTCAGCTGTTCTTGGGAGCTTGTATGAAAGCACAACTGTTTTGCATCAAGAGAGAACTAGATCTAATTTTAAAAGAAAAAGGAATAAATATGCCACTTTGATTTTTCTCTCAGCTCCATATTGCTCTCTTGGGCAATGCATTTTACTTTTGCTGTTCCTTGAGGAATAGCAAACAACAGAGGTCAGGATTTAAATTTGCCTAAATGCTTTCAAAATGTTTTTCTATGTCAAAAAGGGTAAGTGTACCAGGATACTCCTACTTATAAATGAATATATATTAGAAAGGTCTCCTGTTTCTTCTGTCTTGTACCTTACACAGACAATCTGCAATTCTACTGAAAAAAAAAAGAGTTTTTCATTTCCTCTTCAAATAGATTTTGTCACTGTTAATGGAAAAAATAAAGGTAGTGAGAAGCAATTAGATATATAATAAAAAGCAGTAACAACATATTTAGAAAGCATGCCAAAATATATTAATGTAATATTTCCAGGGTAAATATGTGTGGAATAGCTACTGATTTATAAATGAAACTGTCAAAAATATGGTGTAGTGCTACTGGCAATAGTTATATTCCATCTAGCAGAGGGATGAATGTGGTCATTAGCAATTAAACACAACTACCTGAACATAAAAATGAAACCCAGTTTGAAGGGATTGGCCAAGTGAAACGAATGACAAAATTCCAAATGATCTCTGTTATCATCCAATATGCTTCAGAACTGATGTGTCTGAAAAGCTGCATCCTTTCACCCCCACCCCTGCTGCTTAGGGAGACAAATCACCTGAGCAGCACAAGGGCAGCACTTCACAGAGGATGTCAAAGAAAAGGAAATATCCCCCAAAGTCTGCAAGAAGATATGGAAATGTATAGAATTTTTTTATCATGTCAGAAAAGAAATAGAGTAAGAATACCTCATATTTGAGCATGTGCATGCTGGAGTTAAGATGTGGCATCTGCCAATTACCTCCATATCATGAAAGGGAATTTTTACCATTGTCAAAAAACAATCATGTCCTTTCTATCATCTTTGAAACATCCCATTTTCATTCTCTTCCTTTCTGTACTCCTCCTCCTCTGTCTTTCATTTCTCTGAAGCTAAAGAAAGAGCTAGGAAATAAATAATGTATGAGAAAGGGGGGTGGGGGGGGGTGGGGAGGAGGAATTAGGTTTATTTATAAGGAACAATAACTTAATTCATGAAGAAATCTTTAAAATGCCTGAGTCTTGCAGCTGGTGGTGAGGGTAAAACCTTATCAGGGTGAGGCACAGAGCCAATATAATAAAGACTCTAGAAGTGAGCCATCAATAAAAGAGGATTTTAAGACTTAGACACTTGCTGGGCTTGCTTTTCTCCTTCAGGCAAGCTTCCACTTTCCTTCATTAGCCTGACTCTTCCACTATCTCTAACCCACATAAATCCCTGCACCAGCTCACCACCTCCTGTGTGCTTTGGAGCTTCCACATGGAGGATATCCTATTGACACTGCACCAGATATAGCCAAATGTTAGCCAGGTAAGGAAGGCTGGTTCCCTTTCCTTTGTTGGTCACTTACATTAAAGCAAAGAGCAAAAGGGTGAAAAAGCAGAGTGTTCAGCCAACATGCATTAAAGGATGACATACTGCAATATTTTGTGTGGCTCATGAAGATTTCTTTGCTCCATAAATTCAGTATTGATTTACAACATACAACTCCTAAGGGGTTGCCATTCCTTACAGCCACTGAGCCCCTTCCTCGATGTGAAATGACTCAACATGTGCATCTCACCTGCCAGGATATGCCAGGGCCAGGTGCTCACCACACCCGAGCTTTTCCTCTCCACTCCCCAACAGCAGCTCTGTATTAATACAAACCAAGGGGGAACGGTGTCAAGAATCAATTAGTGGGGAATTTCTAAATGCGGAGTTACTTGTTGCCTAGCAGCAGCCCAGCAAGCTAGGCTTCACTGTGATTCATTTAACCCCTATCTAACCTAGGCTCACAGATTATTTTTCATCATCAACTTCCCATGTTTTCTCAGTCAGTCTGGTGGGATAAAATGTCTGGAATATTCTCTGCTGTTTTCAGGTAGGTCCTTGCCTCCGTTCAGTTGACCAGAATGTACAGTGGATAGAACCTGTGGTTCTTCATTTCAAACACATCCTGCAGAAGACTTTCCATGATACCAATCCTCCTGTTTTTTATCCTCCTGTTTGGAAGTGGGACTGAAACTCTTGTCTTCAGATCTGGGCACTGGCCATCCAGAGCATCTCGCAGCCATGGGCTGGGATGGACATGGCTTCAGGAGGACCGGCAGAGTCTAACCAAGGCTCAGAAAACATTGAGTTATACTTCTGCAGAAAATTCATGTCTCAGTCTCTTCTTCTTCCTTAATAATTAATTCAGCAGAGAGAGAAAGATTGTTCATTTGCATAACTAAATTTTTCAGTCACAGCAATCAGCCTATTAATAGAAACCCATCTATTTGTCTGTCTATCAGTTTACATAAAACACTCTGTTGTCTTTTAAGGCATGATATTTTGAAGGTCAGTAGCCGATAAACAACAGATTTTGAGGGAGAGAAATAGCTTGATGCTCAACTTCAGAATACACTAAGCTAGACTTTATAAATAATATATATCAGCCATGGAGAATAATTCTGTGCTTCATTTTTCAGCACTACATGAGGAAGAAGTCATAATGGATGTTCACAATATCATCAATACCAAACTGGAAAAAAAATTGCAAGGACAGCTTTAAAAGTCAGTGCTGTTTAGTCAAGGTACTAGGCTTTCATGCTAAACCATTTTAGTAATCAATGCAATGGATTTGTGACAAAAAGCCCAGATACACCAATTCTATTCACAAGATGTCTGGAGACAAGCATCTCTTTTATGCTCTGTTACCTTCACCCATATTAGGACTTCAAACAGAAATGTTTCCTGTATGACTCCATTTTCAATTACAGCCTAAAATAGCCAACTGTTCTATCAGAATGTCCAAACTTATTCCTAAAGATGATTTTGTGACATAGAAAAAAGTCTGAGCATTTCCTGTTCAGAGGTCTGAAGAAATTTCCATACTATACAAATGACAGTTTTTCTCACTGTAGGCATGATTACTATCTTTCATGAGATGACATCTCCTCTTTCTTCATTTTCACCTCCAACAATCCTATATAGCTGCATCTCGGTGTACAAGAGATCTGGTCCTATTTGGTCCAAATACCTAGTAGGTTATGCTGTAAAGATGACATTCCACATAGGGAAGCACTTCCAAAAGCTATTCTGGACTCTCCACAAAAGAGTAAGCCAGATGAAACAAGCCTCTTCCCTTGTTCCTTCACATCACCACCTGTCTCCTCCTCCCTTCAAAGTCAGGTATTTTGACTTGGATTACAAAGCCAAAGATTTATTTGGGTCTTTGCTGTGCTCAGTCTGGCTTACACACAAGGTGACAGACAATAGCAAAACTAACAGGATATATATAGGAAGACAGGCCAAAGCCGGAGAGTTGAAATCTGAAATGTGTCAGGAACACAGCCCTGCCTGGGGAAATTTTTAGGGGAAATAAACACAATGCAAAAGTGATTGAAAAAAATTACTACTGAACATGCCCTGAAGGCCTCTAATATGAATTTAAATTAATAAAGTCTGAAAAGCCTTTATGTAAAAAGCTTGATATGATGATTTGCCACTATTTAAGACCATTTCTTTAGAAGAGTAAAATCAATTGACTCTTCCAAGCCGGCAGGCTGAAGTCACATAGAAGTAACAGAGTGAAAGAAATTCAAAGGAAATGGGTACAGTATATTTGGTACAGGCGTGAGAAGACTTATTTAAACACCTGAGCACAGACACTTCAAATGATTTTTTAAAATCTCTGCTATGACATAGACCAGTCCAATTTCCTACCAATGCATATGACTTTCAGCAGTGAAACTGAGACCATTGTTGCAGTAGTCTTTTGCTTTTGGTAATAAGAGATGAAACTCTGAAGCCAGCATGCATTTCTTGGAAAAAAAAATCACAATTTGGACACAGCAATATCTGGTGCTTAATGAAGCAAGCGACTTATTCAAGTGACCTAACTTGTCATATACATAACTCAGACCTATACCAAACAGAATGACAAAATTCAGCGATTTAACAATCCAGGAATATATTGAGCTCTTTTCAAGGGACACCTGTCTCGATGAATCATGATAGCATCTTGCCCAGTCAGATACTCTGAACAATCAAATACTACTGCAACTTCAGCAGTGCTGTGAGAGCACCCAGGGGCTGGCTCAGTGTGATGCCAGCAGAAATCCCAGTTTGGCAGCCTCTAGCTCTCACTGGGGAGTTTCTGAAAACCAGTGGTAATTAAATAAACAAAATTCTCTCTGGTTTATTTGCCCAGGTACAGAATAAGGACAGCCAGTAATACCACTTTGACAGGGTTATTTGCTTTAGCTCACTGACATTATTTAGCTAAGAGAAATCTGCTTCTATTCAGTCTTTTTAAACAACATTTTTTAGAGGGGAATTTGAATAGTCAAGTCTATAGCTATTAACATGCGGAAACATCACTCTTGTCCTTTGCCCACATGGTGGAGGTACATAACACTTATATTGTTTTCAATTTCACCATAGACCCAGTGACTCAACTAATTTAATTTTCCACTTTTTTTCTTCCCTCCCCTATACAAAGGGAATAACCCTACTCGCAAGAACATAGTTGTGAGGATTTATTAATTAATTGCACGTAGTTTGAAAACTTGTAAGTGTTATATAAAATGCAAAGTGCTACTTAATTCCACTTCATTCTTTGGTCTGCTGCCACAAATTTCAGCAGCAGTTTTGAAAAAAACTCTCCATGCCTTAGTGCACACCTGTGCTAAGTGAAATAAGATTCACTTAGATTTTTCCCCACCCCAGCAGAGATTCTTTTATCCTCCATACATACATTTCCCCAGATTGTTTTACATGATTTTCCTCACAGATGCATTTCCTGCTTTTGAGTCGCTTTCCACATTTCAGAAGTGTTCTGAAACTGCAAAGGCAAAGAGGTATTTCTAATTAAAATTTTCATTTTTTAACTTAAAAAAGAAAATCAATTCCACGTTTTGCTAGTTCCTTAACTGTGTTATGTATCTGGCTTTAAAATATATGGTCGGATGGGTTTATTTTTATCTATAGGAGAACATATGTTCTTTTAAACTAATATGAGAATACATTTTTTTTTGTTTTTTAGATGTCATTTGTTTGAGTAGCAACCATTAAAGAAGTAAAATCTGTACTACCAATCTACAAATGTTGCATAAGTTAGAGGTTTTATTTTATTTTTCCTATAGTGATGGCTGTGTTGCTTCACTAATATAGGTGATTGCAATAGATGTATTTTTGTTTTTGTTAGCCATAATAAGACAATTAGAAAATTAGATTGCCAGAAAAGATGATAATAATAGGAAGCTGACAAAGAAATTTTGGTGTTGAAAATATTCATTTCCATGTCTTTGCAAAATCTTTCCTATGGATGTGTATCTACAGCACACAGTTTTTCTTCATCAATACATTTTTGATCTGAACATGTGGAATTACACCCACTCTGAGTCATCTTTAAACCTAAACAGTATAAATATCAGCTAACTTGAGGAGTACATGTGCTTATTAATGAAGTCCAAGTGCTTTCACTAAGTAACAAGTTAGCAAGAAACTTATTTCTTTTCAAGAGCTCTGGGTTCCAGGTAGGCATTTCCTGCGTATTCAGTTAGCAATAAAATCTTCAATTAGCACTAGAGGGCAATGGAAAAGAAAATATCGTGCACTGAGATGCAAATGCTTTTAGCAGTGCATAGTAAAAATTTAATACCAGCCTGCACCAACAACAATCTTTCTTTTTTTTCCCTAATATTTACATTTTCAATGAAGGTCTGGAATGTTATCCACAGGGTTACATTATTTATTTTCACTAATGTTCCACTAACATGGAGCCTTGATCATCTCACTGGTAAAAGAAACAGTTGTATTTCACATTTACGCATAATTTTTCTTCCCCAAAATACTTCTCACCTGTATGCATTTTTTAGATCAGGAGTCAAATATTAAAGGCATTCTGATGAAATCAACCATCAGTGTATTTTCTTTCCCTGTAGTAAAATATGTGTTGACAGAACAGAACTTTCAAAGGGTATGTTTCTGGCTTTTATACATAATTCAAACCAGGAAGGAAGAAAAGAATTGAACAGAATAATGTTTGAATATCTGCTGAATACACTTGGTAAGGAGGGTCCCATATTATGTAAGCTTAGATGTATATTTGTCCTAATTAATGAGGTCAGGGTAAACATCGTGAAATTTCTGCTCAACAGGTTAAAGTTTGGAGGAGTTTCCTGAACAAGAGGAATACTTTAGCACCTGGTAACCTTCTAGAACGGTGACTCAAGAGTGTGAAGAGGCTAAAAGAAAGTTGTTTCAAAGGCTGGTCTGTATGAATATTTATCCACTTTATAATCAGATAACTGTGGCATTGATACTGCAAGACTTTGTCCTGCAGGACAAACACTGGCCCTGCTTCTGCTGACTACGCTGACCATTCACTGTCTTCAGGACTTCACAGAAGTGACCCTCAAATAGGGCAGATAGCAGAAAGGTGTGACAAATGCATCAATGTATAAAAATCAAACGGGAAAATAACTCAAAATAGATTATGATCAACACAGGTTTTAATGCATGTACGAGGCTGATACTCAGCTGAGTGGCATTTCCACACCATAATATTCATATTGCAGTTTCATGCTATTGCATCCTTCTTAATAAGTACATCAAGAAACTGTAGTAAAAATGTGGTAAAATGTTTGAACTCTCAAGTTCTTAGTTTTTAAAATTTATCTTTATATCCCTGAGAGACAGTGTCTACAGCTGTCTCTTTTTACATTTTGGTAAGGGTCTTTGAGCTTGATAAGGGTCTTTGCAAAATGAAATTTGGAGTCATAAGTGATTGTCTTTATATACCTGGTATATGTGCCTTCGAAGTGCTTTTAAAGTGAAATTATGGTTGTCTAAAGTGAAATGAGAAGGGGTTTGAGAATTTAGAGTTTGTTTAATTTGGTTTTGATTTGGAGTTTCGTCTGATCCAGCGACATGAATGAAATTTTACTGCAGAGCTCTAGTTGAACCAGAAAAGTTTCCAGGAGAGTTAGTGACTCACAGGATACATCTACAATAAATAATTTGGTTTAACACCCAAGATAAAGCTTTAAAAATTAATTTCCTTCTGGTCATGATATATCCTGGAAGTAGGTTACAGAATGTGCAAGTGGGAAGCAAGTTATTTATTAGAGGATTAATGAATCATATGGTAATAATGCATAACAGTACTTAAGTAGTAATAAAATTTGCAAACACCTCACATATTTTTAGCTTCTATCATAACACTCACAGAGAATAAATATGGGTTGAATACCACTTCCATCTTACAGGATGGAAGAGCAAGAGACAAAGACGTTGGTAGTTTGTCAGGCAGTAAAATTGCAGTAAAAACTCAGTGTTCTCACACATTCTAACCATAACTGCTTGCACTGCAATGTGAACAGATAAATACCTTTTAACAACTAGTCCATTTCTGGGGGTTTTCAGAGAAAGTAAGACAGCAATTTTGATTCAGCATAAACTTGTGTTTGTCACAGTGTAGTTAGCCTAACCTAAACGAGGTGCAGTAAATTTGTATTTTAACAAGATATGACTTTTGATATAAAAAGCATCCAAAGTCCTCTTCCTTTTCTTAAATGGTAAGCTCATTAGATACAGTCCTTTGAATTTTGAATTATTTCATCATGGCTACCCCAGGATAGAGGGTATGTTTTAACCATTCCCATTGAGGCAAAATTTCCCCTTCATTTAGCATATTTTCAGAAATTGTGTGGGACCATAAAATTTAAGGAAGCTGACATTTGTTAGTCTTTAAACTGCTCACAATTATTTGATAGAAGCAATCAATATAGGTTAACAAACTTTGAGTGAGTTTGGTGTACAAGAAAAAAAAAAAGTAGAAAGGAATGTCAGTGGGACACACATGCATCAGAGTTTCACCTGTAAACACAGCAACAGGAAAAAACATTTCACAGATGATGGTCTTCTGCCTTGAGTAACTCAGCATGTGTATCATCATACATAGTGTCCTTACTGCCTGGAACTCTGATTCGGCATTTACAGGCAAATACTGATTCTGGGGTTTTCACTTAACTAGAGCCTGCATGGCAGATTAACATTAAAACCTGAGGTCATATCATCCAATTATAATGTGCTTGGATGACCAGCAGATGATTTGGGAGAACCTATACCTTTTCCTCAGCAGCCACTGCAAGCAGATGTGTGATATCTCAGGCATATCCTGAAGCTGCTCTTGCTCAGAGTGTTATTTCTTACAGACATGAGTATTGCTCAAGAAAAACTGGACAAAATGGACTTCTGCTACAAATAGGCACGCATCCTTCTGGCTCAGCCTTCCTCCTCACACTCATCGTGTGGGTGTGCTCAGCTCATGTCCCACATGAAGCCCTCACTTTTAATGCTTGCAGGACACACCGGTGCAAGTGACATGTGGGTGACCCAGTACACCTCCAAGGAAGAGTCTGGAGAACCTCAAGGCCACTAGAGATAAGAGCAGTGATTTTCACACTTCACACCACTTCCCATTCCTGGGTTTTAAGGCTCTGAGAAGGAATATTGTGAAGCAGACAGGTCCCTAAAACGTGGGCCGTGTGGTGCGGTCACAGGCTGTGTGTGATACACACACACTTCAGCGGGTGCCTCAGAGGGAGCGTTGGAAGAACCTTGCTGAAATATCCCTAACAGCCATGTTGGCCTGTGGGAAATGGATCAAGCTGATGTCGTCTGTGGGAGAAAGAGTATGGGGGATGTAATGAATTTGATTTTATGGCTGCTTGAAGGGCAGATGCCAAAGGGCCTATCCCTCAGCAAGGGCCACTTCATCTACACTAAAGCATCCTTGCAGAGCAAACTGAGTGGAAAGAATTTCACCTCATAGAGCAGCTTTCAAAAACCCTGAGACGAATAAGCATCTTGGAAGAAAACCTCCCTGAATGGTTTATTTTGCTGATATTTCTCTGAGGATACCTTTGCTCATTTTTATCTCCATGGAAAATATATCTTTGTATATTGGATGAGGCATGTATAAAAGCATATGTATTATTTATATATAAGCCTTCTTTACTGAAACTTCTGGGTTTTGCAGCTTTTTTGCTTCCCTGGCTTTTTCCTTAGCTTGATTTTTTTTTTTTTTTTTTTTTTTTTTTTTTTTTTTTTTTTTTTTTTTTGTTCTTAGAAGGAAAAACAATACTATGTTTATTGAATTTTAATCTGGATGGGATTTTTATGTTACAATTTGTTATGTTAGAAAAAAAAGGTTATTTAGTAATTGAAAGTTTAAATAAATAAACAAATGCATATTACCTCTACTGAAATAGAATGAACACTATCAGTAGAACCAAACCTCTTTTGTGTTAGTCTGTCTCTGAAGGAAATCCACAATAGTTTTTGTATTCAACCGATTTATTTCCATGTGATAAGGAACAAATGTAATATTTACACTTTTAACCTTGTTGCACCTTCTGTCTCATTTTATAAACCTGTCTCATTATACAAATTCTAAATGTATTGCCTCCTTCTTGCACATTAACATGTTATCTAGCAAATTAGGTGTTTGCTTATGATTTCTAAAGGAGGGAAGATTACTGGTATTTTTCAGGTTTGGACAAGTGCCAGCTATTAGCTTCCCCTAATGTAAAGTTTTTTACATTAATAGTTTAATCTATTTTCCCCTTCACATGTATTTGGCCACTCTATTCTTTCATGTGCCTCTCCTTTAAGATGTTGTGAGTAACTTTTTCAATAAACGCTTTTTATAAAGTCATGTAGTTTTAAGGCTGTATGTTCACCTCAAATGCTTTGTCATGGTTCTCACCACTTATCTTCCAGGTCCATAATAACATAAATAAAGCTTCTTTAAAGATTTTAGTACAGATTGCAATCGGCTTCACACTCAACACGTGAATATCTAGGATAAGGATGTAGAAAATCCTTTCACTTATCGCCTAAAGCAACAACAGTTACTTATATTTCCCGGATCTTAGACTAATCTTCTGTTAAGAAAGTGCCACTATGATAACAAGTTACTTGCCAGCATAGCTGAAGGCTGTGTCTAGGGGATTTGAACATGCAAATTTGATGACCACCCCTGTTTTCAGCTGGATCTCTCCACAGTGTACTCCCAACACAGCTAAATGTACATATTGCAGGAAGCCTGGCTTCCTGGTTTTTTGAATGCAGATGGTTTGCAAGTCTTTGTTTTCCAATTCTCTGGAAATTTGGCCTGAGTTCTTAACACTCTGTATTCAATCAGACACCAAATATCCAGGTCTGCTCTTTTTTTTTAACTTTGTCAAAACTCACTCACTTGAGTGAGAAATGGCAATATATTAATTCTGCATGTTCATTATCATGTATTCAGTGAGATGAGGGATCAGAGGTTTTCATTTCCATACCAATAATTTGGAGATAAAACCCCAAATTTCTCTTCATACTAAGACTAAATCTGCATTTAATCAAAACATATCTGATATTAATAAAGACCTATGACTATTGTAAAATTTGTGTTGTAATTTGAAAAGTAATTAAAAACTGACAAAGTATTAATTTAATTAGCTGATAAGTTTTTACAGGAAGAAGGTAAAAGTTAATCCCTTTAATTTCTCATATTTGAGAAAAATATACTGCTTAGAGACTCAAGGTATGCCCTAGAGTTCAAAATCAGACTCTCAGACCAGATTTTGGAATAAATTCCCAATTTATGGCTTTTAGTAAGCTCTGCATTTAGTTTGTTAGGAGCTTGTTAGCTCATATTAAATCATGTTAAAATATAAAGGAAATAGCTAAAATCAAAGCTATATAGCTGTCATAAAAGGCACCATTTTAGCCACAATTTTCCTATACTATCAAGAAGCTGGAGTAATTTGTGATTGTGGATACTTTTTCTTCTTGTATTTGGAAATAAGTTCAAGACTACTACAAATGATAATTTGCTGTCATAAACTATTAGAAAGAAATGTTGTGCGTTCATCCAGCTATACACTGCAGTACCCTAAGTTTTCATTGGTGCCTACGTATTCAAATCCCAAAAGGGCACTTTGTAACAGCACTTGAGTCTTCAGAGAGGCTGCAGAAACCACAAACTGAATGAGAAGTGGCTGAAGATATGTGTTTGAATTTAGTATTTTAATTTTTTTTTTTTTTTTTTTTTTTAAGCCCATAGTCTAAAGAAATTTTTAAATTAGTAAAAGACAGAAATACCTTACACCACTGCATGGTGAATTGTAATGGTCAGATTATGTGACAGGATCTTCAAAAACAATCTATAGAACAAACACAGTAGATGAGAGAGAAAATGAGTTTACCAAGTTTGTGCATCACCATAAACAATGTTTGAGTTTAAGCTTCTTATTGTAAATAAATAGACATGATCTTGCAACCCCTGTCATCTTCATCACAATATTATATATAACTGCTAGACCACAACCTTCCAATGCAGAAGATTTTTTGTTTAGGATTTGCTTGCTGTCAGTCTTATTAACAATCATGGGTGTGAGCTGTTTTTTTCTTCAGGCCCAATGACACATCATTGTCTTAACTAAAATGCAGCAACATTCAGTTTGCAAGTGGCAAAGTGGCCATTTAAAAAGTAAACATTTTATGAAATATTAAGGTAGGAAACATCCATCCCACAGAGGCAAAAAGTTTAAGTTGTTTTGAGCTCCTGCAAGCTGGGGATGCAATGGTTTGAGCAGTGAGGATGGAGCGCAGGATTGGCACCAAAGAACAGGCCAAATAGCCATGTCCCAGACTTTTGTCTTCAGTGTTTGACAGAAACATGTTTCAAACAATGTATGACCCTGGTTTTACCTCAGCCTTCCTAGGTATAGGCCAGGACAACACCAGCCTCAGCATGGTGTGAGTGGTTTTGGTTGACTGGAGGAAAAAGCACAGTATTTGTAGGGTACGCCAGTCATACAGTTGCTGAAAGATTTGCTTCCTGATAAAACAAACTAGATTTCCTCAGTCTCTAATTCCATCTCTTTAAAATGTTAATTTACAGTAATTTTTCTTAAAACAGGGCTATAATGGTGACTGTAACAATGGTTTCACTTTTCAGTGAATACCAGCTTTGTTTTTTCCATATTCAATCTCTCTGAATGATGTTTTATTATGCGCATTGACAGAAGTCAATGTCTGTTTGTTATTTCAGTTTTATAAGTTACCAAGCTTGAACACAGAGAAATTAAGTTGTTAACTCTTTTATGATGCAGTTTGGATTTGAAAAAGAAAACAGAGGAAAGTAAAACAGGCCAAAAAAACCACAATAAAAATATATAATGACAAGCAATAGGAGACTGACTGTAGCTCAAAGAATGAATAACATTTGCAACACCATAGAAATGGGAGGAAGCCTTAAACGGGCACTGAATTCAGAAAAAAAGCCCAATGATTTACAAGAGGAATTAGATGTTCTGAAGGACTTCTGGTACAAAATAAAGAGGAACACCGAGTGCAAAGTCTTGTCAGATGCGAGGATGCATTCTGAAGATTTAGTTGTAAAAAGGGTTCAGTCAGAACAACCAGCGGTGAGCCAGGCAGAAGCAGCCTGTGGAAGGACCACACTGGGAAATGCAGCAGGAGAAAGTGTACCACAGAGCTGGCACATAGTAGTTTCTTATTGACAAAAGCCTCAGAGCCAGTAGCTGGGACATACTATTCACAAGTGGCTCTTTGAGAACCGGAATTGCCGGGCGCTGAGCCATGGAGAATGAGGTGGATCCTCCATCTGCAAGGTAAACAGGCTACACATTACTTCAGCATCCCCAAATTGTCACAGTTAGTCACTTCAGTACTGTTAGATAGCAGATAGGATCACTCCAAGCAGCACTGAAATGGATTATTTTCTTGTTTGAGAGACAATTACTCACTAAATTCTAGGGCATCAAACAATTTCTTGTGCAATTAAGATGGCACTATTAAAACTAACTAACTACAGTTGTCCCTTTATGACCTTCATATGCAAGGAATAAAATATTTTCTCTTAATTAACCCAGTTACTTTCTGTTTTTCTACTGCACTTTCACTTGCTAAATTGGCTTAGATTATGTTGCATTTTATTGGACTTTTAAAATGTTACTTCAATAACTATTTGTTCTAAAAACTGACTGCAATATCATCTAAAATGAACGAGGAGACAATGTTAATGGTGTTAATTATTTTCTCTCCAAAGAACACTGAATTTTTTCCAAAGAGAAAAGTTGGTGCCCAAAATACTGGCAAGCAACTGATGGGTAAATGAGAAGCCAAACTTCTACAAAAGTAGCAAGATAAGCAAGACACAGTATTTGCTGATGTTTACCTGACGGCGCACCCAAATTGTGTTTCCTTCAGATTATACCGTACTTATAGTTTTGTGAAGGAAGCATACTCAGTTCTAGTCAGAAAACTTCTTGTTCCTATGTATCACATAAACAGAACAGTTATTAGTAGTAAGGATAGATCAGTAAGTACTATTTTGTATACTCTTTAGAGAGGTTTAACTATTTACTGGATGGCAGTGAAGGCTTCTTGATAACCTAAGGTCCCTACGAATCAAGTAGACCATCTTTTAAAATGGTCTTTTCCTTAAAAGGAAGAAGAGTTGTACTGTGTTGTTTGCCAAAATTATATTCATTAATAGAAAAGGCAATAACCCATAATTTATACGTTTTAAAATGCAGCTGTGAAGCCTGAGTTTATTTTTCATTCTGTTTGGTGCTTTATCAGGAAGAGAATGAAGAGAATTTGCAAATGCGCCAATATTTCAACACATGGTATAGAAGAAAAGCCCTGAGAAATTGTAATCTCTCAGATCTCAACTGAGTTTTAGTAGACATTGGGATTCGCTGTTGTAATTCACCTCCTATACTTCTGCTTAATGAACTGTTGCAGGAGATACAAGAATATCAACTCTCAGATACCAATGACATTCAAACAGTATATTTACTTTCATAAAATCCATTCTGTAATATACTCTCTATTCATTGAAGTCTCCAAAGTATAAAAGATACGGATATTACTTATGCACCAATGGAAACACATTCAGAAATTAAAATTCTGCTATGCGACAGAGAAAAGTTACAGAACCACCAAAGATTTATGAAAGAGAAATAAACAAAGGAAAAATTAGCATTACTCCAAATATTTATAAGTGTCATATATTCAGTAAAGTATGTTGTAAAATAAAATGATCCAACATCAAGGAAAACCAATGAAGCGCTAATACTTTTACACAAATCTTTTCTATCTTAGGCCTTGTAGTTTGTTTTTGGTACATATTTTAATTTCAGTGGTGTTGTCTGTTAAATCAGTCATTGAGGAAATATTTCAAAGTCCTTTCACTTGCCCTCTTAAGAGCAGAATGAGCAACAGGAACATTTTTGTGAAGCCTCACTTTTTTTTTTAATAAGCACCTGCAATAGTTACTATGTTTTTCCTGGAGGTAAATGAAAAATGTCTGGAAAGATGGGGCATAGGCAGGAAGCATTTTATGTAATAGATGAATGTTTTTTCTATTCTTATGTCCTCTAAAACAACATGTGGATTAAAATCGGTATAAAGCATGTAGTGAAAATTAATTTATGCATGTGGATAAAAGAATGTCACAGACCATGGTACCTGGAGTGAGAGGTGGGTCACAATATAATAACCCATTTAGAGACAAAAATTTTTTACTTTGTGAGTGCAGGACTCAGTGTAGGACTCTTGAGAACAGGTGGCCACCCTTTCTCTTATAGGGTCAGTGTTAGCAAGAATTTTAAGATAATTTGTCTTCCCAAGCACCTTTCTCAAATCCAGTGTTCTCAGGCTCATATCTAATATCTGTTTCTGAAGAGAGGACATTGACTGAGATATCTGCAATTGTTATGCAGGAAGAAGAAGGCAACACCTTCCTTTGGCTCTTCATTTTTGATGTTATGAAAACAAGAAAAAGGATAGAGCTACGGTGGACTTTATGGAAATTTTTCTTCCCTTAACCTGCATGGATGGGTATCTTATACTTTATAATGCATCTGCCATGACCATCCTGGGAACCAGGGACAAGGAATATATGCTGCCCAGTTAATGTCCAAGCTGTAAAAATTGAGTGCTGTGTCCATCATCCCACATCTTCCAGCATTTACAGGTTCTAAACAATTGTAAAATCAGAGTATTACCAGAATGGCTATGTTTGGGACTCTTCATGATTTAACTTGGGGCGTAAGTCAAGCTACACCCCAGACTTCATAGTTCACTATAGTGACAATTGCAAAAATAAAGGTTTCTATTCCAGCACAACATTCTCATGTTCTTTAATCCTCAGAGTAGTGTCTTCATCATATGTCAAGCTTTTTACTAAAATATGTTCTCAATTTGTTGTTTTTTTTTTTTTTTTTTTTTCCACTTACCCCTTTCCCTTCCCCTTCCTCCCAAATTGATTTTAGGCAACTGCTATGCAAGGTTTCTCATGGGATGCTATTTTTCTGGCAGATAGAAGTCCAAAGAGAATTTTGGTAGACCTTAATGAAGGTGGATTATTGTTATTATGTTGTTTGACTGAGTCTTCTTTCAGGACTTTTATTGTGGATCTCTCTCAGCACACAAGAACAATGAAACAGCTGTGTCTGAGAAGTTTGCATGGCCAGACTCACCTCACATGTCAGAGGAAATCCTAAGAGTCACAAATGGAGGTCTGGTGTCAGAGGATAGAACATCCAGAGTTTCTTTCCATGATGACAATGAATTGATAATGCAGGAAGGAGTGAAAAAACTCTTCAATTTTCTAAAATCAAACCCCCAAAAGTCAAACCCCATATAAAAGGGAAAATTTATGGTAATATTTAAATTTTTCAAAGAACATACCAATGGAAAAAAACCCCACTGCTCTTAGAAGTCCAATTATTTGGCTATCACCATTGTAATGAGTTGTACATAGTAGATAATGTTCAGCAAAAAGTTAGATTAATAACTATGCTGAAAAAGAAACTGTACCTTTGGCAGCCTGATTTGGAGCTCCCCTCTGTCAGTCATTCATGAGGTTTATGGAAAGAGAACATTCTGAAGCAGCTGCCTTGAAAAATTGAAATATTGATTTGAATGTTTGAATTTGAAATGCTATCTTATACTGTAGACTGTGTACTGTCATTTGCATATGGTAATTGAAAAATAGATAGTATAATATAATAACAATAATTTGAATTCTACCTACAGTAATTGGACAACAGCTGTGGGATAAATAAAAAAGGAAAAGTGGAAAAAAATCTGCAGAAATTGATATTGGTTTCCAGCAACAAATACATATTTCCTCTACTACAGCACTTGATTAAATACTGGAAAGAAGTTACATAAATCAACCAGAGAATACAGTGAAACCTTTACAGATCACATGATGCAGATGACTATTGACCCACAGCTACAGTGCATTATGTTTATTGCACCTTGCAGCTTCACCTGGTGGTTTGAACTTTCAGAATAGATGAATCTGGGTGCAGAAGTCATTAAAAATTGACCATCTAGAAATCTACCATAATTTCAGCTGTGTGTAATGTAAGGAAACACAACAACCTGCTGTTTGGAACAGATTTTCAAAGTCTGCTGAACATTTCCTCCAGAACTCTTGGCAGTTCTTGATAAAGAAATAAATGCCAGCAGAACAAAAGAAATTATGATGAAAGCTGTAAGTGACACTGCAAAGAGATGTTTTTTTTCTGGCATTTAGAATTACCTGGCACTGCAATATATGACAAAAGCATCTTAATGATACAACAGAGTTTCAGGATTCTGTAAATCTATGGGGGTTTACTTGGGGAAGTTTAGGAGGGAGAAGATGCTGTAGAATAAGAACGTACGTGAAATAATTCCTGAAGACTGTGTTTAAAAACTTTTTTTTTTTTCAGTTTATGATGATCTATACCCTGCCTTCAGGCTTCAGAAGGAAATATATGGAAAATCTATTTATTCTGAAGGAGAAGCTCTGTGTTTGTCTTGGTGTAAAATGAGAGCAGAATTTTGTCCTCTGCCTTCAGGCATAAGACTGTATCTTCATTCTTTTAGTTTCCATCCCCATTATACTCAATGAAAGCTGTATGGAGTGGCTTGAAGCTTTGTGAACTGGTTAACAATACAATACAATACAATACAATACAATACAATACAATACAAAAAAAACCCAAAAAAACAAAAAAACAAGAAAAAGATAAATAAAAGTGTGAGAGAATGGTTTCCTTTCCTTTATGTTTCTATTGTATTTCAGAGAAGAAAGAAATTTCCTTCCACCAGGAGGGAAATTGCTTTGTGACTAAAATGTTATTACACTGTCTCCTATGAATTTTCTGAAAACACAGAGTAACTTTCTGAGTAACAGCAAGAAAGAGCAAACAAATACTGCTGTGTCAATAGATTTGAAAATAAACATTACTTTGCAGCATGTATTTCAGAAGTTCTGGAGCCAGAAAGAATTGCTAGATATTGTACCTAACAACGGGCCTTGGTTATTTCTTTAAGCAAATCCTGTTTAATTAAAACTTAATAACAATGACAACCCAGTCTTGACTTAGAGTATTAACAATTCTGTAGAACCTGCTGCACTGTTTCACAAGTGGTTCCAAAGTCAATTAGCTTCAAAGTCAGAACTCCCCACTTGATTTCTAGCTTGATTTTATCTAGCTTCAATTTCCAGGTACTGGATTTTTGTTTCATCTTGTATTTCAGTAAAGGTTTTGATGCTGTCTCTCACAGTATCTTTCTGGACAAAATGTCCAGCACTCAGCTGGATATCTGTGTTACATGATGGGTGAGGAAATGGCTCATGGATCAGACAAAAATGTTATGGTGAATGGGGTGTCATCAGACTGGTCACCTGTCACTAGTGAGGTTCCACAGGACCCCATTGTAGGGGCAGCGCACATCAGTGTTTTCAGAAATTGCTTGGACACCAGACTGGATGGGATACGAAGTTTGTCAATGATACATAACTGGGAGGAGCTGCTGACTTTCTGGAAGGAGGGGAGGCCTTGCAGAGAAGCCTGAACAAATTAGAGGACTGGGAAATCACCAACCATAAGAAGTTCAACAAGGCTAAGTGTTGGATTCTGCACCCAAAACAGGGCAACCCTGGTGGTACAGACAGATCGGGCAGTGAGAGGCTGGAGAACAGCACCATGGAAAGGGTCCTGGTCGATGGCAAGTTGAATATGATTCATGGTGCCCTGGCAGCCAGGAGGGCCAGGTGTGTCCTGGGGGCATCAGGGTAAGCATGGCCAGCCAGGCAAGGAGGGGATTGTCCTGCTCTGCTCTGCACTGGGGCTGCCTCATCTCGAGTGCTGGGGACAGTTTGGGGTGCCACAATATAAAATATAAAATATAAAATATAAAATATAAAATATAAAATATAAAATATAAAATATAAAATATAAAATATAAAATATAAAATATAAAATAATTAGAGAGTGTCTAAAGGAGGGCAATGAAAATGGTGAAGGGCCTTGAGGAGAAGCCATGTGAGGAGTGACTGAGATCACTTGGTCTGTTCAACCTGGAGGAGACTGAGGAGAGACCTCACTGCAGTTACAACTTCCTGATGAGGGGGAGAGGAGGGGCAGGCACTGAGCTCTTCTCTGTGGTGACAGTGACAGGACCCCAGGGAATGATCTGAAGTTGTGTCAGGGGATGTTTAGATTGGCTATCAGGAAAAGTTTCTTCACCTAGAGGGTGATCAAGCACTGGAAGAACTCGTCAGGGGAGTGGTTACAGCACCAGCCACACAGAGCTCAAGAAGTATTTGGACAATGCTCTCAGGCACATGATGTGATTCTTGAGGCTGTCCTTTGTAGGGCCAGGAGTTCGACTCAATTCTTGTGGGTCCCTTCCAACTCAGCATATTCTGTTATTCTGTGAAATACCATATAATTTAGTATGTAATAAGCAGCATCTGCTTACTGCACTGTCATATTCATACTAACAGAAAAAAACCCATCACAATAATGGCAATCCTGGGCATACTAAGTGAAAACAATAAAGTGGGACAAAATTCAAACCATGTTCCTGACTTTTTTTTGAGAATATTGAAGAAGGTTTTAATCACCCATCACACAGGCCTACGTGACCTATATATAACATTTTCTAAGACATGATTAATTTTTTAAGTACACAATAAAAGCAGAGGATAAAATGTTTTACAAGGATGCCCTTGCACACAGGATGTGATTAATACACGACGAGGGAATCAGTTGTCTCTTTGAATGCCCAAACTGGGGCTTCCTGAAAACTCTAATGTTGGCAAGGGAAAAATTAAGATTAGTATTACTAGAAGCAAAGTATTTGACAGTAGTAGATAGCTAACTCTGCCTTTGTCTGTACTGATAAAAGTCCCCTGGACCTCAAAGGATACATACAGTCTAGTTCAAAGTGGATGCTGATATAAATAAGGTTCCTAGACTCCTCATGTCAGTCTCCATATATGTGTCCATGACAGCACAAACACCCAAACTTATTACTGGGTTTTGTTTTTGAGTAGAAAAATGTATTTTGCAGGAAGCTGATCTGATTTTTAGCTGGCTGCCTTTGTCACTTTGAAAAAGAACTGCATATTCAGTCTGATACATATTTGATTCTATAATGATCCTCAAATTATCTAAAGTTTCTCTAAAATGAGGTAACTCGTTCGAATTCATTCTACCCAGTCGAGTCAGGAACTACTTATGTGCTTTTTATGTTACAATCAATAAAGTAGCCTTACTATAATATAGTATTGATATGATAAGAATTAAAATAGTCAGGGATTTTGATATACTGTCTGAACCACAAGTAAATGTTCAATTTAAACTACAGACAGGACATGAAATACTACACTAGACACCAAGTTCCACAGAAGATTATTCCCACATTTTCTGTTTAAGTCTCCTGTGAGGCAACAAACTATTAGGGAGATATAATCATAACTGGCACTCTAGGGCTACATTATTATGAGAATCTTGTCCCAGGAAGAAGCTAACCCAGGAAAAACATGCATCAGGGGACATGGGGAATAGTCACCTTGGTAGCAATAAGAGTAAGCATAATCAGGTATAGTAAATATTGAAAATATAAAAATAAAAGTGCTGATCTTAAAGTTGAATGTCTACTATGGAATAAACAGAAAAAAACCACCCAACCGTTTGGAATCTGTGTAGAAGAAGAATTTCATAGCAATGTTACTGTTAACTAAAATTATCCTCTCTTAGAATGTCTCAAAATGTAAATGATAGCTCATGTACATTTTAAGTAGGTCTTTGTGGGGCAAGCTGTTATTGCAAGAAAAGCAAAGAGGTTTGAAAAGCCTCCTCTTTCATACACTCAATATTTCCATATTTAAGACATTTGAATGCACCTTCAGTACCATGTGACCAGATCTGCAGAGTGACTGAGGGTAAAAAGCAGATGATAATCATCTGTGTCTCTCCACACTATTAAAACCTCCACAAAAGTCTCCAAAAACCCTGAACACTAGGGCTTTTGGAGACTTATGAATCCAGTACTACTAATAGGAGCAACCATTGTATAAGTTTCACTTTGATGAGAAAATGGACTCAGGAACATTTCTAACTTGAAAGGATTTTACCTGTGCTAGGGTGAGATGCATAATAGACCACCCAAAGTACTCACATGCCACAATTCTATGTCAAAGGAAATGCAGTACTTCAGTACCTTTTCTCTTACCACTCTTTTACACTGGGAACTGAGTCTGCCTTCTAATTAAACAAATACATCTGGAAACTTTTCGGCAAGATATGGTGTGAGTTTGAGGAATGAGCAATTAAGAAACGTAAAATTTTCTCCTGAATGAAGATGCTAGTTTTTCTTGTGAAAAATGTAAAAAAGGGAGTGTTCATTTTTTTCCCATTCAGTAATGAACTCTACTCCCAAAAGCTTTTCAAATAAGTCAAAGATTTCCTGTTCTGTGTTGCATTTGATATCCTCTTTGGAGAACCAAAACCCAATACATTCTGCTTGTCCACATCCTTCTGTTTTGACAACATCCTCTATTTTGTCCAGATAGTGTGCAAAACACTTTGCAGTAGGGAAAAGCAATGGCATGAAGATACTGATCTGCAAATAGTCCTTCTGACAAGATTTAATAACCTCAGCTGAAGCAGAAAGACAGGAATAGTTTTCATTTTGTACTTAATTTTTTTACTTTTCTTCTCTCCCTCCCCTTTCTGTTAATGGATTAGATATGCACTTCTATTTATGTGAAGAAATAACAACAATGGTTTGGTATCCTATCAGCATATCATAGCTTAATATTATCTGATTTTGTGATTTCTTACACTTTAAATCAAGGATTTACCTATGGGTTTGTACCGTTACATGAATAAAAATCAGGATAGATTACATGCATGAGTACGTGCTACAGTCATCAATTTAATAAAAAAGTTATCTTTTACTTCTACATAAGTTTATAAAATATGCTTAGCTCTCAATCAGTACTTGTTTATCAACTGTCTTTGGCTGGCTTGGGTGAATGCACGAAAATGAAAAAGCTACTTTATTTGGACTGAATCGCATGTCATGTTAAATTAGAAAAGCAAGCTGCTATGGAGGAAACATTAATTAAATCAGGGAGAACTGTGTGCTCAAACTTTGAATACATTTAGAATGGCTCTAGGGTAAAAAAACACAAAATGAGAAAACCAATCCCATCCTAAATTATATTCAGAAAACTGTAACTAGAAGCAGACACAGTCACAGGCAGAAATCAGCCAGCTTGATACCAGTTAGATACCAGCATATTACTAAATGGATTTTGTGTTCAATTCCCCAAAGTTTTTATAGTTGGATTGCCAGATGTTCAGTAGGTGTATATGACCATATGAAAGAAAGACATAGCACCATATATATATATATATATATATATATATATATATATATGCATATTTGTAGTAGAAAGGATCAATGCATCATATATCATTATCATATAGTGCATCTTTTTGTTAATACTATCAGAGAGCAGAGTTAGAGAGGGCTCTTTGCCTAATATCTTTGAGCTTTTTTCTAGAAATTCATTTTAAAATATCCTTGACAAATCCATAAGTTCCTTTCAAAAGAAACTGTCATCCCCATAAAAGACAAACGTCTTAATTTCAAGTGAGTTCCTGCTGTCAGTATCATGTAAACAACATAACTCAAAAGTTATGACCAGTGTAAGAGGAAAGACTGATTTACAGGACATGAAGAATGAATGACTGTTGCTTTAGAACGATGCCTGTGGAATGAAACATAAAAAAGAGAGAGTACCAAGACAGCATGAGATATTGCAAGCGTGTAGCATTTAAGTTTTCTCTTAATATATGGACACAGTTCAATTACTAAAAAAGCACATCATGATGAAGGTGGAAATCATCAAAGATTTACATTCAAAGCCAGCATGTAATTAAACTGGAGCATTCTGCGAAATTTACAAGTGATTTAATGTCTTTGCTGTTCGATCATGAGTAGTAAAGGAATTTAACAATATTTTTTTTTTCCCCAAAAATATCATTTTATACTTTGACTATTTCTTGTTCAATCTCTTCACAATAAAGTGTTATATTGAACAGAGGTCATATTTAATCAGAAAAACAAGAAAAACCCCAAACAATTACCAAACTTGAAACCTTGTATATCAACCAAGAATTTCACTCTGGGCATAGAAATAACTTCCCAATATTTTGAGGACATGAGAAATAACTTCCCAATATTTTGAGGACATGATAAGTGTTTGTTTCTTCTTTTTTTTTTTTTTTTTTTTTTTTTTTTTTTTTTTTTTTTCTTTTTTTCTCCCCAAGGGATTTATAAAATAAGTATGAAAATGAGCTTTTCATTTTATTTTTTGGTGTTAGGCTGTTGGAGTCCAGGGCATTCCTTTGGCTGCCCTGGAGGGTCAGAGACCTGGACAGCGGGGTCTGGGACCCTGGAACAGAGCCCAGAGGGACACTGGCTTTGATCTCAGTCCATGGGAAAGGCTTCCTGCACTGCGGGAGGGATTGCAGGCCACAAGAGTGTGAAAGATAGTAGTTTAGCTTATCACAGGGTGAGAAAACAGCAGATTTGGGTTTTTAGTATGGAAGTGAATGGGAGCAAGATGGAGGATTCGGGGCGTTGTCTCCTGCTTCTTCTTTCTTTTTCCCTCACTCCATTTTCTGCAGTGACGGTGGCACAAAGTAGTTTAAAGAGATTGGGTCAAAGCAGGGATGACCTGTTTAGTATAAGTGATAGGTATTGGCAAATAATGATAAATAAAGAACATGTAACAATTAGCATAAAAGATAGCGACAGCCCAGTCCAGGGAGAGTCACCAGATGCCTGGGCAGCTGCACAGACCTTTGTTGGGCACTGATAAAATTGTAAGATAAGAAACAATAAACGAAGCATGCAACCTTGAAAAATCAGAACCTGAAGACTCCGTCTCTTTCTTGTGTCTGGCTCAGAGCTCTGCAGAAGGCAAAAAGACTCTAAAACCACCTGAATCTCGAAACAAAAACCGAGATTAGGCAAGCCAGAATCGCCAGAAAATAATTTCAGATAATCCTTAGTGCATTGAAAAAAGATCAAACTTTTGTATCTGAAAACATATTCTAGCTATAATAACTTGCACTAAACCTTTAGGGTTTTACCTATACCTCCCCCCCGGGCTTTCATGAAATTTTACCGCTAAATCCCCAAAACATCCTTTCTCTGGTAAAAAAATTTGTGCATTACAAGTCTTTATTTAGTTGACTTTTTCTGAAAAGACTATGATGCTAAGATGTTCTTTTGTGCAAATTATATCTGAAGGAATCAGTCATACAAAACAGGTCCTAAGAAGAATAGTAGAAAAATTTGGTTTAGATAATTTGGCTACATAGTGGTTTCTCATATATCCCTGCTCATTATTACAAAAAAAAAAAAAAAAAAAAAAAAAAAAAAAAAAAAAAAAAAAAAAATCTTTCATTGTTCTATATTTCTAAGAATAAATTTTTCTTCCAAAGACTTGCATTTGTTTATTCAATTGAACATTTTAATGAAAAATAAAAAAAGGAGCAGATGAGACATGCATTTAAAGTGGGTATCTGAGAAAGACATTTATTTTAAACACAAAATATGAGGAAAACAACACTTAGTATTGAATTTACATATGGATTTTGTTATGTTGATTTACTTTCAGTATGACATTCTTATATGTTTTTGTGCAGAGGCCATTATACAGTGTTACCAAAAGGTGTTATGACCACTCCCTGAAGGGAAGGGTAACCCGGGTTCTTGTTAATAGATCTCTTAGGATCAGAGTGGATTAGAGTGGAATGGCAATGAATTTTTGCTGATTGTAAATATATGTATGTAGGGTTTATTTTCAAATAAAATGGTTGCAATAGAAAGCAGGTATGTATCCATGTTGATTTTTCCTGTCAGAAAGGAAAGGAATAAAAAGAAAAATGCATGCTGGAAACTAAAATAGAGAATAACTGAAAAATAAAAGCTGTTCCTAAGGACAAACAGTTCCTGAATGAAAGTGACAAAGCAATGAAAATAAGTTGGTTATCCTCAGGACTCAGGAATAGTCTAATATTTACCAAATGAAAATTATTTCCTATTTGCAGCCTGCAAATGGGAAATAATTAAGATCTGCAAATCAAGATTTCTCTCAGTCTATATTGAGAGATATAGATAAGTTTTTATTTCACTTCTAGAACCATTGGAGCAGGGATTTTTACTTCAGTGTAGCATTAGGAGTTTCATCAAAAGCTTGAAATTCATCATTTGTTTTACTGAGTACCAAAATGGTACTTTTTGCTTCTTCATAATAAAAACTAAGAAACAGATAGTAAGGTTTTTTTTTTTTTTAATAATTAAATTTTCTGTTAATTGAAAAATATTCCTGTGTCTGAAAAATATTCCTTTTGGAAAAAGCTTTTCTCTGCTTCCTTCAATATTTGTTGTTCAAGATAAATGATGTAAGCCGTGATAAAACTAAGCAGAGCTCGTATCTTGTTTGTAGTCTCCATTGTGAAAGAGGCTTTAAACAATAATTCTTTGCAGATCTGACAAAGCCATGGAACTACAGTGGCATGAAGCCTCTGGCAGTAGTTGAAAAGTCCAGTGATCCCAACACCCTATGGTATAAAAAGCAGTCTGTGTAATAAGCAGAGTTGTCTCAGTTCAACAAGGAGTGAAATCAGCGCCTTGGTACTGGGAGAACATCTCTAATGCCTGCAAATCCTCTATTGCCACATTATTCATTTCCCTTCCCAAACCCACTCTTACAGCTGCTTCATTCACACTGCAGAAAGTCTCTTCTCCAGATGGTGTGGGTGGCCTACCAGAGGATGTTGCCAAATGAGATTATGTTGCAAGAGGTCCAGGGCTGAGAAAAGCTGAAAGAAAATTCAGTTACCTCTGAAAATGTGGAATGCCCTTGTGAAGGACACAGGTTTTTTTGTGGTTTTTTTTTTTTTTTTTTTTTTTTTTTTTTTTTTTTTTTTAATATATATATATATATATATATATATTTTTTTTTTTTTTTCCCAGGGAGAGAGCTACTATTCTAGTCTGGAGAATAAAAACATCAGTGAAGGGTTACAGCAGTTAATTTTCTTTTTGCTCATTTCTCAAAGTTTGTGTAACTACTTACTCCCACTGGGTTAGATGAACTAGAGCTGAAGTAGATGGAAATTATCTTGTTTCTTTAGCATCTGTTGGTCTGTGGGGATAAAACCTTTTGGCTTCAGTAGAGATATTGAGGCCAATTCTGTGCTAATCTGTATCCCGTGCAATTGCACTGATGCTAACAAGACCGAGCAAGGTGCTTGCTTGGGAAGACAGCGATGCCGATGCTTGATTACGCAATGCTTGGGGAGGTTTTTCATTTGCCATAGCGCATACAGCTGGGAAGGCTATTCATTAACACTATTTCTTTCAGAATCCCTCTGAACTCAGGATGTCTCTTCTTTTTGGAGTGGTGAAAAAACAAATGCGCTATTATTACAGTTGTTGACACTGTCTTTTATTGGCATGAATAGAGATTATTTGGACAGCAGCAGTAAATGATGTGCAGTAAATCCATCAGGCCAAATTGGCAGAGATTATTAACTAAAGAGACAGGAGCATTTTTCATCTGAAAATAAATGTGCACAATGTGGTTGCTATTGTTGTTGTTTGCATGGGGAGAGCCTTTTCATGGTTTTGATCCCTGAACATGAGTGGGGGAGCATTTAATTGCAGGATGCCTTTTACAGAACACACATTTTAAAACAACAAACATTTGTCCTGGTAAAACAAATGATGGTTTCTGCAATTATTTCTTCATGTGCCACTGAATGCTCAAATAAGGAACTCCTTATTTTCTGCTACAAAAAAATCCATCTAGTGAATATCCCAGCTCCTAGACTTCAGGTTATAATGTTCTTTAGTAAAACATGCAGTGTCCTATAATTTGTATATTAATTTATTGCTGGATTTTACTAATCTTTGATTTAGGGGGACCTTCCTGCAGCACAGGGACTCTACTTCCAGACATCTGCTATTACGAAATGAAGGCACTTGATTAAATAGAAAAGAATCTACCGGCAACTGAAAGAGCTGCTGGTTTTCCCTCTTTTTAAAACTTTCTCTGAGTTTGGAACCTGCTTCAAAAAACTTGCAGTTCTACCTATCACTTGAGAATATGTTAATTACATAATTTTTGGAATACTAAGGATAAAAAGAATCTTTTTTTTCCTGCACCTAAAATAGATATAAAGGAAAAGTTAAATTTTACTATTAATGAGGTCAAATGTTCATGACCTACTTTTACATCAGTGCAGCAACCTCAGCTTGATCTTATTGCAGCCACTCTGGTTACTGACTTTCCTACTAGAAAAAAGGAATCATTATCATTTGTAGTTTATTAGTATTTCCAAATATAGGAAATCATGCCACAAGAGAGGTTTTATTGGAAATAAATTTATCTTTTGTCAATTTTTAGCTGACCAAATTTCTCATTTTAGTCAGGCATGCAGCTATTCTGGTCAAAGACGTACACACAGAGCCGGTCTGAGGATCTAACACTTCAGCTTGGGAAAGAATCCAGGGAACAGAACTACTTCTGATGTACAGAGCTGATCTTTCTGCCAATAGTTTTTCTGCAGGATATAGCAAATTGCCTTCAGGAGATAATTCAAGGAAAAAGTTCATTTAATTATGTTTACCATCCTTAGGTAAATATATATATATATATATATATATATATATAATTCATTAGTAAATGACCCAACTCTCATTATAACACACTAACCTTAAGATAAATGGTTTCTCAGGATTCTTGATATACTACCTCATTCAGTGACTGCTCTATAAAGCCTCTTTTAATTTTCCCCTGTAACTTAATTTGATAGCACTTCATTCTAAGCAATTTTCTTCAATCCATTTTCTGTTCTAGGAAACAAGCTTGTATAATGGTGCTCTTGTTCTTCATGTCATTCAGACACTTGAAAATGTCAATCTGTTAATGTTCATTTTTTGTTATTAGATTCCTTTTTTCTCCACTGTTTCTAATCACCAAAAATACTTCTTTCATGCAGCTCAACACCTATTTAAGTGCTACCTCTTTTATTCCTTTGGAACAGAAGGAATGAGTGATTAGAAACAAGTATTAATTATCCTTGTGCAGACAAGAGGGTAAAACCAAACATAGGCTTTAGAATAGCAGATGGAAGTATATTAAGAACTTTTATCACTCATCCTTCCATTTTAAACTGCTGTCTAATACTACAGTAAATAAAAATTTAAGTCATTCAAGGCAAAGTTTTAGCTTCTTTCTTAAAATGATACCTGCTTCTGATTTTTTATATTATATTTTAAAAAACCCCAAGATTTTAAAGATGTTAATTTTTTTTTTTGAGTTCAAAAAGCAACAAGTCATCTTGTGATGTTGGCCATCTCCTAGTAGAAACTCACACAATACACACAGATGTAAGTATACAACAAAAATAAAATATCCACTTCTGAACCCAAGATTCTAATAATAATTGGCTTCCTTTCATCTCAACAAAGAGTAGTATGGACATAAAATTATTTAAAATGCAAAACTATGTAAAAGTAATTTCCCAAGATTAAAAAGTTTCTTAGTTCCACAGTCATCAAGAATAAATCCTGGAAAAATAATGTGTGGAAAAATCCACTTGGTAAAATTCCGTTTCTCATTATCTTCCTCAGTAAAAACCTCAATAATTAAACCCACATCAAATAAAAAAAGCATGTAAGTCACCACTGGTCATGAGCAGAAAATTTCAAAGAGTTTACTATATTTAGAATATCTGAGGCTGCAAAATGAGCATTATCAGTAAGCTCAGAATATTGTGATTTTCATTTCTCTAGGGAGTGCACTACAGGAGTGGTAACCTGTAGTTTCTCCTCCACTGATATGTGCCCAGCCTCCTAAGTTGTGTATAAGATTTTTTTTTTCTCCCATTCAAGTGTAAGCCCAACTGAATGGAGAATGTAATTAATGTGTCTTCAAATACAAGAGAAGCAGTTAAGCCTGCCATTGTGCCTGACTCATTACTCCAGAACTATAATTTCCAGCTAGAAAATGAAAAGCATACCACCAAAAGAAGAAGCTCTTTGTTAGAATATCTACTTCCCCTTTCTGTGAATTGATAGGAATCCACAAACTGAAATTTTTAAAAGAACCTTTAGCTTTTTATACAACTTTATTGCATTTTCATATTTTCTTCTGTCCAAGGTTTCTAAGTAAAACATCTTACTTCCTATACACTTCTTAAATGACCCAATAGAAATGTAGTGGGGTATGTTAATGTGCAGACTTTTAAAGTGGGACAAGTTCAGTGAGTTGTCTCAGTTAAAGCATATTAGTTAAAAAAAGGAAAATCTATTTCCTTAAGTAGCTCTTTCAAATTGGAAGGAAAAAAGTCTTTGCAATCTTTGTAGAAATTTTATTTCTTAAAATGTCTGACCTTAGACATCTTTAAGTCATGAATAAAACAATACTGGAAGAATTTGGGGTAATTTTTAATAATAGGTAACTTGATTGCATTATGCGTCTGAGGAAGATTTAATTGATAAGAGAATGAAAATTGATGTCAACCTTAATGATGCAGAGAAAGTGCCATATCAGCTGGAAATTGACTAATTATTATTGTATTCTAAAATTGATTCTGTATTTTTTTTATTCAGTAAGTTATATATTCATCCTGGTATAAATCCAAATTTACTACACAAACACTTTATTAAAATTTTATGGTAACAGATTTCTGTGTTCTATGCATTTTCTGTGAGGGAAGCTCTGAGATGCTTCAGGAGGATGAGGAATGAAGTGGAATACTTTATGCCATGGATCAAAACAGTACATTCCTGCAGTTTGTCTTGAAGGACAAACCCATTTTAATCCTTCACTGTGAGCTAGACCACTAGGAATGACCAACAAGAAGCTCTGAACTTTTTTTTTTTTTAAATCACTTTTATTTGGCAGCTCTTTTATTTGTGTACTCCAAAGATTGTCGATGTGGATCAAGATCCAACTGCAGGAGCAGCTGTTCATCAAAACCAGAAATACACTGATATGCCTCTTAATCAACTTATCATGTAGGTAGAAGTTGAGACATAATGTACAGAATACACTTGGGGTAATCACAAGGCGCATTGAACTCGATATGTCAGTTAAATAACTAAATTGTTATTTTTCACTTTACATCAAGAAACAGAACAATGTTTGAGCCACAGTAATCTGATGAATGGCAATAAGGTGATATTTTTCCCCCCTCACATGGGAGGTACAGCCTAGGAGAGGTAGGAAAATATAGCAACTTAAAAAGTGAACAACTTAAAATGTCCTAGCTCTTCAGTGAAAGGCAATAGATACCTAACTAGAGGAGAACAGATCATTCAGGGGTCTTGAGTGAGAAAACAGGTTTCTTACATTTAAAGTAATCAGTTTTTTTCTACAAAGTCTGAATAAGTATGAGCAACACAAAACTTTATTTATGGAAGACAAAGGAAAAGGAGGTGGCTAAAAATCGAAATGGCCTGGATAGTTTTAGTTGGAAATGCAAATATTTCGCTGGAGAGATTACTGCAGAATTCATATGTGATTTACATGTGAGGACTTACTCTGCATAGGAAAGTGCCAAATTACCTCCAGTCTTGACTCACAAATAATGAGTGAGGAAGGTGGTAATAAGGAGAGATCTGGTTGAAAAAAATCAGACCTCTGGGGTGAATTTGAGTTGATGGTGAAGTTACAAGATGGGAGTGTCATATGCGTGATTCATGCTCCTAGAGAAAATTGTTGAGACGGGCAGTGGATGAGAAATAAATTTTACAAAGACAAAAAGATCCAAGACAGAACTGAGTAAGACCCCACAGAAGAGCTAGACGGGGAGCTGCTGTAATAATTCTGAAGGAATGGTCTCATAGAGCAGAAATCTGCAGAAGGCCAAGGGACTGAGGAAAAAAAGTCACTGCAGGCTTTGGAAGAGGAAGAAGAATTCTTACACATGCCAGACATTTTGAACAGTTCAACAGCAAGCTGTATTATAAACATGAATACAAGTAACATGGAGAAGTTCAGCTGGGAATGTGGTGAATGCAAAGCCTGCATTGACAGATGTGAACCAGGAGAAATCAGCATGAGAATTTCAACAGATACGTTTTGTACCCTGAGCTAGGAAACCCTGAAATCAAGAGCTACCAATGGAGAAGGCAAGAGAAGCAAAAAGATGAAGAGAAGCAAGCGAAAGGAAATTCACCAGGAAAGGCAGAGAGCTCCTGAGGAGTCATCAGTGCTGGTGATGGGTGTCAGGTGCAGGGAGAACCCTGGAGATGTTGCAGAAACAGAACAAGCAACAGCTGGGAACAGAGGACTGAACTGGTACAGGCTCCCTTTCCCCAGACCAACTATGCCAACCTCAGCAGGGATCCTGTCTTAATCTTGCATTTTCACAGTATTAAATGAAGCTTTCCAAGGGGAAGAAGATAAAGAAAACCCCTAAAACTAAAACAAAAATGCCCACTCCCTCCCCCCAAAAAATAAAATCAAAGCCAAAAACAAAACAAAAAAACCCCAACAACTGCCCTCCCCTCCCCCCCAAAAGACAAGAAAGGCAAGAGAGAAGCAAAATAATAGGGCTAAATGGGGATAAACTAGCCTGTTTTTGCCAGTTTTCAAATTAATGAGATTAGAACAAGAAGCCAAATGGCCTAATATCATCTATAATATCATTCTTAAAGGAAGAAAGTTTAACAACAAATGACTGCAGCTAGATTTAGATATTAAAAATTGTAACATTTCTATGATTTTCCTCAAAAAGGTAATTTTTTTTTCTTTTATTTCTTTTGTTCAGGGCATCCTCTAAGTTTGCTGCTATTGTTTGCTCCTTCAGACACAGATATGTAGATGTATTTGATCCATGGCCAGATCCATGGATCCAATGTATCTACGATAGAATTCCCTTCCCACTCTTCATGCTGGAGAGAATGTCCATGATGGAGGAAAATGTTGGAAAAAAAGCAGTCATAATCTCTTCAGCCTGCGCTCAGATTTACTGTGTTCAGGGAGTCAGTCTTACCCTTACAATGACTCTCTCAACTGTGGAGCCTTGGGTCAGTATAAATTTATTCTCACATTAGTTTTATCAGACATCATGCTTTATCACGCTTATTTTAGTGTTATTCTTTTGCTTAATATCATGGCTTTTTAATTATAAAGCCTAAGATAAATTTATTTAAAATATCCACATATGTACACATACACAGGGAAATACTCCACCAATTTTTTCTTGCTGAATTAGTTAAATATTTGGTGGAGTTTCTCTCTTAAAAGTTTGTTTACAGACTCTTAGAAAGCTACATACAATTTTATCATTTTTTTTTATCTTGACAAAAGCTTAGCCAAGATTTATTCCTGCTTTTCAATCTCATCTTCTCCAAAGGACTTAGATACTGAGGGGTGGAAGTGTCACTTATGAATTTCTCCTCATCCCCAAAAAACTATATTTCCTCCTATTTTGTGAGTTTTCTCCATTTCTCAGGCACTAAAGCACATAGTTACACTAAATAAATTTCAATTTAGTTTAAGTAAGTATGTTTTCATCTGAGATCTTATTTCCTGAAAATATGACCTTTGCACTTCATTTCTGATGAGATGAGACCTGAAATACTGATTTTAGTTCCCATTACAGTTAGATGGATTTAGAAGAAGAGTGACCACATCATGAGTGGAATCTTCTTAAATGAGCTGAATTGCCCCTTGAAGTAGCAAATTCCCTCTGCTAAGTGTCATAACCACTTTATCTCACCTATATCAGAGCATGGTACAAGTGAAATAAAATGAATAAGCTCACGTTGCATAACATCTATCAGAGATATCTTTGCAGTGTCCATGTCATACTCGGGTCTGCAGTCAGACTGATTAAGAAAATTAAAGGCCCTATCTTCTTCTGGTTAACAGACATTCTAAAAGTAGGAAAAAAGTGAAGTCACCCTCAAAATCAATACATAATTTAAATTGCCATGATGTGAAAATACCAAATGCCCAAACACAGGTATGAAGTTTATAATATGTTGGAAATTTGCATCCTGGCTCAATGAATAATGGTAGGCAGATATTTAAGAACCAAAATGACAAACCCTTCTCTGGCAATTTGCCCTGTACCCAACCAACATCAGTCTCTTCATACCCTTCTACAAGAAATCAAATACTCTGGGGCTTCCGTGGCTATGTTGGAATTCTTTTATGGGCTGAGACGTCTGATATCTGTTATGTATTTTTAGCATTTGTCTATAGGGCATTTTGCGAAGTCATAAAGCAGACTGTAGGTACTCTGGCAGGGTTGCCAAATTTCACAGTGACAGCTAATGTGCTGCAGCATGATCCATAACTCACTTCTGGAACAAGCTTAAACTGAGAAGGAAAAAAATCTCTGTATCTTAGTAGAAAGTTTTCTAAGATTAGAGTTTTATGAGACTAGAAATTTAAATTGTACATATTCTAACTGCTATTTAAGTTTCCAAGCCATACATCAGAGATGATATTTAGAATGTCCACAAGCCTATTTTAATAACTATTTTAAAATAGTTATTTAAAGTAATTCTCTTATTTTGCATTGCATTTCAAGTAATTATTTAATCTTTCCTCCAAAAATATTCTCCATCTGGCAGAAGTAGTATTTATTGGAAATGAAAAATGCCATAATTTCAAGAAACAAGACTTGTGATTTTATTGTCAAAATAAATGCCTGTTAGTGGGGTAGCACTGTGCTAGAGTGGAACTTCAATGGTGGCATTAATCTGGTGCTCAATGACATAAAAAGACATAAGCCAGAAATACAAGGATGGCTAATTGATTTTCTGTGCTTTTAAGAGGCACCTCTCAAAGAAAATGGCCTGCCACTTGCAGGAATAGATTCCCTTTATAGTTACCCTGACCCTTTTGCAGTAAATTCATGAGGACAGAGCTGCAACAAATTAATTTTCAGGATCTTTAAAAAGTGGCAGTTGCATGTACGAAATGCAGGGGAGATCATTATTACAAATCCTACAAACGAGGTCGTCAGTCACTTTTCAACCCTGTTCAGCATGAGAGGAGGGTTGGATAGAGAGCAACAGCACCTGGCTGCTGTGCCTGTGCCTGTAACACAGTGACACCCCATCGGACACTGAGGTCCAATTACATGTTGGGAACCACAATAAAAAGTTTGAAAGATAAGAGAAGGTAATACACATACTCTCAAGGATTGAAACTAAGAAGAGGAATTTAATTGAATCAGTTGGTATCGAGCTGCACAGTGCTGCGGTAACAGAAGGTTCACTGAATTCTCCTTTGAAACAGAATACACATTGATGCTTGCAGTTGATGCGGGAAGGGAACTTCTAAAATTTATTTGTGAGACAGCAGGAACTTGGGCTTGTAGTTAAGACATAGGATATAATCTACCTCCACCACCACCACCACCTTCTCTTCATTTTATTAATAAAAAGCCTGAATCCCAGCCTCCATTATGACTAAAGCGATAAGACAGAGTACCCTGGATGTTCCCACATGGTTACAAATATCAGCCAATCACAGAGGAAAAGACACCCTAGAAAATCCCAAACTTTCCACATTTAGCTGGATTACGAATACACGATTACAGATATAGAACCACAGAATTACAGAATCACATTTGGATTGGAAGGGGACTTAAAGGTCATCTTCTTCCAACTAGCTCATCATGGACAGATGCCTTCACCAGACCAGGTTGCTCAAAGCCCCATTCAACCTGCCCTTGAACATTTCTAGGGATGGGGCATCCATCATTTCTCTGGGCAACTTGTTCCAGTGCCTTACCATCCTCACAGTAAAGAATTTCTGCCCAGTATCTAACTCAAAACCATGTTTTTTTAGTTTAAAGCTTCTCTTTGTGTCCTATCACTGTCTGTCCAAATAAAAAGTCTCTCCCCAGCCCTTGTAAGCCCCCGGCCACTACAAGGGCTCCCCAGAGCCTTTTTCTCTCTGTGTTGAACAGCCCAAACTCCCTCAATCTTGTGCTCATTGGAGAGCTGCTCAAGCCCTCTGATAATTTTCATGACCTCCCCCCAGACTCATTCCAGCAGAACAGTGGCAGGTGAAAAGGCAGGAGCTATTATTTGGCAGAGTGGCCCAGGATAAGGCTTTGACTTGTGAATACATTATTTTCATTCACCTGCAGGTGGCAATTTAATGACAGTACATCTGAGAGGACTTCCAGACAGTGAAACCACATATCCTTCCTGTCTGTTTAACATCTCTGAGTGGGTTCCTCATCTGCAAAGCCATCAGGGGCCTTGCTGAAGCTAGAGGAAGAGGTTTCTGCACCGTGGTGACACCAAAAGGCATCACTTAAGGACTGGACATGCAGTTTTCCTTAGGAAAATGTGAGACTTGGGAAATGTATGCATTTGTTACTGTGCTCCTCATCTGTGAAAGGCACAGAGCAGAGATAAAAGGGTAGTTAAAAAAATGGTTTCCATGAACTCCAGGATGAGGGTGTTATTAGATTGTTCATGCAAATAATTGAGCAATCTATGATTCCCTTGTTAATGGTTAAGAAGTCATATCACACTAAGTACACCTGCAGTTGCCACCAGCCAGTTACAGGTACAGCATGTCAGAAAGTCTAGGCCCATGGGATGTGCATAGCAATTCAAATTTCAGAGTTAACACCAATGATTTATGGGCTAATTCATACACGAGGTAGTAGACAAACAAATAGCTGTCCTTGGATACTTCCCAGGAAAGGTGTGCCGAACTGGTGGTGTTGATGAAGGTTTTCACAACGGATTGGGCAATGTAGAAGTATAATTTTCCTACGCTGTACTTTCAAATGGTGTAAATCAGAGGAAACTCACATCAAGGAGGACAGATATGGTTATGTCCTTGGTGTAGGGAAGATCCAGACCATGTCCAGAAATGATGCTGGTCTGAAATTACCTGTCAGACTGAGTTATCAATAACCTGCAAATCAGTAAACCACTTAAAGATTTCATTGCACTACAGAGAAAATAAGCTAGATATAAGAGCTCCAATTGTTTGGCCCCAGTTTGAAAATAAATAGGAAGAAAAAATAAAACTGAGAAAGCTACTTAAATTGAGTTTATATAAAACATGCATAGGCAATGAAAATCTAAGTGAGGTCTTAAACAGTATCAGCTCTCTTCTTCTCCCTTCATTACTGAGGAAGGAACTGACTCAGAAGTGAAATGTATTTAATGTAGCCATATACTCTCTAAGGACAAGATATGCGATGCCCTAAAGAGGCCCATATGAAGACTCTGAAAATCTTTTGGAAAATCAGGTGTAATTCTTTTAAAAATGTTATTAGGCTTTGTTTCAGTGTTTTATGAAATGATCTTAAAATCAAATCAATTACTTGCCATGTCCATATTTTCTTCTTTTTGTTTTTGCCATATTTAATTTTAAATGCTAGATTCTGTGTTTAGTGGGGGTTTTGAAGACTCAATCAGCTAACACTCAGATTTCTAAAAATAGAAATTCAGGATTTTGAATTGATAAGTAGACTTTCTTTCATTAAAATATATTATGCTCACTTATATTTTCTTTATTTTTATTCCTTTTCTTCAGGCATGAGCTCTTGCAAAGAAAATATTTGATCAGTATAAAAATAATTTAATTTTAGCCTTCACAGCTTAAAAAAAAAAATAAAAGGAGGAACTCAATACATTCATCTAATTCGTATCACATAATACCCTCCCTTGAAGAACTGCTTTTATGTAGATTTCTGCCAGCTTCACCATTGAAAACCTACTTTTAAATTCCTGTCAGGTGCTTTCTGCTTGAAGGGCTCCAGTGTGTGGGTGGCTGTTTTTTCTTGTATGTGCCATGATGAGTCTCCTCCTCAGAGCGCTGGGGGAGGAGGGAATGTTTTTCCTCTTTTCGTTTCACACCACATTTGTAAAATGAGAGACAAAATGTCCTACCTCCTGAAAAAAACTGTCCTAGAAAATTTCAATGTTCCAGGAAAAAACCCTAACAATCTAGTTTATGTGCTGACAATTAATATGATACTACCAATCTGCTATTAATATCTTGGTAATTTGGATTATTGTGTAAAAATCTGTAATCTGGATCTGTTTATGTTTGCTTCTTCTACATGAGATGAAAGAAGGCAATTAATTTCATCTTATCTCCCTGGAAATCATGAGACAATATTCCCTGACTTTGGGTCTAAACAGGATGGAAATATTTTAAAGAACCTATTGACAAACATGAAGTTTATAAAACACATAGTTTTCTAAGTAATAGGTGCTGTTGCATTATTTTATCTTTAAAACAGATTAAATGTCCTGGTAGCATGCTGTGTAAATTCCACTTGGCAGAAGTTTTTGTAATAACATGCCCTTTTTAAGGGGAGAAATCTTTCTCTATAAGTGAGTGTGCAATGGAAAATATGCAATTGGAAATTTTAAAAATATTTCCCTTGCAAGCCAAGGGACATCCCAGCCCTAGTTCAAGTTCTTGAGCAGTTTGTACACTGAAGCTCTGAGCGAGGAGTCACACCAGGGTATCCCAGCAGCAGCAAGGGTGCAGTTTCAGGAGCAGCCCTGTGCTCCCTTTGCACTGAATAAGTTTATAAAGTGCCTCAGTCTGCCACTGCTCCTCACCAGGTCATTGTGCTTTGTTTGATCAGTCATTAGTCAGAGAGCCCAACACTTTTAATTTTCTTCATGCATAACACTTGCTGCAAGAATTAAGCTTGTTGCATGGGGGATATTAACTATACTACCGTCCCCTAAATGACATCTTCTTCTGGTTTCCTCAACAGTAGAGAAAGCTCTGTACTATGTACTCATATCACAGTAAACGCATAACATTATTATTCCCTGTGCAGTTACATCTCAAGTTTCAAGCTAACAAGTTAATGGTGTAGGAGGAAAATGAGTCCCAAAAAAGTCAGACTTAAAAAGGTGAAAATCACATAAAAAGGTGAAAATCACATATTTTTTCAGGTCTTCTGGTTCAGAAACCAACACCATGTTAACCCTCCTGTGTTAGCTGTGCTCCTACCTTTACCTCTGCTGACTCTGAACAGTGGGTACTTGTTCATCAAAAGAGATGCTGCTGAGAACTGCCTGGGTGTGAAGAGCTGTCAGCACAGCAGAGGGTAAACGCACAATTCCCTTCTGCTCGTAATGACTCAGAGGTGGATTTTGGGTTATAATTAAAAAAAAAGGAGTCTTGAGTGTCACCTACTGCTGCTGTCAAAAGAAAGTAGTCTGCGTGGGTCCGCTTAACTCTTTTTCCTGCTGCATTTCACCCTATTGTTCTTTTTGTCTAACTCGCTCTCTCTCTGGCAACCTCCCAGCTAGAGGGCTGGGCACTGCCTGCAGCTCCTTCTTTATCCCCCTCTCCCACAGTCTGAGCTCCCTCCTGGTTTTACCAAGCACCATGTACTCTCAGCCAGGCCGTATTTATATTTTACTGTGCATTTTGCTATTTGTTTGTGGCATGTTTTGAATGCCTAGGTTGTTCAGGAGAATAATGAGAAACAGTCCTTCCTCATTGTCTCTGTTCCCTAATCAGCACTAAAAAGATGCTGAAAATCTCATGGGTTATCTACAAGAAGCTCGGCCAGCAGTGTGTGTGCTTTCTTACAGTTGGCTCGAGACTTGGAGACATTCTCCTCCTAATTAAGGAACATAAACTCTGCTACCTTAATTACAGCAAGACACAAACTATAAAGATGTAAGCGCCTACATACTGATGCAGTTGTGTACACCCGAGGGAATGCATTTATGCCATTGGATAGAAGGGAAAAAATCATACCTTCTGACAAAATGTGCTGGTGCATAATCTTCTACAAATGAAGCCCCCGGCTCATTCTTCCCAAACAGCTGCAGCTGGCTCTCTCTGCTTGATGCAAACTACAGCCTGTCTGTGCAAGGATTTGGTTCCCCTAGATATCTATCACCTGCAAAGCATGAGAGTGTGGTGGATGCATGTGCAGGTGACCTGAGGATAGTGATTCCTAGGTCAAGCCAAGAGAAAAACATGGAGACTTTTGAGCTTTGCTGCTCCCCAGTGCTAGGGAGGGGGGCTAATAAGGTAAGGAGCAACAATACAGATATTAGCAACTCTGCCTTGAAGTGAGCCTAAAGGGCTCACTGGAGAAGATAAAATTTTAGGTGCTTCATCCTGCTGTATGAAGACTGCAGCTGGGGGTGTTGCAGGGGATCAGATTCAGCCATGCAGTGCTGTGCTCCTTCAGTGGGAGCCACCAGGCGCACAGGGGAGCACTCATCCCACACAGAAGCTCCCTGGCATGGGCACAACCAGACTCAGGAGGCATCTGTACCTGGCCCCAGCTCAAAGCTCAGCAGGGAACCCCCCTACCCCATGCACAGGATATGTGCAAGGACAACTTTCCCTGGAGTTAATGCCAGTTAATACCATAAAGGTGTGCTTGGGAAAATCAAGGGCTTCCTTGCGCAGATGCTGAGGGGGCCGGAGCACCTTCTTGGGGTGCTGTGGTACACTGACAGCTTTGGGGCTCTCCTGCACTACAATTTAACATAAAAGCAAGGGGCAGCCTGCTGGTTTTGTGTCTCTCCAGACACAGAGAGCTGCATGGGACAGACCAAGCTGACCACCAAGGACCCTCTTGTCACAGCTGGGCTGCCAGGGACAGTCCAAGGGATGTACAGGGGACAAAATCTTGGCAGGGTCTTGTCCCGCACAAGTGCTGTGTTCCACATAGCCCAGCAGATATCAAACAAGGACAAGAGGAGACCCCTTCCTTTTTAGTAGCCAAGAGAGGACTTGCTCAAATCCAGATATGTTCAGCACACCAGAGGATTGCACCCATGGGATGCTCAAGGTCCCAAACCTGATTTTAACTGATGTCTGCCTCTGTTTGTGGCACTGACACTCTGGGAAGGATATTTCATTTGTTCTTCCTGGCTAGAAAGGTGTCTGACAATCCCCTGCCAGGGATTTTGAAGCTTACCTCCTTCACTATATTTTACCAGCTCTTACATTGCAATACTATTGCTGTAATAGTGTGGTGTTGTACATCAGTATGTTTTGAGATGTGTCTGAAAAGTGGGTCATGGGGTAAACTGTATTTTAGAAGTGTTTTCTTTAGCTACTTTCAATTGATGGTACAATCTTTTTCTTATTAAAAAAAATATTCTCCCCTCCTCCTTTCTCATTTTCTGAATAGCTTGTTCAGAGGAAGTGCATGTAGAACTCTCATGCACCTCACCAGAGCCAGAATCGAAAGTAGGGATTATCAGTGTTTTGGGATTAATGATAACAGTTAGAAACCCTCTAAGCGCCAACCTTTATAAAGCAAATCTGGCATATTGCAAGAGGTATTCTAGCCAAGGCTTTTTCTGTAGAAAAATTAATGAGGTATCACTGTGAAAAAATAAAAATTGCCACTGTTAATGCAGCAGGACTATGAAGGCAAAGGAGGGCAGAAATAGCAGAATCTGGCACATAGAGATATGCACAGAAGTGGGCTCTTTGGGGTTTCTCAAACTGAATTTTAGGAAATTTACTCTACTTTCTTTGTTATTGCTGTTCAGGAAGATCTAAGATAATATTCAAGATAAAGCAAAGTTTCACATGGAGATAAAATGTAGAGCAATAAATGTATTTCTCACCAGGGCTATTAGACCCTTTTTCACTGTAGAAGCACCTTAAAAATACATATTTCTTATTGTGATGAAGTCATCTAGTTCCATATATTACTCACACAACTGGTTTTGAACATACACTCATAAAGAATCTCCAAAGAGATATTTATTTGAATACGTGGTTTCCTAGCTCAATGTTATTTCTGGAAATATGCTTAGCACATTTAATATTTATCTCAGTAAAAAATATCTTCTATATTTCAAGGCAATTCATAGATATTGTATGAAGCTGTAGTTCTTATTTTAAAGAAATATTTCACCTGATGCTTCAAGTATTAGGAATTGTGATAATAGATAGCCATGAAAATGAAAGTTTTTACAGGGACTGGGCAGGTCAGCTTAAGTGTACCAGCTACAGGAATTCATTTTCTCCTCTGGAAGCTCTAGAACTGACTGCCATCCAACATGAGAGACTCATTGGTGGATGTTAGATATAATGAGGTACGGCAGATCCTATATTACTGTGTGACTAAGAGAGCTGTGGCGCCAGCCAGAGGTTAATAGTTCCTCAATTTGAGCCTGTCTTGAAAAGCATAATTAAAATGGAAACCTGGCATAAATCTTGCTGGAGGAGTTACCCAGGTAAGTTGAGTTATTGGCTTCATCTGTACATTTGCATAATTTCTCCAGGTTTCCCAACCCATGGCAGGGTAGAGCCAGGCCTGGATTTTCACTACTGGTTGCCTATAACTGTTCTCTAGTGTGAAGGGGCACAGAGAGCAAGAGAATCAACCGTCTCTACATTTTACAAAGCTCAGGTCAAACAAATTCCATTGTTCCTGGGATATCCCCAGTCTGATAAAGAAGCAGTCATGGCATAGCCCAGGCCTTAGATCTTCCTTTTTGCCTTGAATGGAAGTGGGGTTTATATAACCTAGATCTATTTCATGTATTTGTATCTATGTATCTATCTACACCTACATAGATGGATGCTAGTATACATATATATGCATATATATGCATATATAAGCATATATATATGTATGTGTGTGTTTGTCTATCTGTCCATCCATCCATCCATCCATCCATCCATCCATCCATCCATCCATCCATCCATCCATATTTCTCCTCCTGAATTCTTCTTCCCTGCAGTATAACAAGCAGAGATTATCCCTGCAGTATAACAGCAGAAATAGCTGTTCCTTGTATGAATGTTCAAATAACATGTTTCAAATTAAAAATCAAATAAGATTTTATTTCCCCATGGAAGAGACAGAATATCTACCCTGATATGAAACATATATCAAGGTACAAATTGCATACAGAACCACCTGGACTGCTAATACAAGAATTCCTGCTGAAAGTCCAGTTTATATAGTCATTACTTCAGTCCTGAGTGATTTCATTGTCACAATGATCCTTAACTAAACCATGCTCTGGCTATCTGCCATTTCTTGACTGGTTTCCCTTTTCTACAGTAAGAGATTTTTGGAGTAAAGTATATCAAGCAGCCATTTAGATTAAAAACAAGTTAGGACTAAATGTTTGTGTATGCCCACAACTTACATGTGTATATACTTGTAGATGCCATAAATAAGTCTGCCTCTTAGGGTGTATAAATGTAAATGCACAAAAGATGTGTTTACATACATCTCGAGATGAAAAATTCTAAAAATACTGTAAGAAGAGGGAAGGAGGAAAATAAGTTGTTACCCAGGAATCACAAGATTTCACGCTCTCTCAGAGTGAATGTGTTGCTTGTGCAATATTTAAGGCTAACGGAGTAGTTACAAATCTGCTGTATATTTAACATTACAACAAATGAACTTTATGGCTATAAATCAGTGCTCTTTAAATGCTGCCTTATTTCTAACAGGTCTTTCTAACATCCTTTCTCTGAATCATCTCAGAACACATTCAAAAAGCTGGTATATTCTAATTAGCTAGAATACACCGTTGTAAGATATTTCAATTTTGGAAGAGTGTCTCAAGCCAAAAACGTCAGAGAGTGGAATCTAATAAATTTGTATTAGTTGGAGTATGGACTAAGTTTTATTTAAAAGCTCTTTTACACAGCAATAGACTGAATATTTCATTATCTGGAACCTCATGCTGAACCTAGGCAGATTTCCCAAAACATTATCTTAATGCTTGCACAAATGTAATTACGACTAAATCAATATTTTGTATTCAAGCCTAATTACAGTACATGAATTAGAATACTCCTAAAGAGATGTGTAGTTGGCTGCTTAGTAGACTTCAGCTGGCTGACATTTAAACTGACAAAGTATCTCAGCTTTGGCTGCCTCACTGTGAGTACACAGCGTTAGAATCAAATTTTGCTGGCTTTAACAATGGTCACATGTCAAAGCCAGCAAAATTTGATGCTCTAGCATCTGCAAAGAGCTACCAGTCTTGCAAAGCCAAAAGAGGTCCTCAAGGAAAACATGATTCCTCTTTTTCAGTTGACATTCACACTTCTGAAAGGCACAGTGTTCTCCACAATATTGCAGAGGAGGATTTAGAACAGCACTTTTAATAAGGGCTGAGATGACGTCAGTGGCAAACAAATGAACTAAGGTGTTTTAAGGACTCTTTGTTTTGACATGCTCCCTATTCTGAGTAATTTGTTCCTCCCAGTGGGCATTGTAATGTCCCAGTTATGGGATCTCAGATCTGAATTGTCAGAGAGGAAAATGCAAATTGGAAAGGACAGGTAGGACTCTCATTTCCCAGCAGTTTGTCATCAAAGGGTTACAAGTTCAGTGCTGCGCAGAAAAATATATTGTCTTAAGAACCACACCCAAATAATTCTCTCCTACCACTTCTGACATAAGTGCCAGCAGACATGTCACTTTCCTATCCCAAGTCCTTAAGAGTGAGTAAAAAATGCATATTTTCTGGCCTAGGAATCAGACTTCATCATAGCTAGAAATTCCACAGTGTATTATTTCCCCACTGTTTATCAGCAATCATCTAAGTATGCAACTCCTGATATAAAATACAGGGTCCTTCTCCTGATATAAAATACTCCTCTCAGAGTTTACTCTGATGGTGGGCAATGAACATTCATGCAAAGTAACTACAGCTGCAATTTGCGCACTCATTTGTCTTTTCCACAGGACCCAAATGCATAAGATCTACTAAAGGCACTGTCTCCAAATGGCAGAATGGGAACATGGAAGTTCCTGGTGAACCCATGCAACCTCACTGTCTTCAGAAGACTTCTAGAGAAATGATATAGAAGGAGATGGAGAAATGGAAGACACTAAGGTTTCTTTGCTTTTCTTTGATTTCTTTGCTTTTCTTTGCTTTTCTTTGCTCTTCTTTGTTTTTCTTTGCATCCATGTAAAAATAAGGAGAAATATGAGGTATCCCACATGTATTAAATTTGTTCACTGGAGTTTCATCACCTGAAGAAGATCTAAGAAGTAAGGTTGGTTTTATTACTATTGAACAAGAATGGAGAAATGGCATAATCTGTGTAAAAATCTGACACTGTTTTGAAAACAATGATGACAAACTAATGTACATTGTATGCAATATACAATAGAAGTGAAAGACTGACCTTGAAAATGACCTTGTTCTGTCCAGTGAAAGACTAAATAAATGGCTAAGGCACCTGAAGTGAAGAGGCTTAAGGGGCAATTGACTCATGATCTATTTGTTCCATATGAAAGAAAAATATCTCACTTTAGCAGACCTTTCAATCTAGCCAATTTGAGCTATCCAAGAGGCACTTGAGTGCTTGAGTAAGGACTAGGTTGCATTTTTTAAGATTATGTTTTTGAAATTAAATTAACAAATTGCCAGAATAGATTATGAAGGAATATGCTAAATTTCTGCCGAGTTGGTTCAATATGGAAATCTCCAAAGATGGTTTCCTGGCATGCAGATCAAGAGTAAGTAAACAAAAGTTCCTTTCCATTTGAGATCTATGATCTTATGATCTATCATCATTCTGGACTGAGAGATATATATTTTTAGTACAAATATAGAAGACAGTTTCCTTCAGGTTTGGACTCTAAATTCTCTTTAAAAATATATGTCATGAGCTACACCAGAAAATGTGGATGAAAGTTTTATCTCAACAAGCATTTCTATTTCCTTGTATTTTTGTTTGGGAGGTCTGGGGAGGTGGGTGGGTGGATTTTTTTTTTTTTTTTTTCCCCTCACTCTGGGAATGGTAAGCTCATTCCTGATTGGTTGGGTGAGGAAATGCCCATTAGAACTTTTTCTACTTTCTCTCACTCTTGACTGATTCATAGTCCACTATGGAAGAAACTTACAATATATATTAATTTGCTAAATGTCAGTAATCTGACATTCAGAGTCTATTTCTATACTTTTCTGACTTGACTATGAATCACAAAGTGAAACACGTGCACTGGGTATAATTTTTGCCAAAGTACTTGATATAATTTTATGCCTCTCACTAAACTTGCCCTCAGGACAAAGATGGTTATTAAATCTAAAATAGCTGGCTTATTCCTCTAGATAAAGTAGTGCAACCTCTTGTAGAGTACTACACGATTTCAGGTCTTCATTTTTTACTTCATGGACTAGAAGCCCTACTTGACAATTTTTCTTACGCATGCCTTTAGAGACAAACCCGTATCCTGAACTCTATTGGTTTGTTTAAAATCTAGTCCAGTCTGTGCCATAAAGAAAAACGAAACTCCACAGAGCTGTTACATAAAAAAAGCATCATTGTTAAAATCTATTCAGTGCACATCCAGAGTAGCCTGAAGCATCATTTCTTCAAAAAAGCACAGATTCTGCTCATTCTGCAGTGAATAGCAGAACAGATTGGCAGCAAGAGCCTCTGGGTCCGCCCTGCAGAGCTTTCAAAATCATGTCTTTCTTGGCAATAGTATAATGAGACATCTAAGCTTCTCTTTGCCAGCCTAATATTTTTGGCAGGAACAACCATATCTAGCATAAAATATCAGTAATCAAGGTTGAACAGCTTGGGTTTTTACACATTTCCCCTCTTCCTATTAAAAAAAAAATAAATCAGAAGCTAATGATCAGAGACGTTAAATTTTTCTGCAATGCCAGCTCACATGTCTTGGCACAGACTACTCTATTTAAGAAATTTTCCCTTAGACTTTCCTATTCTGCAAGTTTTATACTTCACTACATCAAGTGCATTGACTTTGGAGAGAATAAGAAAACCAGATTGTGACTAACTACCAAGGTTATCCTCATGGACATCAGAACTAATGCAGAGGTTACTCACACCTCATATATAACTTATCCAGTCAACTCAAGGTAATTTGAAAGAACTTATCAAGAAATCTCTCAGCAAGATCTGTAAAAGGTGTCTACACCTAAGATAAAATGCTTTGGCACTTTTCAGCACTCAGCACTCACTATCACCCTCTCTTAGGAGCTGTCAGGTTTGTGAGGCATCTTTCACTGGGAACACCTGGCTTGGGACACAGAACAAAACATGTAAATCTGAATTAGCCTGAGCTTCAAAATGAGGAGCTTGAGTCTGTCTGTAATCATTTACATCCTCTCAGTGTGAGTCTGAGTACCCTTCTCAGATTGCCATCACCAAGCCCAGCTACATAAGAAACATTGGCAACAGCAGAGTAGTTTTGTCTGCTTATGCAAGCAGATAAGGAGGCAAATCACATTCCTCTCGCCCCTGGGGAACCCTTTCTTAGGATATGCCTTCTGCATGACTATGGTACTCTGGTGCACACCTATCCCATCCTGGCAGCTTGTCTTAGAAATCAAGGCCTGATCGGCATTCAAACTCTTAAAGCCAACACCTTTCAGAGCCGCCCAAAGTAAGGACGCGATGCAAAGTCTGGTCATGCTGCACCTCTACTGTCTGTCAGGAACTGCAGGTCCAAGATGAACAACGAACAATGCCTAGGTTTTATTTCAGAGGGAGCTCTTTGGCTTGTAGACAAAAAGCAGAAACTTATGTAGGGGTTGGGCAATGAGACAATATTGTCTCAATCCAGAGCTAACCAGAGAATAATCCAAATGGACTGGATATGTGCCCCTAATGCAGCTGCTCCAATTCCCATGGAGTCAACTCTCTGGTGGGAAAAGCTAAAACCTGTCTGTACAAGATGATGAAAGGAGAGAAGTAGACTTGGATTACAGTTCTTCTTTTGCTGACTATGTTAGAGTTTTCTGTCCTGTCCTTAAAGCCACTGGAACAGGAGTAAGTCTAACATTGTTTCAGTGTTAGTCACCAACCCTCCTGCACTTACCCAGTGGTTGCTTAGCTGTTTCTTGCAAAACAGAGCTGACTTTCCAGAAGATATTTAATTTCTGAGACTTCTAGTAATGTGCAGTAAACACTAGTGATGAAAGTTTCACCTACAGGATGGAAAAGGGATTTTTCACAAACAATATAGTTTGGACAATAAATTTTGTTTGGTTGGTTTTTTTCATGGTTTTGCTAGTAACATGATAGTAAGGTGTTTCTGAATGCTTGAACACTTGCTTTAAGTGATCATCTGTAAATGAGGAACTAGTGATCCTCTGAGGAGTTGTTCCCTGTAAAAATGTCTGTTCCACAATCACTCTGACCAAGGCTATGCCTCCACAAGGTGCAGCCTTCTGACTTGACTGCCAAGAGGATCTGCTGCCCTGAACTAGAAAGGTTCACAATTCACCCTAAATTTATGCCTTGCCAATTTTCTCAACTTGTTTTGCTGCCAGCTTTTTTTTTTTTTTTTTTTTTTTTTTAAGTAGCTTTTCTCCTTGGGAAAAAAGCTTGTCTCCCATTTGCATTTATTAACAACAGTCACATATGACATCAACTTTTATTCTGTTGCATTTTTTTAAGTTTTCTCCCACATGATAGATTATGAGCCTCTCAGTACAGAAAAAGGAATCAATGAGCAACTTCTAACTATGTTTCATAGTATAAGAATGAAGAGACAGCAAAGGAAATTAAGAGATAACAGGCTTAACTAAAAAAAATAAAATAAAAATGTGGTTCTTAACACAGTGTTGAGTTCAGCCGTGACAGTTCCTGCCACAGGATATTATGGCTGCCAAAGCTGAGATGAGTTTAAAGTGATTAGATAAATTGCTCTAAAGGATATGAAATGCAAAGATATCATCTGTGTCTGAGGGAGTCCCTGATCCACAAACTGCTGGAGGCTACACCACCACCCCAGCAAAATCCTCTGCAGATGCAATCTTAAATCTTTGCAGGGCATTCACTGTTGGACAGTGTTGGAAGAAAAACAATGGCTTTGATCTGCTGCTGTCCTATATTTTTTTCCTAAGTGCCTTTCCTTTTATGTTGTTCAGACTTATTTCCAATCCACAAGCACATCCAATTCTTTCACTGTCTCATTTTTATCTTAACCTCAAATCAAGTTAATTTCCCCAGACATTTTCCACTCCTTGTGTCAGGGTCACTATTTGTCTATAAAATAGAACTGACCCTAATACTGATCACTGAAAAATGCAATTTTGGGCTCACTCTTCCAGTGTAAAATTTCCTTAGGTAATGCCCTGTCCTTTATCCAAATTCCTGCTTACCAAACACCTTTGCTTTAGAGAGGAAACCTGCAATTTATTCACCCGACTTCTTATCAAAGCAGACCTAAAATATGCATTGACTTCATGAGTTACAAATAAACTGACATCAATGAACAATCCCATATCTTTATGTTTGGTATTTATATATTTATACATGAATAAAAATTGGTGTTCAATATCTTTTGGAAAATATACTCAAGTTTTATTTTTCTTAAACTGTTCATATGATCTGACTCTGACATCTCTTGAAACTTCTTCAGATAAGCAGTCTCATTACTTTGTGTGTTTCTAGTAATCTCTTCACTAATTTCACATGGTTTTCCTAATGTGAGTATTCCAGCAGTGGGGACTGAAGCAAAGACTTTTAATAAAAATCTCTGCCAGATATAACTTCTTTACCCAAAGACATCCTGTGAACTCCTCCAAATTCAAGACTCCACTCCTGCCACTCTAATTAGGTGACATCCACACTGTAACAAAATACCCCCAAGTATTCCTGTATACTCAAGCTAAAGAGCACTCAATATTCCCTGCTTATGACAGCGAACTTTCCTAGACACCAAAATGTTGTGACAACTTACTATACGCTAAATGCTGGGAATCATTACTGGGACACCCCTAAATTGTCCCTGGGAACTGCCTGGAACATCCTTGGTTGGAATCAGCCAAGAGCACACCAGGGATGGCTGTAGCAGCTTAATGGGATAGATGATGAGTCTGGTGCTTGGGAACACGCCAGACACTACTGATTACGTATGAGTATGGAGCCAGCCTTGCTGCGTCACAGTTTGCAAGAGGGACCCTTAACTATAAGGCTGCTTTTGTTCATTCTTACCAAAAATTTATACTGCATCAAATCACCATCATGCAATACAAGGTCACTTTCTACAAGCTAGAATTCTCAGAGCTTTCATTACAGAAATCTTTGCACAGCAATCATCATCTAACAGTGATCCAATGGTCCTGGAAATGCTCCACAAGTTTAAGGTGTTTTAATGTTAATCTGGTCATTTTTTGTTAGCTAGGACAGCATTTTTGCATCCTAGACATATTTTAGCCTTTGTGCATTTGAAGCCTTTTTCTTCTGTCTCCTCCTGTCTCATTTCACAGTGACTGTGAAAAATAAACTCGACAACTGTCCCAGAAGATATTTGGGGTATGCTGTGAGTCATTAGTGGCATAGATAGTCCTGTAAGTAGGATATCTTAAACATCTTTACGCCAGTTTAACATTTTCCTTTGTAAAAATCTTTTGATGAGACTTGGAAATCACCAGGGAAATCTTAATTGACAAAGGCATGTGGAGTAAAAATCTGATAAATGGCTGATAAGAGATTTTCCCCGTTTAATACTAGGCACACCAAACATTCAAAAAAATACCATTCATAGGAAAAGCCATGCAGAATGCTTTCACTAATCTGACCTGCTTTTGTAGGCCATGTCTGATGTCTGAAGTGAGATGGTGGTCTTTTCTTATTTTTTTTTTTTCAGCATAAGAAAATGGATTTTTTTGTTTCTTTTGTTTTGGTTTTGTTTCGTTTTGTAAAAGGGTGAAATGGAGAAATGGATAGACAGGAGGTTACAGGAAAAGCTACAATTTCCAATGGGTTACTATTATCACTCCTACATATGAGTGTTTGTTTACACTTCGGGAAAATAATGGCCCAGCCCTAGTCCTTGTACTGTTTTTATGATCTGTTATTTCATACATGGATCACTCTGCCTTTAAACCTGATGTCTGGAGGCAGGAAATCTCTTGAAGTCTGTGCCAGGACATTTTCTGCTTCAAAAAGGACTTGTGTTCATTGCGGTCCTTTATATAAAAAGTGACGCTCATCCAGCCCTGCACTATTACGTACTTAATTGTGTTCACTTGTGCAAAAGTACCTTTTCATCCAAACTGTGAATGCAGGCATTTTAAGTAAAGAACAACAGGCCTTTTCTGCAGCTCTGTGTACTGTAACTCACAGATAGAAATTATTCTTCCTAATACAATGATTATTATTTTATTAAAGATCAAGTTAGAAGTAGTTTTAAGATTAATGTGATGCAGATTATGAAGCACTGGAAGACACAAGTTTTTGAGTTTGTAAAACATCTTTTTTGCTTATGCCAGCTTATTTTTCTTGAAGTGACATTTAGGTTATATAGACAGCTAAATGGCTGCCATCCAAGAGGAAAGGCAGTACATTATCCATAATTTCCATCAACAACTCCTCTAACGAATACCATGATTAAAGCAGGTTTCAAGTCTGAATCAACTTGAAGGAACAACAGAAAGATTAACTCCATGTTTAGTGAATTCTACATTATTTATTCAATAAAGTCTCCAAATAAGCATGGAAAGTACAGGCCTGACTACAATTGAATGTATCTGAAATAAGACACATCACATGGCTGATTGAACATGAGCACACAGACAAATGGAACTGGAAAGTTTTTTTAACACAGAAAGTTTAAGTTTTGTGGCTCCTACTATCATTTATAACAATCACTAACATGTAAAACAACACAAAGGGCAATCCATATTGCAGATGACATAGAAGCTTCTAGACAGAAGATAAGTCATGGCAAGAAACTAAATTAAGAGTTAAATTTCATGCATCTAGGTATCATAGCTTGATTTCGGAATTCAAATGCTATCAGAACGTCCTCAAGTTCAGAGTAGAAACATAAAAAATTCTTATTTGGCAAAGACAGAATGATTCAGCAAGTTCCAGGCACTTGCAAAATAAGCATTTTATGTCTGCAGCTGCACGTGTCTCTGAAGGATGAGCTTCCAAAAAGAAATGAAGGAAATATTCCAAGCAGCAGCAATGCTATGCTAAAAAAAACCAGCAGCATAAGATGCTTAGAGGAAAAGGTTTTCTTTTCCCCAGTTATCACAATTAGAGTCAAAACTCATTTAGTTGGAAAAAGGATCTCCAGACGGAAGTCACAATATGTGTAAGTTTTTTTATACCTTACTCCATTTTTCATTAAGACAAATTAGAATCAAATTTTAAAGCCTTAGTATTAAAAATGAAGCAGAATATATGTTCACATCAACACAACCAGCCTGCCATGTCTCACACTTTATTTTTCCTATACATTTCTTCATTTATCATCCTCAGCATCCTAATTTGCATGCTTAAATCTTCATTTTAGAGTACCATAAAAAATAAATTATTTGTAAAACACTGTATATGCCTCAAGATTTTATATAAATTAAATGTTGTACCTGAATGGTATCATTAAATCAGTCGGGAATGACCACTGAGGAAATGCTAGAAGGTTACAAAACAGGTTTCCAACAAAAAGACATACATACAAAATCTGGAAGATTTAAATATTATCAGTCATAAAGATCTCAGAGGAATTAAGATGAGAAACAGCCAAGCACCTATAAATAGAAATGACAATATCTGCAGAGGGTTTCAGAAATATACCTGGGCTATCCTATTCATCATGATTTTTTCCTAAGAGGGAGAAAAACAGCATGGAGGATGTTTCAGACAGAAAGACAATAACGGATGAAAAGTCACATTAAAATAAAGTAGTAACAGCATAATATTTCCAGTGACCAGGCAGGAAAAGGACTCTACATGATTTGGTGACACTTCTTTGTGATGAGTAGTGTCATGGTCTACAGCACAATCCATTATCAAAACCAATTCTTTTTCAGGCACTTCAATGATAGGACTTGCGTATATGATTAATTCCTCAGAATCTGACACAAAACATGAGTTAAGCTCTTTAAAGTGCAGCCTCTGATAAGGACATCTACTGTAGATGATCTGTTCATACTAGAAATTGCAAATTGTATGTAATAGTGATGGAATTCTGCAGGAGGAAGTCACAGTGCCTTAACCCATGTGCATTTTGTACTGATCCAAAAAAACCTCAAAAACTCTTGACAGTGCTAGGTTTGAAGATGTAACTGAAAGGAAAAAAAAAAAAATCATGACAGTTACTCAAAAAAAAAAAAAAAATTGTGCAATTCTTTGCATTCTCAATGCCAATCCTGACATCTTTAAATAGAATCCAGTCCCTTAGAGTTGATTCTGCAAAAATACCTCTGTACACTCTTGACCTTAAGAATAGAATTTTCTACTCGTGGGAATATAGTTGCAGGACACAGAAGTCACTTAGTTTTCTCCCTTGTTAAGGGATGCTCAGAGGCAAGTCAGTTTTTTAAAAATAACCTTTTTTTCTCAAACATCTTTCTGCAGTCTGCAGGAGGGCTCTGTCATTCTGCACTACTCTTTCAAGAAGAGAAAGTGTATTTACTTTTTTAAAATCTGATCTTTGTATCTGTACCTGCGCCAAAACTGTACAAAACAAGTGAACAATAACATCTACAATGAAATGAAGTCAGACAGAAGACATCTATTCCTACATTGGGAAGTTCTACCATCTATCTGCACAAACATGGGAATATTTTCCAAGGTATCCAGGTCCAGGTTGCCAGCTATCATCATCAGAGCATGTAATAGCAGAGGGAAGTTATAGAGAAAATGAAGGTTTGTTTGTTTGTTTGTTTGTTTGTTTGTTTGTTTGTTTGTTTGTTTTAGCAAAAGCTCTAGTGAAAGGAAAACAAGAAAATACATTTTTTTCAGAAAAACTATCACAAACTACCAAACAAAATATCACCTAAATCCTCTAGCAACAATTCCTTGTATTTTTCTACTCTGCTACTGCATGAAGTCTTATATGTATCTTCAGTATAAAATAGCCAGTATCTTAAAAAATACTGGCTTGACTGATAATTTGCATTTCCCTTCAGTGCAAGGGAAGGGAACACTTCCCAACACTTTTAAAACCAGTTTTAATTAAAAGCTTTAAAAAAACTCAAACCCTGATAGTACTGCCAGTAGGAAAAGTAAAGAAAAATAAATTGCTGTTGAAATATTGCCACTAAAACAAAAAGCAAGGCAGTTGAAAATAAACAGAGACACCTCAGTTGGAAAGAAAATTGTTTACCCTCAGGTTTAATACCTCAAAATCTGAATTGATGGCAGTAGCCAAAATGGGATCTAGATTTAGCTAAGCAGTAGGTCTGACTGTAAAAATTTCAAAAAGTAGCCTAAAATAGAGAATACCTGGAATCTGGGTAGGTCTAAACTTTACATGCCAAGGGCTATATTCAGTGTCTACACTCATTATGACACATTCCTGATTCAACTACACCACAAAAATCTACTGAATCTCTTCCAACTTCCTAACTTAAATTACAACTAAAGTTCTAACTCAGCACTGTAGTTTTTGGTCATGGCTTCAAAATCCCATCCTATAGTCCCAGGGAGGCTTGGTTGGCATTCTCATTCTTGGGTAGGAAGACACTGTTTTGTTTTGTTTTGTTTTGTTTTGTTTTTTCTGCAGACATTTTAAAAAGAGAAAAAAGAACGTAGTATAGGTCAGGTTATATAGTCACATTGAGCAATTTTGCTTCATTCTTCAATTTGTATTGCTCCTAACTTAGGTTTGTGTAAGTGATGAAAGAATACCCTTTAAAAAAGTAAAAACCCCCTTTAATTATACTATTTGTATGTGTGCATATATATATATGTACAGTATGACACCACAGAAAAACCACTTGGCAAACCCATATTTACACAGTATATTACAACATGCATAAGAAAGGCTGTCCATGTAATATAATCTTAGCTAGCATCTTACAAAAAAAAAAAAAACCAAACCAAACCAAACCAAACCAAACCAAACCAACAAACAAACAAAACACAAACAAAACAAAACAAAAACCACAAAAAAAACCCCCCACACCCAAACAAACAAACAAAAAAAACCCCACCACCAAACCAATCTCATGATCCTGTCTATTGGGAAGCCTACGTTTTATGGCAATATATGATGTCATAATTCATAAACCAATGACTTTTTTTCCCTGTGAGAAAAATCTCCATGAAATTGTTCAGCCAGCCACGATGGCTGTGTTTATTTCTCTTGAGGGTAAATGCTAAGTTTCCTCTATGCTAAAAAGTACATGATCATTTTATATTAAAGAAATCTTTTTCTAATGTTACATCCTGAATTTGCTGAACATGCATGGCTGTAGTTCAGGGAAGGAAGAAAGCTTTTCAGATATGGAAAGAGGGGGAGAGCTCTCTCCTCCCCACTCTGGCATCACGTTGAGAGCAGAAAAATAGTTTTTGCATTTTGACCATGCTAACAGTTCTGTTTTGCTAGCATGACTGACAAGTGTGGTGATGCCTGGGGACATCCCTGCATGACTGCACAGACAGGTGGGAGGTTCAGGCTTCGTCCTGACACCCCAGATTCCCTGGACTCCAGTGAAGCAGGGTCTGACCGAAGCGTATTAATTACTTTGGTCTCCTCAAAGCAGTCTTTGTCCCTGCTGTTTGAGAAAGATTCTTTAAGAGGTGTGAGTCACGGGACCTACTTGTCAGCTGAATCACTTTGAAGGACTTGGGCAGCATCTTACATCAGCAAGCAGGGTATGCAATGTTACTTTTTTCCCCTCAATGTGCTAAAATCTCTCCAATGACAAAAGATCAACAAGTAAGTTACACTCATAAAAGGACAAAGATCTTCTATAGAAAGCAGCTTATAAAGTGGATTAAGCAGAACTGATGAACATGTCCAAATATAATTTTGGATCTATAATGATTAAAAAAAAACTTACATATTTTTAAGTCTCCTATAATAAATAAATACCTTAGGCAAGTACCCATACCCATCAGGATAAAGAAAATATGTCAAGCAGAAGCCTGCTCTCACTAAGAATAATGGCTTTATTAAAACAGTTAATCACGTTTTTCTAGTATATTCAGATGGTGCAGATTTTAAAAAGTGGTAATGCCACAGATAAAAAAAAATCAAAAGAAATTGCCTGTAAAATGCCTGTTAAGCCAACACCATGACTGTTATTTTCTACAGTTTATACTACTCAATTGTCTATGCAAGTAAAAAGAAAAAAACCCCAATAAAACAATATAAAATGTGGACAGAATTCTCCCACAGCACCATAGCAGTATATTTTATTTCACAATGTCCAAAGTAGGTAGCATAGTATCCAGCCCTGTCAATGCTCAGCATTTTGTTTTTGAGGCATTAAGTCTTATAGAAGTTTTGGTTTAGAAAATCAAGTAATAGCTGCAAAGAGCACTGTTTTGTTTGTCCACATAACGTTAGAAATATTTCATTAAACCCGAGCCTCTCGGATCCACCATTTGTATTTTTAAATAGCAAAGACTGCAGTTTGAGAAACTAAGCATACACATGCATATACATAAACCCGTCAAGCTTGCTGTGGAAGTGAGAGGCAATGACACATGCAATAGTTTTTGTTTGACCTTTCTGTGCAGGCCAAAGGTAGTATGGAAGAGCCTATTTATCCCACAGGAGGTCTGCAGAACTTCATCCCATCAGTGAGATGGATTACAGGAGTTACCCCAGATTTTGAAGTTATAAGATTCGCTGTTGATTGAGTCCCATGGGGACTCATATTGTTCTATGGAAATGCAAAATTCCATATTTATTCAAACAAGAGGTGGTAAGGCACTTTTTAATGAACCTTCCTGTTGCTCCTGGCCCTAATATGAATTATTGCTGTGGTTATCATCGCTCTTGACTATGGCCGTATCAAAATCAGCACTAGTTTTACTATTGCATTGTGTAGGGATATGTATACATACATATACACTGGAACACCCACAATCTTCATTTTCATATATTAGTATCTCTGCCTACGTATTCACTCAAAGTAGCTGAAGCCAAATTAAGAATTCCACCTACAGGTAACTTGGATAAGCTGCCAAGACACTTAGTTCCAAATTTATGAAAATATTAATCTAAAAATCATGTGAAATTATTAAAAACAACAGTAAGAAACACAAAGGCAAACACCTAAGTAAAAATTGTGTTGTTTGTATTGTATCTCTAGTCATTGTGACAGTATAAAAAAATCTCACTCAAAACCAGAGAAAAATATTTCAGTGGATATTCTGCTATTTATGAGTATGAAGTAACCCAGAAAATGTTTGTCTTTCATAGTGAAACTCATAAGGAAAACAACTGCTGAAAAATACTACGTTATTTGTCAAGCATACTATAAATTGAAAGAACTATAGCTTGACCTCTCCAATTAAATTTTTCTCTAAACTTACAGAATATGGTGCTGAAGGGTAGGCAGTAACAACAGAAGTTGAAAACTGGGTTAAAAGTAGTTGTATAATAGCCTCCAGTACATTTTTAACAAGATGATCTTGATGCTTCAGTAAAGAATCAACATGCCAGAAGTACTCTGGGCTGTCTCCTAAGAAGCTTGAAACCTGGCCTCAGGGAAGGTGTTCCTGCCCACAGCAGGGGGGTTGGAATTTTAAGGTGATCTTTAAGGTCCTTCCAACCCACAGTCTTCTATGATTCTATGACTACTAACAGCAAAGGCTCTGAAGGAGATTTTAGTCCCCAATTTTAAGATCTATTTACCATAAATTGAAACACATTATTATTTCAAAATTCCACAGTGAGTTTTCAGACAAAAACCCCTATTTGTTATTTTCTACCCTTAGAAGACAGGTATAAATCCTCTCCAATGTCTCTTTTGAAGAGACTTTCACATTAAAGAATTGAAGGGGGACAGAAGAATGGCATAAAACTACCTAAGTACTATTTCAGCTTTTTCTACCTGCTTGCCTTCTGTGCATGGAAAGATGTAAAGGAAGCAGCATGGTCCTGCACAGCTCATGGGATCCACTGGAACCCCTTTATTTGTGGTTCTCACACCTCCAGATAGGAAGTAGTTGAAGAAAATTCCAAGGGGATGGTCTAGGCACTAGTTCAGCAGCCCTTTCTTACTGTATAATAAGATACATTTTCAAAATCAGGTTTGGGATATTAAAGCAAATAAATAAAACCCATTTTAATTTAAGCATGTATTTTAAATCTCATTCTGCAGTTGGAAGACTAGCAGGATTAATTGCTTTATTTAACACAGATGAGCCAGCCTCAAAAATTTAACATTTGTTAAAAGTTATGACAAATTGCAAGTAAACTTTTTCTCTATGCCCAGCATGTAGTAATGGTCCTTTCTTGTTGAGTGGGAGTTTCAATTACAAAGGGAGGAAGAACTCTGAGCAAATGCTACAAAGTTATTCACTGGACAAGATCATGAAATTAAGTGTTTTTCTTCTATGTATAAAGAATTTTCTCATCAGTGAGGTAAGTAAAGCACTGAACTGTTTAGAGAGGTAGCTAAATTTTCAATAGCAGTAAGAGATGTAAAAAGGAGACTGAACTAGTTCAGCGGATGTCACTTGGAAAAAGGGTTTAGCTTAGATAACCTTTCCTATCTTTATCATCACTGTTGCAGTAATATGAAGATTTATGACATGGCCTGTAATGAACTTTTTTAATGACTACCAAATCAATTATAGCAAGTATTATATATGGTAATTAAATTTCCTAGCAGCCTACCAAGCTAAGAAAGTATGCATTAGAACTAACTGCATGTAGCGGGGCAAGAGGAAAAGAAAGAAAGAAAACATATCATGTAAAATGCCCTAACAATAAGATTAGGGACTGGCCTCATGACACATGAAACCTGCAGGGCAGTTAGAGCTACAATTCTCAGATCTTTTGTATTTTATCTTTGTTCCATTTTTTGCCACTTGTTTTTTTTAAAAAATATTTTATTCAATTCTCTGGTATGTTTCACATAGGTGTATAGTGTTCTCTACTACCTACAGAAATTGATGCAAGGGAAAATGTTTCAAATTAAGTCCACAGCTAAGTCACTTGTTTAATTTCATTCTAAGTGCTTAATATAAATTTCTAAGATAATTTAGACCTGATGGATCTCTCACAGCGAATTTTTGTGATCCCTTGACAGCTTAAATGAAAAGATTTAATAAATAATAAACTTTGATGCTGTGAAAACAGAACTGAATAGCCTCCAGGTATATCATGCGGAACAGCTGCCGCTGATTTTATTTTGCTGGTGACTGCTGTATTCTTATAACTAACTGCACCAAATGATAGCTGAAGCTATCTATTTGAATTTTAAAGTACAATTATTTGTGCAAGGTTTCATACATCAATCAGCCAAAGAGGAGGCTGACACCGCAGAAACTCTGTTAACAGGTGCAATACATGTTTACATGAAAATGTTGAACCTTTCACATTGTGAACTTCTTCACACTCTGTTTGACATTACAGTAAACTCTGCTGTACTAGATCTCTTTGAGTGACCCCTGAAGTACTTGCCATTTCTCAAGTTCTTCCTCTGCTTTGGACACATCAACAATCTGTTTAATTAAAAACGTGCTGGTTTAAACTCAAAATTTTTAGGTACTGCTACTGAATAGATACTTAACCTCCTGTCTTTATGAAGCTATCACACTGCCATTGTAACTATGATCAAGAAGGTTACAGTCCTGAAATACAATTAAATTGTTGGAAAAAAAGTTTCATTACTTCACTTAATAATGGAAACTATAGTAAATCTATCCTTGAGTGACAAGATGATCTGGGAGAAGATTTATACTCTTCATTGAAACTTCATTCAAGAAAAGAAGAAACTTTATAAACTCTTCAAGGAAATTTCATGTCTGTGGGGACAAACAAGTTTGATCTATGTACAATCTTAGAAAAATACATTTATAATAAATAAGAAACCAGATTTCAATAATACTAAGCAGACATTAAAGGTCTTTTACCTTTTTTGAGAAGATTTTTTATGTATGATTGAAGTTTATACAACACTCCAGAAAAGCCATGTGTTAGATTGAAAAATAAAATCCGAAGCATTTTCTGTCATATAAGTATACATGAAAAAACTGAGAAAGTTAATGTCTTAGAAAGTGTATGTCCAGCTTTATACTGTTACTCATTTAACAAAGCAGAAAATAAGATACTGTAAACAAAAAGCTACAGTAAAAGGACATTTTGAATTTTACACAAGTTTGAGTTCATAAACATTTTGGTTGCTCCATAACAGTTTTCATAAAAAAAGGAATAAAAAACCCTTGGACAGCTTTCATCACTCTTGACTACTTTTCACTTAAATGCACACAGACATACTTTATATAGCAATATACTGATGTACCATTAACATGGATATTAAACTATTATTACTGCTTTTTAAACTGAGATGTGTATTATCCAATCAATATTATCTGAATTGAAATACTCATACATTATGTATTCCCATTATGTTAAGTATAAAAACATGAAAATATAACTTTACATTATTTCAGTTATATACATCAGTTCAGGCTTGACAAAGACTTTTTTTTTAATGCTATGATTTTCAGAGGAATAAGCCCAGAGGTACAATAAATAGCTTTCCACTGTATACAGTAATGCATTTCTACTTTTTAAAAAAATTTATATTACCATATGAATATTATTTCAGTTTGGTCATTCTAGCATTGAACATTAAAAATCTGAATGCATTCCCCAACATTCCTGATGAGGAGTAATGCACAGAACACCTATGAATTACAGATGCATCAAGAAAGGATTTAGTTTAATTAGGGGGAAGGATTGGTAAGACAGACATTGAAAACACTGTATACACCCCTTTTGCTGACCACACTGAGAGTATACACTGTGTTCACATGCTTGAAGAAACAGGCTCAGAGTTTGTACCACAAGAAGGGACTTCAAGTTTTCGATAAATGCTCTGCCCTCTCCAATGCTCAGCAAACATTATACTTGAGTCTAAGAAATGGATTCCAACTAAAACTGCAAGTCATATTTAAAATTTTATTTAATTCCAAAATAAAAGCGATTTACCAATACTGCATGAGGCGATGTATCCACAATGCAGAAAAATGTAAGCTTTTCAACCAAATGTACAGAATTGTATCTACAGGGAAAGCTAGAGAAACACGATGTTACTTTGATTTGCATTAGCATTTAAATTAATATTATTGCACCCCTCCTAGGATTCCTTTTTGCTTTTAAAGTAGTTATTGTTTGTAAATACACACAATTAAAAAGTATGGTAACTTCAGCTAGCAAAGAATATTCATAATTATTAAGATTCAGGAAAGTTTCCATCAGTACAGACTCACATCTAATTTGAGTAATCAATCAATTCAAAAAGACATTGCCAAGGATTTGGGTTTTTCTTTTCATAAAAGCTTCCCTAGCTACTGCTTAGAATTACCTTTTAACAGTTTGAAAACCGCTTCCTTAAAGAAACAATTTGACAATTCTCTTTTTTTACATTATTTCAAAAAAATACTTAACACGGTTTTACTGCTGCCATTCATCAGCTTTTATCAATACTCTTCTCTCTCTGTACATATATTTATGAACTCAATTGTACAAAAGTAGAGATAGGTATCAACCAAATCTTTGGATCATTAAGTCTCTCTCTGCATGTCAGAGTTAAGAGGAGCTCTAAAACAGCACCCATCTGACTCCTCAAGTGCCAGTATCAAGTACCGCTCCAACCCAGAACAACCTTGATCTTCAGAGTTCAACAAGCATATCTGAGCATCACAGCTTGGGCTCATCTGTGGAAAAACTATTGAACAGATTTGAGTGAGCTGGAATGTTTTGGCGACACTGCCAAAAACTGAAGCATTGACCCAACCTTGACAGTGTCCTTTTAGATATCAGACTCTTTATAACCCAACTGTAGCTAGTAAAATTAATGGAACACTTGCAAATAAAACCATAGAAAAAAGTTTATTTCAAATGTCAAGCATTGCCAAGTAAATTTTATATTAACACCAAATGTTAAAGAATAGGATATACAGCAAAGTTTTAATAACAATATTAAATTACAAGATTTGAACCTTTTAATCATTATTTTTTCTCTTCTCAACATTACATATTTGGCTTTGAAAAATACGGAACTGATGCCTTAAGCCTTATTTTCATATTCCACTTCCCCGCAGTCTAGATTTTTTCTTTTTTTTCCTTATTTTTTTTTCTTTTGTCATATCCAACCATTATGGAAGCAAATTTATTTAAAAGCCAGTTTTTGTTTGTGAAAATACCTAAAAATATTTTTTTTTATTATTTTATACTTTTTTTTCTTATAAAACGTCACATCTTGATGCAATTGATGTCAAGTGTGCTTAAGTCAATATGAACCAAGGGACTAACAACAGTG